>NC_138187.1:50666506-51291506 GCF_964194105.1 Spermophilus citellus | reverse complement strand
AATATTTTTTCACCCAAACTGGATGATACTTTCAGGTAATGATCAGTACACTAAGGCGACTTGGTTCCCCAAATTTCGTTCTTCTATGTTGAAGCGTTCATTTCCAGTAACAGTTTGAATTTTTAGGTATCACTCTGTTTTCTCCTATATTGATAGATGTATTTGGAACTCTAAATCCAACACGGTTTGTGCTAGCTTCTTGAAACTTGACACAGTAAAGTAGTTTCACGTTCTATCTCTATGTTTTGTTTCCTCTTGATGTAGCCCTAAGCAGTGACTGGCGAGAAACACTTTCATGGAAAGGGGTTGCCAAGCTTCCAAAAATTACGAATCTCCAGAAATCTCAGCCAATATTTTTTCACCCAAACTGGATGATACTTTCAGGTAATGATCAGTACACTAAGGCGACTTGGTTCCCCAAATTTCGTTCTTCTATGTTGAAGCGTTCATTTCCAGTAACACTTTGAATTTTTAGGTATCACTCTGTTTTCTCCTATATTGATAGATGTATTTGGAACTCTAAATCCAACACGGTTTGTGCTAGCTTCTTGAAACTTGACACAGTAAAGTAGTTTCACGTTCTATCTCTATGTTTTGTTTCCTTTTGATGTAGCCCTAAGCAGTGACTGGCGAGAAACACTTTCATGGAAAGGGGTTGCCAAGCTTCCAAAAATTACGAATCTCCAGAAATCTCAGCCAATATTTTTTCACCCAAACTGGATGACACTTTCAGGTAATGATCAGTACACTAAGGCGACTTGGTTCCCCAAATTTCGTTCTTCTATGTTTAAGCGTTCATTTCCAGTAACACTTTGAATTTTTAGGTATCACTCTGTTTTCTCCTATATTGATAGATGTATTTGGAACTCTAAATCCAACACGGTTTGTGCTAGCTTCTTGAAACTTGACACAGTAAAGTAGTTTCACGTTCTATCTCTATGTTTTGTTTCCTCTTGATGTAGCCCTAAGCACTGACTGGCGAGAAACACTTTCATGGAAAGGGGTTGCCAAGCTTCCAAAAATTACGAATCTCCAGAAATCTCAGCAAATATTTTTTCACCCAAACTGGATGATACTTTCAGGTAATGATCAGTACACTAAGGCGACTTGGTTCCCCAAATTTCGTTCTTCTATGTTGAAGCGTTCATTTCCAGTAACACTTTGAATTTTTAGGTATCACTCTGTTTTCTCCTATATTGATAGATGTATTTGGAACTCTAAATCCAACACGGTTTGTGCTAGCTTCTTGAAACTTGACACAGTAAAGTAGTTTCACGTTCTATCTCTATGTTTTGTTTCCTCTTGATATAGCCCTAATCAGTGACGGGCGAGAAACACTTTCATGGAAAGGGGTTGCCAAGCTTCCAAAAATTACGAATCTCCAGAAATCTCAGCAAATATTTTTTCAACCAAACTGGATGATACTTTCAGGTAATGATCAGTACACTAAGGCGACTTGGTTCCCCAAATTTCGTTCTTCTATGTTGAAGCTTTCATTTCCAGTAACACTTTGAATTTTTAGGTATCACTCTGTTTTCTCCTATATTGATACATGTACTTGGAACTATAAATCCAACACGGTTTTTGCTAGCTTCTTGAAACTTGACACAGTGAAGTAGTTTCACGTTCTATCTCTATGGTTTGTTTCCTCTTGATGTAGCCCTAAGCACTGACTGGAGAGAAACACTTTCATGGAAAGGGGTTGCCAAGCTTCCAAAAATTACGAATCTCCAGAAATCTCAGCCAATATTTTTTCACCCAAACTGGATGATACTCTCAGGTAATGATCAGTACACTAAGGCGACTTGGTTCCCCAAATTTCGTTCTTCTATGTTGAAGCGTTCATTTCCAGTAACACTTTGAATTTTTAGGTATCACTCTGTTTTCTCCTATATTGATAGATGTATTTGGAACTCTAAATCCAACACGGTTTGTGCTAGCTTCTTGAAACTTGACACAGTAAAGTAGTTTCACGTTCTATCTCTATGTTTTGTTTCCTCTTGATGTAGCCCTAAGCAGAGACTGGCGAGAAACACTTTCATGGAAAGGGGTTTCCAAGCTTCCAAAAATTACGAATCTCCAGAAATCTCAGCAAATATTTTTTCACCCTAACTGGATGATACTTTCAGGTAATGATCAGTACACTAAGGCGACTTGGTTCCCCAAATTTCGTTCTTCTATGTTGAAGCGTTCATTTCCAGTAACACTTTGAATTTTTAGGTATCACTCTGTTTTCTCCTATATTGATAGATGTATTTGGAACTCTAAATCCAACACGGTTTGTGCTAGCTTCTTGTAACTTGACACAGTAAAGTAGTTTCACGTTCTATCTCTATGTTTTGTTTCCTCTTGATGTAGCCCTAAGCAGTGACTGGCGAGAAACACTTTCATGGAAAGGGGTTGCCAAGCTTCCAAAAATTACGAATCTCCAGAAATCTCAGCAAATATTTTTTCAACCAAACTGGATGATACTTTCAGGTAATGATCAGTACACTAAGGCGACTTGGTTCCCCAAATTTCGTTCTTCTATGTTGAAGCGTTCATTTCCAGTAACAGTTTGAATTTTTAGGTATCACTCTGTTTTCTCCTATATTGATACATGTACTTGGAACTCTAAATCCAACACGGTTTGTGCTAGCTTCTTGAAACTTGACACAGTAAAGTAGTTTCACGTTCTATCTCTACGTTTTGTTTCCTCTTGATGTAGCCCTAAGCAGTGACTGGCGAGAAACACTTTCATGGAAAGGGGTTGCCAAGCTTCCAAAAATTACGAATCTCCAGAAATCTCAGCCAATATTTTTTCACCCAAACTGGATGATACTTTCAGGTAATGATCAGTACACTGAGGCGACTTGGTTCCCCAAATTTCGTTCTTCTATGTTGAAGCGTTCATTTCCAGTAACACTTTGAATTTTTAGGTATCACTCTGTTTTCTCCTATATTGATAGATGTATTTGGAACTCTAAATCCAACACGGTTTGTGCTAGCTTCTTGAAACTTGACACAGTAAAGTAGTTTCACGTTCTATCTCTATGTTTTGTTTCCTCTTGATATAGCCCTAATCAGTGACGGGCGAGAAACACTTTCATGGAAAGGGGTTGCCAAGCTTCCAAAAATTACGAATCTCCAGAAATCTCAGCCAATATTTTTTCACCCAAACTGGATGATACTCTCAGGTAATGATCAGTACACTAAGGCGACTTGGTTCCCCAAATTTCGTTCTTCTATGTTGAAGCGTTCATTTCCAGTAACACTTTGAATTTTTAGGTATCACTCTGTTTTCTCCTATATTGATAGATGTATTTGGAACTCTAAATCCAACACGGTTTGTGCTAGCTTCTTGAAACTTGACACAGTAAAGTAGTTTCACGTTCTATCTCTATATTTTGTTTCCTCTTGATGTAGCCCTAAGCAGAGACTGGCGAGAAACACTTTCATGGAAAGGGGTTTCCAAGCTTCCAAAAATTACGAATCTCCAGAAATCTCAGCAAATATTTTTTCACCCTAACTGGATGATACTTTCAGGTAATGATCAGTACACTAAGGCGACTTGGTTCCCCAAATTTCGTTCTTCTATGTTGAAGCGTTCATTTCCAGTAACAGTTTGAATTTTTAGGTATCACTCTGTTTTCTCCTATATTGATAGATGTATTTGGAACTCTAAATCCAACACGGTTTGTGCTAGCTTCTTGTAACTTGACACAGTAAAGTAGTTTCACGTTCTATCTCTATGTTTTGTTTCCTCTTGATGTAGCCCTAAGCAGTGACTGGCGAGAAACACTTTCATGGAAAGGGGTTGCCAAGCTTCCAAAAATTACGAATCTCCAGAAATCTCAGCAAATATTTTTTCAACCAAACTGGATGATACTTTCAGGTAATGATCAGTACACTAAGGCGACTTGGTTCCCCAAATTTCGTTCTTCTATGTTGAAGCTTTCATTTCCAGTAACACTTTGAATTTTTAGGTATCACTCTGTTTTCTCCTATATTGATACATGTACTTGGAACTCTAAATCCAACACGGTTTGTGCTAGCTTCTTGAAACTTGACACAGTGAAGTAGTTTCACGTTCTATCTCTATGGTTTGTTTCCTCTTGATGTAGCCCTAAGCACTGACTGGAGAGAAACACTTTCATGGAAAGGGGTTGCCAAGCTTCCAAAAATTACGAATCTCCAGAAATCTCAGCCAATATTTTTTCACCCAAACTGGATGATACTTTCAGGTAATGATCAGTACACTAAGGCGACTTGGTTCCCCAAATTTCGTTCTTCTATGTTGAAGCGTTCATTTCCAGTAACACTTTGAATTTTTAGGTATCACTCTGTTTTCTCCTATATTGATAGATGTATTTGGAACTCTAAATCCAACACGGTTTGTGCTAGCTTCTTGAAACTTGACACAGTAAAGTAGTTTCACGTTCTATCTCTACGTTTTGTTTCCTCTTGATGTAGCCCTAAGCACTGACTGGCGAGAAACACTTTCATGGAAAGGGGTTGCCAAGCTTCCAAAAATTACGAATCTCCAGAAATCTCAGCCAATATTTTTTCACCCAAACTGGATGATACTTTCAGGTAATGATCAGTACACTGAGGCGACTTGGTTCCCCAAATTTCGTTCTTCTATGTTGAAGCGTTCATTTCCAGTAACACTTTGAATTTTTAGGTATCACTCTGTTTTCTCCTATATTGATAGATGTATTTGGAACTCTAAATCCAACACGGTTTGTGCTAGCTTCTTGAAACTTGACACAGTAAAGTAGTTTCACGTTCTATCTCTATGTTTTGTTTCCTCTTGATGTAGCCCTAAGCAGTGACTGGCGAGAAACACTTTCATGGAAAGGGGTTGCCAAGCTTCCAAAAATTACGAATCTCCAGAAATCTCAGCAAATATTTTTTCAACCAAACTGGATGATACTTTCAGGTAATGATCAGTACACTAAGGCGACTTGGTTCCCCAAATTTCGTTCTTCTATGTTGAAGCGTTCATTTCCAGTAACACTTTGAATTTTTAGGTATCACTCTGTTTTCTCCTATATTGATACATGTACTTGGAACCCTAAATCCAACACGGTTTTTGCTAGCTTCTTGAAACTTGACACAGTGAAGTAGTTTCACGTTCTATCTCTATGGTTTGTTTCCTCTTGATGTAGCCCTAAGCAGTGACTGGCGAGAAACACTTTCATGGAAAGGGGTTGCCAAGCTTCCAAAAATTACGAATCTCCAGAAATCTCAGCCAATATTTTTTCACCCAAACTGGATGACACTTTCAGGTAATGATCAGTACACTAAGGCGACTTGGTTCCCCAAATTTCGTTCTTCTATGTTTAAGCGTTCATTTCCAGTAACACTTTGAATTTTTAGGTATCACTCTGTTTTCTCCTATATTGATAGATGTATTTGGAACTCTAAATCCAACACGGTTTGTGCTAGCTTCTTGAAACTTGACACAGTAAAGTAGTTTCACGTTCTATCTCTACGTTTTGTTTCCTCTTGATGTAGCCCTAAGCACTGACTGGCGAGAAACACTTTCATGGAAAGAAGTTTCCAAGCTTCCAAAAATTACGAATCTCCAGAAATCTCAGCAAATATTTTTTCAACCAAACTGGATGATACTTTCAGGTAATGATCAGTACACTAAGGCGACTTGGTTCCCCAAATTTCGTTCTTCTATGTTGAAGCTTTCATTTCCAGTAACACTTTGAATTTTTAGGTATCACTCTGTTTTCTCCTATATTGATACATGTACTTGGAACTCTAAATCCAACACGGTTTGTGCTAGCTTCTTGAAACTTGACACAGTGAAGTAGTTTCACGTTCTATCTCTATGGTTTGTTTCCTCTTGACGTAGCCCTAAGCACTGACTGGAGAGAAACACTTTCATGGAAAGGGGTTGCCAAGCTTCCAAAAATTACGAATCTCCAGAAATCTCAGCCAATATTTTTTCACCCAAACTGGATGATACTTTCAGGTAATGATCAGTACACTAAGGCGACTTGGTTCCCCAAATTTCGTTCTTCTATGTTGAAGCGTTCATTTCCAGTAACACTTTGAATTTTTAGGTATCACTCTGTTTTCTCCTATATTGATAGATGTATTTGGAACTCTAAATCCAACACGGTTTGTGCTAGCTTCTTGAAACTTGACACAGTAAAGTAGTTTCACGTTCTATCTCTACGTTTTGTTTCCTCTTGATGTAGCCCTAAGCAGTGACTGGCGAGAAACACTTTCATGGAAAGGGGTTGCCAAGCTTCCAAAAATTACGAATCTCCAGAAATCTCAGCCAATATTTTTTCACCCAAACTGGATGATACTTTCAGGTAATGATCAGTACACTGAGGCGACTTGGTTCCCCAAATTTCGTTCTTCTATGTTGAAGCGTTCATTTCCAGTAACACTTTGAATTTTTAGGTATCACTCTGTTTTCTCCTATATTGATAGATGTATTTGGAACTCTAAATCCAACACGGTTTGTGCTAGCTTCTTGAAACTTGACACAGTAAAGTAGTTTCACGTTCTATCTCTATGTTTTGTTTCCTCTTGATGTAGCCCTAAGCAGTGACTGGCGAGAAACACTTTCATGGAAAGGGGTTGCCAAGCTTCCAAAAATTACGAATCTCCAGAAATCTCAGCAAATATTTTTTCAACCAAACTGGATGATACTTTCAGGTAATGATCAGTACACTAAGGCGACTTGGTTCCCCAAATTTCGTTCTTCTATGTTGAAGCGTTCATTTCCAGTAACACTTTGAATTTTTAGGTATCACTCTGTTTTCTCCTATATTGATACATGTACTTGGAACCCTAAATCCAACACGGTTTTTGCTAGCTTCTTGAAACTTGACACAGTGAAGTAGTTTCACGTTCTATCTCTATGGTTTGTTTCCTCTTGATGTAGCCCTAAGCAGTGACTGGCGAGAAACACTTTCATGGAAAGGGGTTGCCAAGCTTCCAAAAATTACGAATCTCCAGAAATCTCAGCCAATATTTTTTCACCCAAACTGGATGACACTTTCAGGTAATGATCAGTACACTAAGGCGACTTGGTTCCCCAAATTTCGTTCTTCTATGTTTAAGCGTTCATTTCCAGTAACACTTTGAATTTTTAGGTATCACTCTGTTTTCTCCTATATTGATAGAGGTATTTGGAACTCTAAATCCAACACGGTTTGTGCTAGCTTCTTGAAACTTGACACAGTAAAGTAGTTTCACGTTCTATCTCTACGTTTTGTTTCCTCTTGATGTAGCCCTAAGCACTGACTGGCGAGAAACACTTTCATGGAAAGGGGTTTCCAAGCTTCCAAAAATTACGAATCTCCAGAAATCTCAGCCAATATTTTTTCACCCAAACTGGATGATACTTTCAGGTAATGATCAGTACACTAAGGCGACTTGGTTCCCCAAATTTCGTTCTTCTATGTTGAAGCGTTCATTTCCAGTAACAGTTTGAATTTTTAGGTGTCTCTCTGTTTTCTTCTATATTGATACATGTACTTGGAACTCTAAATCCAACACGGTTTGTGCTAGCTTCTTGAAACTTGACACAGTGAAGTAGTTTCACGTTCAATCTCTATGGTTTGTTTCCTCTTGATGTAGCCCTAAACACCCACTGGCGAGAAACATTTTCATGGAAAGGGGTTGCCAAGCTTCCAAAAATTACGAATCTCCAGAAATCTCAGCCAATATTTTTTCACCCAAACTGGATGATACTTTCAGGTAATGATCAGTACACTAAGGCGACTTGGTTCCCCAAATTTCGTTCTTCTATGTTGAAGCGTTCATTTCCAGTAACACTTTGAATTTTTAGGTATCACTCTGTTTTCTCCTATATTGATACATGTACTTGGAACTCTAAATCCAACACGGTTTGTGCTAGCTTCTTGAAACTTGACACAGTAAAGCAGTTTCACGTTCTATCTCTATGTTTTGTTTCCTCTTGATGTAGCCCTAAGCACTGACTGGCGAGAAACACTTTCATGGAAAAAGGTTGCCAAGCTTCCAAAAATTACGAATCTCCAGAAATCTCAGCAAATATTTTTTCACCCAAACTGGATGATACTTTCAGGTAACGATCAGTACACGAAGGTGACTTGGTTCCCCAAATTTCGTTCTTCTATGTTGAAGCGTTCATTTCCAGTAACAGTTTGAATTTTTAGGTTTCACTCTGTTTTCTCCTATATTGATAGATGTATTTGGAACTCTAAATCCAACACGGTTTGTGCTAGCTTCTTGAAACTTGACACAGTAAAGTAGTTTCACGTTCTATCTCTATGTTTTGTTTCCTCTTGATGTAGCCCTAAGCAGTGACTGGCGAGAAACACTTTCATGGAAAGGGGTTGCCAAGCTTCCAAAAATTACGAATCTCCAGAAATCTCAGCCAATATTTTGTCACCCAAACTGGATGACACTTTCAGGTAATGATCAGTACACTAAGGCGACTTGGTTCCCCAAATTTCGTTCTTCTATGTTTAAGCGTTCATTTCCAGTAACACTTTGAATTTTTAGGTATCACTTTGTTTTCTCCTATATTGATAGATGTATTTGGAACTCTAAATCCAGCACGGTTTGTGCTAGCTTCTTGAAACTTGACACAGTAAAGTAGTTTCACGTTCTATCTCTATGTTTTGTTTCCTCTTGATGTAGCCCTAAGCACTGACTGGCGAGAAACACTTTCAAGGAAAGGGGTTGCCAAGCTTCCAAAAATTACGAATCTCCAGAAATCTCAGCAAATATTTTTTCACCCAAACTGGATGATACTTTCAGGTAATGATCAGTACACTAAGGCGACTTGGTTCCCCAAATTTCGTTCTTCTATGTTGAAGCGTTCATTTCCAGTAACAGTTTGAATTTTTAGGTATCACTCTGTTTTCTCCTATATTGATAGATGTATTTGGAACTCTAAATCCAACACGGTTTGTGCTAGCTTCTTGAAACTTGACACAGTAAAGTAGTTTCACGTTCTATCTCTATGTTTTGTTTCCTCTTGATGTAGCCCTAAGCAGTGACTGGCGAGAAACACTTTCATGGAAAGGGGTTGCCAAGCTTCCAAATATTACGAATCTCCAGAAATCTCAGCCAATATTTTTTCACCCAAACTGGATGACACTTTCAGGTAATGATCAGTACACTAAGGCGACTTGGTTCCCCAAATTTCGTTCTTCTATGTTTAAGCGTTCATTTCCAGTAACACTTTGAATTTTTAGGTATCACTCTGTTTTCTCCTATATTGATAGATGTATTTGGAACTCTAAATCCAACACGGTTTGTGCTAGCTTCTTGAAACTTGACACAGTAAAGTAGTTTCACGTTCTATCTCTATGTTTTGTTTCCTCTTGATGTAGCCCTAAGCACTGACTGGCGAGAAACACTTTCATGGAAAGGGGTTGCCAAGCTTCCAAAAATTACGAATCTCCAGAAATCTCAGCAAATATTTTTTCACCCAAACTGGATGATACTTTCAGGCAATGATCAGTACACTAAGGCGACTTGGTTCCCCAAATTTCGTTCTTCTATGTTGAAGCGTTCATTTCCAGTAACAGTTTGAATTTTTAGGTATCACTCTGTTTTCTCCTATATTGATAGATGTATTTGGAACTCTAAATCCAACACGGTTTGTGCTAGCTTCTTGAAACTTGACACAGTAAAGTAGTTTCACGTTCTATCTCTATGTTTTGTTTCCTCTTGATGTAGCCCTAAGCAGTGACTGGCGAGAAACACTTTCATGGAAAGGGGTTGCCAAGCTTCCAAAAATTACGAATCTCCAGAAATCTCAGCCAATATTTTTTCACCCAAACTGGATGATACTTTCAGGTAATGATCAGTACACTAAGGCGACTTGGTTCCTCAAATTTCGTTCTTCTATGTTGAAGCGTTCATTTCCAGTAACACTTTGAATTTTTAGGTATCACTCTGTTTTCTCCTATATTGATAGATGTATTTGGAACTCTAAATCCAACACGGTTTGTGCTAGCTTCTTGAAAGTTGACAGAGTAAAGTAGTTTCACGTTCTATCTCTATGTTTTGTTTCCTCTTGATGTAGCCCTAAGCAGTGACTGGCGAGAAACACTTTCATGGAAAGGGGTTGCCAAGCTTCCAAAAATTACGAATCTCCAGAAATCTCAGCCAATATTTTTTCACCCAAACTGGATGACACTTTCAGGTAATGATCAGTACACTAAGGCGACTTGGTTCCCCAAATTTCGTTCTTCTATGTTTAAGCGTTCATTTCCAGTAACACTTTGAATTTTTAGGTATCACTCTGTTTTCTCCTATATTGATAGATGTATTTGGAACTCTAAATCCAACACGGTTTGTGCTAGCTTCTTGAAACTTGACACAGTAAAGTAGTTTCACGTTCTATCTCTATGTTTTGTTTCCTCTTGATGTAGCCCTAAGCACTGACTGGCGAGAAACACTTTCATGGAAAGGGGTTGCCAAGCTTCCAAAAATTACGAATCTCCAGAAATCTCAGCAAATATTTTTTCACCCAAACTGGATGATACTTTCAGGTAATGATCAGTACACTAAGGCGACTTGGTTCCCCAAATTTCGTTCTTCTATGTTGAAGCGTTCATTTCCAGTAACACTTTGAATTTTTAGGTATCACTCTGTTTTCTCCTATATTGATAGATGTATTTGGAACTCTAAATCCAACACGGTTTGTGCTAGCTTCTTGAAACTTGACACAGTAAAGTAGTTTCACGTTCTATCTCTATGTTTTGTTTCCTCTTGATATAGCCCTAATCAGTGACGGGCGAGAAACACTTTCATGGAAAGGGGTTGCCAAGCTTCCAAAAATTACGAATCTCCAGAAATCTCAGCAAATATTTTTTCAACCAAACTGGATGATACTTTCAGGTAATGATCAGTACACTAAGGCGACTTGGTTCCCCAAATTTCGTTCTTCTATGTTGAAGCTTTCATTTCCAGTAACACTTTGAATTTTTAGGTATCACTCTGTTTTCTCCTATATTGATACATGTACTTGGAACTCTAAATCCAACACGGTTTTTGCTAGCTTCTTGAAACTTGACACAGTGAAGTAGTTTCACGTTCTATCTCTATGGTTTGTTTCCTCTTGATGTAGCCCTAAGCACTGACTGGAGAGAAACACTTTCATGGAAAGGGGTTGCCAAGCTTCCAAAAATTACGAATCTCCAGAAATCTCAGCCAATATTTTTTCACCCAAACTGGATGATACTCTCAGGTAATGATCAGTACACTAAGGCGACTTGGTTCCCCAAATTTCGTTCTTCTATGTTGAAGCGTTCATTTCCAGTAACACTTTGAATTTTTAGGTATCACTCTGTTTTCTCCTATATTGATAGATGTATTTGGAACTCTAAATCCAACACGGTTTGTGCTAGCTTCTTGAAACTTGACACAGTAAAGTAGTTTCACGTTCTATCTCTATGTTTTGTTTCCTCTTGATGTAGCCCTAAGCAGAGACTGGCGAGAAACACTTTCATGGAAAGGGGTTTCCAAGCTTCCAAAAATTACGAATCTCCAGAAATCTCAGCAAATATTTTTTCACCCTAACTGGATGATACTTTCAGGTAATGATCAGTACACTAAGGCGACTTGGTTCCCCAAATTTCGTTCTTCTATGTTGAAGCGTTCATTTCCAGTAACAGTTTGAATTTTTAGGTATCACTCTGTTTTCTCCTATATTGATAGATGTATTTGGAACTCTAAATCCAACACGGTTTGTGCTAGCTTCTTGTAACTTGACACAGTAAAGTAGTTTCACGTTCTATCTCTATGTTTTGTTTCCTATTGATGTAGCCCTAAGCAGTGACTGGCGAGAAACACTTTCATGGAAAGGGGTTGCCAAGCTTCCAAAAATTACGAATCTCCAGAAATCTCAGCAAATATTTTTTCAACCAAACTGGATGATACTTTCAGGTAATGATCAGTACACTAAGGCGACTTGGTTCCCCAAATTTCGTTCTTCTATGTTTAAGCGTTCATTTCCAGTAACACTTTGAATTTTTAGGTATCACTCTGTTTTCTCCTATATTGATAGATGTATTTGGAACTCTAAATCCAACACGGTTTGTGCTAGCTTCTTGAAACTTGACACAGTAAAGTAGTTTCACGTTCTATCTCTATGTTTTGTTTCCTCTTGATGTAGCCCTAAGCACTGACTGGCGAGAAACACTTTCATGGAAAGGGGTTGCCAAGCTTCCAAAAATTACGAATCTCCAGAAATCTCAGCAAATATTTTTTCACCCAAACTGGATGATACTTTCAGGTAATGATCAGTACACTAAGGCGACTTGGTTCCCCAAATTTCGTTCTTCTATGTTGAAGCGTTCATTTCCAGTAACACTTTGAATTTTTAGGTATCACTCTGTTTTCTCCTATATTGATAGATGTATTTGGAACTCTAAATCCAACACGGTTTGTGCTAGCTTCTTGAAACTTGACACAGTAAAGTAGTTTCACGTTCTATCTCTATGTTTTGTTTCCTCTTGATATAGCCCTAATCAGTGACGGGCGAGAAACACTTTCATGGAAAGGGGTTGCCAAGCTTCCAAAAATTACGAATCTCCAGAAATCTCAGCAAATATTTTTTCAACCAAACTGGATGATACTTTCAGGTAATGATCAGTACACTAAGGCGACTTGGTTCCCCAAATTTCGTTCTTCTATGTTGAAGCTTTCATTTCCAGTAACACTTTGAATTTTTAGGTATCACTCTGTTTTCTCCTATATTGATACATGTACTTGGAACTCTAAATCCAATACGGTTTTTGCTAGCTTCTTGAAACTTGACACAGTGAAGTAGTTTCACGTTCTATCTCTATGGTTTGTTTCCTCTTGATGTAGCCCTAAGCACTGACTGGAGAGAAACACTTTCATGGAAAGGGGTTGCCAAGCTTCCAAAAATTACGAATCTCCAGAAATCTCAGCCAATATTTTTTCACCCAAACTGGATGATACTCTCAGGTAATGATCAGTACACTAAGGCGACTTGGTTCCCCAAATTTCGTTCTTCTATGTTGAAGCGTTCATTTCCAGTAACACTTTGAATTTTTAGGTATCACTCTGTTTTCTCCTATATTGATAGATGTATTTGGAACTCTAAATCCAACACGGTTTGTGCTAGCTTCTTGAAACTTGACACAGTAAAGTAGTTTCACGTTCTATCTCTATGTTTTGTTTCCTCTTGATGTAGCCCTAAGCAGAGACTGGCGAGAAACACTTTCATGGAAAGGGGTTTCCAAGCTTCCAAAAATTACGAATCTCCAGAAATCTCAGCAAATATTTTTTCACCCTAACTGGATGATACTTTCAGGTAATGATCAGTACACTAAGGCGACTTGGTTCCCCAAATTTCGTTCTTCTATGTTGAAGCGTTCATTTCCAGTAACACTTTGAATTTTTAGGTATCACTCTGTTTTCTCCTATATTGATAGATGTATTTGGAACTCTAAATCCAACACGGTTTGTGCTAGCTTCTTGTAACTTGACACAGTAAAGTAGTTTCACGTTCTATCTCTATGTTTTGTTTCCTATTGATGTAGCCCTAAGCAGTGACTGGCGAGAAACACTTTCATGGAAAGGGGTTGCCAAGCTTCCAAAAATTACGAATCTCCAGAAATCTCAGCAAATATTTTTTCAACCAAACTGGATGATACTTTCAGGTAATGATCAGTACACTAAGGCGACTTGGTTCCCCAAATTTCGTTCTTCTATGTTGAAGCGTTCATTTCCAGTAACAGTTTGAATTTTTAGGTATCACTCTGTTTTCTCCTATATTGATACATGTACTTGGAACTCTAAATCCAACACGGTTTGTGCTAGCTTCTTGAAACTTGACACAGTAAAGTAGTTTCACGTTCTATCTCTACGTTTTGTTTCCTCTTGATGTAGCCCTAAGCAGTGACTGGCGAGGAACACTTTCATGGAAAGGGGTTGCCAAGCTTCCAAAAATTACGAATCTCCAGAAATCTCAGCCAATATTTTTTCACCCAAACTGGATGATACTTTCAGGTAATGATCAGTACACTGAGGCGACTTGGTTCCCCAAATTTCGTTCTTCTGTGTTGAAGCGTTCATTTCCAGTAACACTTTGAATTTTTAGGTATCACTCTGTTTTCTCCTATATTGATAGATGTATTTGGAACTCTAAATCCAACACGGTTTGTGCTAGCTTCTTGAAACTTGACACAGTAAAGTAGTTTCACGTTCTATCTCTATGTTTTGTTTCCTCTTGATATAGCCCTAATCAGTGACGGGCGAGAAACACTTTCATGGAAAGGGGTTGCCAAGCTTCCAAAAATTACGAATCTCCAGAAATCTCAGCAAATATTTTTTCACCCAAACTGGATGATACTTTCAGGTAATGATCAGTAAACTAAGGCGACTTGGTTCCCCAAATTTCGTTCTTCTATGTTGAAGCTTTCATTTCCAGTAACACTTTGAATTTTTAGGTATCACTCTGTTTTCTCCTATATTGATACATGTACTTGGAACTCTAAATCCAACACGGTTTTTGCTAGCTTCTTGAAACTTGACACAGTGAAGTAGTTTCACGTTCTATCTCTATGGTTTGTTTCCTCTTGATGTAGCCCTAAGCACTGACTGGAGAGAAACACTTTCATGGAAAGGGGTTGCCAAGCTTCCAAAAATTACGAATCTCCAGAAATCTCAGTCAATATTTTTTCACCCAAACTGGATGATACTCTCAGGTAATGATCAGTACACTGAGGCGACTTGGTTCCCCAAATTTCGTTCTTCTATGTTGAAGCGTTCATTTCCAGTAACACTTTGAATTTTTAGGTATCACTCTGTTTTCTCCTATATTGATAGATGTATTTGGAACTCTAAATCCAACACGGTTTGTGCTAGCTTCTTGAAACTTGACACAGTAAAGTAGTTTCACGTTCTATCTCTACGTTTTGTTTCCTCTTGATGTAGCCCTAAGCACTGACTGGCGAGAAACACTTTCATGGAAAGGGGTTGCCAAGCTTCCAAAAATTACGAATCTCCAGAAATCTCAGCCAATATTTTTTCACCCAAACTGGATGATACTTTCAGGTAATGATCAGTACACTGAGGCGACTTGGTTCCCCAAATTTCGTTCTTCTATGTTGAAGCGTTCATTTCCAGTAACACTTTGAATTTTTAGGTATCACTCTGTTTTCTCCTATATTGATAGATGTATTTGGAACTCTAAATCCAACACGGTTTGTGCTAGCTTCTTGAAACTTGACACAGTAAAGTAGTTTCACGTTCTATCTCTATGTTTTGTTTCCTCTTGATGTAGCCCTAAGCAGTGACTGGCGAGAAACACTTTCATGGAAAGGGGTTGCCAAGCTTCCAAAAATTACGAATCTCCAGAAATCTCAGCAAATATTTTTTCAACCAAACTGGATGATACTTTCAGGTAATGATCAGTACACTAAGGCGACTTGGTTCCCCAAATTTCGTTCTTCTATGTTGAAGCGTTCATTTCCAGTAACACTTTGAATTTTTAGGTATCACTCTGTTTTCTCCTATATTGATACATGTACTTGGAACCCTAAATCCAACACGGTTTTTGCTAGCTTCTTGAAACTTGACACAGTGAAGTAGTTTCACGTTCTATCTCTATGGTTTGTTTCCTCTTGATGTAGCCCTAAGCAGTGACTGGCGAGAAACACTTTCATGGAAAGGGGTTGCCAAGCTTCCAAAAATTACGAATCTCCAGAAATCTCAGCCAATATTTTTTCACCCAAACTGGATGACACTTTCAGGTAATGATCAGTACACTAAGGCGACTTGGTTCCCCAAATTTCGTTCTTCTATGTTTAAGCGTTCATTTCCAGTAACACTTTGAATTTTTAGGTATCACTCTGTTTTCTCCTATATTGATAGATGTATTTGGAACTCTAAATCCAACACGGTTTGTGCTAGCTTCTTGAAACTTGACACAGTAAAGTAGTTTCACGTTCTATCTCTACGTTTTGTTTCCTCTTGATGTAGCCCTAAGCACTGACTGGCGAGAAACACTTTCATGGAAAGAAGTTTCCAAGCTTCCAAAAATTACGAATCTCCAGAAATCTCAGCAAATATTTTTTCAACCAAACTGGATGATACTTTCAGGTAATGATCAGTACACTAAGGCGACTTGGTTCCCCAAATTTCGTTCTTCTATGTTGAAGCTTTCATTTCCAGTAACACTTTGAATTTTTAGGTATCACTCTGTTTTCTCCTATATTGATACATGTACTTGGAACTCTAAATCCAACACGGTTTGTGCTAGCTTCTTGAAACTTGACACAGTGAAGTAGTTTCACGTTCTATCTCTATGGTTTGTTTCCTCTTGACGTAGCCCTAAGCACTGACTGGAGAGAAACACTTTCATGGAAAGGGGTTGCCAAGCTTCCAAAAATTACGAATCTCCAGAAATCTCAGCCAATATTTTTTCACCCAAACTGGATGATACTTTCAGGTAATGATCAGTACACTAAGGCGACTTGGTTCCCCAAATTTCGTTCTTCTATGTTGAAGCGTTCATTTCCAGTAACACTTTGAATTTTTAGGTATCACTCTGTTTTCTCCTATATTGATAGATGTATTTGGAACTCTAAATCCAACACGGTTTGTGCTAGCTTCTTGAAACTTGACACAGTAAAGTAGTTTCACGTTCTATCTCTACGTTTTGTTTCCTCTTGATGTAGCCCTAAGCAGTGACTGGCGAGAAACACTTTCATGGAAAGGGGTTGCCAAGCTTCCAAAAATTACGAATCTCCAGAAATCTCAGCCAATATTTTTTCACCCAAACTGGATGATACTTTCAGGTAATGATCAGTACACTGAGGCGACTTGGTTCCCCAAATTTCGTTCTTCTATGTTGAAGCGTTCATTTCCAGTAACACTTTGAATTTTTAGGTATCACTCTGTTTTCTCCTATATTGATAGATGTATTTGGAACTCTAAATCCAACACGGTTTGTGCTAGCTTCTTGAAACTTGACACAGTAAAGTAGTTTCACGTTCTATCTCTATGTTTTGTTTCCTCTTGATGTAGCCCTAAGCAGTGACTGGCGAGAAACACTTTCATGGAAAGGGGTTGCCAAGCTTCCAAAAATTACGAATCTCCAGAAATCTCAGCAAATATTTTTTCAACCAAACTGGATGATACTTTCAGGTAATGATCAGTACACTAAGGCGACTTGGTTCCCCAAATTTCGTTCTTCTATGTTGAAGCGTTCATTTCCAGTAACACTTTGAATTTTTAGGTATCACTCTGTTTTCTCCTATATTGATACATGTACTTGGAACCCTAAATCCAACACGGTTTTTGCTAGCTTCTTGAAACTTGACACAGTGAAGTAGTTTCACGTTCTATCTCTATGGTTTGTTTCCTCTTGATGTAGCCCTAAGCAGTGACTGGCGAGAAACACTTTCATGGAAAGGGGTTGCCAAGCTTCCAAAAATTACGAATCTCCAGAAATCTCAGCCAATATTTTTTCACCCAAACTGGATGACACTTTCAGGTAATGATCAGTACACTAAGGCGACTTGGTTCCCCAAATTTCGTTCTTCTATGTTTAAGCGTTCATTTCCAGTAACACTTTGAATTTTTAGGTATCACTCTGTTTTCTCCTATATTGATAGAGGTATTTGGAACTCTAAATCCAACACGGTTTGTGCTAGCTTCTTGAAACTTGACACAGTAAAGTAGTTTCACGTTCTATCTCTACGTTTTGTTTCCTCTTGATGTAGCCCTAAGCACTGACTGGCGAGAAACACTTTCATGGAAAGGGGTTTCCAAGCTTCCAAAAATTACGAATCTCCAGAAATCTCAGCCAATATTTTTTCACCCAAACTGGATGATACTTTCAGGTAATGATCAGTACACTAAGGCGACTTGGTTCCCCAAATTTCGTTCTTCTATGTTGAAGCGTTCATTTCCAGTAACAGTTTGAATTTTTAGGTGTCTCTCTGTTTTCTTCTATATTGATACATGTACTTGGAACTCTAAATCCAACACGGTTTGTGCTAGCTTCTTGAAACTTGACACAGTGAAGTAGTTTCACGTTCAATCTCTATGGTTTGTTTCCTCTTGATGTAGCCCTAAACACCCACTGGCGAGAAACATTTTCATGGAAAGGGGTTGCCAAGCTTCCAAAAATTACGAATCTCCAGAAATCTCAGCCAATATTTTTTCACCCAAACTGGATGATACTTTCAGGTAATGATCAGTACACTAAGGCGACTTGGTTCCCCAAATTTCGTTCTTCTATGTTGAAGCGTTCATTTCCAGTAACACTTTGAATTTTTAGGTATCACTCTGTTTTCTCCTATATTGATACATGTACTTGGAACTCTAAATCCAACACGGTTTGTGCTAGCTTCTTGAAACTTGACACAGTAAAGCAGTTTCACGTTCTATCTCTATGTTTTGTTTCCTCTTGATGTAGCCCTAAGCACTGACTGGCGAGAAACACTTTCATGGAAAAAGGTTGCCAAGCTTCCAAAAATTACGAATCTCCAGAAATCTCAGCAAATATTTTTTCACCCAAACTGGATGATACTTTCAGGTAACGATCAGTACACGAAGGTGACTTGGTTCCCCAAATTTCGTTCTTCTATGTTGAAGCGTTCATTTCCAGTAACAGTTTGAATTTTTAGGTTTCACTCTGTTTTCTCCTATATTGATAGATGTATTTGGAACTCTAAATCCAACACGGTTTGTGCTAGCTTCTTGAAACTTGACACAGTAAAGTAGTTTCACGTTCTATCTCTATGTTTTGTTTCCTCTTGATGTAGCCCTAAGCAGTGACTGGCGAGAAACACTTTCATGGAAAGGGGTTGCCAAGCTTCCAAAAATTACGAATCTCCAGAAATCTCAGCCAATATTTTGTCACCCAAACTGGATGACACTTTCAGGTAATGATCAGTACACTAAGGCGACTTGGTTCCCCAAATTTCGTTCTTCTATGTTTAAGCGTTCATTTCCAGTAACACTTTGAATTTTTAGGTATCACTTTGTTTTCTCCTATATTGATAGATGTATTTGGAACTCTAAATCCAGCACGGTTTGTGCTAGCTTCTTGAAACTTGACACAGTAAAGTAGTTTCACGTTCTATCTCTATGTTTTGTTTCCTCTTGATGTAGCCCTAAGCACTGACTGGCGAGAAACACTTTCAAGGAAAGGGGTTGCCAAGCTTCCAAAAATTACGAATCTCCAGAAATCTCAGCAAATATTTTTTCACCCAAACTGGATGATACTTTCAGGTAATGATCAGTACACTAAGGCGACTTGGTTCCCCAAATTTCGTTCTTCTATGTTGAAGCGTTCATTTCCAGTAACAGTTTGAATTTTTAGGTATCACTCTGTTTTCTCCTATATTGATAGATGTATTTGGAACTCTAAATCCAACACGGTTTGTGCTAGCTTCTTGAAACTTGACACAGTAAAGTAGTTTCACGTTCTATCTCTATGTTTTGTTTCCTCTTGATGTAGCCCTAAGCAGTGACTGGCGAGAAACACTTTCATGGAAAGGGGTTGCCAAGCTTCCAAATATTACGAATCTCCAGAAATCTCAGCCAATATTTTTTCACCCAAACTGGATGACACTTTCAGGTAATGATCAGTACACTAAGGCGACTTGGTTCCCCAAATTTCGTTCTTCTATGTTTAAGCGTTCATTTCCAGTAACACTTTGAATTTTTAGGTATCACTCTGTTTTCTCCTATATTGATAGATGTATTTGGAACTCTAAATCCAACACGGTTTGTGCTAGCTTCTTGAAACTTGACACAGTAAAGTAGTTTCACGTTCTATCTCTATGTTTTGTTTCCTCTTGATGTAGCCCTAAGCACTGACTGGCGAGAAACACTTTCATGGAAAGGGGTTGCCAAGCTTCCAAAAATTACGAATCTCCAGAAATCTCAGCAAATATTTTTTCACCCAAACTGGATGATACTTTCAGGCAATGATCAGTACACTAAGGCGACTTGGTTCCCCAAATTTCGTTCTTCTATGTTGAAGCGTTCATTTCCAGTAACAGTTTGAATTTTTAGGTATCACTCTGTTTTCTCCTATATTGATAGATGTATTTGGAACTCTAAATCCAACACGGTTTGTGCTAGCTTCTTGAAACTTGACACAGTAAAGTAGTTTCACGTTCTATCTCTATGTTTTGTTTCCTCTTGATGTAGCCCTAAGCAGTGACTGGCGAGAAACACTTTCATGGAAAGGGGTTGCCAAGCTTCCAAAAATTACGAATCTCCAGAAATCTCAGCCAATATTTTTTCACCCAAACTGGATGATACTTTCAGGTAATGATCAGTACACTAAGGCGACTTGGTTCCCCAAATTTCGTTCTTCTATGTTGAAGCGTTCATTTCCAGTAACACTTTGAATTTTTAGGTATCACTCTGTTTTCTCCTATATTGATAGATGTATTTGGAACTCTAAATCCAACACGGTTTGTGCTAGCTTCTTGAAAGTTGACAGAGTAAAGTAGTTTCACGTTCTATCTCTATGTTTTGTTTCCTCTTGATGTAGCCCTAAGCAGTGACTGGCGAGAAACACTTTCATGGAAAGGGGTTGCCAAGCTTCCAAAAATTACGAATCTCCAGAAATCTCAGCCAATATTTTTTCACCCAAACTGGATGACACTTTCAGGTAATGATCAGTACACTAAGGCGACTTGGTTCCCCAAATTTCGTTCTTCTATGTTTAAGCGTTCATTTCCAGTAACACTTTGAATTTTTAGGTATCACTCTGTTTTCTCCTATATTGATAGATGTATTTGGAACTCTAAATCCAACACGGTTTGTGCTAGCTTCTTGAAACTTGACACAGTAAAGTAGTTTCACGTTCTATCTCTATGTTTTGTTTCCTCTTGATGTAGCCCTAAGCACTGACTGGCGAGAAACACTTTCATGGAAAGGGGTTGCCAAGCTTCCAAAAATTACGAATCTCCAGAAATCTCAGCAAATATTTTTTCACCCAAACTGGATGATACTTTCAGGTAATGATCAGTACACTAAGGCGACTTGGTTCCCCAAATTTCGTTCTTCTATGTTGAAGCGTTCATTTCCAGTAACACTTTGAATTTTTAGGTATCACTCTGTTTTCTCCTATATTGATAGATGTATTTGGAACTCTAAATCCAACACGGTTTGTGCTAGCTTCTTGAAACTTGACACAGTAAAGTAGTTTCACGTTCTATCTCTATGTTTTGTTTCCTCTTGATATAGCCCTAATCAGTGACGGGCGAGAAACACTTTCATGGAAAGGGGTTGCCAAGCTTCCAAAAATTACGAATCTCCAGAAATCTCAGCAAATATTTTTTCAACCAAACTGGATGATACTTTCAGGTAATGATCAGTACACTAAGGCGACTTGGTTCCCCAAATTTCGTTCTTCTATGTTGAAGCTTTCATTTCCAGTAACACTTTGAATTTTTAGGTATCACTCTGTTTTCTCCTATATTGATACATGTACTTGGAACTCTAAATCCAACACGGTTTTTGCTAGCTTCTTGAAACTTGACACAGTGAAGTAGTTTCACGTTCTATCTCTATGGTTTGTTTCCTCTTGATGTAGCCCTAAGCACTGACTGGAGAGAAACACTTTCATGGAAAGGGGTTGCCAAGCTTCCAAAAATTACGAATCTCCAGAAATCTCAGCCAATATTTTTTCACCCAAACTGGATGATACTCTCAGGTAATGATCAGTACACTAAGGCGACTTGGTTCCCCAAATTTCGTTCTTCTATGTTGAAGCGTTCATTTCCAGTAACACTTTGAATTTTTAGGTATCACTCTGTTTTCTCCTATATTGATAGATGTATTTGGAACTCTAAATCCAACACGGTTTGTGCTAGCTTCTTGAAACTTGACACAGTAAAGTAGTTTCACGTTCTATCTCTATGTTTTGTTTCCTCTTGATGTAGCCCTAAGCACTGACTGGCGAGAAACACTTTCATGGAAAGGGGTTGCCAAGCTTCCAAAAATTACGAATCTCCAGAAATCTCAGCAAATATTTTTTCACCCTAACTGGATGATACTTTCAGGTAATGATCAGTACACTAAGGCGACTTGGTTCCCCAAATTTCGTTCTTCTATGTTGAAGCGTTCATTTCCAGTAACAGTTTGAATTTTTAGGTATCACTCTGTTTTCTCCTATATTGATAGATGTATTTGGAACTCTAAATCCAACACGGTTTGTGCTAGCTTCTTGTAACTTGACACAGTAAAGTAGTTTCACGTTCTATCTCTATGTTTTGTTTCCTATTGATGTAGCCCTAAGCAGTGACTGGCGAGAAACACTTTCATGGAAAGGGGTTGCCAAGCTTCCAAAAATTACGAATCTCCAGAAATCTCAGCAAATATTTTTTCAACCAAACTGGATGATACTTTCAGGTAATGATCAGTACACTAAGGCGACTTGGTTCCCCAAATTTCGTTCTTCTATGTTTAAGCGTTCATTTCCAGTAACACTTTGAATTTTTAGGTATCACTCTGTTTTCTCCTATATTGATAGATGTATTTGGAACTCTAAATCCAACACGGTTTGTGCTAGCTTCTTGAAACTTGACACAGTAAAGTAGTTTCACGTTCTATCTCTATGTTTTGTTTCCTCTTGATGTAGCCCTAAGCACTGACTGGCGAGAAACACTTTCATGGAAAGGGGTTGCCAAGCTTCCAAAAATTACGAATCTCCAGAAATCTCAGCAAATATTTTTTCACCCAAACTGGATGATACTTTCAGGTAATGATCAGTACACTAAGGCGACTTGGTTCCCCAAATTTCGTTCTTCTATGTTGAAGCGTTCATTTCCAGTAACACTTTGAATTTTTAGGTATCACTCTGTTTTCTCCTATATTGATAGATGTATTTGGAACTCTAAATCCAACACGGTTTGTGCTAGCTTCTTGAAACTTGACACAGTAAAGTAGTTTCACGTTCTATCTCTATGTTTTGTTTCCTCTTGATATAGCCCTAATCAGTGACGGGCGAGAAACACTTTCATGGAAAGGGGTTGCCAAGCTTCCAAAAATTACGAATCTCCAGAAATCTCAGCAAATATTTTTTCAACCAAACTGGATGATACTTTCAGGTAATGATCAGTACACTAAGGCGACTTGGTTCCCCAAATTTCGTTCTTCTATGTTGAAGCTTTCATTTCCAGTAACACTTTGAATTTTTAGGTATCACTCTGTTTTCTCCTATATTGATACATGTACTTGGAACTCTAAATCCAATACGGTTTTTGCTAGCTTCTTGAAACTTGACACAGTGAAGTAGTTTCACGTTCTATCTCTATGGTTTGTTTCCTCTTGATGTAGCCCTAAGCACTGACTGGAGAGAAACACTTTCATGGAAAGGGGTTGCCAAGCTTCCAAAAATTACGAATCTCCAGAAATCTCAGCCAATATTTTTTCACCCAAACTGGATGATACTCTCAGGTAATGATCAGTACACTAAGGCGACTTGGTTCCCCAAATTTCGTTCTTCTATGTTGAAGCGTTCATTTCCAGTAACACTTTGAATTTTTAGGTATCACTCTGTTTTCTCCTATATTGATAGATGTATTTGGAACTCTAAATCCAACACGGTTTGTGCTAGCTTCTTGAAACTTGACACAGTAAAGTAGTTTCACGTTCTATCTCTATGTTTTGTTTCCTCTTGATGTAGCCCTAAGCAGAGACTGGCGAGAAACACTTTCATGGAAAGGGGTTTCCAAGCTTCCAAAAATTACGAATCTCCAGAAATCTCAGCAAATATTTTTTCACCCTAACTGGATGATACTTTCAGGTAATGATCAGTACACTAAGGCGACTTGGTTCCCCAAATTTCGTTCTTCTATGTTGAAGCGTTCATTTCCAGTAACACTTTGAATTTTTAGGTATCACTCTGTTTTCTCCTATATTGATACATGTACTTGGAACTCTAAATCCAACACGGTTTTTGCTAGCTTCTTGAAACTTGACACAGTGAAGTAGTTTCACGTTCTATCTCTATGGTTTGTTTCCTCTTGATGTAGCCCTAAGCACTGACTGGAGAGAAACACTTTCATGGAAAGGGGTTGCCAAGCTTCCAAAAATTACGAATCTCCAGAAATCTCAGTCAATATTTTTTCACCCAAACTGGATGATACTCTCAGGTAATGATCAGTACACTAAGGCGACTTGGTTCCCCAAATTTCGTTCTTCTATGTTGAAGCGTTCATTTCCAGTAACACTTTGAATTTTTAGGTATCACTCTGTTTTCTCCTATAATGATAGATGTATTTGGAACTCTAAATCCAACACGGTTTGTGCTAGCTTCTTGAAACTTGACACAGTAAAGTAGTTTCACGTTCTATCTCTATGTTTTGTTTCCTCTTGATGTAGCCCTAAGCAGAGACTGGCGAGAAACACTTTCATGGAAAGGGGTTTCCAAGCTTCCAAAAATTACGAATCTCCAGAAATCTCAGCAAATATTTTTTCACCCTAACTGGATGATACTTTCAGGTAATGATCAGTACACTAAGGCGACTTGGTTCCCCAAATTTCGTTCTTCTATGTTGAAGCGTTCATTTCCAGTAACAGTTTGAATTTTTAGGTATCACTCTGTTTTCTCCTATATTGATAGATGTATTTGGAACTCTAAATCCAACACGGTTTGTGCTAGCTTCTTGTAACTTGACACAGTAAAGTAGTTTCACGTTCTATCTCTATGTTTTGTTTCCTCTTGATATAGCCCTAATCAGTGACGGGCGAGAAACACTTTCATGGAAAGGGGTTGCCAAGCTTCCAAAAATTACGAATCTCCAGAAATCTCAGCAAATATTTTTTCAACCAAACTGGATGATACTTTCAGGTAATGATCAGTACACTAAGGCGACTTGGTTCCCCAAATTTCGTTCTTCTATGTTGAAGCTTTCATTTCCAGTAACACTTTGAATTTTTAGGTATCACTCTGTTTTCTCCTATATTGATACATGTACTTGGAATCTAAATCCAACACGGTTTTTGCTAGCTTCTTGAAACTTGACACAGTGAAGTAGTTTCACGTTCTATCTCTATGGTTTGTTTCCTCTTGATGTAGCCCTAAGCACTGACTGGAGAGAAACACTTTCATGGAAAGGGGTTGCCAAGCTTCCAAAAATTACGAATCTCCAGAAATCTCAGCCAATATTTTTTCACCCAAACTGGATGATACTCTCAGGTAATGATCAGTACACTAAGGCGACTTGGTTCCCCAAATTTCGTTCTTCTATGTTGAAGCGTTCATTTCCAGTAACACTTTGAATTTTTAGGTATCACTCTGTTTTCTCCTATATTGATAGATGTATTTGGAACTCTAAATCCAACACGGTTTGTGCTAGCTTCTTGAAACTTGACACAGTAAAGTAGTTTCACGTTCTATCTCTATGTTTTGTTTCCTCTTGATGTAGCCCTAAGCAGAGACTGGCGAGAAACACTTTCATGGAAAGGGGTTTCCAAGCTTCCAAAAATTACGAATCTCCAGAAATCTCAGCAAATATTTTTTCACCCTAACTGGATGATACTTTCAGGTAATGATCAGTACACTAAGGCGACTTGGTTCCCCAAATTTCGTTCTTCTATGTTGAAGCGTTCATTTCCAGTAACAGTTTGAATTTTTAGGTATCACTCTGTTTTCTCCTATATTGATAGATGTATTTGGAACTCTAAATCCAACACGGTTTGTGCTAGCTTCTTGTAACTTGACACAGTAAAGTAGTTTCACGTTCTATCTCTATGTTTTGTTTCCTATTGATGTAGCCCTAAGCAGTGACTGGCGAGAAACACTTTCATGGAAAGGGGTTGCCAAGCTTCCAAAAATTACGAATCTCCAGAAATCTCAGCAAATATTTTTTCAACCAAACTGGATGATACTTTCAGGTAATGATCAGTACACGAAGGCGACTTGGTTCCCCAAATTTCGTTCTTCTATATTTAAGCGTTCATTTCCAGTAACACTTTGAATTTTTAGGTATCACTCTGTTTTCTCCTATATTGATAGATGTATTTGGAACTCTAAATCCAACACGGTTTGTGCTAGCTTCTTGAAACTTGACACAGTAAAGTAGTTTCACGTTCTATCTCTATGTTTTGTTTCCTCTTGATGTAGCCCTAAGCACTGACTGGCGAGAAACACTTTCATGGAAAGGGGTTGCCAAGCTTCCAAAAATTACGAATCTCCAGAAATCTGAGCAAATATTTTTTCACCCAAACTGGATGATACTTTCAGGTAATGATCAGTACACTAAGGCGACTTGGTTCCCCAAATTTCGTTCTTCTATGTTGAAGCGTTCATTTCCAGTAACACTTTGAATTTTTAGGTATCACTCTGTTTTCTCCTATATTGATAGATGTATTTGGAACTCTAAATCCAACACGGTTTGTGCTAGCTTCTTGAAACTTGACACAGTAAAGTAGTTTCACGTTCTATCTCTATGTTTTGTTTCCTCTTGATATAGCCCTAATCAGTGACGGGCGAGAAACACTTTCATGGAAAGGGGTTGCCAAGCTTCCAAAAATTACGAATCTCCAGAAATCTCAGCAAATATTTTTTCAACCAAACTGGATGATACTTTCAGGTAATGATCAGTACACTAAGGCGACTTGGTTCCCCAAATTTCGTTCTTCTATGTTGAAGCTTTCATTTCCAGTAACACTTTGAATTTTTAGGTATCACTCTGTTTTCTCCTATATTGATACATGTACTTGGAACTCTAAATCCAACACGGTTTTTGCTAGCTTCTTGAAACTTGACACAGTGAAGTAGTTTCACGTTCTATCTCTATGGTTTGTTTCCTCTTGATGTAGCCCTAAGCACTGACTGGAGAGAAACACTTTCATGGAAAGGGGTTGCCAAGCTTCCAAAAATTACGAATCTCCAGAAATCTCAGCCAATATTTTTTCACCCAAACTGGATGATACTCTCAGGTAATGATCAGTACACTAAGGCGACTTGGTTCCCCAAATTTCGTTCTTCTATGTTGAAGCGTTCATTTCCAGTAACACTTTGAATTTTTAGGTATCACTCTGTTTTCTCCTAAATTGATAGATGTATTTGGAACTCTAAATCCAACACGGTTTGTGCTAGCTTCTTGAAACTTGACACAGTAAAGTAGTTTCACGTTCTATCTCTATGTTTTGTTTCCTCTTGATGTAGACCTAAGCAGAGACTGGCGAGAAACACTTTCATGGAAAGGGGTTTCCAAGCTTCCAAAAATTACGAATCTCCAGAAATCTCAGCAAATATTTTTTCACCCTAACTGGATGATACTTTCAGGTAATGATCAGTACACTAAGGCGAATTGGTTCCCCAAATTTCGTTCTTCTATGTTGAAGCGTTCATTTCCAGTAACAGTTTGAATTTTTAGGTATCACTCTGTTTTCTCCTATATTGATAGATGTATTTGGAACTCTAAATCCAACACGGTTTGTGCTAGCTTCTTGTAACTTGACACAGTAAAGTAGTTTCACGTTCTATCTCTATGTTTTGTTTCCTATTGATGTAGCCCTAAGCAGTGACTGGCGAGAAACACTTTCATGGAAAGGGGTTGCCAAGCTTCCAAAAATTACGAATCTCCAGAAATCTCAGCAAATATTTTTTCAACCAAACTGGATGATACTTTCAGGTAATGATCAGTACACTAAGGCGACTTGGTTCCCCAAATTTCGTTCTTCTATGTTGAAGCGTTCATTTCCAGTAACAGTTTGAATTTTTAGGTATCACTCTGTTTTCTCCTATATTGATACATGTACTTGGAACTCTAAATCCAACACGGTTTGTGCTAGCTTCTTGAAACTTGACACAGTAAAGTAGTTTCACGTTCTATCTCTACGTTTTGTTTCCTCTTGATGTAGCCCTAAGCAGTGACTGGCGAGAAACACTTTCATGGAAAGGGGTTGCCAAGCTTCCAAAAATTACGAATCTCCAGAAATCTCAGCCAATATTTTTTCACCCAAACTGGATGATACTTTCAGGTAATGATCAGTACACTGAGGCGACTTGGTTCCCCAAATTTCGTTCTTCTATGTTGAAGCGTTCATTTCCAGTAACACTTTGAATTTTTAGGTATCACTCTGTTTTCTCCTATATTGATAGATGTATTTGGAACTCTAAATCCAACACGGTTTGTGCTAGCTTCTTGAAACTTGACACAGTAAAGTAGTTTCACGTTCTATCTCTATGTTTTGTTTCCTCTTGATATAGCCCTAATCAGTGACGGGCGAGAAACACTTTCATGGAAAGGGGTTGCCAAGCTTCCAAAAATTACGAATCTCCAGAAATCTCAGCAAATATTTTTTCACCCAAACTGGATGATACTTTCAGGTAATGATCAGTACACTAAGGCGACTTGGTTCCCCAAATTTCGTTCTTCTATGTTTAAGCGTTCATTTCCAGTAACACTTTGAATTTTTAGGTATCACTCTGTTTTCTCCTATATTGATAGATGTATTTGGAACTCTAAATCCAACACGGTTTGTGCTAGCTTCTTGAAACTTGACACAGTAAAGTAGTTTCACGTTCTATCTCTATGTTTTGTTTCCTCTTGATATAGCCCTAATCAGTGACGGGCGAGAAACACTTTCATGGAAAGGGGTTGCCAAGCTTCCAAAAATTACGAATCTCCAGAAATCTCAGCAAATATTTTTTCAACCAAACTGGATGATACTTTCAGGTAATGATCAGTACACTAAGGCGACTTGGTTCCCCAAATTTCGTTCTTCTATGTTGAAGCGTTCATTTCCAGTAACACTTTGTATTTTTAGGTATCACTCTGTTTTCTCCTATATTGATAGATGTATTTGGAACTCTAAATCCAACACGGTTTGTGCTAGCTTCTTGAAACTTGACACAGTAAAGTAGTTTCACGTTCTATCTCTATGTTTTGTTTCCTCTTGATATAGCCCTAATCAGTGACGGGCGAGAAACACTTTCATGGAAAGGGGTTGCCAAGCTTCCAAAAATTACGAATCTCCAGAAATCTCAGCAAATATTTTTTCAACCAAACTGGATGATACTTTCAGGTAATGATCAGTACACTAAGGCGACTTGGTTCCCCAAATTTCGTTCTTCTATGTTGAAGCTTTCATTTCCAGTAACACTTTGAATTTTTAGGTATCACTCTGTTTTCTCCTATATTGATACATGTACTTGGAACTCTAAATCCAACACGGTTTTTGCTAGCTTCTTGAAACTTGACACAGTGAAGTAGTTTCACGTTCTATCTCTATGGTTTGTTTCCTCTTGATGTATCCCTAAGCACTGACTGGAGAGAAACACTTTCATGGAAAGGGGTTGCCAAGCTTACAAAAATTACGAATCTCCAGAAATCTCAGCCAATATTTTTTCACCCAAACTGGATGATACTCTCAGGTAATGATCAGTACACTAAGGCGACTTGGTTCCCCAAATTTCGTTCTTCTATGTTGAAGCGTTCATTTCCAGTAACACTTTGAATTTTTAGGTATCACTCTGTTTTCTCCTAAATTGATAGATGTATTTGGAACTCTAAATCCAACACGGTTTGTGCTAGCTTCTTGAAACTTGACACAGTAAAGTAGTTTCACGTTCTATCTCTATGTTTTGTTTCCTCTTGATGTAGACCTAAGCAGAGACTGGCGAGAAACACTTTCATGGAAAGGGGTTTCCAAGCTTCCAAAAATTACGAATCTCCAGAAATCTCAGCAAATATTTTTTCACCCTAACTGGATGATACTTTCAGGTAATGATCAGTACACTAAGGCGACTTGGTTCCCCAAATTTCGTTCTTCTATGTTGAAGCGTTCATTTCCAGTAACAGTTTGAATTTTTAGGTATCACTCTGTTTTCTCCTATATTGATAGATGTATTTGGAACTCTAAATCCAACACGGTTTGTGCTAGCTTCTTGTAACTTGACACAGTAAAGTAGTTTCACGTTCTATCTCTATGTTTTGTTTCCTATTGATGTAGCCCTAAGCAGTGACTGGCGAGAAACACTTTCATGGAAAGGGGTTGCCAAGCTTCCAAAAATTACGAATCTCCAGAAATCTCAGCAAATATTTTTTCAACCAAACTGGATGATACTTTCAGGTAATGATCAGTACACTAAGGCGACTTGGTTCCCCAAATTTCGTTCTTCTATGTTGAAGCGTTCATTTCCAGTAACAGTTTGAATTTTTAGGTATCACTCTGTTTTCTCCTATATTGATACATGTACTTGGAACTCTAAATCCAACACGGTTTGTGCTAGCTTCTTGAAACTTGACACAGTAAAGTAGTTTCACGTTCTATCTCTACGTTTTGTTTCCTCTTGATGTAGCCCTAAGCAGTGACTGGCGAGAAACACTTTCATGGAAAGGGGTTGCCAAGCTTCCAAAAATTACGAATCTCCAGAAATCTCAGCCAATATTTTTTCACCCAAACTGGATGATACTTTCAGGTAATGATCAGTACACTGAGGCGACTTGGTTCCCCAAATTTCGTTCTTCTATGTTGAAGCGTTCATTTCCAGTAACACTTTGAATTTTTAGGTATCACTCTGTTTTCTCCTATATTGATAGATGTATTTGGAACTCTAAATCCAACACGGTTTGTGCTAGCTTCTTGAAACTTGACACAGTAAAGTAGTTTCACGTTCTATCTCTATGTTTTGTTTCCTCTTGATATAGCCCTAATCAGTGACGGGCGAGAAACACTTTCATGGAAAGGGGTTGCCAAGCTTCCAAAAATTACGAATCTCCAGAAATCTCAGCAAATATTTTTTCACCCAAACTGGATGATACTTTCAGGTAATGATCAGTACACTAAGGCGACTTGGTTCCCCAAATTTCGTTCTTCTATGTTGAAGCGTTCATTTCCAGTAACACTTTGAATTTTTAGGTATCACTCTGTTTTCTCCTATATTGATAGATGTATTTGGAACTCTAAATCCAACACGGTTTGTGCTAGCTTCTTGAAACTTGACACAGTAAAGTAGTTTCACGTTCTATCTCTATGTTTTGTTTCCTCTTGATATAGCCCTAATCAGTGACGGGCGAGAAACACTTTCATGGAAAGGGGTTGCCAAGCTTCCAAAAATTACGAATCTCCAGAAATCTCAGCAAATATTTTTTCAACCAAACTGGATGATACTTTCAGGTAATGATCAGTACACTAAGGCGACTTGGTTCCCCAAATTTCGTTCTTCTATGTTGAAGCTTTCATTTCCAGTAACACTTTGAATTTTTAGGTATCACTCTGTTTTCTCCTATATTGATACATGTACTTGGAACTCTAAATCCAACACGGTTTTTGCTAGCTTCTTGAAACTTGACACAGTGAAGTAGTTTCACGTTCTATCTCTATGGTTTGTTTCCTCTTGATGTAGCCCTAAGCACTGACTGGAGAGAAACACTTTCATGGAAAGGGGTTGCCAAGCTTCCAAAAATTACGAATCTCCAGAAATCTCAGCCAATATTTTTTCACCCAAACTGGATGATACTCTCAGGTAATGATCAGTACACTAAGGCGACTTGGTTCCCCAAATTTCGTTCTTCTATGTTGAAGCGTTCATTTCCAGTAACACTTTGAATTTTTAGGTATCACTCTGTTTTCTCCTATATTGATAGATGTATTTGGAACTCTAAATCCAACACGGTTTGTGCTAGCTTCTTGAAACTTGACACAGTAAAGTAGTTTCACGTTCTATCTCTATGTTTTGTTTCCTCTTGATGTAGCCCTAAGCAGAGACTGGCGAGAAACACTTTCATGGAAAGGGGTTTCCAAGCTTCCAAAAATTACGAATCTCCAGAAATCTCAGCAAATATTTTTTCACCCTAACTGGATGATACTTTCAGGTAATGATCAGTACACTAAGGCGACTTGGTTCCCCAAATTTCGTTCTTCTATGTTGAAGCGTTCATTTCCAGTAACAGTTTGAATTTTTAGGTATCACTCTGTTTTCTCCTATATTGATAGATGTATTTGGAACTCTAAATCCAACACGGTTTGTGCTAGCTTCTTGTAACTTGACACAGTAAAGTAGTTTCACGTTCTATCTCTATGTTTTGTTTCCTATTGATGTAGCCCTAAGCAGTGACTGGCGAGAAACACTTTCATGGAAAGGGGTTGCCAAGCTTCCAAAAATTACGAATCTCCAGAAATCTCAGCAAATATTTTTTCAACCAAACTGGATGATACTTTCAGGTAATGATCAGTACACTAAGGCGACTTGGTTCCCCAAATTTCGTTCTTCTATGTTGAAGCGTTCATTTCCAGTAACAGTTTGAATTTTTAGGTATCACTCTGTTTTCTCCTATATTGATACATGTACTTGGAACTCTAAATCCAACACGGTTTGTGCTAGCTTCTTGAAACTTGACACAGTAAAGTAGTTTCACGTTCTATCTCTACGTTTTGTTTCCTCTTGATGTAGCCCTAAGCAGTGACTGGCGAGAAACACTTTCATGGAAAGGGGTTGCCAAGCTTCCAAAAATTACGAATCTCCAGAAATCTCAGCCAATATTTTTTCACCCAAACTGGATGATACTTTCAGGTAATGATCAGTACACTGAGGCGACTTGGTTCCCCAAATTTCGTTCTTCTATGTTGAAGCGTTCATTTCCAGTAACACTTTGAATTTTTAGGTATCACTCTGTTTTCTCCTATATTGATAGATGTATTTGGAACTCTAAATCCAACACGGTTTGTGCTAGCTTCTTGAAACTTGACACAGTAAAGTAGTTTCACGTTCTATCTCTATGTTTTGTTTCCTCTTGATATAGCCCTAATCAGTGACGGGCGAGAAACACTTTCATGGAAAGGGGTTGCCAAGCTTCCAAAAATTACGAATCTCCAGAAATCTCAGCAAATATTTTTTCACCCAAACTGGATGATACTTTCAGGTAATGATCAGTAAACTAAGGCGACTTGGTTCCCCAAATTTCGTTCTTCTATGTTGAAGCTTTCATTTCCAGTAACACTTTGAATTTTTAGGTATCACTCTGTTTTCTCCTATATTGATACATGTACTTGGAACTCTAAATCCAACACGGTTTTTGCTAGCTTCTTGAAACTTGACACAGTGAAGTAGTTTCACGTTCTATCTCTATGGTTTGTTTCCTCTTGATGTAGCCCTAAGCACTGACTGGAGAGAAACACTTTCATGGAAAGGGGTTGCCAAGCTTCCAAAAATTACGAATCTCCAGAAATCTCAGCCAATATTTTTTCACCCAAACTGGATGATACTCTCAGGTAATGATCAGTACACTAAGGCGACTTGGTTCCCCAAATTTCGTTCTTCTATGTTGAAGCGTTCATTTCCAGTAACACTTTGAATTTTTAGGTATCACTCTGTTTTCTCCTATAATGATAGATGTATTTGGAACTCTAAATCCAACACGGTTTGTGCTAGCTTCTTGAAACTTGACACAGTAAAGTAGTTTCACGTTCTATCTCTATGTTTTGTTTCCTCTTGATGTAGCCCTAAGCAGAGACTGGCGAGAAACACTTTCATGGAAAGGGGTTGCCAAGCTTCCAAAAATTACGAATCTCCAGAAATCTCAGCAAATATTTTTTCACCCTAACTGGATGATACTTTCAGGTAATGATCAGTACACTAAGGCGACTTGGTTCCCCAAATTTCGTTCTTCTATGTTGAAGCGTTCATTTCCAGTAACAGTTTGAATTTTTAGGTATCACTCTGTTTTCTCCTATATTGATAGATGTATTTGGAACTCTAAATCCAACACGGTTTGTGCTAGCTTCTTGTAACTTGACACAGTAAAGTAGTTTCACGTTCTATCTCTATGTTTTGTTTCCTCTTGATATAGCCCTAATCAGTGACGGGCGAGAAACACTTTCATGGAAAGGGGTTGCCAAGCTTCCAAAAATTACGAATCTCCAGAAATCTCAGCAAATATTTTTTCAACCAAACTGGATGATACTTTCAGGTAATGATCAGTACACTAAGGCGACTTGGTTCCCCAAATTTCGTTCTTCTATGTTGAAGCTTTCATTTCCAGTAACACTTTGAATTTTTAGGTATCACTCTGTTTTCTCCTATATTGATACATGTACTTGGAATCTAAATCCAACACGGTTTTTGCTAGCTTCTTGAAACTTGACACAGTGAAGTAGTTTCACGTTCTATCTCTATGGTTTGTTTCCTCTTGATGTAGCCCTAAGCACTGACTGGAGAGAAACACTTTCATGGAAAGGGGTTGCCAAGCTTCCAAAAATTACGAATCTCCAGAAATCTCAGCCAATATTTTTTCACCCAAACTGGATGATACTCTCAGGTAATGATCAGTACACTAAGGCGACTTGGTTCCCCAAATTTCGTTCTTCTATGTTGAAGCGTTCATTTCCAGTAACACTTTGAATTTTTAGGTATCACTCTGTTTTCTCCTATATTGATAGATGTATTTGGAACTCTAAATCCAACACGGTTTGTGCTAGCTTCTTGAAACTTGACACAGTAAAGTAGTTTCACGTTCTATCTCTATGTTTTGTTTCCTCTTGATGTAGCCCTAAGCAGAGACTGGCGAGAAACACTTTCATGGAAAGGGGTTTCCAAGCTTCCAAAAATTACGAATCTCCAGAAATCTCAGCAAATATTTTTTCACCCTAACTGGATGATACTTTCAGGTAATGATCAGTACACTAAGGCGACTTGGTTCCCCAAATTTCGTTCTTCTATGTTGAAGCGTTCATTTCCAGTAACAGTTTGAATTTTTAGGTATCACTCTGTTTTCTCCTATATTGATAGATGTATTTGGAACTCTAAATCCAACACGGTTTGTGCTAGCTTCTTGTAACTTGACACAGTAAAGTAGTTTCACGTTCTATCTCTATGTTTTGTTTCCTATTGATGTAGCCCTAAGCAGTGACTGGCGAGAAACACTTTCATGGAAAGGGGTTGCCAAGCTTCCAAAAATTACGAATCTCCAGAAATCTCAGCAAATATTTTTTCAACCAAACTGGATGATACTTTCAGGTAATGATCAGTACACTAAGGCGACTTGGTTCCCCAAATTTCGTTCTTCTATGTTTAAGCGTTCATTTCCAGTAACACTTTGAATTTTTAGGTATCACTCTGTTTTCTCCTATATTGATAGATGTATTTGGAACTCTAAATCCAACACGGTTTGTGCTAGCTTCTTGAAACTTGACACAGTAAAGTAGTTTCACGTTCTATCTCTATGTTTTGTTTCCTCTTGATGTAGCCCTAAGCACTGACTGGCGAGAAACACTTTCATGGAAAGGGGTTGCCAAGCTTCCAAAAATTACGAATCTCCAGAAATCTGAGCAAATATTTTTTCACCCAAACTGGATGATACTTTCAGGTAATGATCAGTACACTAAGGCGACTTGGTTCCCCAAATTTCGTTCTTCTATGTTGAAGCGTTCATTTCCAGTAACACTTTGAATTTTTAGGTATCACTCTGTTTTCTCCTATATTGATAGATGTATTTGGAACTCTAAATCCAACACGGTTTGTGCTAGCTTCTTGAAACTTGACACAGTAAAGTAGTTTCACGTTCTATCTCTATGTTTTGTTTCCTCTTGATATAGCCCTAATCAGTGACGGGCGAGAAACACTTTCATGGAAAGGGGTTGCCAAGCTTCCAAAAATTACGAATCTCCAGAAATCTCAGCAAATATTTTTTCAACCAAACTGGATGATACTTTCAGGTAATGATCAGTACACTAAGGCGACTTGGTTCCCCAAATTTCGTTCTTCTATGTTGAAGCTTTCATTTCCAGTAACACTTTGAATTTTTAGGTATCACTCTGTTTTCTCCTATATTGATACATGTACTTGGAACTCTAAATCCAACACGGTTTTTGCTAGCTTCTTGAAACTTGACACAGTGAAGTAGTTTCACGTTCTATCTCTATGGTTTGTTTCCTCTTGATGTAGCCCTAAGCACTGACTGGAGAGAAACACTTTCATGGAAAGGGGTTGCCAAGCTTCCAAAAATTACGAATCTCCAGAAATCTCAGCCAATATTTTTTCACCCAAACTGGATGATACTCTCAGGTAATGATCAGTACACTAAGGCGACTTGGTTCCCCAAATTTCGTTCTTCTATGTTGAAGCGTTCATTTCCAGTAACACTTTGAATTTTTAGGTATCACTCTGTTTTCTCCTATATTGATAGATGTATTTGGAACTCTAAATCCAACACGGTTTGTGCTAGCTTCTTGAAACTTGACACAGTAAAGTAGTTTCACGTTCTATCTCTATGTTTTGTTTCCTCTTGATGTAGCCCTAAGCAGAGACTGGCGAGAAACACTTTCATGGAAAGGGGTTTCCAAGCTTCCAAAAATTACGAATCTCCAGAAATCTCAGCAAATATTTTTTCACCCTAACTGGATGATACTTTCAGGTAATGATCAGTACACTAAGGCGACTTGGTTCCCCAAATTTCGTTCTTCTATGTTGAAGCGTTCATTTCCAGTAACAGTTTGAATTTTTAGGTATCACTCTGTTTTCTCCTATATTGATAGATGTATTTGGAACTCTAAATCCAACACGGTTTGTGCTAGCTTCTTGTAACTTGACACAGTAAAGTAGTTTCACGTTCTATCTCTATGTTTTGTTTCCTCTTGATGTAGCCCTAAGCAGTGACTGGCGAGAAACACTTTCATGGAAAGGGGTTGCCAAGCTTCCAAAAATTACGAATCTCCAGAAATCTCAGCAAATATTTTTTCAACCAAACTGGATGATACTTTCAGGTAATGATCAGTACACTAAGGCGACTTGGTTCCCCAAATTTCGTTCTTCTATGTTGAAGCGTTCATTTCCAGTAACAGTTTGAATTTTTAGGTATCACTCTGTTTTCTCCTATATTGATACATGTACCTGGAACTCTAAATCCAACACGGTTTGTGCTAGCTTCTTGAAACTTGACACAGTAAAGTAGTTTCACGTTCTATCTCTACGTTTTGTTTCCTCTTGATGTAGCCCTAAGCAGTGACTGGTGAGAAACACTTTCATGGAAAGGGGTTGCCAAGCTTCCAAAAATTACGAATCTCCAGAAATCTCAGCCAATATTTTTTCACCCAAACTGGATGATACTTTCAGGTAATGATCAGTACACTGAGGCGACTTGGTTCCCCAAATTTCGTTCTTCTATGTTGAAGCGTTCATTTCCAGTAACACTTTGAATTTTTAGGTATCACTCTGTTTTCTCCTATATTGATAGATGTATTTGGAACTCTAAATCCAACACGGTTTGTGCTAGCTTCTTGAAACTTGACACAGTAAAGTAGTTTCACGTTCTATCTCTATGTTTTGTTTCCTCTTGATATAGCCCTAATCAGTGACGGGCGAGAAACACTTTCATGGAAAGGGGTTGCCAAGCTTCCAAAAATTACGAATCTCCAGAAATCTCAGCAAATATTTTTTCACCCAAACTGGATGATACTTTCAGGTAATGATCAGTACACTAAGGCGACTTGGTTCCCCAAATTTCGTTCTTCTATGTTGAAGCTTTCATTTCCAGTAACACTTTGAATTTTTAGGTATCACTCTGTTTTCTCCTATATTGATACATGTACTTGGAACTCTAAATCCAACACGGTTTTTGCTAGCTTCTTGAAACTTGACACAGTGAAGTAGTTTCACGTTCTATCTCTATGGTTTGTTTCCTCTTGATGTAGCCCTAAGCACTGACTGGAGAGAAACACTTTCATGGAAAGGGGTTGCCAAGCTTCCAAAAATTACGAATCTCCAGAAATCTCAGCCAATATTTTTTCACCCAAACTGGATGATACTCTCAGGTAATGATCAGTACACTAAGGCGACTTGGTTCCCCAAATTTCGTTCTTCTATGTTGAAGCGTTCATTTCCAGTAACACTTTGAATTTTTAGGTATCACTCTGTTTTCTCCTATATTGATAGATGTATTTGGAACTCTAAATCCAACACGGTTTGTGCTAGCTTCTTGAAACTTGACACAGTAAAGTAGTTTCACGTTCTATCTCTATGTTTTGTTTCCTCTTGATGTAGCCCTAAGCAGAGACTGGCGAGAAACACTTTCATGGAAAGGGGTTTCCAAGCTTCCAAAAATTACGAATCTCCAGAAATCTCAGCAAATATTTTTTCACCCTAACTGGATGATACTTTCAGGTAATGATCAGTACACTAAGGCGACTTGGTTCCCCAAATTTCGTTCTTCTATGTTGAAGCGTTCATTTCCAGTAACAGTTTGAATTTTTAGGTATCACTCTGTTTTCTCCTATATTGATAGATGTATTTGGAACTCTAAATCCAACACGGTTTGTGCTAGCTTCTTGTAACTTGACACAGTAAAGTAGTTTCACGTTCTATCTCTATGTTTTGTTTCCTCTTGATGTAGCCCTAAGCAGTGACTGGCGAGAAACACTTTCATGGAAAGGGGTTGCCAAGCTTCCAAAAATTACGAATCTCCAGAAATCTCAGCAAATATTTTTTCAACCAAACTGGATAATACTTTCAGGTAATGATCAGTACACTAAGGCGACTTGGTTCCCCAAATTTCGTTCTTCTATGTTGAAGCTTTCATTTCCAGTAACACTTTGAATTTTTAGGTATCACTCTGTTTTCTCCTATATTGATACATGTACTTGGAACTCTAAATCCAACACGGTTTGTGCTAGCTTCTTGAAACTTGACACAGTGAAGTAGTTTCACGTTCTATCTCTATGGTTTGTTTCCTCTTGACGTAGCCCTAAGCACTGACTGGAGAGAAACACTTTCATGGAAAGGGGTTGCCAAGCTTCCAAAAATTACGAATCTCCAGAAATCTCAGCCAATATTTTTTCACCCAAACTGGATGATACTTTCAGGTAATGATCAGTACACTAAGGCGACTTGGTTCCCCAAATTTCGTTCTTCTATGTTGAAGCGTTCATTTCCAGTAACACTTTGAATTTTTAGGTATCACTCTGTTTTCTCCTATATTGATAGATGTATTTGGAACTCTAAATCCAACACGGTTTGTGCTAGCTTCTTGAAACTTGACACAGTAAAGTAGTTTCACGTTCTATCTCTACGTTTTGTTTCCTCTTGATGTAGCCCTAAGCAGTGACTGGCGAGAAACACTTTCATGGAAAGGGGTTGCCAAGCTTCCAAAAAATACGAATCTCCAGAAATCTCAGCCAATATTTTTTCACCCAAACTGGATGATACTTTCAGGTAATGATCAGTACACTGAGGCGACTTGGTTCCCCAAATTTCGTTCTTCTATGTTGAAGCGTTCATTTCCAGTAACACTTTGAATTTTTAGGTATCACTCTGTTTTCTCCTATATTGATAGATGTATTTGGAACTCTAAATCCAACACGGTTTGTGCTAGCTTCTTGAAACTTGACACAGTAAAGTAGTTTCACGTTCTATCTCTATGTTTTGTTTCCTCTTGATGTAGCCCTAAGCAGTGACTGGCGAGAAACACTTTCATGGAAAGGGGTTGCCAAGCTTCCAAAAATTACGAATCTCCAGAAATCTCAGCAAATATTTTTTCAACCAAACTGGATGATACTTTCAGGTAATGATCAGTACACTAAGGCGACTTGGTTCCCCAAATTTCGTTCTTCTATGTTGAAGCGTTCATTTCCAGTAACACTTTGAATTTTTAGGTATCACTCTGTTTTCTCCTATATTGATACATGTACTTGGAACCCTAAATCCAACACGGTTTTTGCTAGCTTCTTGAAACTTGACACAGTGAAGTAGTTTCACGTTCTATCTCTATGGTTTGTTTCCTCTTGATGTAGCCCTAAGCACTGACTGGAGAGAAACACTTTCATGGAAAGGGGTTGCCAAGCTTCCAAAAATTACGAATCTCCAGAAATCTCAGAAAATATTTTTTCACCCAAACTGGATGATACTCTCAGGTAATGATCAGTACACTAAGGCGACTTGGTTCCCCAAATTTCGTTCTTCTATGTTGAAGCGTTCATTTCCAGTAACACTTTGAATTTTTAGGTATCACTCTGTTTTCTCCTATATTGATAGATGTATTTGGAACTCTAAATCCAACACGGTTTGTGCTAGCTTCTTGAAACTTGACACAGTAAAGTAGTTTCACGTTCTATCTCTATGTTTTGTTTCCTCTTGATGTAGCCCTAAGCAGTGACTGGCGAGAAACACTTTCATGGAAAGGGGTTGCCAAGCTTCCAAAAATTACGAATCTCCAGAAATCTCAGCAAATATTTTTTCAACCAAACTGGATGATACTTTCAGGTAATGATCAGTACACTAAGGCGACTTGGTTCCCCAAATTTCGTTCTTCTATGTTGAAGCGTTCATTTCCAGTAACAGTTTGAATTTTTAGGTATCACTCTGTTTTCTCCTATATTGATACATGTACTTGGAACTCTAAATCCAACACGGTTTGTGCTAGCTTCTTGAAACTTGACACAGTAAAGTAGTTTCACGTTCTATCTCTACGTTTTGTTTCCTCTTGATGTAGCCCTAAGCAGTGACTGGCGAGAAACACTTTCATGGAAAGGGGTTGCCAAGCTTCCAAAAATTACGAATCTCCAGAAATCTCAGCAAATATTTTTTCAACCAAACTGGATGATACTTTCAGGTAATGATCAGTACACTAAGGCGACTTGGTTCCCCAAATTTCGTTCTTCTATGTTGAAGCGTTCATTTCCAGTAACAGTTTGAATTTTTAGGTGTCTCTCTGTTTTCTTCTATATTGATACATGTACTTGGAACTCTAAATCCAACACGGTTTGTGGTAGCTTCTTGAAACTTGACACAGTGAAGTAGTTTCACGTTCTATCTCTATGGTTTGTTTCCTCTTGATGTAGCCCTAAACACTGACTGGCGAGAAACACTTTCATGGAAAGGGGTTGCCAAGCTTCCAAAAATTACGAATCTCCAGAAATCTCAGCCAATATTTTTTCACCCAAACTGGATGATACTTTCAGGTAATGATCAGTACACTAAGGCGACTTGGTTCCCCAAATTTCGTTCTTCTATGTTGAAGCGTTCATTTCCAGTAACACTTTGAATTTTTAGGTATCACTCTGTTTTCTCCTATATTGATACATGTACTTGGAACTCTAAATCCAACACGGTTTGTGCTAGCTTCTTGAAACTTGACACAGTAAAGTAGTTTCACGTTCTATCTCTATGTTTTGTTTCCTCTTGATGTAGCCCTAAGCACTGACTGGCGAGAAACACTTTCATGGAAAGGGGTTGCCAAGCTTCCAAAAATTACGAATCTCCAGAAATCTCAGCAAATATTTTTTCACCCAAACTGGATGATACTTTCAGGTAATGATCAGTACACTAAGGCGACTTGGTTCCCCAAATTTCGTTCTTCTATGTTGAAGCGTTCATTTCCAGTAACACTTTGAATTTTTAGGTATCACTCTGTTTTCTCCTATATTGATAGATGTATTTGGAACTCTAAATCCAACACGGTTTGTGCTAGCTTCTTGAAACTTGACACAGTAAAGTAGTTTCACGTTCTATCTCTATGTTTTGTTTCCTCTTGATGTAGCCCTAAGCAGTGACTGGCGAGAAACACTTTCATGGAAAGGGGTTGCCAAGCTTCCAAAAATTACGAATCTCCAGAAATCTCAGCCAATATTTTTTCACCCAAACTGGATGATACTTTCAGGTAATGATCAGTACACTAAGGCGACTTGGTTCCCCAAATTTCGTTCTTCTATGTTGAAGCGTTCATTTCCAGTAACAGTTTGAATTTTTAGGTATCACTCTGTTTTCTCCTATATTGATAGATGTATTTGGAACTCTAAATCCAACACGGTTTGTGCTAGCTTCTTGAAACTTGACACAGTAAAGTAGTTTCACGTTCTATCTCTATGTTTTGTTTCCTCTTGATGTAGCCCTAATCAGTGACTGGCGAGAAACACTTTCATGGAAAGGGGTTGCCAAGCTTCCAAAAATTACGAATCTCCAGAAATCTCAGCCAATATTTTTTCACCCAAACTGGATGATACTTTCAGGTAATCATCAGTACACTAAGGCGACTTGGTTCCCCAAATTTCGTTCTTCTATGTTGAAGCGTTCATTTCCAGTAACACTTTGAATTTTCAGGTATCACTCTGTTTTCTCCTATATTGATAGATGTATTTGGAACTCTAAATCCAACACGGTTTGTGCTAGCTTCTTGAAACTTGACACAGTAAAGTAGTTTCACGTTCTATCTCTATGTTTTGTTTCCTCTTGATGTAGCCCTAAGCAGTGACTGGCGAGAAACACTTTCATGGAAAGGGGTTGCCAAGCTTCCAAAAATTACGAATCTCCAGAAATCTCAGCCAATATTTTTTCACCCAAACTGGATGACACTTTCAGGTAATGATCAGTACACTAAGGCGACTTGGTTCCCCAAATTTCGTTCTTCTATGTTGAAGCGTTCATTTCCAGTAACACTTTGAATTTTTAGGTATCACTCTGTTTTCTCCTATATTGATAGATGTATTTGGAACTCTAAATCCAACACGGTTTGTGCTAGCTTCTTGAAACTTGACACAGTAAAGTAGTTTCACGTTCTATCTCTATGTTTTGTTTCCTCTTGATGTAGCCCTAAGCACTGACTGGCGAGAAACACTTTCATGGAAAGGGGTTGCCAAGCTTCCAAAAATTACGAATCTCCAGAAATCTCAGCAAATATTTTTTCACCCAAACTGGATGATACTTTCAGGTAATGATCAGTACACTAAGGCGACTTGGTTCCCCAAATTTCGTTCTTCTATGTTGAAGCGTTCATTTCCAGTAACACTTTGAATTTTTAGGTATCACTCTGTTTTCTCCTATATTGATAGATGTATTTGGAACTCTAAATCCAACACGGTTTGTGCTAGCTTCTTGAAACTTGACACAGTAAAGTAGTTTCACGTTCTATCTCTATGTTTTGTTTCCTCTTGATATAGCCCTAATCAGTGACGGGCGAGAAACACTTTCATGGAAAGGGGTTGCCAAGCTTCCAAAAATTACGAATCTCCAGAAATCTCAGCAAATATTTTTTCAACCAAACTGGATGATACTTTCAGGTAATGATCAGTACACTAAGGCGACTTGGTTCCCCAAATTTCGTTCTTCTATGTTGAAGCTTTCATTTCCAGTAACACTTTGAATTTTTAGGTATCACTCTGTTTTCTCCTATATTGATACATGTACTTGGAACTCTAAATCCAACACGGTTTTTGCTAGCTTCTTGAAACTTGACACAGTGAAGTAGTTTCACGTTCTATCTCTATGGTTTGTTTCCTCTTGATGTAGCCCTAAGCACTGACTGGAGAGAAACACTTTCATGGAAAGGGGTTGCCAAGCTTCCAAAAATTACGAATCTCCAGAAATCTCAGCCAATATTTTTTCACCCAAACTGGATGATACTCTCAGGTAATGATCAGTACACTAAGGCGACTTGGTTCCCCAAATTTCGTTCTTCTATGTTGAAGCGTTCATTTCCAGTAACACTTTGAATTTTTAGGTATCACTCTGTTTTCTCCTATATTGATAGATGTATTTGGAACTCTAAATCCAACACGGTTTGTGCTAGCTTCTTGAAACTTGACACAGTAAAGTAGTTTCACGTTCTATCTCTATGTTTTGTTTCCTCTTGATGTAGCCCTAAGCAGAGACTGGCGAGAAACACTTTCATGGAAAGGGGTTTCCAAGCTTCCAAAAATTACGAATCTCCAGAAATCTCAGCAAATATTTTTTCACCCTAACTGGATGATACTTTCAGGTAATGATCAGTACACTAAGGCGACTTGGTTCCCCAAATTTCGTTCTTCTATGTTGAAGCGTTCATTTCCAGTAACAGTTTGAATTTTTAGGTATCACTCTGTTTTCTCCTATATTGATAGATGTATTTGGAACTCTAAATCCAACACGGTTTGTGCTAGCTTCTTGTAACTTGACACAGTAAAGTAGTTTCACGTTCTATCTCTATGTTTTGTTTCCTATTGATGTAGCCCTAAGCAGTGACTGGCGAGAAACACTTTCATGGAAAGGGGTTGCCAAGCTTCCAAAAATTACGAATCTCCAGAAATCTCAGCAAATATTTTTTCAACCAAACTGGATGATACTTTCAGGTAATGATCAGTACACTAAGGCGACTTGGTTCCCCAAATTTCGTTCTTCTATGTTGAAGCGTTCATTTCCAGTAACAGTTTGAATTTTTAGGTATCACTCTGTTTTCTCCTATATTGATACATGTACTTGGAACTCTAAATCCAACACGGTTTGTGCTAGCTTCTTGAAACTTGACACAGTAAAGTAGTTTCACGTTCTATCTCTACGTTTTGTTTCCTCTTGATGTAGCCCTAAGCAGTGACTGGCGAGAAACACTTTCATGGAAAGGGGTTGCCAAGCTTCCAAAAATTACGAATCTCCAGAAATCTCAGCCAATATTTTTTCACCCAAACTGGATGATACTTTCAGGTAATGATCAGTACACTGAGTCGACTTGGTTCCCCAAATTTCGTTCTTCTATGTTGAAGCGTTCATTTCCAGTAACACTTTGAATTTTTAGGTATCACTCTGTTTTCTCCTATATTGATAGATGTATTTGGAACTCTAAATCCAACACGGTTTGTGCTAGCTTCTTGAAACTTGACACAGTAAAGTAGTTTCACGTTCTATCTCTATGTTTTGTTTCCTCTTGATATAGCCCTAATCAGTGACGGGCGAGAAACACTTTCATGGAAAGGGGTTGCCAAGCTTCCAAAAATTACGAATCTCCAGAAATCTCAGCAAATATTTTTTCACCCAAACTGGATGATACTTTCAGGTAATGATCAGTACACTAAGGCGACTTGGTTCCCCAAATTTCGTTCTTCTATGTTGAAGCTTTCATTTCCAGTAACACTTTGAATTTTTAGGTATCACTCTGTTTTCTCCTATATTGATACATGTACTTGGAACTCTAAATCCAACACGGTTTTTGCTAGCTTCTTGAAACTTGACACAGTGAAGTAGTTTCACGTTCTATCTCTATGGTTTGTTTCCTCTTGATGTAGCCCTAAGCACTGACTGGAGAGAAACACTTTCATGGAAAGGGGTTGCCAAGCTTCCAAAAATTACGAATCTCCAGAAATCTCAGCCAATATTTTTTCACCCAAACTGGATGATACTCTCAGGTAATGATCAGTACACTAAGGCGACTTGGTTCCCCAAATTTCGTTCTTCTATGTTGAAGCATTCATTTCCAGTAACACTTTGAATTTTTAGGTATCACTCTGTTTTCTCCTATATTGATAGATGTATTTGGAACTCTAAATCCAACACGGTTTGTGCTAGCTTCTTGAAACTTGACACAGTAAAGTAGTTTCACGTTCTATCTCTATGTTTTGTTTCCTCTTGATGTAGCCCTAAGCAGAGACTGGCGAGAAACACTTTCATGGAAAGGGGTTTCCAAGCTTCCAAAAATTACGAATCTCCAGAAATCTCAGCAAATATTTTTTCACCCTAACTGGATGATACTTTCAGGTAATGATCAGTACACTAAGGCGACTTGGTTCCCCAAATTTCGTTCTTCTATGTTGAAGCGTTCATTTCCAGTAACAGTTTGAATTTTTAGGTATCACTCTGTTTTCTCCTATATTGATAGATGTATTTGGAACTCTAAATCCAACACGGTTTGTGCTAGCTTCTTGTAACTTGACACAGTAAAGTAGTTTCACGTTCTATCTCTATGTTTTGTTTCCTCTTGATGTAGCCCTAAGCAGTGACTGGCGAGAAACACTTTCATGGAAAGGGGTTGCCAAGCTTCCAAAAATTACGAATCTCCAGAAATCTCAGCAAATATTTTTTCAACCAAACTGGATGATACTTTCAGGTAATGATCAGTACACTAAGGCGACTTGGTTCCCCAAATTTCGTTCTTCTATGTTGAAGCTTTCATTTCCAGTAACACTTTGAATTTTTAGGTATCACTCTGTTTTCTCCTATATTGATACATGTACTTGGAACTCTAAATCCAACACGGTTTGTGCTAGCTTCTTGAAACTTGACACAGTGAAGTAGTTTCACGTTCTATCTCTATGGTTTGTTTCCTCTTGACGTAGCCCTAAGCACTGACTGGAGAGAAACACTTTCATGGAAAGGGGTTGCCAAGCTTCCAAAAATTACGAATCTCCAGAAATCTCAGCCAATATTTTTTAAACCCAAACTGGATGATACTTTCAGGTAATGATCAGTACACTAAGGCGACTTGGTTCCCCAAATTTCGTTCTTCTATGTTGAAGCGTTCATTTCCAGTAACACTTTGAATTTTTAGGTATCACTCTGTTTTCTCCTATATTGATAGATGTATTTGGAACTCTAAATCCAACACGGTTTGTGCTAGCTTCTTGAAACTTGACACAGTAAAGTAGTTTCACGTTCTATCTCTACGTTTTGTTTCCTCTTGATGTAGCCCTAAGCAGTGACTGGCGAGAAACACTTTCATGGAAAGGGGTTGCCAAGCTTCCAAAAATTACGAATCTCCAGAAATCTCAGCCAATATTTTTTCACCCAAACTGGATGATACTTTCAGGTAATGATCAGTACACTGAGGCGACTTGGTTCCCCAAATTTCGTTCTTCTATGTTGAAGCGTTCATTTCCAGTAACACTTTGAATTTTTAGGTATCACTCTGTTTTCTCCTATATTGATAGATGTATTTGGAACTCTAAATCCAACACGGTTTGTGCTAGCTTCTTGAAACTTGACACAGTAAAGTAGTTTCACGTTCTATCTCTATGTTTTGTTTCCTCTTGATGTAGCCCTAAGCAGAGACTGGCGAGAAACACTTTCATGGAAAGGGGTTTCCAAGCTTCCAAAAATTACGAATCTCCAGAAATCTCAGCAAATATTTTTTCACCCTAACTGGATGATACTTTCAGGTAATGATCAGTACACTAAGGCGACTTGGTTCCCCAAATTTCGTTCTTCTATGTTGAAGCGTTCATTTCCAGTAACAGTTTGAATTTTTAGGTATCACTCTGTTTTCTCCTATATTGATAGATGTATTTGGAACTCTAAATCCAACACGGTTTGTGCTAGCTTCTTGTAACTTGACACAGTAAAGTAGTTTCACGTTCTATCTCTATGTTTTGTTTCCTCTTGATGTAGCCCTAAGCAGTGACTGGCGAGAAACACTTTCATGGAAAGGGGTTGCCAAGCTTCCAAAAATTACGAATCTCCAGAAATCTCAGCAAATATTTTTTCAACCAAACTGGATGATACTTTCAGGTAATGATCAGTACACTAAGGCGACTTGGTTCCCCAAATTTCGTTCTTCTATGTTGAAGCGTTCATTTCCAGTAACACTTTGAATTTTTAGGTATCACTCTGTTTTCTCCTATATTGATACATGTACCTGGAACTCTAAATCCAACACGGTTTGTGCTAGCTTCTTGAAACTTGACACAGTAAAGTAGTTTCACGTTCTATCTCTACGTTTTGTTTCCTCTTGATGTAGCCCTAAGCAGTGACTGGTGAGAAACACTTTCATGGAAAGGGGTTGCCAAGCTTCCAAAAATTACGAATCTCCAGAAATCTCAGCCAATATTTTTTCACCCAAACTGGATGATACTTTCAGGTAATGATCAGTACACTGAGGCGACTTGGTTCCCCAAATTTCGTTCTTCTATGTTGAAGCGTTCATTTCCAGTAACACTTTGAATTTTTAGGTATCACTCTGTTTTCTCCTATATTGATAGATGTATTTGGAACTCTAAATCCAACACGGTTTGTGCTAGCTTCTTGAAACTTGACACAGTAAAGTAGTTTCACGTTCTATCTCTATGTTTTGTTTCCTCTTGATATAGCCCTAATCAGTGACGGGCGAGAAACACTTTCATGGAAAGGGGTTGCCAAGCTTCCAAAAATTACGAATCTCCAGAAATCTCAGCAAATATTTTTTCACCCAAACTGGATGATACTTTCAGGTAATGATCAGTACACTAAGGCGACTTGGTTCCCCAAATTTCGTTCTTCTATGTTGAAGCTTTCATTTCCAGTAACACTTTGAATTTTTAGGTATCACTCTGTTTTCTCCTATATTGATACATGTACTTGGAACTCTAAATCCAACACGGTTTTTGCTAGCTTCTTGAAACTTGACACAGTGAAGTAGTTTCACGTTCTATCTATATGGTTTGTTTCCTCTTGATGTAGCCCTAAGCACTGACTGGAGAGAAACACTTTCATGGAAAGGGGTTGCCAAGCTTCCAAAAATTACGAATCTCCAGAAATCTCAGCCAATATTTTTTCACCCAAACTGGATGATACTCTCAGGTAATGATCAGTACACTAAGGCGACTTGGTTCCCCAAATTTCGTTCTTCTATGTTGAAGCGTTCATTTCCAGTAACACTTTGAATTTTTAGGTATCACTCTGTTTTCTCCTATATTGATAGATGTATTTGGAACTCTAAATCCAACACGGTTTGTGCTAGCTTCTTGAAACTTGACACAGTAAAGTAGTTTCACGTTCTATCTCTATGTTTTGTTTCCTCTTGATGTAGCCCTAAGCAGAGACTGGCGAGAAACACTTTCATGGAAAGGGGTTTCCAAGCTTCCAAAAATTACGAATCTCCAGAAATCTCAGCAAATATTTTTTCACCCTAACTGGATGATACTTTCAGGTAATGATCAGTACACTAAGGCGACTTGGTTCCCCAAATTTCGTTCTTCTATGTTGAAGCGTTCATTTCCAGTAACACTTTGAATTTTTAGGTATCACTCTGTTTTCTCCTATATTGATAGATGTATTTGGAACTCTAAATCCAACACGGTTTGTGCTAGCTTCTTGTAACTTGACACAGTAAAGTAGTTTCACGTTCTATCTCTATGTTTTGTTTCCTCTTGATGTAGCCCTAAGCAGTGACTGGCGAGAAACACTTTCATGGAAAGGGGTTGCCAAGCTTCCAAAAATTACGAATCTCCAGAAATCTCAGCAAATATTTTTTCAACCAAACTGGATGATACTTTCAGGTAATGATCAGTACACTAAGGCGACTTGGTTCCCCAAATTTCGTTCTTCTATGTTGAAGCGTTCATTTCCAGTAACAGTTTGAATTTTTAGGTATCACTCTGTTTTCTCCTATATTGATACATGTACTTGGAACTCTAAATCCAACACGGTTTGTGCTAGCTTCTTGAAACTTGACACAGTGAAGTAGTTTCACGTTCTATCTCTATGGTTTGTTTCCTCTTGACGTAGCCCTAAGCACTGACTGGAGAGAAACACTTTCATGGAAAGGGGTTGCCAAGCTTCCAAAAATTACGAATCTCCAGAAATCTCAGCCAATATTTTTTCACCCAAACTGGATGATACTTTCAGGTAATGATCAGTACACTAAGGCGACTTGGTTCCCCAAATTTCGTTCTTCTATGTTGAAGCGTTCATTTCCAGTAACACTTTGAATTTTTAGGTATCACTCTGTTTTCTCCTATATTGATAGATGTATTTGGAACTCTAAATCCAACACGGTTTGTGCTAGCTTCTTGAAACTTGACACAGTAAAGTAGTTTCACGTTCTATCTCTACGTTTTGTTTCCTCTTGATGTAGCCCTAAGCAGTGACTGGCGAGAAACACTTTCATGGAAAGGGGTTGCCAAGCTTCCAAAAATTACGAATCTCCAGAAATCTCAGCCAATATTTTTTCACCCAAACTGGATGATACTTTCAGGTAATGATCAGTACACTGAGGCGACTTGGTTCCCCAAATTTCGTTCTTCTATGTTGAAGCGTTCATTTCCAGTAACACTTTGAATTTTTAGGTATCACTCTGTTTTCTCCTATATTGATAGATGTATTTGGAACTCTAAATGCAACACGGTTTGTGCTAGCTTCTTGAAACTTGACACAGTAAAGTAGTTTCACGTTCTATCTCTATGTTTTGTTTCCTCTTGATGTAGCCCTAAGCAGTGACTGGCGAGAAACACTTTCATGGAAAGGGGTTGCCAAGCTTCCAAAAATTACGAATCTCCAGAAATCTCAGCAAATATTTTTTCAACCAAACTGGATGATACTTTCAGGTAATGATCAGTACACTAAGGCGACTTGGTTCCCCAAATTTCGTTCTTCTATGTTGAAGCGTTCATTTCCAGTAACAGTTTGAATTTTTAGGTATCACTCTGTTTTCTCCTATATTGATACATGTACTTGGAACTCTAAATCCAACACGGTTTGTGCTAGCTTCTTGAAACTTGACACAGTGAAGTAGTTTCACGTTCTATCTCTATGGTTTGTTTCCTCTTGACGTAGCCCTAAGCACTGACTGGAGAGAAACACTTTCATGGAAAGGGGTTGCCAAGCTTCCAAAAATTACGAATCTCCAGAAATCTCAGCCAATATTTTTTCACCCAAACTGGATGATACTTTCAGGTAATGATCAGTACACTAAGGCGACTTGGTTCCCCAAATTTCGTTCTTCTATGTTGAAGCGTTCATTTCCAGTAACACTTTGAATTTTTAGGTATCACTCTGTTTTCTCCTATATTGATAGATGTATTTGGAACTCTAAATCCAACACGGTTTGTGCTAGCTTCTTGAAACTTGACACAGTAAAGTAGTTTCACGTTCTATCTCTACGTTTTGTTTCCTCTTGATGTAGCCCTAAGCAGTGACTGGCGAGAAACACTTTCATGGAAAGGGGTTGCCAAGCTTCCAAAAATTACGAATCTCCAGAAATCTCAGCCAATATTTTTTCACCCAAACTGGATGATACTTTCAGGTAATGATCAGTACACTGAGGCGACTTGGTTCCCCAAATTTCGTTCTTCTATGTTGAAGCGTTCATTTCCAGTAACACTTTGAATTTTTAGGTATCACTCTGTTTTCTCCTATATTGATAGATGTATTTGGAACTCTAAATCCAACACGGTTTGTGCTAGCTTCTTGAAACTTGACACAGTAAAGTAGTTTCACGTTCTATCTCTATGTTTTGTTTCCTCTTGATGTAGCCCTAAGCAGTGACTGGCGAGAAACACTTTCATGGAAAGGGGTTGCCAAGCTTCCAAAAATTACGAATCTCCAGAAATCTCAGCAAATATTTTTTCAACCAAACTGGATGATACTTTCAGGTAATGATCAGTACACTAAGGCGACTTGGTTCCCCAAATTTCGTTCTTCTATGTTGAAGCGTTCATTTCCAGTAACACTTTGAATTTTTAGGTATCACTCTGTTTTCTCCTATATTGATACATGTACTTGGAACCCTAAATCCAACACGGTTTTTGCTAGCTTCTTGAAACTTGACACAGTGAAGTAGTTTCACGTTCTATCTCTATGGTTTGTTTCCTCTTGACGTAGCCCTAAGCACTGACTGGAGAGAAACACTTTCATGGAAAGGGGTTGCCAAGCTTCCAAAAATTACGAATCTCCAGAAATCTCAGCCAATATTTTTTCACCCAAACTGGATGATACTCTCAGGTAATGATCAGTACACTAAGGCGACTTGGTTCCCCAAATTTCGTTCTTCTATGTTGAAGCGTTCATTTCCAGTAACACTTTGAATTTTTAGGTATCACTCTGTTTTCTCCTATATTGATAGATGTATTTGGAACTCTAAATCCAACACGGTTTGTGCTAGCTTCTTGAAACTTGACACAGTAAAGTAGTTTCACGTTCTATCTCTACGTTTTGTTTCCTCTTGATGTAGCCCTAAGCAGTGACTGGCGAGAAACACTTTCATGGAAAGGGGTTGCCAAGCTTCCAAAAATTACGAATCTCCAGAAATCTCAGCAAATATTTTTTCACCCTAACTGGATGATACTTTCAGGTAATGATCAGTACACTAAGGCGACTTGGTTCCCCAAATTTCGTTCTTCTATGTTGAAGCGTTCATTTCCAGTAACACTTTGAATTTTTAGGTATCACTCTGTTTTCTCCTATATTGATACATGTACTTGGAACTCTAAATCCAACACGGTTTTTGCTAGCTTCTTGAAACTTGACACAGTGAAGTAGTTTCACGTTCTATCTCTATGGTTTGTTTCCTCTTGATGTAGCCCTAAGCACTGACTGGAGAGAAACACTTTCATGGAAAGGGGTTGCCAAGCTTCCAAAAATTACGAATCTCCAGAAATCTCAGCCAATATTTTTTCACCCAAACTGGATGATACTTTCAGGTAATGATCAGTACACTAAGGCGACTTGGTTCCCCAAATTTCGTTCTTCTATGTTGAAGCGTTCATTTCCAGTAACACTTTGAATTTTTAGGTATCACTCTGTTTTCTCCTATATTGATAGATGTATTTGGAACTCTAAATCCAACACGGTTTGTGCTAGCTTCTTGAAACTTGACACAGTAAAGTAGTTTCACGTTCTATCTCTACGTTTTGTTTCCTCTTGATGTAGCCCTAAGCAGTGACTGGCGAGAAACACTTTCATGGAAAGGGGTTGCCAAGCTTCCAAAAATTACGAATCTCCAGAAATCTCAGCCAATATTTTTTCACCCAAACTGGATGATACTTTCAGGTAATGATCAGTACACTGAGGCGACTTGGTTCCCCAAATTTCGTTCTTCTATGTTGAAGCGTTCATTTCCAGTAACACTTTGAATTTTTAGGTATCACTCTGTTTTCTCCTATATTGATAGATGTATTTGGAACTCTAAATCCAACACGGTTTGTGCTAGCTTCTTGAAACTTGACACAGTAAAGTAGTTTCACGTTCTATCTCTATGTTTTGTTTCCTCTTGATGTAGCCCTAAGCAGTGACTGGCGAGAAACACTTTCATGGAAAGGGGTTGCCAAGCTTCCAAAAATTACGAATCTCCAGAAATCTCAGCAAATATTTTTTCAACCAAACTGGATGATACTTTCAGGTAATGATCAGTACACTAAGGCGACTTGGTTCCCCAAATTTCGTTCTTCTATGTTGAAGCGTTCATTTCCAGTAACACTTTGAATTTTTAGGTATCACTCTGTTTTCTCCTATATTGATACATGTACTTGGAACCCTAAATCCAACACGGTTTTTGCTAGCTTCTTGAAACTTGACACAGTGAAGTAGTTTCACGTTCTATCTCTATGGTTTGTTTCCTCTTGACGTAGCCCTAAGCACTGACTGGAGAGAAACACTTTCATGGAAAGGGGTTGCCAAGCTTCCAAAAATTACGAATCTCCAGAAATCTCAGCCAATATTTTTTCACCCAAACTGGATGATACTCTCAGGTAATGATCAGTACACTAAGGCGACTTGGTTCCCCAAATTTCGTTCTTCTATGTTGAAGCGTTCATTTCCAGTAACACTTTGAATTTTTAGGTATCACTCTGTTTTCTCCTATATTGATAGATGTATTTGGAACTCTAAATCCAACACGGTTTGTGCTAGCTTCTTGAAACTTGACACAGTAAAGTAGTTTCACGTTCTATCTCTACGTTTTGTTTCCTCTTGATGTAGCCCTAAGCAGTGACTGGCGAGAAACACTTTCATGGAAAGGGGTTGCCAAGCTTCCAAAAATTACGAATCTCCAGAAATCTCAGCAAATATTTTTTCACCCTAACTGGATGATACTTTCAGGTAATGATCAGTACACTAAGGCGACTTGGTTCCCCAAATTTCGTTCTTCTATGTTGAAGCGTTCATTTCCAGTAACAGTTTGAATTTTTAGGTATCACTCTGTTTTCTCCTATATTGATAGATGTATTTGGAACTCTAAATCCAACACGGTTTGTGCTAGCTTCTTGTAACTTGACACAGTAAAGTAGTTTCACGTTCTATCTCTATGTTTTGTTTCCTATTGATGTAGCCCTAAGCAGTGACTGGCGAGAAACACTTTCATGGAAAGGGGTTGCCAAGCTTCCAAAAATTACGAATCTCCAGAAATCTCAGCAAATATTTTTTCAACCAAACTGGATGATACTTTCAGGTAATGATCAGTACACTAAGGCGACTTGGTTCCCCAAATTTCGTTCTTCTATGTTGAAGCGTTCATTTCCAGTAACAGTTTGAATTTTTAGGTATCACTCTGTTTTCTCCTATATTGATACATGTACTTGGAACTCTAAATCCAACACGGTTTGTGCTAGCTTCTTGAAACTTGACACAGTGAAGTAGTTTCACGTTCTATCTCTATGGTTTGTTTCCTCTTGACGTAGCCCTAAGCACTGACTGGAGAGAAACACTTTCATGGAAAGGGGTTGCCAAGCTTCCAAAAATTACGAATCTCCAGAAATCTCAGCCAATATTTTTTCACCCAAACTGGATGATACTTTCAGGTAATGATCAGTACACTAAGGCGACTTGGTTCCCCAAATTTCGTTCTTCTATGTTGAAGCGTTCATTTCCAGTAACACTTTGAATTTTTAGGTATCACTCTGTTTTCTCCTATATTGATAGATGTATTTGGAACTCTAAATCCAACACGGTTTGTGCTAGCTTCTTGAAACTTGACACAGTAAAGTAGTTTCACGTTCTATCTCTACGTTTTGTTTCCTCTTGATGTAGCCCTAAGCAGTGACTGGCGAGAAACACTTTCATGGAAAGGGGTTGCCAAGCTTCCAAAAATTACGAATCTCCAGAAATCTCAGCCAATATTTTTTCACCCAAACTGGATGATACTTTCAGGTAATGATCAGTACACTGAGGCGACTTGGTTCCCCAAATTTCGTTCTTCTATGTTGAAGCGTTCATTTCCAGTAACACTTTGAATTTTTAGGTATCACTCTGTTTTCTCCTATATTGATAGATGTATTTGGAACTCTAAATCCAACACGGTTTGTGCTAGCTTCTTGAAACTTGACACAGTAAAGTAGTTTCACGTTCTATCTCTATGTTTTGTTTCCTCTTGATGTAGCCCTAAGCAGTGACTGGCGAGAAACACTTTCATGGAAAGGGGTTGCCAAGCTTCCAAAAATTACGAATCTCCAGAAATCTCAGCAAATATTTTTTCAACCAAACTGGATGATACTTTCAGGTAATGATCAGTACACTAAGGCGACTTGGTTCCCCAAATTTCGTTCTTCTATGTTGAAGCGTTCATTTCCAGTAACACTTTGAATTTTTAGGTATCACTCTGTTTTCTCCTATATTGATACATGTACTTGGAACTCTAAATCCAACACGGTTTTTGCTAGCTTCTTGAAACTTGACACAGTGAAGTAGTTTCACGTTCTATCTCTATGGTTTGTTTCCTCTTGATGTAGCCCTAAGCACTGACTGGAGAGAAACACTTTCATGGAAAGGGGTTGCCAAGCTTCCAAAAATTACGAATCTCCAGAAATCTCAGCCAATATTTTTTCACCCAAACTGGATGACACTTTCAGGTAATGATCAGTACACTAAGGCGACTTGGTTCCCCAAATTTCGTTCTTCTATGTTTAAGCGTTCATTTCCAGTAACACTTTGAATTTTTAGGTATCACTCTGTTTTCTCCTATATTGATAGATGTATTTGGAACTCTAAATCCAACACGGTTTGTGCTAGCTTCTTGAAACTTGACACAGTAAAGTAGTTTCACGTTCTATCTCTATGTTTTGTTTCCTCTTGATATAGCCCTAATCAGTGACGGGCGAGAAACACTTTCATGGAAAGGGGTTGCCAAGCTTCCAAAAATTACGAATCTCCAGAAATCTCAGCAAATATTTTTTCAACCAAACTGGATGATACTTTCAGGTAATGATCAGTACACTAAGGCGACTTGGTTCCCCAAATTTCGTTCTTCTATGTTGAAGCGTTCATTTCCAGTAACACTTTGAATTTTTAGGTATCACTCTGTTTTCTCCTATATTGATACATGTACTTGGAAGTCTAAATCCAACACGGTTTTTGCTAGCTTCTTGAAACTTGACACAGTGAAGTAGTTTCACGTTCTATCTCTATGGTTTGTTTCCTCTTGACGTAGCCCTAAGCACTGACTATAGAGAAACACTTTCATGGAAAGGGGTTGCCAAGCTTCCAAAAATTACGAATCTCCAGAAATCACAGCCAATATTTTTTCACCCAAACTGGATGATACTCTCAGGTAATGATCAGTACACTAAGGCGACTTGGTTCCCCAAATTTCGTTCTTCTATGTTGAAGCGTTCATTTCCAGTAACAGTTTGAATTTTTAGGTATCACTCTGTTTTCTCCTATATTGATACATGTACTTGGAACTCTAAATCCAACACGGTTTGTGCTAGCTTCTTGAAACTTGACACAGTGAAGTAGTTTCACGTTCTATCTCTATGGTTTGTTTCCTCTTGACGTAGCCCTAAGCACTGACTGGAGAGAAACACTTTCATGGAAAGGGGTTGCCAAGCTTCCAAAAATTACGAATCTCCAGAAATCTCAGCCAATATTTTTTCACCCAAACTGGATGATACTTTCAGGTAATGATCAGTACACTAAGGCGACTTGGTTCCCCAAATTTCGTTCTTCTATGTTGAAGCGTTCATTTCCAGTAACACTTTGAATTTTTAGGTATCACTCTGTTTTCTCCTATATTGATAGATGTATTTGGAACTCTAAATCCAACACGGTTTGTGCTAGCTTCTTGAAACTTGACACAGTAAAGTAGTTTCACGTTCTATCTCTACGTTTTGTTTCCTCTTGATGTAGCCCTAAGCAGTGACTGGCGAGAAACACTTTCATGGAAAGGGGTTGCCAAGCTTCCAAAAATTACGAATCTCCAGAAATCTCAGCCAATATTTTTTCACCCAAACTGGATGATACTTTCAGGTAATGATCAGTACACTGAGGCGACTTGGTTCCCCAAATTTCGTTCTTCTATGTTGAAGCGTTCATTTCCAGTAACACTTTGAATTTTTAGGTATCACTCTGTTTTCTCCTATATTGATAGATGTATTTGGAACTCTAAATCCAACACGGTTTGTGCTAGCTTCTTGAAACTTGACACAGTAAAGTAGTTTCACGTTCTATCTCTATGTTTTGTTTCCTCTTGATGTAGCCCTAAGCAGTGACTGGCGAGAAACACTTTCATGGAAAGGGGTTGCCAAGCTTCCAAAAATTACGAATCTCCAGAAATCTCAGCAAATATTTTTTCAACCAAACTGGATGATACTTTCAGGTAATGATCAGTACACTAAGGCGACTTGGTTCCCCAAATTTCGTTCTTCTATGTTGAAGCGTTCATTTCCAGTAACACTTTGAATTTTTAGGTATCACTCTGTTTTCTCCTATATTGATACATGTACTTGGAACTCTAAATCCAACACGGTTTTTGCTAGCTTCTTGAAACTTGACACAGTGAAGTAGTTTCACGTTCTATCTCTATGGTTTGTTTCCTCTTGATGTAGCCCTAAGCACTGACTGGAGAGAAACACTTTCATGGAAAGGGGTTGCCAAGCTTCCAAAAATTACGAATCTCCAGAAATCTCAGCCAATATTTTTTCACCCAAACTGGATGACACTTTCAGGTAATGATCAGTACACTAAGGCGACTTGGTTCCCCAAATTTCGTTCTTCTATGTTTAAGCGTTCATTTCCAGTAACACTTTGAATTTTTAGGTATCACTCTGTTTTCTCCTATATTGATAGATGTATTTGGAACTCTAAATCCAACACGGTTTGTGCTAGCTTCTTGAAACTTGACACAGTAAAGTAGTTTCACGTTCTATCTCTATGTTTTGTTTCCTCTTGATATAGCCCTAATCAGTGACGGGCGAGAAACACTTTCATGGAAAGGGGTTGCCAAGCTTCCAAAAATTACGAATCTCCAGAAATCTCAGCAAATATTTTTTCAACCAAACTGGATGATACTTTCAGGTAATGATCAGTACACTAAGGCGACTTGGTTCCCCAAATTTCGTTCTTCTATGTTGAAGCGTTCATTTCCAGTAACACTTTGAATTTTTAGGTATCACTCTGTTTTCTCCTATATTGATACATGTACTTGGAAGTCTAAATCCAACACGGTTTTTGCTAGCTTCTTGAAACTTGACACAGTGAAGTAGTTTCACGTTCTATCTCTATGGTTTGTTTTCTCTTGATGTAGCCCTAAGCACTGACTGGAGAGAAACACTTTCATGGAAAGGGGTTGCCAAGCTTCCAAAAATTACGAATCTCCAGAAATCTCAGCCAATATTTTTTCACCCAAACTGGATGATACTCTCAGATAATGATCAGTACACTAAGGCGACTTGGTTCCCCAAATTTCGTTCTTCTATGTTGAAGCGTTCATTTCCAGTAACACTTTGAATTTTTAGGTATCACTCTGTTTTCTCCTATATTGATAGATGTATTTGGAACTCTAAATCCAACACGGTTTGTGCTAGCTTCTTGAAACTTGACACAGTAAAGTAGTTTCACGTTCTATCTCTATGTTTTGTTTCCTCTTGATGTAGCCCTAAGCAGAGACTGGCGAGAAACACTTTCATGGAAAGGGGTTTCCAAGCTTCCAAAAATTACGAATCTCCAGAAATCTCAGCAAATATTTTTTCACCCTAACTGGATGATACTTTCAGGTAATGATCAGTACACTAAGGCGACTTGGTTCCCCAAATTTCGTTCTTCTATGTTGAAGCGTTCATTTCCAGTAACAGTTTGAATTTTTAGGTATCACTCTGTTTTCTCCTATATTGATAGATGTATTTGGAACTCTAAATCCAACACGGTTTGTGCTAGCTTCTTGTAACTTCACACAGTAAAGTAGTTTCACGTTCTATCTCTATGTTTTGTTTCCTATTGATGTAGCCCTAAGCAGTGACTGGCGAGAAACACTTTCATGGAAAGGGGTTGCCAAGCTTCCAAAAATTACGATTCTCCAGAAATCTCAGCAAATATTTTTTCAACAAAACTGGATGATACTTTCAGGTAATGATCAGTACACTAAGGCGACTTGGTTCCCCAAATTTCGTTCTTCTATGTTGAAGCGTTCATTTCCAGTAACAGTTTGAATTTTTAGGTATCACTCTGTTTTCTCCTATATTGATACATGTACTTGGAACTCTAAATCCAACACGGTTTGTGCTAGCTTCTTGAAACTTGACACAGTAAAGTAGTTTCACGTTCTATCTCTATGGTTTGTTTCCTCTTGATGTAGCCCTAAGCACTGACTGGAGAGAAACACTTTCATGGAAAGGGGTTGCCAAGCTTCCAAAAATTACGAATCTCCAGAAATCTCAGCCAATATTTTTTCACCCAAACTGGATGATACTTTCAGGTAATGATCAGTACACTAAGGCGACTTGGTTCCCCAAATTTCGTTCTTCTATGTTGAAGCGTTCATTTCCAGTAACACTTTGAATTTTTAGGTATCACTCTGTTTTCTCCTATATTGATAGATGTATTTGGAACTCTAAATCCAACACGGTTTGTGCTAGCTTCTTGAAACTTGACACAGTAAAGTAGTTTCACGTTCTATCTCTACGTTTTGTTTCCTCTTGATGTAGCCCTAAGCAGTGACTGGCGAGAAACACTTTCATGGAAAGGGGTTGCCAAGCTTCCAAAAATTACGAATCTCCAGAAATCTCAGCCAATATTTTTTCACCCAAACTGGATGATACTTTCAGGTAATGATCAGTACACTGAGGCGACTTGGTTCCCCAAATTTCGTTCTTCTATGTTGAAGCGTTCATTTCCAGTAACACTTTGAATTTTTAGGTATCACTCTGTTTTCTCCTATATTGATACATGTACTTGGAACTCTAAATCCAACACGGTTTTTGCTAGCTTCTTGAAACTTGACACAGTGAAGTAGTTTCACGTTCTATCTCTATGGTTTGTTTCCTCTTGATGTAGCCCTAAGCACTGACTGGAGAGAAACACTTTCATGGAAAGGGGTTGCCAAGCTTCCAAAAATTACGAATCTCCAGAAATCTCAGCCAATATTTTTTCACCCAAACTGGATGATACTCTCAGGTAATGATCAGTACACTAAGGCGACTTGGTTCCCCAAATTTCGTTCTTCTATGTTGAAGCGTTCATTTCCAGTAACACTTTGAATTTTTAGGTATCACTCTGTTTTCTCCTATATTGATAGATGTATTTGGAACTCTAAATCCAACACGGTTTGTGCTAGCTTCTTGAAACTTGACACAGTAAAGTAGTTTCACGTTCTATCTCTATGTTTTGTTTCCTCTTGATGTAGCCCTAAGCAGAGACTGGCGAGAAACAATTTCATGGAAAGGGGTTTCCAAGCTTCCAAAAATTACGAATCTCCAGAAATCTCAGCAAATATTTTTTCACCCTAACTGGATGATACTTTCAGGTAATCATCAGTACACTAAGGCGACTTGGTTCCCCAAATTTCGTTCTTCTATGTTGAAGCGTTCATTTCCAGTAACAGTTTGAATTTTTAGGTATCCCGCTGTTTTCTCCTATATTGATAGATGTATTTGGAACTCTAAATCCAACACGGTTTGTGCTAGCTTCTTGTAACTTGACACAGTAAAGTAGTTTCACGTTCTATCTCTATGTTTTGTTTCCTATTGATGTAGCCCTAAGCAGTGACTGGCGAGAAACACTTTCATGGAAAGGGGTTGCCAAGCTTCCAAAAATTACGAATCTCCAGAAATCTCAGCAAATATTTTTTCAACCAAACTGGATGATACTTTCAGGTAATGATCAGTACACTAAGGCGACTTGGTTCCCCAAATTTCGTTCTTCTATGTTGAAGCGTTCATTTCCAGTAACAGTTTGAATTTTTAGGTGTCTCTCTGTTTTCTTCTATATTGATACATGTACTTGGAACTCTAAATCCAACACGGTTCGTGGTAGCTTCTTGAAACTTGACACAGTGAAGTAGTTTCACGTTCTATCTCTATGGTTTGTTTCCTCTTGATGTAGCCCTAAACACTGACTGGCGAGAAACATTTTCATGGAAAGGGGTTGCCAAGCTTCCAAAAATTACGAATCTCCAGAAATCTCAGCCAATATTTTTTCACCCAAACTGGATGATACTTTCAGGTAATGATCAGTACACTAAGGCGACTTGGTTCCCCAAATTTCGTTCTTCTATGTTGAAGCGTTCATTTCCAGTAACACTTTGAATTGTTAGGTATCACTCTGTTTTCTCCTATATTGATACATGTACTCGGAACTCTAAATCCAACACGGTTTGTGCTAGCTTCTTGAAACTTGACACAGTAAAGTAGTTTCACGTTCTATCTCTACGTTTTGTTTCCTCTTGATGTAGCCCTAAGCAGTGACTGGCGAGAAACACTTTCATGGAAAGGGGTTGCCAAGCTTCCAAAAATTACGAATCTCCAGAAATCTCAGCCAATATTTTTTCACCCAAACTGGATGATACTTTCAGGTAATGATCAGTACACTGAGGCGACTTGGTTCCCCAAATTTCGTTCTTCTATGTTGAAGCGTTCATTTCCAGTAACACTTTGAATTTTTAGGTATCACTCTGTTTTCTCCTATATTGATAGATGTATTTGGAACTCTAAATCCAACACGGTTTGTGCTAGCTTCTTGAAACTTGACACAGTAAAGTAGTTTCACGTTCTATCTCTATGTTTTGTTTCCTCTTGATGTAGCCCTAAGCAGTGACTGGCGAGAAACACTTTCATGGAAAGGGGTTGCCAAGCTTCCAAAAATTACGAATCTCCAGAAATCTCAGCAAATATTTTTTCAACCAAACTGGATGATACTTTCAGGTAATGATCAGTACACTAAGGCGACTTGGTTCCCCAAATTTCGTTCTTCTATGTTGAAGCGTTCATTTCCAGTAACACTTTGAATTTTTAGGTATCACTCTGTTTTCTCTTATATTGATACATGTACTTGGAACCCTAAATCCAACACGGTTTTTGCTAGCTTCTTGAAACTTGACACAGTGAAGTAGTTTCACGTTCTATCTCTATGGTTTGTTTCCTCTTGATGTAGCCCTAAGCACTGACTGGAGAGAAACACTTTCATGGAAAGGGGTTGCCAAGCTTCCAAAAATTACGAATCTCCAGAAATCACAGCCAATATTTTTTCACCCAAACTGGATGATACTCTCAGGTAATGATCAGTACACTAAGGCGACTTGGTTCCCCAAATTTCGTTCTTCTATGTTGAAGCGTTCATTTCCAGTAACACTTTGAATTTTTAGGTATCACTCTGTTTTCTCCTATATTGATAGATGTATTTGGAACTCTAAATCCAACACGGTTTGTGCTAGCTTCTTGAAACTTGACACAGTAAAGTAGTTTCACGTTCTATCTCTATGTTTTGTTTCCTCTTGATGTAGCCCTAAGCAGTGACTGGCGAGAAACACTTTCATGGAAAGGGGTTGCCAAGCTTCCAAAAATTACGAATCTCCAGAAATCTCAGCAAATATTTTTTCACCCTAACTGGATGATACTTTCAGGTAATGATCAGCACACTAAGGCGACTTGGTTCCCCAAATTTCGTTCTTCTATGTTGAAGCGTTCATTTCCAGTAACAGTTTGAATTTTTAGGTATCACTCTGTTTTCTCCTATATTGATAGATGTATTTGGAACTCTAAATCCAACACGGTTTGTGCTAGCTTCTTGTAACTTGACACAGTAAAGTAGTTTCACGTTCTATCTCTATGTTTTGTTTCCTATTGATGTAGCCCTAAGCAGTGACTGGCGAGAAACACTTTCATGGAAAGGGGTTGCCAAGCTTCCAAAAATTACGAATCTCCAGAAATCTCAGCAAATATTTTTTCAACCAAACTGGATGATACTTTCAGGTAATGATCAGTACACTAAGGCGACTTGGTTCCCCAAATTTCGTTCTTCTATGTTGAAGCGTTCATTTCCAGTAACAGTTTGAATTTTTAGGTATCACTCTGTTTTCTCCTATATTGATACATGTACTTGGAACTCTAAATCCAACACGGTTTGTGCTAGCTTCTTGAAACTTGACACAGTGAAGTAGTTTCACGTTCTATCTCTATGGTTTGTTTCCTCTTGACGTAGCCCTAAGCACTGACTGGAGAGAAACACTTTCATGGAAAGGGGTTGCCAAGCTTCCAAAAATTACGAATCTCCAGAAATCTCAGCCAATATTTTTTCACCCAAACTGGATGATACTTTCAGGTAATGATCAGTACACTAAGGCGACTTGGTTCCCCAAATTTCGTTCTTCTATGTTGAAGCGTTCATTTCCAGTAACACTTTGAATTTTTAGGTATCACTCTGTTTTCTCCTATATTGATAGATGTATTTGGAACTCTAAATCCAACACGGTTTGTGCTAGCTTCTTGAAACTTGACACAGTAAAGTAGTTTCACGTTCTATCTTTACGTTTTGTTTCCTCTTGATGTAGCCCTAAGCAGTGACTGGCGAGAAACACTTTCATGGAAAGGGGTTGCCAAGCTTCCAAAAATTACGAATCTCCAGAAATCTCAGCCAATATTTTTTCACCCAAACTGGATGATACTTTCAGGTAATGATCAGTACACTGAGGCGACTTGGTTCCCCAAATTTCGTTCTTCTATGTTGAAGCGTTCATTTCCAGTAACACTTTGAATTTTTAGGTATCACTCTGTTTTCTCCTATATTGATAGATGTATTTGGAACTCTAAATCCAACACGGTTTGTGCTAGCTTCTTGAAACTTGACACAGTAAAGTAGTTTCACGTTCTATCTCTATGTTTTGTTTCCTCTTGATGTAGCCCTAAGCACTGACTGGCGAGAAACACTTTCATGGAAAGGGGTTGCCAAGCTTCCAAAAATTACGAATCTCCAGAAATCTCAGCAAATATTTTTTCAACCAAACTGGATGATACTTTCAGGTAATGATCAGTACACTAAGGCGACTTGGTTCCCCAAATTTCGTTCTTCTATGTTGAAGCGTTCATTTCCAGTAACACTTTGAATTTTTAGGTATCACTCTGTTTTCTCCTATATTGATACATGTACTTGGAACTCTAAATCCAACACGGTTTTTGCTAGCTTCTTGAAACTTGACACAGTGAAGTAGTTTCACGTTCTATCTCTATGGTTTGTTTCCTCTTGATGTAGCCCTAAGCACTGACTGGAGAGAAACACTTTCATGGAAAGGGGTTGCCAAGCTTCCAAAAATTACGAATCTCCAGAAATCTCAGCCAATATTTTTTCACCCAAACTGGATGACACTTTCAGGTAATGATCAGTACACTAAGGCGACTTGGTTCCCCAAATTTCGTTCTTCTATGTTTAAGCGTTCATTTCCAGTAACACTTTGAATTTTTAGGTATCACTCTGTTTTCTCCTATATTGATAGATGTATTTGGAACTCTAAATCCAACACGGTTTGTGCTAGCTTCTTGAAACTTGACACAGTAAAGTAGTTTCACGTTCTATCTCTATGTTTTGTTTCCTCTTGATATAGCCCTAATCAGTGACGGGCGAGAAACACTTTCATGGAAAGGGGTTGCCAAGCTTCCAAAAATTACGAATCTCCAGAAATCTCAGCAAATATTTTTTCAACCAAACTGGATGATACTTTCAGGTAATGATCAGTACACTAAGGCGACTTGGTTCCCCAAATTTCGTTCTTCTATGTTGAAGCGTTCATTTCCAGTAACACTTTGAATTTTTAGGTATCACTCTGTTTTCTCCTATATTGATACATGTACTTGGAACTCTAAATCCAACACGGTTTTTGCTAGCTTCTTGAAACTTGACACAGTGAAGTAGTTTCACGTTCTATCTCTATGGTTTGTTTTCTCTTGATGTAGCCCTAAGCACTGACTGGAGAGAAACACTTTCATGGAAAGGGGTTGCCAAGCTTCCAAAAATTACGAATCTCCAGAAATCTCAGCCAATATTTTTTCACCCAAACTGGATGATACTCTCAGGTAATGATCAGTAAACTAAGGCGACTTGGTTCCCCAAATTTCGTTCTTCTATGTTGAAGCGTTCATTTCCAGTAACACTTTGAATTTTTAGGTATCACTCTGTTTTCTCCTATATTGATAGATGTATTTGGAACTCTAAATCCAACACGGTTTGTGCTAGCTTCTTGAAACTTGACACAGTAAAGTAGTTTCACGTTCTATCTCTATGTTTTGTTTCCTCTTGATGTAGCCCTAAGCAGAGACTGGCGAGAAACACTTTCATGGAAAGGGGTTTCCAAGCTTCCAAAAATTACGAATCTCCAGAAATCTCAGCAAATATTTTTTCACCCTAACTGGATGATACTTTCAGGTAATGATCAGTACACTAAGGCGACTTGGTTCCCCAAATTTCGTTCTTCTATGTTGAAGCGTTCATTTCCAGTAACAGTTTGAATTTTTAGGTATCACACTGTTTTCTCCTATATTGATAGATGTATTTGGAACTCTAAATCCAACATGGTTTGTGCTAGCTTCTTGTAACTTCACACAGTAAAGTAGTTTCACGTTCTATCTCTATGTTTTGTTTCCTATTGATGTAGCCCTAAGCAGTGACTGGCGAGAAACACTTTCATGGAAAGGGGTTGCCAAGCTTCCAAAAATTACGATTCTCCAGAAATCTCAGCAAATATTTTTTCAACAAAACTGGATGATACTTTCAGGTAATGATCAGTACACTAAGGCGACTTGGTTCCCTAAATTTCGTTCTTCTATGTTGAAGCGTTCATTTCCAGTAACAGTTTGAATTTTTAGGTATCACTCTGTTTTCTCCTATATTGATACATGTACTTGGAACTCTAAATCCAACACGGTTTGTGCTAGCTTCTTGAAACTTGACACAGTAAAGTAGTTTCACGTTCTATCTCTATGGTTTGTTTCCTCTTGATGTAGCCCTAAGCACTGACTGGAGAGAAACACTTTCATGGAAAGGGGTTGCCAAGCTTCCAAAAATTACGAATCTCCAGAAATCTCAGCCAATATTTTTTCACCCAAACTGGATGATACTTTCAGGTAATGATCAGTACACTAAGGCGACTTGGTTCCCCAAATTTCGTTCTTCTATGTTGAAGCGTTCATTTCCAGTAACACTTTGAATTTTTAGGTATCACTCTGTTTTCTCCTATATTGATAGATGTATTTGGAACTCTAAATCCAACACGGTTTGTGCTAGCTTCTTGAAACTTGACACAGTAAAGTAGTTTCACGTTCTATCTCTACGTTTTGTTTCCTCTTGATGTAGCCCTAAGCAGTGACTGGCGAGAAACACTTTCATGGAAAGGGGTTGCCAAGCTTCCAAAAATTACGAATCTCCAGAAATCTCAGCCAATATTTTTTCACCCAAACTGGATGATACTTTCAGGTAATGATCAGTACACTGAGGCGACTTGGTTCCCCAAATTTCGTTCTTCTATGTTGAAGCGTTCATTTCCAGTAACACTTTGAATTTTTAGGTATCACTCTGTTTTCTCCTATATTGATACATGTACTTGGAACTCTAAATCCAACACGGTTTTTGCTAGCTTCTTGAAACTTGACACAGTGAAGTAGTTTCACGTTCTATCTCTATGGTTTGTTTCCTCTTGATGTAGCCCTAAGCACTGACTGGAGAGAAACACTTTCATGGAAAGGGGTTGCCAAGCTTCCAAAAATTACGAATCTCCAGAAATCTCAGCCAATATTTTTTCACCCAAACTGGATGATACTCTCAGGTAATGATCAGTACACTAAGGCGACTTGGTTCCCCAAATTTCGTTCTTCTATGTTGAAGCGTTCATTTCCAGTAACACTTTGAATTTTTAGGTATCACTCTGTTTTCTCCTATATTGATACATGTACTTGGAACTCTAAATCCAACACGGTTTGTGCTAGCTTCTTGAAACTTGACACAGTAAAGTAGTTTCACGTTCTATCTCTATGGTTTGTTTCCTCTTGATGTAGCCCTAAGCACTGACTGGAGAGAAACACTTTCATGGAAAGGGGTTGCCAAGCTTCCAAAAATTACGAATCTCCAGAAATCTCAGCCAATATTTTTTCACCCAAACTGGATGATACTTTCAGGTAATGATCAGTACACTAAGGCGACTTGGTTCCCCAAATTTCGTTCTTCTATGTTGAAGCGTTCATTTCCAGTAACACTTTGAATTTTTAGGTATCACTCTGTTTTCTCCTATATTGATAGATGTATTTGGAACTCTAAATCCAACACGGTTTGTGCTAGCTTCTTGAAACTTGACACAGTAAAGTAGTTTCACGTTCTATCTCTACGTTTTGTTTCCTCTTGATGTAGCCCTAAGCAGTGACTGGCGAGAAACACTTTCATGGAAAGGGGTTGCCAAGCTTCCAAAAATTACGAATCTCCAGAAATCTCAGCCAATATTTTTTCACCCAAACTGGATGATACTTTCAGGTAATGATCAGTACACTGAGGCGACTTGGTTCCCCAAATTTCGTTCTTCTATGTTGAAGCGTTCATTTCCAGTAACACTTTGAATTTTTAGGTATCACTCTGTTTTCTCCTATATTGATACATGTACTTGGAACTCTAAATCCAACACGGTTTTTGCTAGCTTCTTGAAACTTGACACAGTGAAGTAGTTTCACGTTCTATCTCTATGGTTTGTTTCCTCTTGATGTAGCCCTAAGCACTGACTGGAGAGAAACACTTTCATGGAAAGGGGTTGCCAAGCTTCCAAAAATTACGAATCTCCAGAAATCTCAGCCAATATTTTTTCACCCAAACTGGATGATACTCTCAGGTAATGATCATTACCTAAGGCGACTTGGTTCCCCAAATTTCGTTCTTCTATGTTGAAGCGTTCATTTCCAGTAACACTTTGAATTTTTAGGTATCACTCTGTTTTCTCCTATATTGATAGATGTATTTGGAACTCTAAATCCAACACGGTTTGTGCTAGCTTCTTGAAACTTGACACAGTAAAATAGTTTCACGTTCTATCTCTATGTTTTGTTTCCTCTTGATGTAGCCCTAAGCAGAGACTGGCGAGAAACAATTTCATGGAAAGGGGTTTCCAAGCTTCCAAAAATTACGAATCTCCAGAAATCTCAGCAAATATTTTTTCACCCTAACTGGATGATACTTTCAGGTAATGATCAGTACACTAAGGCGACTTGGTTCCCCAAATTTCGTTCTTCTATGTTGAAGCGTTCATTTCCAGTAACAGTTTGAATTTTTAGGTATCCCGCTGTTTTCTCCTATATTGATAGATGTATTTGGAACTCTAAATCCAACACGGTTTGTGCTAGCTTCTTGTAACTTGACACAGTAAAGTAGTTTCACGTTCTATCTCTATGTTTTGTTTCCTATTGATGTAGCCCTAAGCAGTGACTGGCGAGAAACACTTTCATGGAAAGGGGTTGCCAAGCTTCCAAAAATTACGAATCTCCAGAAATCTCAGCAAATATTTTTTCAACCAAACTGGATGATACTTTCAGGTAATGATCAGTACACTAAGGCGACTTGGTTCCCCAAATTTCGTTCTTCTATGTTGAAGCGTTCATTTCCAGTAACACTTTGAATTTTTAGGTATCACTCTGTTTTCTCCTATATTGATACATGTACTTGGAACTCTAAATCCAACACGGTTTGTGCTAGCTTCTTGAAACTTGACACAGTAAAGTAGTTTCACGTTCTATCTCTACGTTTTGTTTCCTCTTGATGTAGCCCTAAGCAGTGACTGGCGAGAAACACTTTCATGGAAAGGGGTTGCCAAGCTTCCAAAAATTACGAATCTCCAGAAATCTCAGCCAATATTTTTTCACCCAAACTGGATGATACTTTCAGGTAATGATCAGTACACTGAGGCGACTTGGTTCCCCAAATTTCGTTCTTCTATGTTGAAGCGTTCATTTCCAGTAACACTTTGAATTTTTAGGTATCACTCTGTTTTCTCCTATATTGATAGATGTATTTGGAACTCTAAATCCAACACGGTTTGTGCTAGCTTCTTGAAACTTGACACAGTAAAGTAGTTTCACGTTCTATCTCTATGTTTTGTTTCCTCTTGATATAGCCCTAATCCGTGACGGGCGAGAAACACTTTCATGGAAAGGGGTTGCCAAGCTTCCAAAAATTACGAATCTCCAGAAATCTCAGCAAATATTTTTTCACCCAAACTGGATGATACTTTCAGGTAATGATCAGTACACTAAGGCGACTTGGTTCCCCAAATTTCGTTCTTCTATGTTGAAGCTTTCATTTCCAGTAACACTTTGAATTTTTAGGTATCACTCTGTTTTCTCCTATATTGATACATGTACTTGGAACTCTAAATCCAACACGGTTTTTGCTAGCTTCTTGAAACTTGACACAGTGAAGTAGTTTCACGTTCTATCTCTATGGTTTGTTTCCTCTTGATGTAGCCCTAAGCACTGACTGGAGAGAAACACTTTCATGGAAAGGGGTTGCCAAGCTTCCAAAAATTACGAATCTCCAGAAATCTCAGCCAATATTTTTTCACCCAAACTGGATGATACTCTCAGGTAATGATCAGTACACTAAGGCGACTTGGTTCCCCAAATTTCGTTCTTCTATGTTGAAGCGTTCATTTCCAGTAACACTTTGAATTTTTAGGTATCACTCTGTTTTCTCCTATATTGATAGATGTATTTGGAACTCTAAATCCAACACGGTTTGTGCTAGCTTCTTGAAACTTGACACAGTAAAGTAGTTTCACGTTCTATCTCTATGTTTTGTTTCCTCTTGATGTAGCCCTAAGCAGAGACTGGCGAGAAACACTTTCATGGAAAGGGGTTTCCAAGCTTCCAAAAATTACGAATCTCCAGAAATCTCAGCAAATATTTTTTCACCCTAACTGGATGATACTTTCAGGTAATGATCAGTACACTAAGGCGACTTGGTTCCCCAAATTTCGTTCTTCTATGTTGAAGCGTTCATTTCCAGTAACAGTTTGAATTTTTAGGTATCACTCTGTTTTCTCCTATATTGATAGATGTATTTGGAACTCTAAATCCAACACGGTTTGTGCTAGCTTCTTGTAACTTGACACAGTAAAGTAGTTTCACGTTCTATCTCTATGTTTTGTTTCCTCCTGATGTAGCCCTAAGCAGTGACTGGCGAGAAACACTTTCATGGAAAGGGGTTGCCAAGCTTCCAAAAATTACGAATCTCCAGAAATCTCAGCAAATATTTTTTCAACCAAACTGGATGATACTTTCAGGTAATGATCAGTACACTAAGGCGACTTGGTTCCCCAAATTTCGTTCTTCTATGTTGAAGCTTTCATTTCCAGTAACACTTTGAATTTTTAGGTATCACTCTGTTTTCTCCTATATTGATACATGTACTTGGAACTCTAAATCCAACACGGTTTGTGCTAGCTTCTTGAAACTTGACACAGTGAAGTAGTTTCACGTTCTATCTCTATGGTTTGTTTCCTCTTGACGTAGCCCTAAGCACTGACTGGAGAGAAACACTTTCATGGAAAGGGGTTGCCAAGCTTCCAAAAATTACGAATCTCCAGAAATCTCAGCCAATATTTTTTCACCCAAACTGGATGATACTTTCAGGTAATGATCAGTACACTAAGGCGACTTGGTTCCCCAAATTTCGTTCTTCTATGTTGAAGCGTTCATTTCCAGTAACACTTTGAATTTTTAGGTATCACTCTGTTTTCTCCTATATTGATAGATGTATTTGGAACTCTAAATCCAACACGGTTTGTGCTAGCTTCTTGAAACTTGACACAGTAAAGTAGTTTCACGTTCTATCTCTACGTTTTGTTTCCTCTTGATGTAGCCCTAAGCAGTGACTGGCGAGAAACACTTTCATGGAAAGGGGTTGCCAAGCTTCCAAAAATTACGAATCTCCAGAAATCTCAGCCAATATTTTTTCACCCAAACTGGATGATACTTTCAGGTAATGATCAGTACACTGAGGCGACTTGGTTCCCCAAATTTCGTTCTTCTATGTTGAAGCGTTCATTTCCAGTAACACTTTGAATTTTTAGGTATCACTCTGTTTTCTCCTATATTGATAGATGTATTTGGAACTCTAAATCCAACACGGTTTGTGCTAGCTTCTTGAAACTTGACACAGTAAAGTAGTTTCACGTTCTATCTCTATGTTTTGTTTCCTCTTGATGTAGCCCTAAGCAGTGACTGGCGAGAAACACTTTCATGGAAAGGGGTTGCCAAGCTTCCAAAAATTACGAATCTCCAGAAATCTCAGCAAATATTTTTTCAACCAAACTGGATGATACTTTCAGGTAATGATCAGTACACTAAGGCGACTTGGTTCCCCAAATTTCGTTCTTCTATGTTGAAGCGTTCATTTCCGGTAACACTTTGAATTTTTAGGTATCACTCTGTTTTCTCCTATATTGATACATGTACTTGGAACCCTAAATCCAACACGGTTTTTGCTAGCTTCTTGAAACTTGACACAGTGAAGTAGTTTCACGTTCTATCTCTATGGTTTGTTTCCTCTTGATGTAGCCCTAAGCACTGACTGGAGAGAAACACTTTCATGGAAAGGGGTTGCCAAGCTTCCAAAAATTACGAATCTCCAGAAATCTCAGCCAATATTTTTTCACCCAAACTGGATGATACTCTCAGGTAATGATCAGTACACTAAGGCGACTTGGTTCCCCAAATTTCGTTCTTCTATGTTGAAGCGTTCATTTCCAGTAACACTTTGAATTTTTAGGTATCACTCTGTTTTCTCCTATATTGATAGATGTATTTGGAACTCTAAATCCAACACGGTTTGTGCTAGCTTCTTGAAACTTGACACAGTAAAGTAGTTTCACGTTCTATCTCTATGTTTTGTTTACTCTTGATGTAGCCCTAAGCAGTGACTGGCGAGAAACACTTTCATGGAAAGGGGTTGCCAAGCTTCCAAAAATTACGAATCTCCAGAAATCTCAGCAAATATTTTTTCACCCTAACTGGATGATACTTTCAGGTAATGATCAGTACACTAAGGCGACTTGGTTCCCCAAATTTCGTTCTTCTATGTTGAAGCGTTCATTTCCAGTAACAGTTTGAATTTTTAGGTATCACTCTGTTTTCTCCTATATTGATAGATGTATTTGGAACTCTAAATCCAACACGGTTTGTGCTAGCTTCTTGTAACTTGACACAGTAAAGTAGTTTCACGTTCTATCTCTATGTTTTGTTTCCTATTGATGTAGCCCTAAGCAGTGACTGGCGAGAAACACTTTCATGGAAAGGGGTTGCCAAGCTTCCAAAAATTACGAATCTCCAGAAATCTCAGCAAATATTTTTTCAACCAAACTGGATGATACTTTCAGGTAATGATCAGTACACTAAGGCGACTTGGTTCCCCAAATTTCGTTCTTGTATGTTGAAGCGTTCATTTCCAGTAACAGTTTGAATTTTTAGGTATCACTCTGTTTTCTCCTATATTGATACATGTACTTGGAACTCTAAATCCAACACGGTTTGTGCTAGCTTCTTGAAACTTGACACAGTGAAGTAGTTTCACGTTCTATCTCTATGGTTTGTTTCCTCTTGACGTAGCCCTAAGCACTGACTGGAGAGAAACACTTTCATGGAAAGGGGTTGCCAAGCTTCCAAAAATTACGAATCTCCAGAAATCTCAGCCAATATTTTTTCACCCAAACTGGATGATACTTTCAGGTAATGATCAGTACACTAAGGCGACTTGGTTCCCCAAATTTCGTTCTTCTATGTTGAAGCGTTCATTTCCAGTAACACTTTGAATTTTTAGGTATCACTCTGTTTTCTCCTATATTGATAGATGTATTTGGAACTCTAAATCCAACACGGTTTGTGCTAGCTTCTTGAAACTTGACACAGTAAAGTAGTTTCACGTTCTATCTCTACGTTTTGTTTCCTCTTGATGTAGCCCTAAGCAGTGACTGGCGAGAAACACTTTCATGGAAAGGGGTTGCCAAGCTTCCAAAAATTACGAATCTCCAGAAATCTCAGCCAATATTTTTTCACCCAAACTGGATGATACTTTCAGGTAATGATCAGTACACTGAGGCGACTGGGTTCCCCAAATTTCGTTCTTCTATGTTGAAGCGTTCATTTCCAGTAACACTTTGAATTTTTAGGTATCACTCTGTTTTCTCCTATATTGATAGATGTATTTGGAACTCTAAATCCAACACGGTTTGTGCTAGCTTCTTGAAACTTGACACAGTAAAGTAGTTTCACGTTCTATCTCTATGTTTTGTTTCCTCTTGATGTAGCCCTAAGCAGTGACTGGCGAGAAACACTTTCATGGAAAGGGGTTGCCAAGCTTCCAAAAATTACGAATCTCCAGAAATCTCAGCAAATATTTTTTCAACCAAACTGGATGATACTTTCAGGTAATGATCAGTACACTAAGGCGACTTGGTTCCCCAAATTTCGTTCTTCTATGTTGAAGCGTTCATTTCCAGTAACACTTTGAATTTTTAGGTATCACTCTGTTTTCTCCTATATTGATACATGTACTTGGAACTCTAAATCCAACACGGTTTTTGCTAGCTTCTTGAAACTTGACACAGTGAAGTAGTTTCACGTTCTATCTCTATGGTTTGTTTCCTCTTGATGTAGCCCTAAGCACTGACTGGAGAGAAACACTTTCATGGAAAGGGGTTGCCAAGCTTCCAAAAATTACGAATCTCCAGAAATCTCAGCCAATATTTTTTCACCCAAACTGGATGACACTTTCAGGTAATGATCAGTACACTAAGGCGACTTGGTTCCCCAAATTTCGTTCTTCTATGTTTAAGCGTTCATTTCCAGTAACACTTTGAATTTTTAGGTATCACTCTGTTTTCTCCTATATTGATACATGTACTTGGAACTCTAAATCCAACACGGTTTTTGCTAGCTTCTTGAAACTTGACACAGTGAAGTAGTTTCACGTTCTATCTCTATGGTTTGTTTTCTCTTGATGTAGCCCTAAGCACTGACTGGAGAGAAACACTTTCATGGAAAGGGGTTGCCAAGCTTCCAAAAATAACGAATCTCCAGAAATCTCAGCCAATATTTTTTCACCCAAACTGGATGATACTCTCAGGTAATGATCAGTACACTAAGGCGACTTGGTTCCCCAAATTTCGTTCTTCTATGTTGAAGCGTTCATTTCCAGTAACACTTTGAATTTTTAGGTATCACTCTGTATTCTCCTATATTGATAGATGCATTTGGAACTCTAAATCCAACACGGTTTGTGCTAGCTTCTTGAAACTTGACACAGTAAAGTAGTTTCACGTTCTATCTCTATGTTTTGTTTCCTCTTGATGTAGCCCTAAGCAGAGACTGGCGAGAAACACTTTCATGGAAAGGGGTTTCCAAGCTTCCAAAAATTACGAATCTCCAGAAATCTCAGCAAATATTTTTTCACCCTAACTGGATGATACTTTCAGGTAATGATCAGTACACTAAGGCGACTTGGTTCCCCAAATTTCGTTCTTCTATGTTGAAGCGTTCATTTCCAGTAACAGTTTGAATTTTTAGGTATCACTCTGTTTCCTCCTATATTGATAGATGTATTTGGAACTCTAAATCCAACACGGTTTGTGCTAGCTTCTTGTAACTTCACACAGTAAAGTAGTTTCACGTTCTATCTCTATGGTTTGTTTCCTCTTGATGTAGCCCTAAGCACTGACTGGAGAGAAACACTTTCATGGAAAGGGGTTGCCAAGCTTCCAAAAATTACGAATCTCCAGAAATCTCAGCCAATATTTTTTCACCCAAACTGGATGATACTCTCAGGTAATGATCAGTACACTAAGGCGACTTGGTTCCCCAAATTTCGTTCTTCTATGTTGAAGCGTTCATTTCCAGTAACACTTTGAATTTTTAGGTATCACTCTGTTTTCTCCTATATTGATAGATGTATTTGGAACTCTAAATCCAACACGGTTTGTGCTAGCTTCTTGAAACTTGACACAGTAAAGTAGTTTCACGTTCTATCTCTATGTTTTGTTTCCTCTTGATGTAGCCCTAAGCAGAGACTGGCGAGAAACACTTTCATGGAAAGGGGTTTCCAAGCTTCCAAAAATTACGAATCTCCAGAAATCTCAGCAAATATTTTTTCACCCTAACTGGATGATACTTTCAGGTAATGATCAGTACACTAAGGCGACTTGGTTCCCCAAATTTCGTTCTTCTATGTTGAAGCGTTCATTTCCAGTAACAGTTTGAATTTTTAGGTATCCCGCTGTTTTCTCCTATATTGATAGATGTATTTGGAACTCTAAATCCAACACGGTTTGTGCTAGCTTCTTGTAACTTGACACAGTAAAGTAGTTTCACGTTCTATCTCTATGTTTTGTTTCCTATTGATGTAGCCCTAAGCACTGACTGGCGAGAAACACTTTCATGGAAAGGGGTTGCCAAGCTTCCAAAAATTACGAATCTCCAGAAATCTCAGCAAATATTTTTTCAACCAAACTGGATGATACTTTCAGGTAATGATCAGTACACTAAGGCGACTTGGTTCCCCAAATTTCGTTCTTCTATGTTGAAGCGTTCATTTCCAGTAACAGTTTGAATTTTTAGGTGTCTCTCTGTTTTCTTCTATATTGATACATGTACTTGGAACTCTAAATCCAACACGGTTTGTGGTAGCTTCTTGAAACTTGACACAGTGAAGTAGTTTCACGTTCTATCTCTATGGTTTGTTTCCTCTTGATGTAGCCCTAAACACTGACTGGCGAGAAACATTTTCATGGAAAGGGGTTGCCAAGCTTCCAAAAATTACGAATCTCCAGAAATCTCAGCCAATATTTTTTCACCCAAACTGGATGATACTTTCAGGTAATGATCAGTACACTAAGGCGACTTGGTTCCCCAAATTTCGTTCTTCTATGTTGAAGCGTTCATTTCCAGTAACACTTTGAATTTTTAGGTATCACTCTGTTTTCTCCTATATTGATACATGTACTTGGAACTCTAAATCCAACACGGTTTGTGCTAGCTTCTTGAAACTTGACACAGTAAAGTAGTTTCACGTTCTATCTCTATGTTTTGTTTCCTCTTGATGTAGCCCTAAGCACTGACTGGCGAGAAACACTTTCATGGAAAAAGGTTGCCAAGCTTCCAAAAATTACGAATCTCCAGAAATCTCAGCAAATATTTTTTCACCCAAACTGGATGATACTTTCAGGTAACGATCAGTACACGAAGGCGACTTGGTTCCCCAAATTTCGTTCTTCTATGTTGAAGCGTTCATTTCCAGTAACAGTTTGAATTTTTAGGTTTCACTCTGTTTTCTCCTATATTGATAGATGTATTTGGAACTCTAAATCCAACACGGTTTGTGCTAGCTTCTTGAAACTTGACACAGTAAAGTAGTTTCACGTTCTATCTCTATGTTTTGTTTCCTCTTGATATAGCCCTAATCAGTGACGGGCGAGAAACACTTTCATGGAAAGGGGTTGCCAAGCTTCCAAAAATTACGAATCTCCAGAAATCTCAGCAAATATTTTTTCACCCAAACTGGATGATACTTTCAGGTAATGATCAGTACACTAAGGCGACTTGGTTCCCCAAATTTCGTTCTTCTATGTTGAAGCGTTCATTTCCAGTAACACTTTGAATTTTAGGTATCACTCTGTTTTCTCCTATATTGATAGATGTAGTTGGAACTCTAAATCCAACACGGTTTGTGCTAGCTTCTTGAAACTTGACACAGTAAAGTAGTTTCACGTTCTATCTCTATGTTTTGTTTCCTCTTGATGTAGCCCTAAGCAGTGACTGGCGAGAAACACTTTTATGGAAAGGGGTTGCCAAGCTTCCAAAAATTACGAATCTCCAGAAATCTCAGCCAATATTTTTTCACCCAAACTGGATGATACTTTCAGGTAATGATCAGTACACTAAGGCGACTTGGTTCCCCAAATTTCGTTCTTCTATGTTGAAGCGTTCATTTCCAGTAACAGTTTGAATTTTTAGGTATCACTCTGTTTTCTCCTATATTGATAGATGTATTTGGAACTCTAAATCCAACACGGTTTGTGCTAGCTTCTTGAAACTTGACACAGTAAAGTAGTTTCACGTTCTATCTCTATGTTTTGTTTCCTCTTGATGTAGCCCTAAGCAGTGACTGGCGAGAAACACTTTCATGGAAAGGGGTTGCCAAGCTTCCAAAAATTACGAATCTCCAGAAATCTCAGCCAATATTTTTTCACCCAAACTGGATGACACTTTCAGGTAATGATCAGTACACTAAGGCGACTTGGTTCCCCAAATTTCGTTCTTCTATGTAGAAGCGTTCATTTCCAGTAACACTTTGAATTTTTAGGTATCACTCTGTTTTCTCCTATATTGATACATGTACTTGGAACTCTAAATCCAACACGGTTTGTGCTAGCTTCTTGAAACTTGACACAGTAAAGTAGTTTCACGTTCTATCTTTATGTTTTGTTTCCTCTTGATGTAGCCCTAAGCACTGACTGGCGAGAAACACTTTCATGGAAAGGGGTTGCCAAGCTTCCAAAAATTACGAATCTCCAGAAATCTCAGCCAATATTTTTTCACCCAAACTGGATGATACTTTCAGGTAATGATCAGTACACTAAGGCGACTTGGTTCCCCAAATTTCGTTCTTCTATGTTGAAGCGTTCATTTCCAGTAACACTTTGAATTTTTAGGTATCACTCTGTTTTCTCCTATATTGATAGATGTATTTGGAACTCTAAATCCAACACGGTTTGTGCTAGCTTCTTGAAACTTGACACAGTAAAGTAGTTTCACGTTCTATCTCTACGTTTTGTTTCCTCTTGATGTAGCCCTAAGCACTGACTGGAGAGAAACACATTCATGGAAAGGGGTTGCCAAGCTTCCAAAAATTACGAATCTCCAGAAATCTCAGCAAATATTTTTTCACCCAAACTGGATGATACTTTCAGGTAATGATCAGTACACTAAGGCGACTTGGTTCCCCAAATTTCGTTCTTCTATGTTGAAGCGTTCATTTCCAGTAACACTTTGAATTTTTAGGTATCACTCTGTTTTCTCCTATATTGATAGATGTATTTGGAACTCTAAATCCAACACGGTTTTTGCTAGCTTCTTGAAACTTGACACAGTAAAGTAGTTTCACGTTCTATCTCTACGTTTTGTTTCCTCTTGATGTAGCCCTAAGCAGTGACTGGCGAGAAACACTTTCATGGAAAGGGGTTGCCGAGCTTCCAAAAATTACGAATCTCCAGAAATCTCAGCCAATATTTTTTCACCCAAACTGGATGATACTTTCAGGTAATGATCAGTACACTGAGGCGACTTGGTTCCCCAAATTTCGTTCTTCTATGTTGAAGCGTTCATTTCCAGTAACACTTTGAATTTTTAGGTATCACTCTGTTTTCTCCTATATTGATAGATGTATTTGGAACTCTAAATCCAACACGGTTTGTGCTAGCTTCTTGAAACTTGACACAGTAAAGTAGTTTCACGTTCTATCTCTATGTTTTGTTTCCTCTTGATATAGCCCTAATCAGTGACGGGCGAGAAACACTTTCATGGAAAGGGGTTGCCAAGCTTCCAAAAATTACGAATCTCCAGAAATCTCAGCAAATATTTTTTCAACCAAACTGGATGATACTTTCAGGTAATGATCAGTACACTAAGGCGACTTGGTTCCCCACATTTCGTTCTTCTATGTTGAAGCGTTCATTTCCAGTAACACTTTGAATTTTTAGGTATCACTCTGTTTTCTCCTATATTGATAGATGTATTTGGAACTCTAAATCCAACACGGTTTGTGCTAGCTTCTTGAAACTTGACACAGTAAAGTAGTTTCACGTTCTATCTCTACGTTTTGTTTCCTCTTGATGTAGCCCTAAGCAGTGACTGGCGAGAAACACTTTCATGGAAAGGGGTTGCCAAGCTTCCAAAAATTACGAATCTCCAGAAACCTCAGCCAATATTTTTTCACCCAAACTGGATGATACTTTCAGGTAACGATCAGTACACGAAGGCGACTTGGTTCCCCAAATTTCGTTCTTCTATGTTGAAGCGTTCATTTCCAGTAACAGTTTGAATTTTTAGGTGTCTCTCTGTTTTCTTCTATATTGATACATGTACTTGGAACTCTAAATCCAACACGGTTTGTGCTAGCTTCTTGAAACTTGACACAGTAAAGTAGTTTCACGTTCTATCTCTACGTTTTGTTTCCTCTTGATGTAGCCCTAAGCAGTGACTGGCGAGAAACACTTTCATGGAAAGGGGTTGCCAAGCTTCCAAAAATTACGAATCTCCAGAAATCTCAGCAAATATTTTTTCACCCTAACTGGATGACACTTTCAGGTAATGATCAGTACACTAAGGCGACTTGGTTCCCCAAATTTCGTTCTTCTATGTTTAAGCGTTCATTTCCAGTAACACTTTGAATTTTTAGGTATCACTCTGTTTTCTCCTATATTGATAGATGTATTTGGAACTCTAAATCCAACACGGTTTGTGCTAGCTTCTTGAAACTTGACACAGTAAAGTAGTTTCACGTTCTATCTCTATGTTTTGTTTCCTCTTGATATAGCCCTAATCAGTGACGGGCGAGAAACACTTTCATGGAAAGGGGTTGCCAAGCTTCCAAAAATTACGAATCTCCAGAAATCTCAGCAAATATTTTTTCAACCAAACTGGATGATACTTTCAGGTAATGATCAGTACACTAAGGCGACTTGGTTCCCCAAATTTCGTTCTTCTATGTTGAAGCGTTCATTTCCAGTAACACTTTGAATTTTTAGGTATCACTCTGTTTTCTCCTATATTGATACATGTACTTGGAACTCTAAATCCAACACGGTTTTTGCTAGCTTCTTGAAACTTGACACAGTGAAGTAGTTTCACGTTCTATCTCTATGGTTTGTTTTCTCTTGATGTAGCCCTAAGCACTGACTGGAGAGAAACACTTTCATGGAAAGGGGTTGCCAAGCTTCCAAAAATTACGAATCTCCAGAAATCTCAGCCAATATTTTTTCACCCAAACTGGATGATACTCTCAGGTAATGATCAGTACACTAAGGCGACTTGGTTCCCCAAATTTCGTTCTTCTATGTTGAAGCGTTCATTTCCAGTAACACTTTGAATTTTTAGGTATCACTCTGTTTTCTCCTATATTGATAGATGTATTTGGAACTCTAAATCCAACACGGTTTGTGCTAGCTTCTTGAAACTTGACACAGTAAAGTAGTTTCACGTTCTATCTCTATGTTTTGTTTCCTCTTGATGTAGCCCTAAGCAGAGACTGGCGAGAAACACTTTCATGGAAAGGGGTTTCCAAGCTTCCAAAAATTACGAATCTCCAGAAATCTCAGCAAATATTTTTTCACCCTAACTGGATGATACTTTCAGGTAATGATCAGTACACTAAGGCGACTTGGTTCCCCAAATTTCGTTCTTCTATGTTGAAGCGTTCATTTCCAGTAACAGTTTGAATTTTTAGGTATCACTCTGTTTTCTCCTATATTGATAGATGTATTTGGAACTCTAAATCCAACACGGTTTGTGCTAGCTTCTTGTAACTTCACACAGTAAAGTAGTTTCACGTTCTATCTCTATGTTTTGTTTCCTATTGATGTAGCCCTAAGCAGTGACTGGCGAGAAACACTTTCATGGAAAGGGGTTGCCAAGCTTCCAAAAATTACGATTCTCCAGAAATCTCAGCAAATATTTTTTCAACAAAACTGGATGATACTTTCAGGTAATGATCAGTACACTAAGGCGACTTGGTTCCCCAAATTTCGTTCTTCTATGTTGAAGCGTTCATTTCCAGTAACAGTTTGAATTTTTAGGTATCACTCTGTTTTCTCCTATATTGATACATGTACTTGGAACTCTAAATCCAACACGGTTTGTGCTAGCTTCTTGAAACTTGACACAGTAAAGTAGTTTCACGTTCTATCTCTATGGTTTGTTTCCTCTTGATGTAGCCCTAAGCACTGACTGGAGAGAAACACTTTCATGGAAAGGGGTTGCCAAGCTTCCAAAAATTACGAATCTCCAGAAATCTCAGCCAATATTTTTTCACCCAAACTGGATGATACTTTCAGGTAATGATCAGTACACTAAGGCGACTTGGTTCCCCAAATTTCGTTCTTCTATGTTGAAGCGTTCATTTCCAGTAACACTTTGAATTTTTAGGTATCACTCTGTTTTCTCCTATATTGATAGATGTATTTGGAACTCTAAATCCAACACGGTTTGTGCTAGCTTCTTGAAACTTGACACAGTAAAGTAGTTTCACGTTCTATCTCTACGTTTTGTTTCCTCTTGATGTAGCCCTAAGCAGTGACTGGCGAGAAACACTTTCATGGAAAGGGGTTGCCAAGCTTCCAAAAATTACGAATCTCCAGAAATCTCAGCCAATATTTTTTCACCCAAACTGGATGATACTTTCAGGTAATGATCAGTACACTGAGGCGACTTGGTTCCCCAAATTTCGTTCTTCTATGTTGAAGCGTTCATTTCCAGTAACACTTTGAATTTTTAGGTATCACTCTGTTTTCTCCTATATTGATACATGTACTTGGAACTCTAAATCCAACACGGTTTGTGCTAGCTTCTTGAAACTTGACACAGTAAAGTAGTTTCACGTTCTATCTCTACGTTTTGTTTCCTCTTGATGTAGCCCTAAGCAGTGACTGGCGAGAAACACTTTCATGGAAAGGGGTTGCCAAGCTTCCAAAAATTACGAATCTCCAGAAATCTCAGCCAATATTTTTTCACCCAAACTGGATGATACTTTCAGGTAATGATCAGTACACTGAGGCGACTTGGTTCCCCAAATTTCGTTCTTCTATGTTGAAGCGTTCATTTCCAGTAACACTTTGAATTTTTAGGTATCACTCTGTTTTCTCCTATATTGATAGATGTATTTGGAACTCTAAATCCAACACGGTTTGTGCTAGCTTCTTGAAACTTGACACAGTAAAGTAGTTTCACGTTCTATCTCTATGTTTTGTTTCCTCTTGATATAGCCCTAATCAGTGACGGGCGAGAAACACTTTCATGGAAAGGGGTTGCCAAGCTTCCAAAAATTACGAATCTCCAGAAATCTCAGCAAATATTTTTTCACCCAAACTGGATGATACTTTCAGGTAATGATCAGTACACTAAGGCGACTTGGTTCCCCAAATTTCGTTCTTCTATGTTGAAGCTTTCATTTCCAGTAACACTTTGAATTTTTAGGTATCACTCTGTTTTCTCCTATATTGATACATGTACTTGGAACTCTAAATCCAACACGGTTTTTGCTAGCTTCTTGAAACTTGACACAGTGAAGTAGTTTCACGTTCTATCTCTATGGTTTGTTTCCTCTTGATGTAGCCCTAAGCACTGACTGGAGAGAAACACTTTCATGGAAAGGGGTTGCCAAGCTTCCAAAAATTACGAATCTCCAGAAATCTCAGCCAATATTTTTTCACCCAAACTGGATGATACTTTCAGGTAATGATCAGTACACTAAGGCGACTTGGTTCCCCAAATTTCGTTCTTCTATGTTGAAGCGTTCATTTCCAGTAACACTTTGAATTTTTAGGTATCACTCTGTTTTCTCCTATATTGATAGATGTATTTGGAACTCTAAATCCAACACGGTTTGTGCTAGCTTCTTGAAACTTGACACAGTAAAGTAGTTTCACGTTCTATCTCTACGTTTTGTTTCCTCTTGATGTAGCCCTAAGCAGTGACTGGCGAGAAACACTTTCATGGAAAGGGGTTGCCAAGCTTCCAAAAATTACGAATCTCCAGAAATCTCAGCCAATATTTTTTCACCCAAACTGGATGATACTTTCAGGTAATGATCAGTACACTGAGGCGACTTGGTTCCCCAAATTTCGTTCTTCTATGTTGAAGCGTTCATTTCCAGTAACACTTTGAATTTTTAGGTATCACTCTGTTTTCTCCTATATTGATAGATGTATTTGGAACTCTAAATCCAACACGGTTTGTGCTAGCTTCTTGAAACTTGACACAGTAAAGTAGTTTCACGTTCTATCTCTATGTTTTGTTTCCTCTTGATGTAGCCCTAAGCAGTGACTGGCGAGAAACACTTTCATGGAAAGGGGTTGCCAAGCTTCCAAAAATTACGAATCTCCAGAAATCTCAGCAAATATTTTTTCAACCAAACTGGATGATACTTTCAGGTAATGATCAGTACACTAAGGCGACTTGGTTCCCCAAATTTCGTTCTTCTATGTTGAAGCGTTCATTTCCAGTAACACTTTGAATTTTTAGGTATCACTCTGTTTTCTCCTATATTGATACATGTACTTGGAACCCTAAATCCAACACGGTTTTTGCTAGCTTCTTGAAACTTGACACAGTGAAGTAGTTTCACGTTCTATCTCTATGGTTTGTTTCCTCTTGATGTAGCCCTAAGCACTGACTGGAGAGAAACACTTTCATGGAAAGGGGTTGCCAAGCTTCCAAAAATTACGAATCTCCAGAAATCTCAGCCAATATTTTTTCACCCAAACTGGATGATACTCTCAGGTAATGATCAGTACACTAAGGCGACTTGGTTCCCCAAATTTCGTTCTTCTATGTTGAAGCGTTCATTTCCAGTAACACTTTGAATTTTTAGGTATCACTCTGTTTTCTCCTATATTGATAGATGTATTTGGAACTCTAAATCCAACACGGTTTGTGCTAGCTTCTTGAAACTTGACACAGTAAAGTAGTTTCACGTTCTATCTCTATGTTTTGTTTCCTCTTGATGTAGCCCTAAGCAGTGACTGGCGAGAAACACTTTCATGGAAAGGGGTTGCCAAGCTTCCAAAAATTACGAATCTCCAGAAATCTCAGCAAATATTTTTTCACCCTAACTGGATGATACTTTCAGGTAATGATCAGTACACTAAGGCGACTTGGTTCCCCAAATTTCGTTCTTCTATGTTGAAGCGTTCATTTCCAGTAACAGTTTGAATTTTTAGGTATCACTCTGTTTTCTCCTATATTGATAGATGTATTTGGAACTCTAAATCCAACACGGTTTGTGCTAGCTTCTTGTAACTTGACACAGTAAAGTAGTTTCACGTTCTATCTCTATGTTTTGTTTCCTATTGATGTAGCCCTAAGCAGTGACTGGCGAGAAACACTTTCATGGAAAGGGGTTGCCAAGCTTCCAAAAATTACGAATCTCCAGAAATCTCAGCAAATATTTTTTCAACCAAACTGGATGATACTTTCAGGTAATGATCAGTACACTAAGGCGACTTGGTTCCCCAAATTTCGTTCTTCTATGTTGAAGCGTTCATTTCCAGTAACAGTTTGAATTTTTAGGTATCACTCTGTTTTCTCCTATATTGATACATGTACTTGGAACTCTAAATCCAACACGGTTTGTGCTAGCTTCTTGAAACTTGACACAGTGAAGTAGTTTCACGTTCTATCTCTATGGTTTGTTTCCTCTTGACGTAGCCCTAAGCACTGACTGGAGAGAAACACTTTCATGGAAAGGGGTTGCCAAGCTTCCAAAAATTACGAATCTCCAGAAATCTCAGCCAATATTTTTTCACCCAAACTGGATGATACTCTCAGGTAATGATCAGTACACTAAGGCGACTTGGTTCCCCAAATTTCGTTCTTCTATGTTGAAGCGTTCATTTCCAGTAACACTTTGAATTTTTAGGTATCACTCTGTTTTCTCCTATATTGATAGATGTATTTGGAACTCTAAATCCAACACGGTTTGTGCTAGCTTCTTGAAACTTGACACAGTAAAGTAGTTTCACGTTCTATCTCTACGTTTTGTTTCCTCTTGATGTAGCCCTAAGCAGTGACTGGCGAGAAACACTTTCATGGAAAGGGGTTGCCAAGCTTCCAAAAATTACGAATCTCCAGAAATCTCAGCCAATATTTTTTCACCCAAACTGGATGATACTTTCAGGTAATGATCAGTACACTGAGGCGACTTGGTTCCCCAAATTTCGTTCTTCTATGTTGAAGCGTTCATTTCCAGTAACACTTTGAATTTTTAGGTATCACTCTGTTTTCTCCTATATTGATACATGTACTTGGAACTCTAAATCCAACACGGTTTGTGCTAGCTTCTTGAAACTTGACACAGTGAAGTAGTTTCACGTTCTATCTCTATGGTTTGTTTCCTCTTGATGTAGCCCTAAGCACTGACTGGAGAGAAACACTTTCATGGAAAGGGGTTGCCAAGCTTCCAAAAATTACGAATCTCCAGAAATCTCAGCCAATATTTTTTCACCCAAACTGGATGACACTTTCAGGTAATGATCAGTACACTAAGGCGACTTGGTTCCCCAAATTTCGTTCTTCTATGTTTAAGCGTTCATTTCCAGTAACACTTTGAATTTTTAGGTATCACTCTGTTTTCTCCTATATTGATACATGTACTTGGAACTCTAAATCCAACACGGTTTTTGCTAGCTTCTTGAAACTTGACACAGTGAAGTAGTTTCACGTTCTATCTCTATGGTTTGTTTCCTCTTGATGTAGCCCTAAACACTGACTGGCGAGAAACATTTTCATGGAAAGGGGTTGCCAAGCTTCCAAAAATTACGAATCTCCAGAAATCTCAGCCAATATTTTTTCACCCAAACTGGATGATACTTTCAGGTAATGATCAGTACACTAAGGCGACTTGGTTCCCCAAATTTCGTTCTTCTATGTTGAAGCGTTCATTTCCAGTAACACTTTGAATTTTTAGGTATCACTCTGTTTTCTCCTATATTGATACATGTACTTGGAACTCTAAATCCAACACGGTTTGTGCTAGCTTCTTGAAACTTGACACAGTAAAGTAGTTTCACGTTCTATCTCTATGTTTTGTTTCCTCTTGATGTAGCCCTAAGCACTGACTGGCGAGAAACACTTTCATGGAAAAAGGTTGCCAAGCTTCCAAAAATTACGAATCTCCAGAAATCTCAGCAAATATTTTTTCACCCAAACTGGATGATACTTTCAGGTAACGATCAGTACACGAAGGCGACTTGGTTCCCCAAATTTCGTTCTTCTATGTTGAAGCGTTCATTTCCAGTAACAGTTTGAATTTTTAGGTTTCACTCTGTTTTCTCCTATATTGATAGATGTATTTGGAACTCTAAATCCAACACGGTTTGTGCTAGCTTCTTGAAACTTGACACAGTAAAGTAGTTTCACGTTCTATCTCTATGTTTTGTTTCCTCTTGATATAGCCCTAATCAGTGACGGGCGAGAAACACTTTCATGGAAAGGGGTTGCCAAGCTTCCAAAAATTACGAATCTCCAGAAATCTCAGCAAATATTTTTTCACCCAAACTGGATGATACTTTCAGGTAATGATCAGTACACTAAGGCGACTTGGTTCCCCAAATTTCGTTCTTCTATGTTGAAGCGTTCATTTCCAGTAACACTTTGAATTTTAGGTATCACTCTGTTTTCTCCTATATTGATAGATGTAGTTGGAACTCTAAATCCAACACGGTTTGTGCTAGCTTCTTGAAACTTGACACAGTAAAGTAGTTTCACGTTCTATCTCTATGTTTTGTTTCCTCTTGATGTAGCCCTAAGCAGTGACTGGCGAGAAACACTTTTATGGAAAGGGGTTGCCAAGCTTCCAAAAATTACGAATCTCCAGAAATCTCAGCCAATATTTTTTCACCCAAACTGGATGATACTTTCAGGTAATGATCAGTACACTAAGGCGACTTGGTTCCCCAAATTTCGTTCTTCTATGTTGAAGCGTTCATTTCCAGTAACAGTTTGAATTTTTAGGTATCACTCTGTTTTCTCCTATATTGATAGATGTATTTGGAACTCTAAATCCAACACGGTTTGTGCTAGCTTCTTGAAACTTGACACAGTAAAGTAGTTTCACGTTCTATCTCTATGTTTTGTTTCCTCTTGATGTAGCCCTAAGCAGAGACTGGCGAGAAACACTTTCATGGAAAGGGGTTGCCAAGCTTCCAAAAATTACGAATCTCCAGAAATCTCAGCCAATATTTTTTCACCCAAACTGGATGACACTTTCAGGTAATGATCAGTACACTAAGGCGACTTGGTTCCCCAAATTTCGTTCTTCTATGTTGAAGCGTTCATTTCCAGTAACACTTTGAATTTTTAGGTATCACTCTGTTTTCTCCTATATTGATACATGTACTTGGAACTCTAAATCCAACACGGTTTGTGCTAGCTTCTTGAAACTTGACACAGTAAAGTAGTTTCACGTTCTATCTCTATGTTTTGTTTCCTCTTGATGTAGCCCTAAGCAGTGACTGGCGAGAAACACTTTCATGGAAAGGGGTTGCCAAGCTTCCAAAAATTACGAATCTCCAGAAATCTCAGCAAATATTTTTTCAACCAGACTGGATGATACTTTCAGGTAATGATCAGTACACTAAGGCGACTTGGTTCCCCAAATTTCGTTCTTCTATGTTGAAGCGTTCATTTCCAGTAACACTTTGAATTTTTAGGTATCACTCTGTTTTCTCCTATATTGATACATGTACTTGGAACTCTAAATCCAACACGGTTTTTGCTAGCTTCTTGAAACTTGACACAGTGAAGTAGTTTCACGTTCTATCTCTATGGTTTGTTTCCTCTTGATGTAGCCCTAAGCACTGACTGGAGAGAAACACTTTCATGGAAAGGGGTTGCCAAGCTTCCAAAAATTACGAATCTCCAGAAATCTCAGCAAATATTTTTTCACCCAAACTGGATGACACTTTCAGGTAATGATCAGTACACTAAGGCGACTTGGTTCCCCAAATTTCGTTCTTCTATTTTTAAGCGTTCATTTCCAGTAACACTTTGAATTTTTAGGTATCACTCTGTTTTCTCCTATATTGATAGATGTATTTGGAACTCTAAATCCAACACGGTTTGTGCTAGCTTCTTGAAACTTGACACAGTAAAGTAGTTTCACGTTCTATCTCTATGTTTTGTTTCCTCTTGATATAGCCCTAATCAGTGACGGGCGAGAAACACTTTCATGGAAAGGGGTTGCCAAGCTTCCAAAAATTACGAATCTCCAGAAATCTCAGCAAATATTTTTTCAACCAAACTGGATGATACTTTCAGGTAATGATCAGTACACTAAGGCGACTTGGTTCCCCAAATTTCGTTCTTCTATGTTGAAGCGTTCATTTCCAGTAACAGTTTGAATTTTTAGGTATCACTCTGTTTTCTCCTATATTGATACATGTACTTGGAACTCTAATTCCAACACGGTTTGTGCTAGCTTCTTGAAACTTGACACAGTGAAGTAGTTTCACGTTCTATCTCTATGGTTTGTTTCCTCTTGATGTAGCCCTAAGCACTGACTGGAGAGAAACACTTTCATGGAAAGGGGTTGCCAAGCTTCCAAAAATTACGAATCTCCAGAAATCTCAGCCAATATTTTTTCACCCAAACTGGATGATACTCTCAGGTAATGATCAGTACACTAAGGCGACTTGGTTCCCCAAATTTCGTTCTTCTATGTTGAAGCGTTCATTTCCAGTAACACTTTGAATTTTAGGTATCACTCTGTTTTCTCCTATATTGATAGATGTATTTGGAACTCTAAATCCAACACGGTTTGTGCTAGCTTCTTGAAACTTGACACAGTAAAGTAGTTTCACGTTCTATCTCTATGTTTTGTTTCCTCTTGATGTAGCCCTAAGCAGTGACTGGCGAGAAACACTTTCATGGAAAGGGGTTGCCAAGCTTCCAAAAATTACGAATCTCCAGAAATCTCAGCAAATATTTTTTCACCCAAACTGGATGATACTTTCAGGTAATGATCAGTACACTAAGGCGACTTGGTTCCCCAAATTTCGTTCTTCTATGTTGAAGCGTTCATTTCCAGTAACAGTTTGAATTTTTAGGTATCACTCTGTTTTCTCCTATATTGATACATGTACTTGGAACTCTAATTCCAACACGGTTTGTGCTAGCTTCTTGAAACTTGACACAGTGAAGTAGTTTCACGTTCTATCTCTATGGTTTGTTTCCTCTTGATGTAGCCCTAAGCACTGACTGGAGAGAAACACTTTCATGGAAAGGGGTTGCCAAGCTTCCAAAAATTACGAATCTCCAGAAATCTCAGCCAATATTTTTTCACCCAAACTGGATGATACTCTCAGGTAATGATCAGTACACTAAGGCGACTTGGTTCCCCAAATTTCGTTCTTCTATGTTGAAGCGTTCATTTCCAGTAACACTTTGAATTTTAGGTATCACTCTGTTTTCTCCTATATTGATAGATGTATTTGGAACTCTAAATCCAACACGGTTTGTGCTAGCTTCTTGAAACTTGACACAGTAAAGTAGTTTCACGTTCTATCTCTATGTTTTGTTTCCTCTTGATGTAGCCCTAAGCAGTGACTGGCGAGAAACACTTTCATGGAAAGGGGTTGCCAAGCTTCCAAAAATTACGAATCTCCAGAAATCTCAGCCAATATTTTTTCACCCAAACTGGATGATACTTTCAGGTAATGATCAGTACACTAAGGCGACTTGGTTCCCCAAATTTCGTTCTTCTATGTTGAAGCGTTCATTTCCAGTAACACTTTGAATTTTTAGGTATCACTCTGTTTTCTCCTATATTGATACATGTACTTGGAACTCTAAATCCAACACGGTTTGTGCTAGCTTCTTGAAACTTGACACAGTAAAGTAGTTTCACGTTCTATCTCTATGTTTTGTTTCCTCTTGATGTAGCCCTAAGCACTGACTGGCGAGAAACACTTTCATGGAAAGGGGTTGCCAAGCTTCCAAAAATTACGAATCTCCAGAAATCTCAGCCAATATTTTTTCACCCAAACTGGATGATACTTTCAGGTAATGATCAGTACACTAAGGCGACTTGGTTCCCCAAATTTCGTTCTTCTATGTTGAAGCGTTCATTTCCAGTAACACTTTGAATTTTTAGGTATCACTCTGTTTTCTCCTATATTGATAGATGTATTTGGAACTCTAAATCCAACACGGTTTGTGCTAGCTTCTTGAAACTTGACACAGTAAAGTAGTTTCACGTTCTATCTCTACGTTTTGTTTCCTCTTGATGTAGCCCTAAGCACTGACTGGAGAGAAACACTTTCATGGAAAGGGGTTGCCAAGCTTCCAAAAATTACGAATCTCCAGAAATCTCAGCAAATATTTTTTCACCCAAACTGGATGATACTTTCAGGTAATGATCAGTACACTAAGGCAACTTGGTTCCCCAAATTTCGTTCTTCTATGTTGAAGCGTTCATTTCCAGTAACACTTTGAATTTTTAGGTATCACTCTGTTTTCTCCTATATTGATAGATGTATTTGGAACTCTAAATCCAACACGGTTTGTGCTAGCTTCTTGAAACTTGACACAGTAAAGTAGTTTCACGTTCTATCTCTACGTTTTGTTTCCTCTTGATGTAGCCCTAAGCAGTGACTGGCGAGAAACACTTTCATGGAAAGGGGTTTCCAAGCTTCCAAAAATTACGAATCTCCAGAAATCTCAGCCAATATTTTTTCACCCAAACTGGATGATACTTTCAGGTAATGATCAGTACACTGAGGCGACTTGGTTCCCCAAATTTCGTTCTTCTATGTTGAAGCGTTCATTTCCAGTAACACTTTGAATTTTTAGGTATCACTCTGTTTTCTCCTATATTGATAGATGTATTTGGAACTCTAAATCCAACACGGTTTGTGCTAGCTTCTTGAAACTTGACACAGTAAAGTAGTTTCACGTTCTATCTCTATGTTTTGTTTCCTCTTGATGTAGCCCTAAGCAGTGACTGGCAAGAAACACTTTCATGGAAAGGGGTTGCCAAGCTTCCAAAAATTACGAATCTCCAGAAATCTCAGCAAATATTTTTTCAACCAGACTGGATGATACTTTCAGGTAATGATCAGTACACTAAGGCGACTTGGTTCCCCAAATTTCGTTCTTCTATGTTGAAGCGTTCATTTCCAGTAACACTTTGAATTTTTAGGTATCTCTCTGTTTTCTCCTATATTGATACATGTACTTGGAACTCTAAATCCAACACGGTTTTTGCTAGCTTCTTGAAACTTGACACAGTGAAGTAGTTTCACGTTCTATCTCTATGGTTTGTTTCCTCTTGATGTAGCCCTAAGCACTGACTGGAGAGAAACACTTTCATGGAAAGGGGTTGCCAAGCTTCCAAAAATTACGAATCTCCAGAAATCTCAGCAAATATTTTTTCACCCAAACTGGATGACACTTTCAGGTAATGATCAGTACACTAAGGCGACTTGGTTCCCCAAATTTCGTTCTTCTATTTTTAAGCGTTCATTTCCAGTAACACTTTGAATTTTTAGGTATCACTCTGTTTTCTCCTATATTGATAGATGTATTTGGAACTCTAAATCCAACACGGTTTGTGCTAGCTTCTTGAAACTTGACACAGTAAAGTAGTTTCACGTTCTATCTCTATGTTTTGTTTCCTCTTGATATAGCCCTAATCAGTGACGGGCGAGAAACACTTTCATGGAAAGGGGTTGCCAAGCTTCCAAAAATTACGAATCTCCAGAAATCTCAGCAAATATTTTTTCAACCAAACTGGATGATACTTTCAGGTAATGATCAGTACACTAAGGCGACTTGGTTCCCCAAATTTCGTTCTTCTATGTTGAAGCGTTCATTTCCAGTAACAGTTTGAATTTTTAGGTATCACTCTGTTTTCTCCTATATTGATACATGTACTTGGAACTCTAATTCCAACACGGTTTGTGCTAGCTTCTTGAAACTTGACACAGTGAAGTAGTTTCACGTTCTATCTCTATGGTTTGTTTCCTCTTGATGTAGCCCTAAGCACTGACTGGAGAGAAACACTTTCATGGAAAGGGGTTGCCAAGCTTCCAAAAATTACGAATCTCCAGAAATCTCAGCCAATATTTTTTCACCCAAACTGGATGATACTCTCAGGTAATGATCAGTACACTAAGGCGACTTGGTTCCCCAAATTTCGTTCTTCTATGTTGAAGCGTTCATTTCCAGTAACACTTTGAATTTTTAGGTATCACTCTGTTTTCTCCTATATTGATAGATGTATTTGGAACTCTAAATCCAACACGGTTTGTGCTAGCTTCTTGAAACTTGACACAGTAAAGTAGTTTCACGTTCTATCTCTATGTTTTGTTTCCTCTTGATGTAGCCCTAAGCAGAGACTGGCGAGAAACACTTTCATGGAAAGGGGTTTCCAAGCTTCCAAAAATTACGAATCTCCAGAAACCTCAGCAAATATTTTTTCACCCTAACTGGATGATACTTTCAGGTAATGATCAGTACACTAAGGCGACTTGGTTCCCCAAATTTCGTTCTTCTATGTTGAAGCGTTCATTTCCAGTAACAGTTTGAATTTTTAGGTATCACGCTGTTTTCTCCTATATTGATAGATGTATTTGGAACTCTAAATCCAACTCGGTTTGTGCTAGCTTCTTGTAACTTGACACAGTAAAGTAGTTTCACGTTCCTTCTCTATGTTTTGTTTCCTATTGATGTAGCCCTAAGCAGTGACTGGCGAGAAACACTTTCATGGAAAGGGGTTGCCAAGCTTCCAAAAATTACGAATCTCCAGAAATCTCAGCAAATATTTTTTCAACCAAACTGGATGATACTTTCAGGTAATGATCAGTACACTAAGGCGACTTGTTTCCCCAAATTTCGTTCTTCTATGTTGAAGCGTTCATTTCCAGTAACAGTTTGAATTTTTAGGTGTCTCTCTGTTTTCTTCTATATTGATACATGTACTTGGAACTCTAAATCCAACACGGTTTGTGGTAGCTTCTTGAAACTTGACACAGTGAAGTAGTTTCACGTTCTATCTCTATGGTTTGTTTCCTCTTGATGTAGCCCTAAACACTGACTGGCGAGAAACATTTTCATGGAAAGGGGTTGCCAAGCTTCCAAAAATTACGAATCTCCAGAAATCTCAGCCAATATTTTTTCACCCAAACTGGATGATACTTTCAGGTAATGATCAGTACACTAAGGCGACTTGGTTCCCCAAATTTCGTTCTTCTATGTTGAAGCGTTCATTTCCAGTAACACTTTGAATTTTTAGGTATCACTCTGTTTTCTCCTATATTGATACATGTACTTGGAACTCTAAATCCAACACGGTTTGTGCTAGCTTCTTGAAACTTGACACAGTAAAGTAGTTTCACGTTCTATCTCTATGTTTTGTTTCCTCTTGATGTAGCCCTAAGCAGTGACTGGCGAGAAACACTTTCATGGAAAGGGGTTGCCAAGCTTCCAAAAATTACGAATCTCCAGAAATCTCAGCAAATATTTTTTCAACCAAACTGGATGATACTTTCAGGTAATGATCAGTACACTGAGGCGACTTGGTTCCCCAAATTTCGTTCTTTTATGTTGAAGCGTTCATTTCCAGTAACACTTTGAATTTTTAGGTATCACTCTGTTTTCTCCTATATTGATACATGTACTTGGAACTCTAAATCCAACACGGTTTTTGCTAGCTTCTTGAAACTTGACACAGTGAAGTAGTTTCACGTTCTATCTCTATGGTTTGTTTCCTCTTGATGTAGCCCTAAGCACTGACTGGAGAGAAAAACTTTCATGGAAAGGGGTTGCCAAGCTTCCAAAAATTACGAATCTCCAGAAATCTCAGCCAATATTTTTTCACCCAAACTGGATGACACTTTCAGGTAATGATCAGTACACTAAGGCGACTTGGTTCCCCAAATTTCGTTCTTCTATGTTTAAGCGTTCATTTCCAGTAACACTTTGAATTTTTAGGTATCACTCTGTTTTCTCCTATATTGATAGATGTATTTGGAACTCTAAATCCAACACGGTTTGTGCTAGCTTCTTGAAACTTGACACAGTAAAGTAGTTTCACGTTCTATCTCTATGTTTTGTTTCCTCTTGATATAGCCCTAATCAGTGACGGGCGAGAAACACTTTCATGGAAAGGGGTTGCCAAGCTTCCAAAAATTACGAATCTCCAGAAATCTCAGCAAATATTTTTTCAACCAAACTGGATGATACTTTCAGGTAATGATCAGTACACTAAGGCGACTTGGTTCCCCAAATTTCGTTCTTCTATGTTGAAGCGTTCATTTCCAGTAACACTTTGAATTTTTAGGTATCACTCTGTTTTCTCCTATATTGATACATGTACTTGGATGTCTAAATCCAACACGGTTTTTGCTAGCTTCTTGAAACTTGACACAGTGAAGTAGTTTCACGTTCTATCTCTATGGTTTGTTTTCTCTTGATGTAGCCCTAAGCACTGACTGGAGAGAAACACTTTCATGGAAAGGGGTTGCCAAGCTTCCAAAAATTACGAATCTCCAGAAATCTCAGCCAATATTTTTTCACCCAAACTGGATGATACTCTCAGGTAATGATCAGTACACTAAGGCGACTTGGTTCCCCAAATTTCGTTCTTCTATGTTGAAGCGTTCATTTCCAGTAACACTTTGAATTTTTAGGTATCACTCTGTATTCTCCTATATTGATAGATGCATTTGGAACTCTAAATCCAACACGGTTTGTGCTAGCTTCTTGAAACTTGACACAGTAAAGTAGTTTCACGTTCTATCTCTATGTTTTGTTTCCTCTTGATGTAGCCCTAAGCAGAGACTGGCGAGAAACACTTTCATGGAAAGGGGTTTCCAAGCTTCCAAAAATTACGAATCTCCAGAAATCTCAGCAAATATTTTTTCACCCTAACTGGATGATACTTTCAGGTAATGATCAGTACACTAAGGCGACTTGGTTCCCCAAATTTCGTTCTTCTATGTTGAAGCGTTCATTTCCAGTAACAGTTTGAATTTTTAGGTATCACTCTGTTTTCTCCTATATTGATAGATGTATTTGGAACTCTAAATCCAACACGGTTTGTGCTAGCTTCTTGTAACTTGACACAGTAAAGTAGTTTCACGTTCTATCTCTATGTTTTGTTTCCTATTGATGTAGCCCTAAGCAGTGACTGGCGAGAAACACTTTCATGGAAAGGGGTTGCCAAGCTTCCAAAAATTACGAATCTCCAGAAATCTCAGCAAATATTTTTTCAACCAAACTGGATGATACTTTCAGGTAATGATCAGTACACTAAGGCGACTTGGTTCCCCAAATTTCGTTCTTCTATGTTGAAGCGTTCATTTCCAGTAACAGTTTGAATTTTTAGGTATCACTCTGTTTTCTCCTATATTGATACATGTACTTGGAACTCTAATTCCAACACGGTTTGTGCTAGCTTCTTGAAACTTGACACAGTGAAGTAGTTTCACGTTCTATCTCTATGGTTTGTTTCCTCTTGATGTAGCCCTAAGCACTGACTGGAGAGAAACACTTTCATGGAAAGGGGTTGCCAAGCTTCCAAAAATTACGAATCTCCAGAAATCTCAGCCAATATTTTTTCACCCAAACTGGATGATACTCTCAGGTAATGATCAGTACACTAAGGCGACTTGGTTCCCCAAATTTCGTTCTTCTATGTTGAAGCGTTCATTTCCAGTAACACTTTGAATTTTTAGGTATCACTCTGTTTTCTCCTATATTGATAGATGTATTTGGAACTCTAAATCCAACACGGTTTGTGCTAGCTTCTTGAAACTTGACACAGTAAAGTAGTTTCACGTTCTATCTCTATGTTTTGTTTCCTCTTGATGTAGCCCTAAGCAGAGACTGGCGAGAAACACTTTCATGGAAAGGGGTTTCCAAGCTTCCAAAAATTACGAATCTCCAGAAACCTCAGCAAATATTTTTTCACCCTAACTGGATGATACTTTCAGGTAATGATCAGTACACTAAGGCGACTTGGTTCCCCAAATTTCGTTCTTCTATGTTGAAGCGTTCATTTCCAGTAACAGTTTGAATTTTTAGGTATCACGCTGTTTTCTCCTATATTGATAGATGTATTTGGAACTCTAAATCCAACACGGTTTGTGCTAGCTTCTTGTAACTTGACACAGTAAAGTAGTTTCACGTTCCTTCTCTATGTTTTGTTTCCTATTGATGTAGCCATAAGCAGTGACTGGCGAGAAACACTTTCATGGAAAGGGGTTGCCAAGCTTCCAAAAATTACGAATCTCCAGAAATCTCAGCAAATATTTTTTCAACCAAACTGGATGATACTTTCAGGTAATGATCAGTACACTAAGGCGACTTGGTTCCCCAAATTTCGTTCTTCTATGTTGAAGCGTTCATTTCCAGTAACAGTTTGAATTTTTAGGTGTCTCTCTGTTTTCTTCTATATTGATACATGTACTTGGAACTCTAAATCCAACACGGTTTGTGGTAGCTTCTTGAAACTTGACACAGTGAAGTAGTTTCACGTTCTATCTCTATGGTTTGTTTCCTCTTGATGTAGCCCTAAACACTGACTGGCGAGAAACATTTTCATGGAAAGGGGTTGCCAAGCTTCCAAAAATTACGAATCTCCAGAAATCTCAGCCAATATTTTTTCACCCAAACTGGATGATACTTTCAGGTAATGATCAGTACACTAAGGCGACTTGGTTCCCCAAATTTCGTTCTTCTATGTTGAAGCGTTCATTTCCAGTAACACTTTGAATTTTTAGGTATCACTCTGTTTTCTCCTATATTGATACATGTACTTGGAACTCTAAATCCAACACGGTTTGTGCTAGCTTCTTGAAACTTGACACAGTAAAGTAGTTTCACGTTCTATCTCTATGTTTTGTTTCCTCTTGATGTAGCCCTAAGCACTGACTGGCGAGAAACACTTTCATGGAAAAAGGTTGCCAAGCTTCCAAAAATTACGAATCTCCAGAAATCTCAGCAAATATTTTTTCACCCAAACTGGATGATACTTTCAGGTAACGATCAGTACACGAAGGCGACTTGGTTCCCCAAATTTCGTTCTTCTATGTTGAAGCGTTCATTTCCAGTAACAGTTTGAATTTTTAGGTTTCACTCTGTTTTCTCCTATATTGATAGATGTATTTGGAACTCTAAATCCAACACGGTTTGTGCTAGCTTCTTGAAACTTGACACAGTAAAGTAGTTTCAAGTTCTATCTCTATGTTTTATTTCCTCTTGATATAGCCCTAATCAGTGACGGGCGAGAAACACTTTCATGGAAAGGGGTTGCCAAGCTTCGAAAAATTACGAATCTCCAGAAATCTCAGCCAATATTTTTTCACCCAAACTGGATGATACTTTCAGGTAATGATCAGTACACTAAGGCGACTTGGTTCCCCAAATTTCGTTCTTCTATGTTGAAGCGTTCATTTCCAGTAACACTTTGAATTTTAGGTATCACTCTGTTTTCTCCTATATTGATAGATGTATTTGGAACTCTAAATCCAACACGGTTTGTGCTAGCTTCTTGAAACTTGACACAGTAAAGTAGTTTCACGTTCTATCTCTATGTTTTGTTTCCTCTTGATGTAGCCCTAAGCAGTGACTGGCGAGAAACACTTTCATGGAAAGGGGTTGCCAAGCTTCCAAAAATTACGAATCTCCAGAAATCTCAGCCAATATTTTTTCACCCAAACTGGATGATACTTTCAGGTAATGATCAGTACACTAAGGCGACTTGGTTCCCCAAATTTCGTTCTTCTATGTTGAAGCGTTCATTTCCAGTAACAGTTTGAATTTTTAGGTATCACTCTGATTTCTCCTATATTGATAGATGTATTTGGAACTCTAAATCCAACACGGTTTGTGCTAGCTTCTTGAAACTTGACACAGTAAAGTAGTTTCACGTTCTATCTCTATGTTTTGTTTCCTCTTGATGTAGCCCTAAGCAGTGACTGGCGAGAAACACTTTCATGGAAAGGGGTTGCCAAGCTTCCAAAAATTACGAATCTCCAGAAATCTCAGCCAATATTTTTTCACCCAAACTGGATGACACTTTCAGGTAATGATCAGTACACTAAGGCGACTTGGTTCCCCAAATTTCGTACTTCTATGTTGAAGCGTTCATTTCCAGTAACACTTTGAATTTTTAGGTATCACTCTGTTTTCTCCTATATTGATACATGTACTTGGAACTCTAAATCCAACACGGTTTGTGCTAGCTTCTTGAAACTTGACACAGTAAAGTAGTTTCACGTTCTATCTCTGTGTTTTGTTTCCTCTTGATGTAGCCCTAAGCACTGACTGGCGAGAAACACTTTCATGGAAAGGGGTTGCCAAGCTTCCAAAAATTACGAATCTCCAGAAATCTCAGCAAATATTTTTTCACCCTAACTGGATGATACTTTCAGGTAATGATCAGTACACTAAGGCGACTTGGTTCCCCAAATTTCGTTCTTCTATGTTGAAGCGTTCATTTCCAGTAACAGTTTGAATTTTTAGGTATCACTCTGTTTTCTCCTATATTGATAGATGTATTTGGAACTCTAAATCCAACACGGTTTGTGCTAGCTTCTTGAAACTTGACACAGTAAAGTAGTTTCACGTTCTATCTCTACGTTTTGTTTCCTCTTGATGTAGCCCTAAGCACTGACTGGAGAGAAACACTTTCATGGAAAGGGGTTGCCAAGCTTCCAAAAATTACGAATCTCCAGAAATCTCAGCAAATATTTTTTCACCCAAACTGGATGATACTTTCAGGTAATGATCAGTACACTAAGGCGACTTGGTTCCCCACATTTCGTTCTTCTATGTTGAAGCGTTCATTTCCAGTAACACTTTGAATTTTTAGGTATCACTCTGTTTTCTCCTATATTGATAGATGTATTTGGAACTCTAAATCCAACACGGTTTGTGCTAGCTTCTTGAAACTTGACACAGTAAAGTAGTTTCACGTTCTATCTCTACGTTTTGTTTCCTCTTGATGTAGCCCTAAGCAGTGACTGGCGAGAAACACTTTCATGGAAAGGGGTTGCCAAGCTTCCAAAAATTACGAATCTCCAGAAATCTCAGCCAATATTTTTTCACCCAAACTGGATGATACTTTCAGGTAATGATCAGTACACGAAGGCGACTTGGTTCCCCAAATTTCGTTCTTCTATGTTGAAGCGTTCATTTCCAGTAACACTTTGAATTTTTAGGTATCACTCTGTTTTCTCCTATATTGATACATGTACTTGGAACTCTAAATCCAACACGGTTTCTGCTAGCTTCTTGAAACTTGACACAGTAAAGTAGTTTCACGTTCTATCTCTACGTTTTGTTTCCTCTTGATGTAGCCCTAAGAACTGACTGGCGAGAAACACTTTCATGGAAAAAGGTTGCCAAGCTTCCAAAAATTACGAATCTCCAGAAATCTCAGCAAATATTTTTTCACCCAAACTGGATGATACTTTCAGGTAACGATCAGTACACGAAGGCGACTTGGTTCCCCAAATTTCGTTCTTCTATGTTGAAGCGTTCATTTCCAGTAACAGTTTGAATTTTTAGGTTTCACTCTGTTTTCTCCTATATTGATAGATGTATTTGGAACTCTAAATCCAACACGGTTTGTGCTAGCTTCTTGAAACTTGACACAGTAAAGTAGTTTCACGTTCTATCTCTACGTTTTGTTTCCTCTTGATGTAGCCCTAAGCAGTGACTGGCGAGAAACACTTTCATGGAAAGGGGTTGCCAAGCTTCCAAAAATTACGAATCTCCAGAAATCTCAGCAAATATTTTTTCACCCAAACTGGATGATACTTTCAGGTAATGATCAGTACACTAAGGCGACTTGGTTCCCCAAATTTCGTTCTTCTATGTTGAAGCGTTCATTTCCAGTAACACTTTGAATTTTTAGGTATCACTCTGTTTTCTCCTATATTGATAGATGTATTTGGAACTCTAAATCCAACACGGTTTGTGCTAGCTTCTTGAAACTTGACACAGTAAAGTAGTTTCACGTTCTATCTCTATGTTTTGTTTCCTCTTGATGTAGCCCTAAGCAGTGACTGGCGAGAAACACTTTCATGGAAAGGGGTTGCCAAGCTTCCAAAAATTACGAATCTCCAGAAATCTCAGCAAATATTTTTTCACCCAAACTGGATGATACTTTCAGGTAATGATCAGTACACTAAGGCGACTTGGTTCCCCAAATTTCGTTCTTCTATGTTGAAGCGTTCATTTCCAGTAACAGTTTGAATTTTTAGGTGTCTCTCTGTTTTCTTCTATTTTGATACATGTACTTGGAACTCTAAATCCAACACGGTTTGTGCTAGCTTCTTGAAACTTGACACAGTGAAGTAGTTTCACGTTCTATCTCTATGCTTTGTTTCCTCTTGATGTAGCCCTAAACACTGACTGGCGAGAAACATTTTCATGGAAAGGGGTTGCCAAGCTTCCAAAAATTACGAATCTCCAGAAATCTCAGCCAATATTTTTTCACCCAAACTGGATGATACTTTCAGGTAATGATCAGTACACTAAGGCGACTTGGTTCCCCAAATTTCGTTCTTCTATGTTGAAGCGTTCATTTCCAGTAACAGTTTGAATTTTTAGGTATCACGCTGTTTTCTCCTATATTGATAGATGTATTTGGAACTCTAAATCCAACACGGTTTGTGCTAGCTTCTTGAAACTTGACACAGTAAAGTAGTTTCAAGTTCTATCTCTATGGTTTGTTTCCTCTTGATGTAGCCCTAAGCACTGACTGGCGAGAAACACTTTCATGGAAAGGGGTTGCCAAGCTTCCAAAAATTACGAATCTCCAGAAATCTCAGCCAATATTTTTTCACCCAAACTGGATGATACTTTCAGGTAATGATCAGTACACTAAGGCGACTTGGTTCCCCAAATTTCGTTCTTCTATGTTGAAGCGTTCATTTCCAGTAACAGTTTGAATTTTTAGGTGTCTCTCTGTTTTCTTCTATATTGATACATGTACTTGGAACTCTAAATCCAACACGGTTTGTGCTAGCTTCTTGAAACTTGACACAGTAAAGTAGTTTCACGTTCTATCTCTATGTTTTGTTTCCTCTTGATGTAGCCCTAAGCAGTGACTGGTGAGAAACACTTTCATGGAAAGGGGTTGCCAAGCTTCCAAAAATTACGAATCTCCAGAAATCTCAGCCAATATTTTTTCACCCAAACTGGATGACACTTTCAGGTAATGATCAGTACACTAAGGCGACCTGGTTCCCCAAATTTCGTTCTTCTATGTTTAAGCGTTCATTTCCAGTAACACTTTGAATTTTTAGGTATCACTCTGTTTTCTCCTATATTGATAGATGTATTTGGAACTCTAAATCCAACACGGTTTGTGCTAGCTTCTTGAAACTTGACACAGTAAAGTAGTTTCACGTTCTATCTCTATGTTTTGTTTCCTCTTGATGTAGCCCTAAGCACTGACTGGCGAGAAACACTTTCATGGAAAGGGGTTGCCAAGCTTCCAAAAATTACGAATCTCCAGAAATCTCAGCAAATATTTTTTCACCCAAACTGGATGATACTTTCAGGTAATGATCAGTACACTAAGGCGACTTGGTTCCCCAAATTTCGTTCTTCTATGTTGAAGCGTTCATTTCCAGTAACAGTTTGAATTTTTAGGTGTCTCTCTGTTTTCTTCTATATTGATACATGTACTTGGAACTCTAAATCCAACACGGTTTGTGCTAGCTTCTTGAAACTTGACAGAGTAAAGTAGTTTCACGTTCTATCTCTATGTTTTGTTTCCTCTTGATGTAGCCCTAAGCAGTGACTGGCGAGAAACACTTTCATGGAAAGGGGTTGCCAAGCTTCCAAAAATTACGAATCTCCAGAAATCTCAGCCAATATTTTTTCACCCAAACTGGATGATACTTTCAGGTAATGATCAGTACACTAAGGCGACTTGGTTCCCCAAATTTCGTTCTTCTATGTTGAAGCGTTCATTTCCAGTAACACTTTGAATTTTTAGGTATCACTCTGTTTTCTCCTATATTGATAGATGTATTTGGAACTCTAAATCCAACACGGTTTGTGCTAGCTTCTTGAAACTTGACACAGTAAAGTAGTTTCACGTTCTATCTCTATGTTTTGTTTCCTCTTGATGTAGCCCTAAGCAGTGACTGGCGAGAAACACTTTCATGGAAAGGGGTTTCCAAGCTTCCAAAAATTACGAATCTCCAGAAATCTCAGCAAATATTTTTTCACCCAAACTGGATGATACTTTCAGGTAATGATCAGTACACTAAGGCGACTTGGTTCCCCAAATTTCGTTCTTCTATGTTGAAGCGTTCATTTCCAGTAACAGTTTGAATTTTTAGGTGTCTCTCTGTTTTCTTCTATTTTGATACATGTACTTGGAACTCTAAATCCAACACGGTTTGTGCTAGCTTCTTGAAACTTGACACAGTGAAGTAGTTTCACGTTCTATCTCTATGCTTTGTTTCCTCTTGATGTAGCCCTAAACACTGACTGGCGAGAAACATTTTCATGGAAAGGGGTTGCCAAGCTTCCAAAAATTACGAATCTCCAGAAATCTCAGCCAATATTTTTTCACCCAAACTGGATGATACTTTCAGGTAATGATCAGTACACTAAGGCGACTTGGTTCCCCAAATTTCGTTCTTCTATGTTGAAGCGTTCATTTCCAGTAACAGTTTGAATTTTTAGGTATCACGCTGTTTTCTCCTATATTGATAGATGTATTTGGAACTCTAAATCCAACACGGTTTGTGCTAGCTTCTTGAAACTTGACACAGTAAAGTAGTTTCAAGTTCTATCTCTATGGTTTGTTTCCTCTTGATGTAGCCCTAAGCACTGACTGGCGAGAAACACTTTCATGGAAAGGGGTTGCCAAGCTTCCAAAAATTACGAATCTCCAGAAATCTCAGCCAATATTTTTTCACCCAAACTGGATGATACTTTCAGGTAATGATCAGTACACTAAGGCGACTTGGTTCCCCAAATTTCGTTCTTCTATGTTGAAGCGTTCATTTCCAGTAACAGTTTGAATTTTTAGGTGTCTCTCTGTTTTCTTCTATATTGATACATGTACTTGGAACTCTAAATCCAACACGGTTTGTGCTAGCTTCTTGAAACTTGACACAGTAAAGTAGTTTCACGTTCTATCTCTATGTTTTGTTTCCTCTTGATGTAGCCCTAAGCAGTGACTGGTGAGAAACACTTTCATGGAAAGGGGTTGCCAAGCTTCCAAAAATTACGAATCTCCAGAAATCTCAGCCAATATTTTTTCACCCAAACTGGATGACACTTTCAGGTAATGATCAGTACACTAAGGCGACTTGGTTCCCCAAATTTCGTTCTTCTATGTTTAAGCGTTCATTTCCAGTAACACTTTGAATTTTTAGGTATCACTCTGTTTTCTCCTATATTGATAGATGTATTTGGAACTCTAAATCCAACACGGTTTGTGCTAGCTTCTTGAAACTTGACACAGTAAAGTAGTTTCACGTTCTATCTCTATGGTTTGTTTCCTCTTGATGTAGCCCTAAGCACTGACTGGCGAGAAACACTTTCATGGAAAGGGGTTGCCAAGCTTCCAAAAATTACGAATCTCCAGAAATCTCAGCAAATATTTTTTCACCCAAACTGGATGATACTTTCAGGTAATGATCAGTACACTAAGGCGACTTGGTTCCCCAAATTTCGTTCTTCTATGTTGAAGCGTTCATTTCCAGTAACAGTTTGAATTTTTAGGTGTCTCTCTGTTTTCTTCTATATTGATACATGTACTTGGAACTCTAAATCCAACACGGTTTGTGCTAGCTTCTTGAAACTTGACAGAGTAAAGTAGTTTCACGTTCTATCTCTATGTTTTGTTTCCTCTTGATGTAGCCCTAAGCAGTGACTGGCGAGAAACACTTTCATGGAAAGGGCTTGCCAAGCTTCCAAAAATTACGAATCTCCAGAAATCTCAGCCAATATTTTTTCACCCAAACTGGATGATACTTTCAGGTAATGATCAGTACACTAAGGCGACTTGGTTCCCCAAATTTCGTTCTTCTATGTTGTAGCGTTCATTTCCAGTAACAGTTTGAATTTTTAGGTATCACTCTGTTTTCTCCTATATTGATAGATGTATTTGGAACTCTAAATCCAACACGGTTTGTGCTAGCTTCTTGAAACTTGACACAGTAAAGTAGTTTCATGTTCTATCTCTATGTTTTGTTTTCTCTTGATGTAGCCCTAAGCAGTGACTGGCGAAAAACACTTTCAGGGAAAGGGGTTGCCAAGCTTCCAAAAATTACGAATCTCCAGAAATCTCAGCAAATATTTTTTCACCCAAACTGGATGATACTTTCAGGTAATGATCAGTACACTAAGGCGACTTGGTTCCCCAAATTTCGTTCTTCTATGTTGAAGCGTTCATTTCCAGTAACACTTTGAATTTTTAGGTATCACTCTGTTTTCTCCTATATTGATAGATGTATTTGGAACTCTAAATCCAACACGGTTTGTGCTAGCTTCTTGAAACTTGACACAGTAAAGTAGTTTCACGTTCTATCTCTATGTTTTGTTTCCTCTTGATGTAGCCCTAAGCAGTGACTGGCGAGAAACACTTTCATGGAAAGGGGTTGCCAAGCTTCCAAAAATTACGAATCTCCAGAAATCTCAGCCAATATTTTTTCACCCAAACTGGATGATACTTTCAGGTAATGATCAGTACACTAAGGCGACTTGGTTCCCCAAATTTCGTTCTTCTATGTTGAAGCGTTCATTTCCAGTAACACTTTGAATTTTTAGGTATCACTCTGTTTTCTCCTATATTGATAGATGTATTTGGAACTCTAAATCCAACACGGTTTGTGCTAGCTTCTTGAAACTTGACACAGTAAAGTAGTTTCACGTTCTATCTCTATGTTTTGTTTCCTCTTGATGTAGCCCTAAGCAGTGACTGGCGAGAAACACTTTCATGGAAAGGGGTTGCCAAGCTTCCAAAAATTACGAATCTCCAGAAATCTCAGCAAATATTTTTTCACCCAAACTGGATGATACTTTCAGGTAATGATCAGTACACTAAGGCGACTTGGTTCCCCAAATTTCGTTCTTCTATGTTGAAGCGTTCATTTCCAGTAACACTTTGAATTTTTAGGTATCACTCTGTTTTCTCCTATATTGATAGATGTATTTGGAACTCTAAATCCAACACGGTTTGTGCTAGCTTCTTGAAACTTGACACAGTAAAGTAGTTTCACGTTCTATCTCTATGTTTTGTTTCCTCTTGATGTAGCCCTAAGCAGTGACTGGCGAGAAACACTTTCATGGAAAGGGGTTTCCAAGCTTCCAAAAATTACGAATCTCCAGAAATCTCAGCAAATATTTTTTCACCCAAACTGGATGATACTTTCAGGTAATGATCAGTACACTAAGGCGACTTGGTTCCCCAAATTTCGTTCTTCTATGTTGAAGCGTTCATTTCCAGTAACAGTTTGAATTTTTAGGTGTCTCTCTGTTTTCTTCTATTTTGATACATGTACTTGGAACTCTAAATCCAACACGGTTTGTGCTAGCTTCTTGAAACTTGACACAGTGAAGTAGTTTCACGTTCTATCTCTATGCTTTGTTTTCTCTTGATGTAGCCCTAAACACTGACTGGCGAGAAACATTTTCATGGAAAGGGGTTGCCAAGCTTCCAAAAATTACGAATCTCCAGAAATCTCAGCCAATATTTTTTCACCCAAACTGGATGATACTTTCAGGTAATGATCAGTACACTAAGGCGACTTGGTTCCCCAAATTTCGTTCTTCTATGTTGAAGCGTTGATTTCCAGTAACAGTTTGAATTTTTAGGTATCACGCTGTTTTCTCCTATATTGATAGATGTATTTGGAACTCTAAATCCAACACGGTTTGTGCTAGCTTCTTGAAACTTGACACAGTAAAGTAGTTTCAAGTTCTATCTCTATGGTTTGTTTCCTCTTGATGTAGCCCTAAGCACTGACTGGCGAGAAACACTTTCATGGAAAGGGGTTGCCAAGCTTCCAAAAATTACGAATCTCCAGAAATCTCAGCCAATATTTTTTCACCCAAACTGGATGATACTTTCAGGTAATGATCAGTACACTAAGGCGACTTGGTTCCCCAAATTTCGTTCTTCTATGTTGAAGCGTTCATTTCCAGTAACAGTTTGAATTTTTAGGTGTCTCTCTGTTTTCTTCTATTTTGATACATGTACTTGGAACTCTAAATCCAACACGGTTTGTGCTAGCTTCTTGAAACTTGACACAGTAAAGTAGTTTCACGTTCTATCTCTATGTTTTGTTTCCTCTTGATGTAGCCCTAAGCAGTGACTGGTGAGAAACACTTTCATGGAAAGGGGTTGCCAAGCTTCCAAAAATTACGAATCTCCAGAAATCTCAGCCAATATTTTTTCACCCAAACTGGATGACACTTTCAGGTAATGATCAGTACACTAAGGCGACTTGGTTCCCCAAATTTCGTTCTTCTATGTTTAAGCGTTCATTTCCAGTAACACTTTGAATTTTTAGGTATCACTCTGTTTTCTCCTATATTGATAGATGTATTTGGAACTCTAAATCCAACACGGTTTGTGCTAGCTTCTTGAAACTTGACACAGTAAAGTAGTTTCACGTTCTATCTCTATGTTTTGTTTCCTCTTGATGTAGCCCTAAGCACTGACTGGCGAGAAACACTTTCATGGAAAGGGGTTGCCAAGCTTCCAAAAATTACGAATCTCCAGAAATCTCAGCAAATATTTTTTCACCCAAACTGGATGATACTTTCAGGTAATGATCAGTACACTAAGGCGACTTGGTTCCCCAAATTTCGTTCTTCTATGTTGAAGCGTTCATTTCCAGTAACAGTTTGAATTTTTAGGTGTCTCTCTGTTTTCTTCTATATTGATACATGTACTTGGAACTCTAAATCCAACACGGTTTGTGCTAGCTTCTTGAAACTTGACACAGTGAAGTAGTTTCACGTTCTATCTCTATGGTTTGTTTCCTCTTGATGTAGCCCTAAGCACTGACTGGAGAGAAACACTTTCATGGAAAGGGGTTTCCAAGCTTCCAAAAATTACGAATCTCCAGAAATCTCAGCCAATATTTTTTCACCCAAACTGGATGATACTTTCAGGTAATGATCAGTACACTAAGGCGACTTGGTTCCCCAAATTTCGTTCTTCTATGTTGAAGCGTTCATTTCCAGTAACACTTTGAATTTTTAGGTATCACTCTGTTTTCTCCTATATTGATAGATGTATTTGGCACTCTAAATCCAACACGGTTTGTGCTAGCTTCTTGAAACTTGACACAGTAAAGTAGTTTCACGTTCTATCTCTATGTTTTGTTTCCTCTTGATGTAGACCTAAGCAGTGACTGGCGAGAAACACTTTCATGGAAAGGGGTTGCCAAGCTTCCAAAAATTACGAATCTCCAGAAATCTCAGCAAATATTTTTTCACCCAAACTGGATGATACTTTCAGGTAATGATCAGTACACTAAGGCGACTTAGTTCCCCAAATTTCGTTCTTCTATGTTGAAGCGTTCATTTCCAGTAACAGTTTGAATTTTTAGGTATCACTCTGTTTTCTCCTATATTGATAGATGTATTTGGAACTCTAAATCCAACACGGTTTGTGCTAGCTTCTTGTAACTTGACACAGTAAAGTAGTTTCACGTTCTATCTCTATGTTTTGTTTCCTATTGATGTAGCCCTAAGCAGTGACTGGCGAGAAACACTTTCATGGAAAGGGGTTGCCAAGCTTCCAAAAATTACGAATCTCCAGAAATCTCAGCAAATATTTTTTCACCCAAACTGGATGATACTTTCAGGTAACGATCAGTACACGAAGGCGACTTGGTTCCCCAAATTTCGTTCTTCTATGTTGAAGCGTTCATTTCCAGTAACAGTTTGAATTTTTAGGTTTCACTCTGTTTTCTCCTATATCGATAGATGTATTTGGAACTCTAAATCCAACACGGTTTGTGCTAGCTTCTTGAAACTTGACACAGTAAAGTAGTTTCACGTTCTATCTCTATGTTTGGTTTCCTCTTGATGTAGCCCTAAGCAGAGACTGGCGAGAAACACTTTCATGGAAAGGGGTTTCCAAGCTTCCAAAAATTACGAATCTCCAGAAACCTCAGCAAATATTTTTTCACCCAAACTGGATGATACTTTCAGGTAACGATCAGTACACGAAGGCGACTTGGTTCCCCAAATTTCGTTCTTCTATGTTGAAGCGTTCATTTCCAGTAACAGTTTGAATTTTTAGGTTTCACTCTGTTTTCTCCTATATCGATAGATGTATTTGGAACTCTAAATCCAACACGGTTTGTGCTAGCTTCTTGAAACTTGACACAGTAAAGTAGTTTCATGTTCTATCTCTATGTTTGGTTTCCTCTTGATAAAGCCCTAATCAGTGACGGGCGAGAAACACTTTCATGGAAAGGGGTTGCCAAGCTTCCAAAAATTACGAATCTCCAAAAATCTCAGCCAATATTTTTTCACCCAAACTGGATGATACTTTCAGGTAATGATCAGTACACTAAGGCGACTTGGTTCCCCAAATTTCGTTCTTCTATGTTGAAGCGTTGAATTCCAGTAACACTTTGAATTTTTAGGTATCACTCTGTTTTCTGTATATTGATAGATGTATTTGGAACTCTAAATCCAACACGGTTTGTGCTAGCTTCTTGAAACTTGACACAGTAAAGTAGTTTCACGTTCTATCTCTATGTTTTGTTTCCTCTTGATGTAGCCCTAAGCAGTGACTGGCGAGAAACACTTTCATGGAAAGGGGTTGCCAAGCTTCCAAAAATTACGAATCTCCAGAAATCTCAGCAAATATTTTTTCACCCAAACTGGATGACACTTTCAGGTAATGATCAGTACACTAAGGCGACTTGGTTCCCCAAATTTCGTTCTTCTATGTTGAAGCGTTCATTTCCAGTAACACTTTGAATTTTTAGGTATCACTCTGTTTTCTCCTATATTGATACATGTACTTGGAACTCTAAATCCAACACGGTTTGTGCTAGCTTCTTGAAACTTGACACAGTAAAGTAGTTTCACGTTCTATCTCTATGTTTTGTTTCCTCTTGATGTAGCCCTAAGCAGTGACTGGCGAGAAACACTTTCATGGAAAGGGGTTGCCAAGCTTCCAAAAATTACGAATCTCCAGAAATCTCAGCAAATATTTTTTCACCCAAACTGGATGATACTTTCAGGTAATGATCAGTACACTAAGGCGACTTGGTTCCCCAAATTTCGTTCTTCTATGTTGAAGCGTTCATTTCCAGTAACAGTTTGAATTTTTAGGTATCACTCTGTTTTCTCCTATATTGATACTTGTACTTGGAACTCTAAATCCAACACGGTTTGTGCTAGCTTCTTGAAACTTGACACAGTAAAGTAGTTTCACGTTCTATCTCTATGTTTGGTTTCCTCTTGATAAAGCCCTAATCAGTGACGGGCGAGAAACACTTTCATGGAAAGGGGTTGCCAAGCTTCCAAAAATTACGAATCTCCAAAAATCTCAGCCAATATTTTTTCACCCAAACTGGATGATACTTTCAGGTAATGATCAGTACACTAAGGCGACTTGGTTCCCCAAATTTCGTTCTTCTATGTTGAAGGGTTCATTTCCAGTAACACTTTGAATTTTTAGGTATCACTCTGTTTTCTCCTATATTGATAGATGTATTTGGAACTCTAAATCCAACACGGTTTGTGCTAGCTTCTTGAAACTTGACACAGTAAAGTAGTTTCACGTTCTATCTCTATGTTTTGTTTCCTCTTGATGTAGCCCTAAGCAGTGACTGGCGAGAAACACTTTCATGGAAAGGGGTTTCCAAGCTTCCAAAAATTACGAATCTCCAGAAATCTCAGCCAATATTTTTTCACCCAAACTGGATGGCACTTTCAGGTAATGATCAGTACACTAAGGCGACTTGGTTCCCCAAATTTCGTTCTTCTATGTTGAAGCGTTCATTTTTAGTAACACTTTGAATTTTTAGGTATCACTCTGTTTTCTCCTATATTGATAGATGTATTTGGAACTCTAAATCCAACACGGTTTGTGCTAGCTTCTTGAAACTTGACACAGTAAAGTAGTTTCACGTTCTATCTCTATGTTTTGTTTCCTCTTGATGTAGCCCTAAGCAGTGACTGGCGAGAAACACTTTCATGGAAAGGGGTTGCCAAGCTTCCAAAAATTACGAATCTCCAGAAATCTCAGCAAATATTTTTTCAACCAAACTGGATGATACTTTCAGGTAATGATCAGTACACTAAGGCGACTTGGTTCCCCAAATTTCGTTCTTCTATGTTGAAGCGTTCATTTCCAGTAACACTTTGAATTTTTAGGTATCACTCTGTTTTCTCCTATATTGATACATGTACTTGGAACTCTAAATCCAACACGGTTTTTGCTAGCTTCTTGAAACTTGACACAGTGAAGTAGTTTCACGTTCTATCTCTATGGTTTGTTTCCTCTTGATGTAGCCCTAAGCACTGACTGGAGAGAAACACTTTCATGGAAAGGGGTTGCCAAGCTTCCAAAAATTACGAATCTCCAGAAATCTCAGCCAATATTTTTTCACCCAAACTGGATGATACTCTCAGGTAATGATCAGTACACTAAGGCGACTTGGTTCCCCAAATTTCGTTCTTCTATGTTGAAGCGTTCATTTCCAGTAACACTTTGAATTTTTAGGTATCACTCTGTTTTCTCCTATATTGATAGATGTATTTGGAACTCTAAATCCAACACGGTTTGTGCTAGCTTCTTGTAACTTGACACAGTAAAGTAGTTTCACGTTCTATCTCTATGTTTTGTTTCCTATTGATGTAGCCCTAAGCAGTGACTGCCGAGAAACACTTTCATGGAAAGGGGTTGCCAAGCTTCCAAAAATTACGAATCTCCAGAAATCTCAGCAAATATTTTTTCAACCAAACTGGCTGATACTTTCAGGTAATGATCAGTACACTAAGGCGACTTGGTTCCCCAAAGTTCGTTCTTCTATGTTGAAGCGTTCATTTCCAGTAACAGTTTGAATTTTTAGGTATCACTCTGTTTTCTCCTATATTGATACATGTACTTGGAACTCTAAATCCAACACGGTTTGTGCTAGCTTCTTGAAACTTGACACAGTGAAGTAGTTTCACGTTCTATCTCTATGGTTTGTTTCCTCTTGATGTAGCCCTAAGCACTGACTGGAGAGAAACACTTTCATGGAAAGGGGTTGCCAAGCTTCCAAAAATTACGAATCTCCAGAAATCTCAGCCAATATTTTTTCACCCAAACTGGATGATACTTTCAGGTAATGATCAGTACACTAAGGCGACTTGGTTCCCCAAATTTCGTTCTTCTATGTTGAAGCGTTCATTTCCAGTAACACTTTGAATTTTTAGGTATCACTCTGTTTTCTCCTATATTGATAGATGTATTTAGAACTCTAAATCCAACACGGTTTGTGCTAGCTTCTTGAAACTTGACACAGTAAAGTAGTTTCACGTTCTATCTCTACGTTTGTTTCCTCTTGATGTAGCCCTAAGCAGTGACTGGCGAGAAACACTTTCATGGAAAGGGGTTGCCAAGCTTCCAAAAATTACGAATCTCCAGAAATCTCAGCCAATATTTTTTCACCCAAACTGGATGATACTTTCAGGTAATGATCAGTACACTGAGGCGACTGGGTTCCCCAAATTTCGTTCTTCTATGTTGAAGCGTTCATTTCCAGTAACACTTTGAATTTTTAGGTATCACTCTGTTTTCTCCTATATTGATAGATGTATTTGGAACTCTAAATCCAACACGGTTTGTGCTAGCTTCTTGAAACTTGACACAGTAAAGTAGTTTCACGTTCTATCTCTATGTTTTGTTTCCTCTTGATGTAACCCTAAGCAGTGACTGGCGAGAAACACTTTCATGGAAAGGGGTTGCCAAGCTTCCAAAAATTACGAATCTCCAGAAATCTCAGCAAATATTTTTTCAACCAAACTGGATGATACTTTCAGGTAATGATCAGTACACTAAGGCGACTTGGTTCCCCAAATTTCGTTCTTCTATGTTGAAGCGTTCATTTCCAGTAACACTTTGAATTTTTAGGTATCACTCTGTTTTCTCCTATATTGATACATGTACTTGGAACTCTAAATCCAACACGGTTTTTGCTAGCTTCTTGAAACTTGACACAGTGAAGTAGTTTCACGTTCTATCTCTATGGTTTGTTTCCTCTTGATGTAGCCCTAAGCACTGACTGGAGAGAAACACTTTCATGGAAAGGGGTTGCCAAGCTTCCAAAAATTACGAATCTCCAGAAATCTCAGCCAATATTTTTTCACCCAAACTGGATGATACTCTCAGGTAATGATCAGTACACTAAGGCGACTTGGTTCCCCAAATTTCGTTCTTCTATGTTGAAGCGTTCATTTCCAGTAACACTTTGAATTTTTAGGTATCACTCTGTTTTCTCCTATATTGATAGATGTATTTGGAACTCTAAATCCAACACGGTTTGTGCTAGCTTCTTGAAACTTGACACAGTAAAGTAGTTTCACGTTCTATCTCTATGTTTTGTTTCCTCTTGATGTAGCCCTAAGCAGAGACTGGCGAGAAACACTTTCATGGAAAGGGGTTTCCAAGCTTCCAAAAATTACGAATCTCCAGAAACCTCAGCAAATATTTTTTCACCCTAACTGGATGATACTTTCAGGTAATGATCAGTACACTAAGGCGACTTGGTTCCCCAAATTTCGTTCTTCTATGTTGAAGCGTTCATTTCCAGTAACAGTTTGAATTTTTAGGTATCACGCTGTTTTCTCCTATATTGATAGATGTATTTGGAACTCTAAATCCAACACGGTTTGTGCTAGCTTCTTGTAACTTGACACAGTAAAGTAGTTTCACGTTCTATCTCTATGTTTTGTTTCCTATTGATGTAGCCCTAAGCAGTGACTGGCGAGAAACACTTTCATGGAAAGGGGTTGCCAAGCTTCCAAAAATTACGAATCTCCAGAAATCTCAGCAAATATTTTTTCAACCAAACTGGATGATACTTTCAGGTAATGATCAGTACACTAAGGCGACTTGGTTCCCCAAATTTCGTTCTTCTATGTTGAAGCGTTCATTTCCAGTAACAGTTTGAATTTTTAGGTATCACTCTGTTTTCTCCTATATTGATACATGTACTTGGAACTCTAAATCCAACACGGTTTGTGCTAGCTTCTTGAAACTTGACACAGTGAAGTAGTTTCACGTTCTATCTCTATGGTTTGTTTCCTCTTGATGTAGCCCTAAGCACTGACTGGAGAGAAACACTTTCATGGAAAGGGGTTGCCAAGCTTCCAAAAATTACGAATCTCCAGAAATCTCAGCCAATATTTTTTCACCCAAACTGGATGATACTTTCAGGTAATGATCAGTACACTAAGGCGACTTGGTTCCCCAAATTTCGTTCTTCTATGTTGAAGCGTTCATTTCCAGTAACACTTTGAATTTTTAGGTATCACTCTGTTTTCTCCTATATTGATAGATGTATTTGGAACTCTAAATCCAACACGGTTTGTGCTAGCTTCTTGAAACTTGACACAGTAAAGTAGTTTCACGTTCTATCTCTACGTTTTGTTTCCTCTTGATGTAGCCCTAAGCAGTGACTGGCGAGAAACACTTTCATGGAAAGGGGTTGCCAAGCTTCCAAAAATTACGAATCTCCAGAAATCTCAGCCAATATTTTTTCACCCAAACTGGATGATACTTTCAGGTAATGATCAGTACACTAAGGCGACTTGGTTCCCCAAATTTCGTTCTTCTATGTTGAAGCGTTCATTTCCAGTAACAGTTTGAATTTTTAGGTATCTCTCTGTTTTCTTCTATATTGATACATGTACTTGGAACTCTAAATCCAACACGGTTTGTGCTAGCTTCTTGAAACTTGACACAGTGAAGTAGTTTCACGTTCTATCTCTATGTTTTGTTTCCTCTTGATGTAGCACTAAGCACTGACTGGCGAGAAATACTTTCATGGAAAAAGGTTGCCAAGCTTCCAAAAATTACGAATCTCCAGAAATCTCAGCAAATATTTTTTCACCCAAACTGGATGATACTTTCAGGTAACGATCAGTACACGAAGGCGACTTGGTTCCCCAAATTTCGTTCTTCTATGTTGAAGCATTCATTTCCAGTAACAGTTTGAATTTTTAGGTTTCACTCTGTTTTCTCCTATATTGATAGATGTATTTGGAACTCTAAATCCAACACGGTTTGTGCTAGCTTCTTGAAACTTGACACAGTAAAGTAGTTTCACGTTCTATCTCTATGTTTTGTTTCCTCTTGATATAGCCCTAATCAGTGACGGGCGAGAAACACTTTCATGGAAAGGGGTTGCCAAGCTTCCAAAAATTACGAATCTCCAGAAATCTCAGCCAATATTTTTTCACCCAAACTGGATGATACTTTCAGGTAATGATCAGTACACTAAGGCGACTTGGTTCCCCAAATTTCGTTCTTCTATGTTGAAGCGTTCATTTCCAGTAACACTTTGAATTTTAGGTATCACTCTGTTTTCTCCTATATTGATAGATGTATTTGGAACTCTAAATCCAACACGGTTTGTGCTAGCTTCTTGAAACTTGACACAGTAAAGTAGTTTCACGTTCTATCTCTATGTTTTGTTTCCTCTTGATGTAGCCCTAAGCAGTGACTGGCGAGAAACACTTTCATGGAAAGGGGTTGCCAAGCTTCCAAAAATTTCGAATCTCCAGAAATCTCAGCCAATATTTTTTCACCCAAACTGGATGATACTTTCAGGTAATGATCAGTACACTAAGGCGACTTGGTTCCCCAAATTTCGTTCTTCTATGTTGAAGCGTTCATTTCCAGTAACAGTTTGAATTTTTAGGTATCACTCTGTTTTCTCCTATATTGATAGATGTATTTGGAACTCTAAATCCAACACGGTTTGTGCTAGCTTCTTGAAACTTGACACAGTAAAGTAGTTTCACGTTCTATCTCTATGTTTTGTTTCCTCTTGATGTAGCCCTAAGCAGTGACTGGCGAGAAACACTTTCATGGAAAGGGGTTGCCAAGCTTCCAAAAATTACGAATCTCCAGAAATCTCAGCCAATATTTTTTCACCCAAACTGGATGACACTTTCAGGTAATGATCAGTACACTAAGGCGACTTGGTTCCCCAAATTTCGTTCTTCTATGTTGAAGCGTTCATTTCCAGTAACACTTTGAATTTTTAGGTATCACTCTGTTTTCTCCTATATTGATAGATGTATTTGGAACTCTAAATCCAACACGGTTTGTGCTAGCTTCTTGAAACTTGACACAGTAAAGTAGTTTCACGTTCTATCTCTATGTTTTGTTTCCTCTTGATGTAGCCCTAAGCACTGACTGGCGAGAAACACTTTCATGGAAAGGGGTTGCCAAGCTTCCAAAAATTACGAATCTCCAGAAATCTCAGCCAATATTTTTTCACCCAAACTGGATGATACTTTCAGGTAATGATCAGTACACTAAGGCGACTTGGTTCCCCAAATTTCGTTCTTCTATGTTGAAGCGTTCATTTCCAGTAACAGTTTGAATTTTTAGGTATCACTCTGTTTTCTCCTATATTGATAGATGTATTTGGAACTCTAAATCCAACACGGTTTGTGCTAGCTTCTTGAAACTTGACACAGTAAAGTAGTTTCATGTTCTATCTCTATGTTTTGTTTTCTCTTGATGTAGCCCTAAGCAGTGACTGGCGAAAAACACTTTCAGGGAAAGGGGTTGCCAAGCTTCCAAAAATTACGAATCTCCAGAAATCTCAGCAAATATTTTTTCACCCAAACTGGATGATACTTTCAGGTAATGATCAGTACACTAAGGCGACTTGGTTCCCCAAATTTCGTTCTTCTATGTTGAAGCGTTCATTTCCAGTAACACTTTGAATTTTTAGGTATCACTCTGTTTTCTCCTATATTGATAGATGTATTTGGCACTCTAAATCCAACACGGTTTGTGCTAGCTTCTTGAAACTTGACACAGTAAAGTAGTTTCACGTTCTATCTCTATGTTTTGTTTCCTCTTGATGTAGACCTAAGCAGTGACTGGCGAGAAACACTTTCATGGAAAGGGGTTTCCAAGCTTCCAAAAATTACGAATCTCCAGAAATCTCAGCAAATATTTTTTCACCCTAACTGGATGATACTTTCAGGTAATGATCAGTACACTAAGGCGACTTAGTTCCCCAAATTTCGTTCTTCTATGTTGAAGCGTTCATTTCCAGTAACAGTTTGAATTTTTAGGTATCACTGTGTTTTCTCCTATATTGATAGATGTATTTGGAACTCTAAATCCAACACGGTTTGTGCTAGCTTCTTGTAACTTGACACAGTAAAGTAGTTTCACGTTCTATCTCTATGTTTTGTTTCCTCTTGATGTAGCCCTAAGCAGTGACTGGCGAGAAACACTTTCATGGAAAGGGGTTGCCAAGCTTCCAAAAATTACGAATCTCCAGAAATCTCAGCAAATATTTTTTCAACCAAACTGGATGATACTTTCAGGTAATGATCAGTACACTAAGGCGACTTGGTTCCCCAAATTTCGTTCTTCTATGTTGAAGCGTTCATTTCCAGTAACACTTTGAATTTTTAGGTATCACTCTGTTTTCTCCTATATTGATAGATGTATTTGGAACTCTAAATCCAACACGGTTTGTGCTTGCTTCTTGAAACTTGACACAGTAAAGTAGTTTCACGTTCTATCTCTATGTTTTGTTTCCTCTTGATGTAGCCCTAAGCACTGACTGGCGAGAAACACTTTCATGGAAAGGGGTTGCCAAGCTTCCAAAAATTACGAATCACCAGAAATCTCAGCAAATATTTTTTCACCCAAACTGGATGATACTTTCAGGTAATGATCAGTACACTAAGGCGACTTGGTTCCCCAAATTTCGTTCTTCTATGTTGAAGCGTTCATTTCCAGTAACAATTTGAATTTTTAGGTATCACTCTGTTTTCTCCTATATTGATAGATGTATTTGGAACTCTAAATCCAACACGGTTTGTGGTAGCTTCTTGAAACTTGACACAGTAAAGTAGTTTCATGTTCTTTCTCTATGTTTTGTTTTCTCTTGATGTAGCCCTAAGCAGTGACTGGCGAAAAACACTTTCAGGGAAAGGGGTTGCCAAGCTTCCAAAAATTACGAATCTCCAGAAATCTCAGCAAATATTTTTTCACCCAAACTGGATGATACTTTCAGGTAATGATCAGTACACTAAGGCGACTTGGTTCCCCAAATTTCGTTCTTCTATGTTGAAGCGTTCATTTCCAGTAACACTTTGAATTTTTAGGTATCACTCTGTTTTCTCCTATATTGATAGATGTATTTGGAACTCTAAATCCAACACGGTTTGTGCTAGCTTCTTGAAACTTGACACAGTAAAGTAGTTTCACGTTCTATATCTATGTTTTGTTTCCTCTTGATGTAGCCCTAAGCAGTGACTGGCGAGAAACACTTTCATGGAAAGGGGTTTCCAAGCTTCCAAAAATTACGAATCTCCAGAAATCTCAGCAAATATTTTTTCACCCAAACTGGATGATACTTTCAGGTAATGATCAGTACACTAAGGCGACTTGGTTCCCCAAATTTCGTTCTTCTATGTTGAAGCGTTCATTTCCAGTAACAGTTTGAATTTTTAGGTGTCTCTCTGTTTTCTTCTATATTGATACATGTACTTGGAACTCTAAATCCAACACGGTTTGTGCTAGCTTCTTGAAACTTGACACAGTGAAGTAGTTTCACGTTCTATCTCTATGGTTTGTTTCCTCTTGATGTAGCCCTAAGCACTGACTGGAGAGAAACACTTTCATGGAAAGGGGTTTCCAAGCTTCCAAAAATTACGAATCTCCAGAAATCTCAGCCAATATTTTTTCACCCAAACTGGATGATACTTTCAGGTAATGATCAGTACACTAAGGCGACTTGGTTCCCCAAATTTCGTTCTTCTATGTTGAAGCGTTCATTTCCAGTAACACTTTGAATTTTTAGGTATCACTCTGTTTTCTCCTATATTGATAGATGTATTTGGCACTCTAAATCCAACACGGTTTGTGCTAGCTTCTTGAAACTTGACACAGTAAAGTAGTTTCACGTTCTATCTCTATGTTTTGTTTCCTCTTGATGTAGACCTAAGCAGTGACTGGCGAGAAACGCTTTCATGGAAAGGGGTTTCCAAGCTTCCAAAAATTACGAATCTCCAGAAATCTCAGCAAATATTTTTTCACCCTAACTGGATGATACTTTCAGGTAATGATCAGTACACTAAGGCGACTTAGTTCCCCAAATTTCGTTCTTCTATGTTGAAGCGTTCATTTCCAGTAACAGTTTGAATTTTTAGGTATCACTCTGTTTTCTCCTATATTGATAGATGTATTTGGAACTCTAAATCCAACACGGTTTGTGCTAGCTTCTTGTAACTTGACACAGTAAAGTAGTTTCACGTTCTATCTCTATGTTTTGTTTCCTATTGATGTAGCCCTAAGCAGTGACTGGCGAGAAACACTTTCATGGAAAGGGGTTGCCAAGCTTCCAAAAATTACGAATCTCCAGAAATCTCAGCAAATATTTTTTCAACCAAACTGGATGATACTTTCAGGTAATGATCAGTACACTAAGGCGACTTGGTTCCCCAAATTTCGTTCTTCTATGTTGAAGCGTTCATTTCCAGTAACACTTTGAATTTTTAGGTATCACTCTGTTTTCTCCTATATTGATAGATGTATTTGGAACTCTAAATCCAACACGGTTTGTGCTAGCTTCTTGAAACTTGACACAGTAAAGTAGTTTCACGTTCTATCTCTATGGTTTGTTTCCTCTTGATGTAGCCCTAAGCACTGACTGGCGAGAAACACTTTCATGGAAAGGGGTTGCCAAGCTTCCAAAAATTACGAATCTCCAGAAATCTCAGCAAATATTTTTTCACCCAAACTGGATGATACTGTCAGGTAATGATCAGTACACTAAGGCGACTTGGTTCCCCAAATTTCGTTCTTCTATGTTGAAGCGTTCATTTCCAGTAACACTTTGAATTTTTAGGTATCACTCTGTTTTCTCCTATATTGATACATGTACTTGGAACTCTAAATCCAACACGGTTTGTGCTAGCTTCTTGAAACTTGACACAGTAAAGTAGTTTCACGTTCTATCTCTATGTTTTGTTTCCTCTTGATGTAGCCCTAAGCAGTGACTGGCGAGAAACACTTTCATGGAAAGGGGTTGCCAAGCTTCCAAAAATTACGAATCTCCAGAAATCTCAGCAAATATTTTTTCACCCAAACTGGATGATACTTTCAGGTAACGATCAGTACACGAAGGCGACTTGGTTCCCCAAATTTCGTTCTTCTATGTTGAAGCGTTCATTTCCAGTAACAGTTTGAATTTTTAGGTTTCACTCTGTTTTCTCCTATATCGATAGATGTATTTGGAACTCTAAATCCAACACGGTTTGTGCTAGCTTCTTGAAACTTGACACAGTAAAGTAGTTTCACGTTCTATCTCTATGTTTGGTTTCCTCTTGATAAAGCCCTAATCAGTGACGGGCGAGAAACACTTTCATGGAAAGGGGTTGCCAAGCTTCCAAAAATTACGAATCTCCAAAAATCTCAGCCAATATTTTTTCACCCAAACTGGATGATACTTTCAGGTAATGATCAGTACACTAAGGCGACTTGGTTCCCCAAATTTCGTTCTTCTATGTTGAAGCGTTCAATTCCAGTAACACTTTGAATTTTTAGGTATCACTCTGTTTTCTCCTCTATTGATAGATGTATTTGGAACTCTAAATCCAACACGGTTTGTGCTAGCTTCTTGAAACTTGACACAGTAAAGTAGTTTCACGTTCTATCTCTATGTTTTGTTTCCTCTTGATGTAGCCCTAAGCAGTGACTGGCGAGAAACACTTTCATGGAAAGGGGTTGCCAAGCTTCCAAAAATTACAAATTTCCAGAAATCTCAGCAAATATTTTTTCACCCAAACTGGATGACACTTTCAGGTAATGATCAGTACACTAAGGCGACTTGGTTCCCCAAATTTCGTTCTTCTATGTTGAAGCGTTCATTTCCAGTAACACTTTGAATTTTTAGGTATCACTCTGTTTTCTCCTATATTGATAGATGTATTTGGAACTCTAAATCCAACACGGTTTGTGCTAGCTTCTTGAAACTTGACACAGTAAAGTAGTTTCACGTTCTATCTCTATGTTTTGTTTCCTATTGATGTAGCCCTAAGCAGTGACTGGCGAGAAACACTTTCATGGAAAGGGGTTGCCAAGCTTCCAAAAATTACGAATCTCCAGAAATCTCAGCAAATATTTTTTCACCCAAACTGGATGATACTTTCAGGTAATGATCAGTACACTAAGGCGACTTGGTTCCCCAAATTTCGTTCTTCTATGTTGAAGCGTTCATTTCCAGTAACAGTTTGAATTTTTAGGTATCACTCTGTTTTCTCCTATATTGATACTTGTACTTGGAACTCTAAATCCAACACGGTTTGTGCTAGCTTCTTGAAACTTGACACAGTAAAGTAGTTTCACGTTCTATCTCTATGTTTTGTTTCCTCTTGATGTAGCCCTAAGCAGTGACTGGCGAGAAACACTTTCATGGAAAGGGGTTGCCAAGCTTCCAAAAATTACGAATCTCCAGAAATCTCAGCAAATATTTTTTCAACCAAACTGGATGATACTTTCAGGTAATGATCAGTACACTAAGGCGACTTGGTTCCCCAAATTTCGTTCTTCTATGTTGAAGCGTTCATTTCCAGTAACACTTTGAATTTTTAGGTATCACTCTGTTTTCTCCTATATTGATACATGTACTTGGAACTCTAAATCCAACACGGTTTTTGCTAGCTTCTTGAAACTTGACACAGTGAAGTAGTTTCACGTTCTATCTCTATGGTTTGTTTCCTCTTGATGTAGCCCTAAGCACTAACTGGAGAGAAACACTTTCATGGAAAGGGGTTGCCAAGCTTCCAAAAATTACGAATCTCCAGAAATCTCAGCCAATATTTTTTCACCCAAACTGGATGATACTCTCAGGTAATGATCAGTACACTAAGGCGACTTGGTTCCCCAAATTTCGTTCTTCTATGTTGAAGCGTTCATTTCCAGTAACACTTTGAATTTTTAGGTATCACTCTGTTTTCTCCTATATTGATAGATGTATTTGGAACTCTAAATCCAACACGGTTTGTGCTAGCTTCTTGAAACTTGACACAGTAAAGTAGTTTCACGTTCTATCTCTATGTTTTGTTTCCTCTTGATGTAGCCCTAAGCAGAGACTGGCGAGAAACACTTTCATGGAAAGGGGTTTCCAAGCTTCCAAAAATTACGAATCTCCAGAAATCTCAGCAAATATTTTTTCACCCTAACTGGATGATACTTTCAGGTAATGATCAGTACACTAAGGCGACTTGGTTCCCCAAATTTCGTTCTTCTATGTTGAAGCGTTCATTTCCAGTAACACTTTGAATTTTTAGGTATCACTCTGTTTTCTCCTATATTGATAGATGTATTTGGAACTCTAAATCCAACACGGTTTGTGCTAGCTTCTTGTAACTTGACACAGTAAAGTAGTTTCACGTTCTATCTCTATGTTTTGTTTCCTATTGATGTAGCCCTAAGCAGTGACTGCCGAGAAACACTTTCATGGAAAGGGGTTGCCAAGCTTCCAAAAATTACGAATCTCCAGAAATCTCAGCAAATATTTTTTCAACCAAACTGGATGATACTTTCAGGTAATGATCAGTACACTAAGGCGACTTGGTTCCCCAAATTTCGTTCTTCTATGTTGAAGCGTTCATTTCCAGTAACAGTTTGAATTTTTAGGTATCACTCTGTTTTCTCCTATATTGATACATGTACTTGGAACTCTAAATCCAACACGGTTTGTGCTAGCTTCTTGAAACTTGACACAGTGAAGTAGTTTCACGTTCTATCTCTATGGTTTGTTTCCTCTTGATGTAGCCCTAAGCACTGACTGGAGAGAAACACTTTCATGGAAAGGGGTTGCCAAGCTTCCAAAAATTACGAATCTCCAGAAATCTCAGCCAATATTTTTTCACCCAAACTGGATGATACTTTCAGGTAATGATCAGTACACTAAGGCGACTTGGTTCCCCAAATTTCGTTCTTCTATGTTGAAGCGTTCATTTCCAGTAACACTTTGAATTTTTAGGTATCACTCTGTTTTCTCCTATATTGATAGATGTATTTGGAACTCTAAATCCAACACGGTTTGTGCTAGCTTCTTGAAACTTGACACAGTAAAGTAGTTTCACGTTCTATCTCTATGTTTTGTTTCCTCTTGATGTAGCCCTAAGCAGTGACTGGCGAGAAACACTTTCATGGAAAGGGGTTGCCAAGCTTCCAAAAATTACGAATCTCCAGAAATCTCAGCCAATATTTTTTCACCCAAACTGGATGATACTTTCAGGTAATGATCAGTACACGGAGGCGACTGGGTTCCCCAAATTTCGTTCTTCTATGTTGAAGCGTTCATTTCCAGTAACACTTTGAATTTTTAGGTATCACTCTGTTTTCTCCTATATTGATAGATGTATTTGGAACTCTAAATCCAACACGGTTTGTGCTAGCTTCTTGAAACTTGACACAGTAAAGTAGTTTCACGTTCTATCTCTATGTTTTGTTTCCTCTTGATGTAGCCCTAAGCAGTGACTGGCGAGAAACACTTTCATGGAAAGGGGTTGCCAAGCTTCCAAAAATTACGAATCTCCAGAAATCTCAGCCAATATTTTTTCAACCAAACTGCATGATACTTTCAGGTAATGATCAGTACACTAAGGCGACTTGGTTCCCCAAATTTCGTTCTTCTATGTTGAAGCGTTCATTTCCAGTAACACTTTGAATTTTTAGGTATCACTCTGTTTTCTCCTATATTGATACATGTACTTGGAACTCTAAATCCAACACGGTTTTTGCTAGCTTCTTGAAACTTGACACAGTGAAGTAGTTTCACGTTCTATCTCTATGGTTTGTTTCCTCTTGATGTAGCCCTAAGCACTGACTGGAGAGAAACACTTTCATGGAAAGGGGTTGCCAAGCTTCCGAAAATTACGAATCTCCAGAAATCTCAGCCAATATTTTTTCACCCAAACTGGATGATACTCTCAGGTAATGATCAGTACACTAAGGCGACTTGGTTCCCCAAATTTCGTTCTTCTATGTTGAAGCGTTCATTTCCAGTAACACTTTGAATTTTTAGGTATCACTCTGTTTTCTCCTATATTGATAGATGTATTTGGAACTCTAAATCCAACACGGTTTGTGCTAGCTTCTTGAAACTTGACACAGTAAAGTAGTTTCACGTTCTATCTCTATGTTTTGTTTCCTCTTGATGTAGCCCTAAGCAGAGACTGGCGAGAAACACTTTCATGGAAAGGGGTTTCCAAGCTTCCAAAAATTACGAATCTCCAGAAACCTCAGCAAATATTTTTTCACCCAAACTGGATGATACTTTCAGGTAACGATCAGTACACGAAGGCGACTTGGTTCCCCAAATTTCGTTCTTCTATGTTGAAGCGTTCATTTCCAGTAACAGTTTGAATTTTTAGGTTTCACTCTGTTTTCTCCTATATCAATAGATGTATTTGGAACTCTAAATCCAACACGGTTTGTGCTAGCTTCTTGAAACTTGACACAGTAAAGTAGTTTCACGTTCTATCTCTATGTTTGGTTTCCTCTTGATAAAGCCCTAATCAGTGACGGGCGAGAAACACTTTCATGGAAAGGGGTTGCCAAGCTTCCAAAAATTACGAATCTCCAAAAATCTCAGCCAATATTTTTTCACCCAAACTGGATGATACTTTCAGGTAATGATCAGTACACTAAGGCGACTTGGTTCCCCAAATTTCGTTCTTCTATGTTGAAGCGTTCAATTCCAGTAACACTTTGAATTTTTAGGTATCACTCTGTTTTCTCCTATATTGATAGATGTATTTGGAACTCTAAATCCAACACGGTTTGTGCTAGCTTCTTGAAACTTGACACAGTAAAGTAGTTTCACGTTCTATCTCTATGTTTTGTTTCCTCTTGATGTAGCCCTAAGCAGTGACTGGCGAGAAACACTTTCATGGAAAGGGGTTTCCAAGCTTCCAAAAATTACGAATCTCCAGAAATCTCAGCAAATATTTTTTCACCCAAACTGGATGACACTTTCAGGTAATGATCAGTACACTAAGGCGACTTGGTTCCCCAAATTTCGTTCTTCTATGTTGAAGCGTTCATTTCCAGTAACACTTTGAATTTTTAGGTATCACTCTGTTTTCTCCTATATTGATAGATGTATTTGGAATTCTAAATCCAACACGGTTTGTGCTAGCTTCTTGAAACTTGACACAGTAAAGTAGTTTCACGTTCTATCTCTATGTTTTGTTTCCTCTTGATGTAGCCCTAAGCAGTGACTGGCGAGAAACACTTTCATGGAAAGGGGTTGCCAAGCTTCCAAAAATTACGAATTTCCAGAAATCTCAGCAAATATTTTTTCACCCAAACTGGATGATACTTTCAGGTAATGATCAGTACACTAAGGCGACTTGGTTCCCCAAATTTCGTTCTTCTATGTTGAAGCGTTCATTTCCAGTAACAGTTTGAATTTTTAGGTATCACTCTGTTTTCTCCTATATTGATACTTGTACTTGGAACTCTAAATCCAACACGGTTTGTGCTAGCTTCTTGAAACTTGACACAGTAAAGTAGTTTCACGTTCTATCTCTATGTTTGGTTTCCTCTTGATAAAGCCCTAATCAGTGACGGGCGAGAAACACTTTCATGGAAAGGGGTTGCCAAGCTTCCAAAAATTACGAAACTCCAAAAATCTCAGCCAATATTTTTTCACCCAAACTGGATGATACTTTCAGGTATTGATCAGTACACTAAGGCGACTTGGTTCCCCAAATTTCGTTCTTCTATGTTGAAGCGTTCATTTCCAGTAACACTTTGAATTTTTAGGTATCACTCTGTTTTCTCCTATATTGATAGATGTTTTTGGAACTCTAAATCCAACACGGTTTGTGCTAGCTTCTTGAAACTTGACACAGTAAAGTAGTTTCACGTTCTCTCTCTATGTTTTGTTTCCTCTTGATGTAGCCCTAAGCAGTGACTGGCGAGAAACACTTTCATGGAAAGGGGTTTCCAAGCTTCCAAAAATTACGAATCTCCAGAAATCTCAGCAAATATTTTTTCACCCAAACTGGATGGCACTTTCAGGTAATGATCAGTACACTAAGGCGACTTGGTTCCCCAAATTTCGTTCTTCTATGTTGAAGCGTTCATTTTTAGTAACACTTTGAATTTTTAGGTATCACTCTGTTTTCTCCTATATTGATAGATGTATTTGGAACTCTAAATCCAACACGGTTTGTGCTAGCTTCTTGAAACTTGACACAGTAAAGTAGTTTCACGTTCTATCTCTATGTTTTGTTTCCTCTTGATGTAGCCCTAAGCAGTGACTGGCGAGAAACACTTTCATGGAAAGGGGTTGCCAAGCTTCCAAAAATTACGAATCTCCAGAAATCTCAGCAAATATTTTTTCAACCAAACTGGATGATACTTTCAGGTAATGATCAGTACACTAAGGCGACTTGGTTCCCCAAATTTCGTTCTTCTATGTTGAAGCGTTCATTTCCAGTAACACTTTGAATTTTTAGGTATCACTCTGTTTTCTCCTATATTGATACATGTACTTGGAACTCTAAATCCAACACGGTTTTTGCTAGCTTCTTGAAACTTGACACAGTGAAGTAGTTTCAAGTTCTACGTCTATGGTTTGTTTCCTCTTGATGTCGCCCTAAGCACTGACTGGAGAGAAACACTTTCATGGAAAGGGGTTGCCAAGCTTCCAAAAATTACGAATCTCCAGAAATCTCAGCCAATATTTTTTCACCCAAACTGGATGATACTCTCAGGTAATGATCAGTACACTAAGGCGACTTGGTTCCCCAAATTTCGTTCTTCTATGTTGAAGCGTTCATTTCCAGTAACACTTTGAATTTTTAGGTATCACTCTGTTTTCTCCTATATTGATAGATGTATTTGGAACTCTAAATCCAACACGGTTTGTGCTAGCTTCTTGAAACTTGACACAGTAAAGTAGTTTCACGTTCTATCTCTATGTTTTGTTTCCTCTTGATGTAGCCCTAAGCAGAGACTGGCGAGAAACACTTTCATGGAAAGGGGTTTCCAAGCTTCCAAAAATTACGAATCTCCAGAAATCTCAGCAAATATTTTTTCACCCTAACTGGATGATACTTTCAGGTAATGATCAGTACACTAAGGCGACTTGGTTCCCCAAATTTCGTTCTTCTATGTTGAAGCGTTCATTTCCAGTAACAGTTTGAATTTTTAGGTATCACTCTGTTTTCTCCTATATTGATAGATGTATTTGGAACTCTAAATCCAACACGGTTTGTGCTAGCTTCTTGTAACTTGACACAGTAAAGTAGTTTCACGTTCTATCTCTATGTTTTGTTTCCTATTGATGTAGCCCTAAGCAGTGACTGCCGAGAAACACTTTCATGGAAAGGGGTTGCCAAGCTTCCAAAAATTACGAATCTCCAGAAATCTCAGCAAATATTTTTTCAACCAAACTGGATGATACTTTCAGGTAATGATCAGTACACTAGGCGACTTGGTTCCCCAAATTTCGTTCTTCTATGTTGAAGCGTTCATTTCCAGTAACAGTTTGAATTTTTAGGTATCACTCTGTTTTCTCCTATATTGATACATGTACTTGGAACTCTAAATCCAACACGGTTTGTGCTAGCTTCTTGAAACTTGACACAGTGAAGTAGTTTCACGTTCTATCTCTATGGTTTGTTTCCTCTTGATGTAGCCCTAAGCACTGACTGGAGAGAAACACTTTCATGGAAAGGGGTTGCCAAGCTTCCAAAAATTACGAATCTCCAGAAATCTCAGCCAATATTTTTTCACCCAAACTGGATGATACTTTCAGGTAATGATCAGTACACTAAGGCGACTTGGTTCCCCAAATTTCGTTCTTCTATGTTGAAGCGTTCATTTCCAGTAACACTTTGAATTTTTAGGTATCACTCTGTTTTCTCCTATATTGATAGATGTATTTGGAACTCTAAATCCAACACGGTTTGTGCTAGCTTCTTGAAACTTGACACAGTAAAGTAGTTTCACGTTCTATCTCTACGTTTTGTTTCCTCTTGATGTAGCCCTAAGCAGTGACTGGCGAGAAACACTTTCATGGAAAGGGGTTGCCAAGCTTCCAAAAATTACGAATCTCCAGAAATCTCAGCCAATATTTTTTCACCCAAACTGGATGATACTTTCAGGTAATGATCAGTACACTGAGGCGACTGGGTTCCCCAAATTTCGTTCTTCTATGTTGAAGCGTTCATTTCCAGTAACACTTTGAATTTTTAGGTATCACTCTGTTTTCTCCTATATTGATAGATGTATTTGGAACTCTAAATCCAACACGGTTTGTGCTAGCTTCTTGAAACTTGACACAGTAAAGTAGTTTCACGTTCTATCTCTATGTTTTGTTTCCTCTTGATGTAGCCCTAAGCAGTGACTGGCGAGAAACACTTTCATGGAAAGGGGTTGCCAAGCTTCCAAAAATTACGAATCTCCAGAAATCTCAGCAAATATTTTTTCAACCAAACTGGATGATACTTTCAGGTAATGATCAGTACACTAAGGCGACTTGGTTCCCCAAATTTCGTTCTTCTATGTTGAAGCGTTCATTTCCAGTAACACTTTGAATTTTTAGGTATCACTCTGTTTTCTCCTATATTGATACATGTACTTGGAACTCTAAATCCAACACGGTTTTTGCTAGCTTCTTGAAACTTGACACAGTGAAGTAGTTTCACGTTCTATCTCTATGGTTTGTTTCCTCTTGATGTAGCCCTAAGCACTGACTGGAGAGAAACACTTTCATGGAAAGGGGTTGCCAAGCTTCCAAAAATTACGAATCTCCAGAAATCTCAGCCAATATTTTTTCACCCAAACTGGATGATACTTTCAGGTAATGATCAGTACACTAAGGCGACTTGGTTCCCCAAATTTCGTTCTTCTATGTTGAAGCGTTCATTTCCAGTAACACTTTGAATTTTTAGGTATCACTCTGTTTTCTCCTATATTGATAGATGTATTTGGAACTCTAAATCCAACACGCTTTGTACTAGCTTCTTGAAACTTGACACAGTAAAGTAGTTTCACGTTCTATCTCTATGTTTTGTTTCCTCTTGATGTAGCCCTAAGCAGAGACTGGCGAGAAACACTTTCATGGAAAGGGGTTTCCAAGCTTCCAAAAATTATGAATCTCCAGAAACCTCAGCAAATATTTTTTCACCCTAACTGGATGATACTTTCAGGTAATGATCAGTACACTAAGGCGACTTGGTTCCCCAAATTTCGTTCTTCTATGTTGAAGCGTTCATTTCCAGTAACAGTTTGAATTTTTAGGTATCACGCTGTTTTCTCCTATATTGATAGATGTATTTGGAACTCTAAATCCAACACGGTTTGTGCTAGCTTCTTGTAACTTGACACAGTAAAGTAGTTTCACGTTCTATCTCTATGTTTTGTTTCCTATTGATGTAGCCCTAAGCAGTGACTGGCGAGAAACACTTTCATGGAAAGGGGTTGCCAAGCTTCCAAAAATTACGAATCTCCAGATATCTCAGCAAATGTTTTTTCAACCAAACTGGATGATACTTTCAGGTAATGATCAGTACACTAAGGCGACTTGGTTCCCCAAATTTCGTTCTTCTATGTTGAAGCGTTCATTTCCAGTAACACTTTGAATTTTAGGTATCACTCTGTTTTCTCCTATATTGATAGATGTATTTGGAACTCTAAATCCAACACGGTTTGTGCTAGCTTCTTGAAACTTGACACAGTAAAGTAGTTTCACGTTCTATCTCTATGTTTTGTTTCCTCTTGATGTAGCCCTAAGCAGTGACTGGCGAGAAACACTTTCATGGAAAGGGGTTGCCAAGCTTCCAAAAATTACGAATCTCCAGAAATCTCAGCCAATATTTTTTCACCCAAACTGGATGATACTTTCAGGTAATGATCAGTACACTAAGGTGACTTGGTTCCCCAAATTTCGTTCTTCTATGTTGAAGCGTTCATTTCCAGTAACAGTTTGAATTTTTAGGTATCACTCTGTTTTCTCCTATATTGATAGATGTATTTGGAACTCTAAATCCAACACGGTTTGTGCTAGCTTCTTGAAACTTGACACAGTAAAGTAGTTTCACGTTCTATCTCTATGTTTTGTTTCCTCTTGATGTAGCCCTAAGCAGTGACTGGCGAGAAACACTTTCATGGAAAGGGGTTGCCAAGCTTCCAAAAATTACGAATCTCCAGAAATCTCAGCCAATATTTTTTCACCCAAACTGGATGACACTTTCAGGTAATGATCAGTACACTAAGGCGACTTGGTTCCCCAAATTTCGTTCTTCTATGTTGAAGCGTTCATTTCCAGTAACACTTTGAATTTTTAGGTATCACTCTGTTTTCTCCTATATTGATAGATGTATTTGGAACTCTAAATCCAACACGGTTTGTGCTAGCTTCTTGAAACTTGACACAGTAAAGTAGTTTCACGTTCTATCTCTATGTTTTGTTTCCTCTTGATGTAGCCCTAAGCACTGACTGGCGAGAAACACTTTCATGGAAAGGGGTTGCCAAGCTTCCAAAAATTACGAATCTCCAGAAATCTCAGCCAATATTTTTTCACCCAAACTGGATGATACTTTCAGGTAATGATCAGTACACTAAGGCGACTTGGTTCCCCAAATTTCGTTCTTCTATGTTGAAGCGTTCATTTCCAGTAACAGTTTGAATTTTTAGGTATCACTCTGTTTTCTCCTATATTGATAGATGTATTTGGAACTCTAAATCCAACACGGTTTGTGCTAGCTTCTTGAAACTTGACACAGTAAAGTAGTTTCATGTTCTATCTCTATGTTTTGTTTTCTCTTGATGTAGCCCTAAGCAGTGACTGGCGAAAAACACTTTCAGGGAAAGGGGTTGCCAAGCTTCCAAAAATTACGAATCTCCAGAAATCTCAGCAAATATTTTTTCACCCAAACTGGATGATACTTTCAGGTAATGATCAGTACACTAAGGCGACTTGGTTCCCCAAATTTCGTTCTTCTATGTTGAAGCGTTCATTTCCAGTAACACTTTGAATTTTTAGGTATCACTCTGTTTTCTCCTATATTGATAGATGTATTTGGCACTCTAAATCCAACACGGTTTGTGCTAGCTTCTTGAAACTTGACACAGTAAAGTAGTTTCACGTTCTATCTCTATGTTTTGTTTCCTCTTGATGTAGACCTAAGCAGTGACTGGCGAGAAACACTTTCATGGAAAGGGGTTTCCAAGCTTCCAAAAATTACGAATCTCCAGAAATCTCAGCAAATATTTTTTCACCCTAACTGGATGATACTTTCAGGTAATGATCAGTACACTAAGGCGACTTAGTTCCCCAAATTTCGTTCTTCTATGTTGAAGCGTTCATTTCCAGTAACAGTTTGAATTTTTAGGTATCACTGTGTTTTCTCCTATATTGATAGATGTATTTGGAACTCTAAATCCAACACGGTTTGTGCTAGCTTCTTGTAACTTGACACAGTAAAGTAGTTTCACGTTCTATCTCTATGTTTTGTTTCCTATTGATGTAGCCCTAAGCAGTGACAGGCGAGAAACACTTTCATGGAAAGGGGTTGCCAAGCTTCCAAAAATTACGAATCTCCAGAAATCTCAGCAAATATTTTTTCAACCAAACTGGATGATACTTTCAGGTAATGATCAGTACACTAAGGCGACTTGGTTCCCCAAATTTCGTTCTTCTATGTTGAAGCGTTCATTTCCAGTAACACTTTGAATTTTTAGGTATCACTCTGTTTTCTCCTATATTGATAGATGTATTTGGAACTCTAAATCCAACACGGTTTGTGCTTGCTTCTTGAAACTTGACACAGTAAAGTAGTTTCACGTTCTATCTCTATGTTTTGTTTCCTCTTGATGTAGCCCTAAGCACTGACTGGCGAGAAACACTTTCATGGAAAGGGGTTGCCAAGCTTCCAAAAATTACGAATCTCCAGAAATCTCAGCAAATATTTTTTCACCCAAACTGGATGATACTTTCAGGTAATGATCAGTACACTAAGGCGACTTGGTTCCCCAAATTTCGTTCTTCTATGTTGAAGCGTTCATTTCCAGTAACAGTTTGAATTTTTAGGTATCACTCTGTTTTCTCCTATATTGATAGATGTATTTGGAACTCTAAATCCAACACGGTTTGTGGTAGCTTCTTGAAACTTGACACAGTAAAGTAGTTTCATGTTCTTTCTCTATGTTTTGTTTTCTCTTGATGTAGCCCTAAGCAGTGACTGGCGAAAAACACTTTCAGGGAAAGGGGTTGCCAAGCTTCCAAAAATTACGAATCTCCAGAAATCTCAGCAAATATTTTTTCACCCAAACTGGATGATACTTTCAGGTAATGATCAGTACACTAAGGCGACTTGGTTCCCCAAATTTCGTTCTTCTATGTTGAAGCGTTCATTTCCAGTAACACTTTGAATTTTTAGGTATCACTCTGTTTTCTCCTATATTGATAGATGTATTTGGAACTCTAAATCCAACACGGTTTGTGCTAGCTTCTTGAAACTTGACACAGTAAAGTAGTTTCACGTTCTATCTCTATGTTTTGTTTCCTCTTGATGTAGCCCTAAGCAGTGACTGGCGAGAAACACTTTCATGGAAAGGGGTTTCCAAGCTTCCAAAAATTACGAATCTCCAGAAATCTCAGCAAATATTTTTTCACCCAAACTGGATGATACTTTCAGGTAATGATCAGTACACTAAGGCGACTTGGTTCCCCAAATTTCGTTCTTCTATGTTGAAGCGTTCATTTCCAGTAACAGTTTGAATTTTTAGGTGTCTCTCTGTTTTCTTCTATATTGATACATGTACTTGGAACTCTAAATCCAACACGGTTTGTGCTAGCTTCTTGAAACTTGACACAGTGAAGTAGTTTCACGTTCTATCTCTATGGTTTGTTTCCTCTTGATGTAGCCCTAAGCACTGACTGGAGAGAAACACTTTCATGGAAAGGGGTTTCCAAGCTTCCAAAAATTACGAATCTCCAGAAATCTCAGCCAATATTTTTTCACCCAAACTGGATGATACTTTCAGGTAATGATCAGTACACTAAGGCGACTTGGTTCCCCAAATTTCGTTCTTCTATGTTGAAGCGTTCATTTCCAGTAACACTTTGAATTTTTAGGTATCACTCTGTTTTCTCCTATATTGATAGATGTATTTGGCACTCTAAATCCAACACGGTTTGTGCTAGCTTCTTGAAACTTGACACAGTAAAGTAGTTTCACGTTCTATCTCTATGTTTTGTTTCCTCTTGATGTAGACCTAAGCAGTGACTGGCGAGAAACGCTTTCATGGAAAGGGGTTTCCAAGCTTCCAAAAATTACGAATCTCCAGAAATCTCAGCAAATATTTTTTCACCCTAACTGGATGATACTTTCAGGTAATGATCAGTACACTAAGGCGACTTAGTTCCCCAAATTTCGTTCTTCTATGTTGAAGCGTTCATTTCCAGTAACAGTTTGAATTTTTAGGTATCACTCTGTTTTCTCCTATATTGATAGATGTATTTGGAACTCTAAATCCAACACGGTTTGTGCTAGCTTCTTGTAACTTGACACAGTAAAGTAGTTTCACGTTCTATCTCTATGTTTTGTTTCCTATTGATGTAGCCCTAAGCAGTGACTGGCGAGAAACACTTTCATGGAAAGGGGTTGCCAAGCTTCCAAAAATTACGAATCTCCAGAAATCTCAGCAAATATTTTTTCAACCAAACTGGATGATACTTTCAGGTAATGATCAGTACACTAAGGCGACTTGGTTCCCCAAATTTCGTTCTTCTATGTTGAAGCGTTCATTTCCAGTAACACTTTGAATTTTTAGGTATCACTCTGTTTTCTCCTATATTGATAGATGTATTTGGAACTCTAAATCCAACACGGTTTGTGCTAGCTTCTTGAAACTTGACACAGTAAAGTAGTTTCACGTTCTATCTCTATGGTTTGTTTCCTCTTGATGTAGCCCTAAGCACTGACTGGCGAGAAACACTTTCATGGAAAGGGGTTGCCAAGCTTCCAAAAATTACGAATCTCCAGAAATCTCAGCAAATATTTTTTCACCCAAACTGGATGATACTGTCAGGTAATGATCAGTACACTAAGGCGACTTGGTTCCCCAAATTTCGTTCTTCTATGTTGAAGCGTTCATTTCCAGTAACACTTTGAATTTTTAGGTATCACTCTGTTTTCTCCTATATTGATACATGTACTTGGAACTCTAAATCCAACACGGTTTGTGCTAGCTTCTTGAAACTTGACACAGTAAAGTAGTTTCACGTTCTATCTCTATGTTTTGTTTCCTCTTGATGTAGCCCTAAGCAGTGACTGGCGAGAAACACTTTCATGGAAAGGGGTTGCCAAGCTTCCAAAAATTACGAATCTCCAGAAATCTCAGCAAATATTTTTTCACCCAAACTGGATGATACTTTCAGGTAACGATCAGTACACGAAGGCGACTTGGTTCCCCAAATTTCGTTCTTCTATGTTGAAGCGTTCATTTCCAGTAACAGTTTGAATTTTTAGGTTTCACTCTGTTTTCTCCTATATCGATAGATGTATTTGGAACTCTAAATCCAACACGGTTTGTGCTAGCTTCTTGAAACTTGACACAGTAAAGTAGTTTCACGTTCTATCTCTATGTTTGGTTTCCTCTTGATAACGCCCTAATCAGTGACGGGCGAGAAACACTTTCATGGAAAGGGGTTGCCAAGCTTCCAAAAATTACGAATCTCCAAAAATCTCAGCCAATATTTTTTCACCCAAACTGGATGATACTTTCAGGTAATGATCAGTACACTAAGGCGACTTGGTTCCCCAAATTTCGTTCTTCTATGTTGAAGCGTTCAATTCCAGTAACACTTTGAATTTTTAGGTATCACTCTGTTTTCTCCTATATTGATAGATGTATTTGGAACTCTAAATCCAACACGGTTTGTGCTAGCTTCTTGAAACTTGACACAGTAAAGTAGTTTCACGTTCTATCTCTATGTTTTGTTTCCTCTTGATGTAGCCCTAAGCAGTGACTGGCGAGAAACACTTTCATGGAAAGGGGTTGCCAAGCTTCCAAAAATTACAAATTTCCAGAAATCTCAGCAAATATTTTTTCACCCAAACTGGATGACACTTTCAGGTAATGATCAGTACACTAAGGCGACTTGGTTCCCCAAATTTCGTTCTTCTATGTTGAAGCGTTCATTTCCAGTAACACTTTGAATTTTTAGGTATCACTCTGTTTTCTCCTATATTGATAGATGTATTTGGAACTCTAAATCCAACACGGTTTGTGCTAGCTTCTTGAAACTTGACACAGTAAAGTAGTTTCACGTTCTATCTCTATGTTTTGTTTCCTATTGATGTAGCCCTAAGCAGTGACTGGCGAGAAACACTTTCATGGAAAGGGGTTGCCAAGCTTCCAAAAATTACGAATCTCCAGAAATCTCAGCAAATATTTTTTCACCCAAACTGGATGATACTTTCAGGTAATGATCAGTACACTAAGGCGACTTGGTTCCCCAAATTTCGTTCTTCTATGTTGAAGCGTTCATTTCCAGTAACAGTTTGAATTTTTAGGTATCACTCTGTTTTCTCGTATATTGATACTTGTACTTGGAACTCTAAATCCAACACGGTTTGTGCTAGCTTCTTGAAACTTGACACAGTAAAGTAGTTTCACGTTCTATCTCTATGTTTTGTTTCCTCTTGATGTAGCCCTAAGCAGTGACTGGCGAGAAACACTTTCATGGAAAGGGGTTGCCAAGCTTCCAAAAATTACGAATCTCCAGAAATCTCAGCAAATATTTTTTCAACCAAACTGGATGATACTTTCAGGTAATGATCAGTACACTAAGGCGACTTGGTTCCCCAAATTTCGTTCTTCTATGTTGAAGCGTTCATTTCCAGTAACACTTTGAATTTTTAGGTATCACTCTGTTTTCTCCTATATTGATACATGTACTTGGAACTCTAAATCCAACACGGTTTTTGCTAGCTTCTTGAAACTTGACACAGTGAAGTAGTTTCACGTTCTATCTCTATGGTTTGTTTCCTCTTGATGTAGCCCTAAGCACTAACTGGAGAGAAACACTTTCATGGAAAGGGGTTGCCAAGCTTCCAAAAATTACGAATCTCCAGAAATCTCAGCCAATATTTTTTCACCCAAACTGGATGATACTCTCAGGTAATGATCAGTACACTAAGGCGACTTGGTTCCCCAAATTTCGTTCTTCTATGTTGAAGCGTTCATTTCCAGTAACACTTTGAATTTTTAGGTATCACTCTGTTTTCTCCTATATTGATAGATGTATTTGGAACTCTAAATCCAACACGGTTTGTGCTAGCTTCTTGAAACTTGACACAGTAAAGTAGTTTCACGTTCTATCTCTATGTTTTGTTTCCTCTTGATGTAGCCCTAAGCAGAGACTGGCGAGAAACACTTTCATGGAAAGGGGTTTCCAAGCTTCCAAAAATTACGAATCTCCAGAAATCTCAGCAAATATTTTTTCACCCTAACTGGATGATACTTTCAGGTAATGATCAGTACACTAAGGCGACTTGGTTCCCCAAATTTCGTTCTTCTATGTTGAAGCGTTCATTTCCAGTAACACTTTGAATTTTTAGGTATCACTCTGTTTTCTCCTATATTGATAGATGTATTTGGAACTCTAAATCCAACACGGTTTGTGCTAGCTTCTTGTAACTTGACACAGTAAAGTAGTTTCACGTTCTATCTCTATGTTTTGTTTCCTATTGATGTAGCCCTAAGCAGTGACTGCCGAGAAACACTTTCATGGAAAGGGGTTGCCAAGCTTCCAAAAATTACGAATCTCCAGAAATCTCAGCAAATATTTTTTCAACCAAACTGGATGATACTTTCAGGTAATGATCAGTACACTAAGGCGACTTGGTTCCCCAAATTTCGTTCTTCTATGTTGAAGCGTTCATTTCCAGTAACAGTTTGAATTTTTAGGTATCACTCTGTTTTCTCCTATATTGATACATGTACTTGGAACTCTAAATCCAACACGGTTTGTGCTAGCTTCTTGAAACTTGACACAGTGAAGTAGTTTCACGTTCTATCTCTATGGTTTGTTTCCTCTTGATGTAGCCCTAAGCACTGACTGGAGAGAAACACTTTCATGGAAAGGGGTTGCCAAGCTTCCAAAAATTACGAATCTCCAGAAATCTCAGCCAATATTTTTTCACCCAAACTGGATGATACTTTCAGGTAATGATCAGTACACTAAGGCGACTTGGTTCCCCAAATTTCGTTCTTCTATGTTGAAGCGTTCATTTCCAGTAACACTTTGAATTTTTAGGTATCACTCTGTTTTCTCCTATATTGATAGATGTATTTGGAACTCTAAATCCAACACGGTTTGTGCTAGCTTCTTGAAACTTGACACAGTAAAGTAGTTTCACGTTCTATCTCTATGTTTTGTTTCCTCTTGATGTAGCCCTAAGCAGTGACTGGCGAGAAACACTTTCATGGAAAGGGGTTGCCAAGCTTCCAAAAATTACGAATCTCCAGAAATCTCAGCCAATATTTTTTCACCCAAACTGGATGATACTTTCAGGTAATGATCAGTACACGGAGGCGACTGGGTTCCCCAAATTTCGTTCTTCTATGTTGAAGCGTTCATTTCCAGTAACACTTTGAATTTTTAGGTATCACTCTGTTTTCTCCTATATTGATAGATGTATTTGGAACTCTAAATCCAACACGGTTTGTGCTAGCTTCTTGAAACTTGACACAGTAAAGTAGTTTCACGTTCTATCTCTATGTTTTGTTTCCTCTTGATGTAGCCCTAAGCAGTGACTGGCGAGAAACACTTCCATGGAAAGGGGTTGCCAAGCTTCCAAAAATTACGAATCTCCAGAAATCTCAGCCAATATTTTTTCAACCAAACTGGATGATACTTTCAGGTAATGATCAGTACACTAAGGCGACTTGGTTCCCCAAATTTCGTTCTTCTATGTTGAAGCGTTCATTTCCAGTAACACTTTGAATTTTTAGGTATCACTCTGTTTTCTCCTATATTGATACATGTACTTGGAACTCTAAATCCAACACGGTTTTTGCTAGCTTCTTGAAACTTGACACAGTGAAGTAGTTTCACGTTCTATCTCTATGGTTTGTTTCCTCTTGATGTAGCCCTAAGCACTGACTGGAGAGAAACACTTTCATGGAAAGGGGTTGCCAAGCTTCCGAAAATTACGAATCTCCAGAAATCTCAGCCAATATTTTTTCACCCAAACTGGATGATACTCTCAGGTAATGATCAGTACACTAAGGCGACTTGGTTCCCCAAATTTCGTTCTTCTATGTTGAAGCGTTCATTTCCAGTAACACTTTGAATTTTTAGGTATCACTCTGTTTTCTCCTATATTGATAGATGTATTTGGAACTCTAAATCCAACACGGTTTGTGCTAGCTTCTTGAAACTTGACACAGTAAAGTAGTTTCACGTTCTATCTCTATGTTTTGTTTCCTCTTGATGTAGCCCTAAGCAGAGACTGGCGAGAAACACTTTCATGGAAAGGGGTTTCCAAGCTTCCAAAAATTACGAATCTCCAGAAACCTCAGCAAATATTTTTTCACCCAAACTGGATGATACTTTCAGGTAACGATCAGTACACGAAGGCGACTTGGTTCCCCAAATTTCGTTCTTCTATGTTGAAGCGTTCATTTCCAGTAACAGTTTGAATTTTTAGGTTTCACTCTGTTTTCTCCTATATCAATAGATGTATTTGGAACTCTAAATCCAACACGGTTTGTGCTAGCTTCTTGAAACTTGACACAGTAAAGTAGTTTCACGTTCTATCTCTATGTTTGGTTTCCTCTTGATAAAGCCCTAATCAGTGACGGGCGAGAAACACTTTCATGGAAAGGGGTTGCCAAGCTTCCAAAAATTACGAATCTCCAAAAATCTCAGCCAATATTTTTTCACCCAAACTGGATGATACTTTCAGGTAATGATCAGTACACTAAGGCGACTTGGTTCCCCAAATTTCGTTCTTCTATGTTGAAGCGTTCAATTCCAGTAACACTTTGAATTTTTAGGTATCACTCTGTTTTCTCCTATATTGATAGATGTATTTGGAACTCTAAATCCAACACGGTTTGTGCTAGCTTCTTGAAACTTGACACAGTAAAGTAGTTTCACGTTCTATCTCTATGTTTTGTTTCCTCTTGATGTAGCCCTAAGCAGTGACTGGCGAGAAACACTTTCATGGAAAGGGGTTTCCAAGCTTCCAAAAATTACGAATCTCCAGAAATCTCAGCAAATATTTTTTCACCCAAACTGGATGACACTTTCAGGTAATGATCAGTACACTAAGGCGACTTGGTTCCCCAAATTTCGTTCTTCTATGTTGAAGCGTTCATTTCCAGTAACAATTTGAATTTTTAGGTATCACTCTGTTTTCTCCTATATTGATAGATGTATTTGGAACTCTAAATCCAACACGGTTTGTGCTAGCTTCTTGAAACTTGACACAGTAAAGTAGTTTCACGTTCTATCTCTATGTTTTGTTTCCTCTTGATGTAGCCCTAAGCAGTGACTGGCGAGAAACACTTTCATGGAAAGGGGTTGCCAAGCTTCCAAAAATTACGAATTTCCAGAAATCTCAGCAAATATTTTTTCACCCAAACTGGATGATACTTTCAGGTAATGATCAGTACACTAAGGCGACTTGGTTCCCCAAATTTCGTTCTTCTATGTTGAAGCGTTCATTTCCAGTAACAGTTTGAATTTTTAGGTATCACTCTGTTTTCTCCTATATTGATACTTGTACTTGGAACTCTAAATCCAACACGGTTTGTGCTAGCTTCTTGAAACTTGACACAGTAAAGTAGTTTCACGTTCTATCTCTATGTTTGGTTTCCTCTTGATAAAGCCCTAATCAGTGACGGGCGAGAAACACTTTCATGGAAAGGGGTTGCCAAGCTTCCAAAAATTACGAATCTCCAAAAATCTCAGCCAATATTTTTTCACCCAAACTGGATGATACTTTCAGGTATTGATCAGTACACTAAGGCGACTTGGTTCCCCAAATTTCGTTCTTCTATGTTGAAGCGTTCATTTCCAGTAACACTTTGAATTTTTAGGTATCACTCTGTTTTCTCCTATATTGATAGATGTATTTGGAACTCTAAATCCAACACGGTTTGTGCTAGCTTCTTGAAACTTGACACAGTAAAGTAGTTTCACGTTCTCTCTCTATGTTTTGTTTCCTCTTGATGTAGCCCTAAGCAGTGACTGGCGAGAAACACTTTCATGGAAAGGGGTTTCCAAGCTTCCAAAAATTACGAATCTCCAGAAATCTCAGCAAATATTTTTTCAACCAAACTGGATGATACTTTCAGGTAATGATCAGTACACTAAGGCGACTTGGTTCCCCAAATTTCGTTCTTCTATGTTGAAGCGTTCATTTCCAGTAACACTTTGAATTTTTAGGTATCACTCTGTTTTCTCCTATATTGATACATGTACTTGGAACTCTAAATCCAACACGGTTTTTGCTAGCTTCTTGAAACTTGACACAGTGAAGTAGTTTCAAGTTCTACGTCTATGGTTTGTTTCCTCTTGATGTCGCCCTAAGCACTGACTGGAGAGAAACACTTTCATGGAAAGGGGTTGCCAAGCTTCCAAAAATTACGAATCTCCAGAAATCTCAGCCAATATTTTTTCACCCAAACTGGATGATACTCTCAGGTAATGATCAGTACACTAAGGCGACTTGGTTCCCCAAATTTCGTTCTTCTATGTTGAAGCGTTCATTTCCAGTAACACTTTGAATTTTTAGGTATCACTCTGTTTTCTCCTATATTGATAGATGTATTTGGAACTCTAAATCCAACACGGTTTGTGCTAGCTTCTTGAAACTTGACACAGTAAAGTAGTTTCACGTTCTATCTCTATGTTTTGTTTCCTCTTGATGTAGCCCTAAGCAGAGACTGGCGAGAAACACTTTCATGGAAAGGGGTTTCCAAGCTTCCAAAAATTACGAATCTCCAGAAATCTCAGCCAATATTTTTTCACCCAAACTGGATGATACTTTCAGGTAATGATCAGTACACTAAGGCGACTTGGTTCCCCAAATTTCGTTCTTCTATGTTGAAGCGTTCATTTCCAGTAACACTTTGAATTTTTAGGTATCACTCTGTTTTCTCCTATATTGATAGATGTATTTGGAACTCTAAATCCAACACGGTTTGTGCTAGCTTCTTGAAACTTGACACAGTAAAGTAGTTTCACGTTCTATCTCTACGTTTTGTTTCCTCTTGATGTAGCCCTAAGCAGTGACTGGCGAGAAACACTTTCATGGAAAGGGGTTGCCAAGCTTCCAAAAATTACGAATCTCCAGAAATCTCAGCCAATATTTTTTCACCCAAACTGGATGATACTTTCAGGTAATGATCAGTACACTGAGGCGACTGGGTTCCCCAAATTTCGTTCTTCTATGTTGAAGCGTTCATTTCCAGTAACACTTTGAATTTTTAGGTATCACTCTGTTTTCTCCTATATTGATAGATGTATTTGGAACTCTAAATCCAACACGGTTTGTGCTAGCTTCTTGAAACTTGACACAGTAAAGTAGTTTCACGTTCTATCTCTATGTTTTGTTTCCTCTTGATGTAGCCCTAAGCAGTGACTGGCGAGAAACACTTTCATGGAAAGGGGTTGCCAAGCTTCCAAAAATTACGAATCTCCAGAAATCTCAGCAAATATTTTTTCAACCAAACTGGATGATACTTTCAGGTAATGATCAGTACACTAAGGCGACTTGGTTCCCCAAATTTCGTTCTTCTATGTTGAAGCGTTCATTTCCAGTAACACTTTGAATTTTTAGGTATCACTCTGTTTTCTCCTATATTGATACATGTACTTGGAACTCTAAATCCAACACGGTTTTTGCTAGCTTCTTGAAACTTGACACAGTGAAGTAGTTTCACGTTCTATCTCTATGGTTTGTTTCCTCTTGATGTAGCCCTAAGCACTGACTGGAGAGAAACACTTTCATGGAAAGGGGTTGCCAAGCTTCCAAAAATTACGAATCTCCAGAAATCTCAGCCAATATTTTTTCACCCAAGCTGGATGATACTCTCAGGTAATGATCAGTACACTAAGGCGACTTGGTTCCCCAAATTTCGTTCTTCTATGTTGAAGCGTTCATTTCCAGTAACACTTTGAATTTTTAGGTATCACTCTGTTTTCTCCAATATTGATAGATGTATTTGGAACTCTAAATCCAACACGGTTTGTACTAGCTTCTTGAAACTTGACACAGTAAAGTAGTTTCACGTTCTATCTCTATGTTTTGTTTCCTCTTGATGTAGCCCTAAGCAGAGACTGGCGAGAAACACTTTCATGGAAAGGGGTTTCCAAGCTTCCAAAAATTATGAATCTCCAGAAACCTCAGCAAATATTTTTTCACCCTAACTGGATGATACTTTCAGGTAATGATCAGTACACTAAGGCGACTTGGTTCCCCAAATTTCGTTCTTCTATGTTGAAGCGTTCATTTCCAGTAACAGTTTGAATTTTTAGGTATCACGCTGTTTTCTCCTATATTGATAGATGTATTTGGAACTCTAAATCCAACACGGTTTGTGCTAGCTTCTTGTAACTTGACACAGTAAAGTAGTTTCACGTTCTATCTCTATGTTTTGTTTCCTATTGATGTAGCCCTAAGCAGTGACTGGCGAGAAACACTTTCATGGAAAGGGGTTGCCAAGCTTCCAAAAATTACGAATCTCCAGATATCTCAGCAAATGTTTTTTCAACCAAACTGGATGATACTTTCAGGTAATGATCAGTACACTAAGGCGACTTGGTTCCCCAAATTTCGTTCTTCTATGTTGAAGCGTTCATTTCCAGTAACACTTTGAATTTTAGGTATCACTCTGTTTTCTCCTATATTGATAGATGTATTTGGAACTCTAAATCCAACACGGTTTGTGCTAGCTTCTTGAAACTTGACACAGTAAAGTAGTTTCACGTTCTATCTCTATGTTTTGTTTCCTCTTGATGTAGCCCTAAGCAGTGACTGGCGAGAAACACTTTCATGGAAAGGGGTTGCCAAGCTTCCAAAAATTACGAATCTCCAGAAATCTCAGCCAATATTTTTTCACCCAAACTGGATGATACTTTCAGGTAATGATCAGTACACTAAGGTGACTTGGTTCCCCAAATTTCGTTCTTCTATGTTGAAGCGTTCATTTCCAGTAACAGTTTGAATTTTTAGGTATCACTCTGTTTTCTCCTATATTGATAGATGTATTTGGAACTCTAAATCCAACACGGTTTGTGCTAGCTTCTTGAAACTTGACACAGTAAAGTAGTTTCACGTTCTATCTCTATGTTTTGTTTCCTCTTGATGTAGCCCTAAGCAGTGACTGGCGAGAAACACTTTCATGGAAAGGGGTTGCCAAGCTTCCAAAAATTACGAATCTCCAGAAATCTCAGCCAATATTTTTTCACCCAAACTGGATGACACTTTCAGGTAATGATCAGTACACTAAGGCGACTTGGTTCCCCAAATTTCGTTCTTCTATGTTTAAGCGTTCATTTCCAGTAACACTTTGAATTTTTAGGTATCACTCTGTTTTCTCCTATATTGATAGATGTATTTGGAACTCTAAATCCAACACGGTTTGTGCTAGCTTCTTGAAACTTGACACAGTAAAGTAGTTTCACGTTCTATCTCTATGTTTTGTTTCCTCTTGATGTAGCCCTAAGCACTGACTGGCGAGAAACACTTTCATGGAAAGGGGTTGCCAAGCTTCCAAAAATTACGAATCTCCAGAAATCTCAGCCAATATTTTTTCACCCAAACTGGATGATACTTTCAGGTAATGATCAGTACACTAAGGCGACTTGGTTCCCCAAATTTCGTTCTTCTATGTTGAAGCGTTCATTTCCAGTAACACTTTGAATTTTTAGGTATCACTCTGTTTTCTCCTATATTGATAGATGTATTTGGAACTCTAAATCCAACACGGTTTGTGCTAGCTTCTTGAAACTTGACACAGTAAAGTAGTTTCACGTTCTATCTCTACGTTTTGTTTCCTCTTGATGTAGCCCTAAGCAGTGACTGGCGAGAAACACTTTCATGGAAAGGGGTTGCCAAGCTTCCAAAAATTACGAATCTCCAGAAATCTCAGCCAATATTTTTTCACCCAAACTGGATGATACTTTCAGGTAATGATCAGTACACTGAGGCGACTGGGTTCCCCAAATTTCGTTCTTCTATGTTGAAGCGTTCATTTCCAGTAACACTTTGAATTTTTAGGTATCACTCTGTTTTCTCCTATATTGATAGATGTATTTGGAACTCTAAATCCAACACGGTTTGTGCTAGCTTCTTGAAACTTGACACAGTAAAGTAGTTTCACGTTCTATCTCTATGTTTTGTTTCCTCTTGATGTAGCCCTAAGCAGTGACTGGCGAGAAACACTTTCATGGAAAGGGGTTGCCAAGCTTCCAAAAATTACGAATCTCCAGAAATCTCAGCAAATATTTTTTCAACCAAACTGGATGATACTTTCAGGTAATGATCAGTACACTAAGGCGACTTGGTTCCCCAAATTTCGTTCTTCTATGTTGAAGCGTTCATTTCCAGTAACACTTTGAATTTTTAGGTATCACTCTGTTTTCTCCTATATTGATACATGTACTTGGAACTCTAAATCCAACACGGTTTTTGCTAGCTTCTTGAAACTTGACACAGTGAAGTAGTTTCACGTTCTATCTCTATGGTTTGTTTCCTCTTGATGTAGCCCTAAGCACTGACTGGAGAGAAACACTTTCATGGAAAGGGGTTGCCAAGCTTCCAAAAATTACGAATCTCCAGAAATCTCAGCCAATATTTTTTCACCCAAGCTGGATGATACTCTCAGGTAATGATCAGTACACTAAGGCGACTTGGTTCCCCAAATTTCGTTCTTCTATGTTGAAGCGTTCATTTCCAGTAACACTTTGAATTTTTAGGTATCACTCTGTTTTCTCCAATATTGATAGATGTATTTGGAACTCTAAATCCAACACGGTTTGTACTAGCTTCTTGAAACTTGACACAGTAAAGTAGTTTCACGTTCTATCTCTATGTTTTGTTTCCTCTTGATGTAGCCCTAAGCAGAGACTGGCGAGAAACACTTTCATGGAAAGGGGTTTCCAAGCTTCCAAAAATTATGAATCTCCAGAAACCTCAGCAAATATTTTTTCACCCTAACTGGATGATACTTTCAGGTAATGATCAGTACACTAAGGCGACTTGGTTCCCCAAATTTCGTTCTTCTATGTTGAAGCGTTCATTTCCAGTAACAGTTTGAATTTTTAGGTATCACGCTGTTTTCTCCTATATTGATAGATGTATTTGGAACTCTAAATCCAACACGGTTTGTGCTAGCTTCTTGTAACTTGACACAGTAAAGTAGTTTCACGTTCTATCTCTATGTTTTGTTTCCTATTGATGTAGCCCTAAGCAGTGACTGGCGAGAAACACTTTCATGGAAAGGGGTTGCCAAGCTTCCAAAAATTACGAATCTCCAGATATCTCAGCAAATGTTTTTTCAACCAAACTGGATGATACTTTCAGGTAATGATCAGTACACTAAGGCGACTTGGTTCCCCAAATTTCGTTCTTCTATGTTGAAGCGTTCATTTCCAGTAACACTTTGAATTTTAGGTATCACTCTGTTTTCTCCTATATTGATAGATGTATTTGGAACTCTAAATCCAACACGGTTTGTGCTAGCTTCTTGAAACTTGACACAGTAAAGTAGTTTCACGTTCTATCTCTATGTTTTGTTTCCTCTTGATGTAGCCCTAAGCAGTGACTGGCGAGAAACACTTTCATGGAAAGGGGTTGCCAAGCTTCCAAAAATTACGAATCTCCAGAAATCTCAGCCAATATTTTTTCACCCAAACTGGATGATACTTTCAGGTAATGATCAGTACACTAAGGTGACTTGGTTCCCCAAATTTCGTTCTTCTATGTTGAAGCGTTCATTTCCAGTAACAGTTTGAATTTTTAGGTATCACTCTGTTTTCTCCTATATTGATAGATGTATTTGGAACTCTAAATCCAACACGGTTTGTGCTAGCTTCTTGAAACTTGACACAGTAAAGTAGTTTCACGTTCTATCTCTATGTTTTGTTTCCTCTTGATGTAGCCCTAAGCAGTGACTGGCGAGAAACACTTTCATGGAAAGGGGTTGCCAAGCTTCCAAAAATTACGAATCTCCAGAAATCTCAGCCAATATTTTTTCACCCAAACTGGATGACACTTTCAGGTAATGATCAGTACACTAAGGCGACTTGGTTCCCCAAATTTCGTTCTTCTATGTTTAAGCGTTCATTTCCAGTAACACTTTGAATTTTTAGGTATCACTCTGTTTTCTCCTATATTGATAGATGTATTTGGAACTCTAAATCCAACACGGTTTGTGCTAGCTTCTTGAAACTTGACACAGTAAAGTAGTTTCACGTTCTATCTCTATGTTTTGTTTCCTCTTGATGTAGCCCTAAGCACTGACTGGCGAGAAACACTTTCATGGAAAGGGGTTGCCAAGCTTCCAAAAATTACGAATCTCCAGAAATCTCAGCCAATATTTTTTCACCCAAACTGGATGATACTTTCAGGTAATGATCAGTACACTAAGGCGACTTGGTTCCCCAAATTTCATTCTTCTATGTTGAAGCGTTCATTTCCAGTAACAGTTTGAATTTTTAGGTATCACTCTGTTTTCTCCTATATTGATAGATGTATTTGGAACTCTAAATCCAACACGGTTTGTGCTAGCTTCTTGAAACTTGACACAGTAAAGTAGTTTCATGTTCTATCTCTATGTTTTGTTTTCTCTTGATGTAGCCCTAAGCAGTGACTGGCGAAAAACACTTTCAGGGAAAGGGGTTGCCAAGCTTCCAAAAATTACGAATCTCCAGAAATCTCAGCAAATATTTTTTCACCCAAACTGGATGATACTTTCAGGTAATGATCAGTACACTAAGGCGACTTGGTTCCCCAAATTTCGTTCTTCTATGTTGAAGCGTTCATTTCCAGTAACACTTTGAATTTTTAGGTATCACTCTGTTTTCTCCTATATTGATAGATGTATTTGGCACTCTAAATCCAACACGGTTTGTGCTAGCTTCTTGAAACTTGACACAGTAAAGTAGTTTCACGTTCTATCTCTATGTTTTGTTTCCTCTTGATGTAGACCTAAGCAGTGACTGGCGAGAAACACTTTCATGGAAAGGGGTTGCCAAGCTTCCAAAAATTACGAATCTCCAGAAATCTCAGCAAATATTTTTTCACCCTAACTGGATGATACTTTCAGGTAATGATCAGTACACTAAGGCGACTTAGTTCCCCAAATTTCGTTCTTCTATGTTGAAGCGTTCATTTCCAGTAACAGTTTGAATTTTTAGGTATCACTCTGTTTTCTCCTATATTGATAGATGTATTTGGAACTCTAAATCCAACACGGTTTGTGCTAGCTTCTTGTAACTTGACACAGTAAAGTAGTTTCACGTTCTATCTCTATGTTTTGTTTCCTATTGATGTAGCCCTAAGCACTGACTGGCGAGAAACACTTTCATGGAAAGGGGTTGCCAAGCTTCCAAAAATTACGAATCTCCAGAAATCTCAGCAAATATTTTTTCAACCAAACTGGATGATACTTTCAGGTAATGATCAGTACACTAAGGCGACTTGGTTCCCCAAATTTCGTTCTTCTATGTTGAAGCGTTCATTTCCAGTAACACTTTGAATTTTTAGGTATCACTCTGTTTTCTCCTATATTGATAGATGTATTTGGAACTCTAAATCCAACACGGTTTGAGCTTGCTTCTTGAAACTTGACACAGTAAAGTAGTTTCACGTTCTATCTCTATGGTTTGTTTCCTATTGATGTAGCCCTAAGCACTGACTGGCGAGAAACACTTTCATGGAAAGGGGTTGCCAAGCTTCCAAAAATTACGAATCTCCAGAAATCTCAGCAAATATTTTTTCACCCAAACTGGATGATACTGTCAGGTAATGATCAGTACACTAAGGCGACTTGGTTCCCCAAATTTCGTTCTTCTATGTTGAAGCGTTCATTTCCAGTAACACTTTGAATTTTTAGGTATCACTCTGTTTTCTCCTATATTGATACATGTACTTGGAACTCTAAATCCAACACGGTTTGTGCTAGCTTCTTGAAACTTGACACAGTAAAGTAGTTTCACGTTCTATCTCTATGTTTTGTTTCCTCTTGATGTAGCCCTAAGCAGTGACTGGCGAGAAACACTTTCATGGAAAGGGGTTGCCAAGCTTCCAAAAATTACGAATCTCCAGAAATCTCAGCAAATATTTTTTCACCCAAACTGGATGATACTTTCAGGTAACGATCAGTACACGAAGGCGACTTGGTTCCCCAAATTTCGTTCTTCTATGTTGAAGCGTTCATTTCCAGTAACAGTTTGAATTTTTAGGTTTCACTCTGTTTTCTCCTATATCGATAGATGTATTTGGAACTCTAAATCCAACACGGTTTGTGCTAGCTTCTTGAAACTTGACACAGTAAAGTAGTTTCACGTTCTATCTCTATGTTTTGTTTCCTCTTGATAAAGCCCTAATCAGTGACGGGCGAGAAACACTTTCATGGAAAGGGGTTGCCAAGCTTCCAAAAATTACGAATCTCCAAAAATCTCAGCCAATATTTTTTCATTCAAACTGGATGATACTTTCAGGTAATGATCAGTACACTAAGGCGACTTGGTTCCCCAAATTTCGTTCTTCTATGTTGAAGCGTTCAATTCCAGTAACACTTTGAATTTTTAGGTATCACTCTGTTTTCTCCTATATTGATAGATGTATTTGGAACTCTAAATCCAACACGGTTTGTGCTAGCTTCTTGAAACTTGACACAGTAAAGTAGTTTCACGTTCTATCTCTATGTTTTGTTTCCTCTTGATGTAGCCCTAAGCAGTGACTGGCGAGAAACACTTTCATGGAAAGGGGTTGCCAAGCTTCCAAAAATTACGAATCTCCAGAAATCTCAGCAAATATTTTTTCAACCAAACTGGATGATACTTTCAGGTAATGATCAGTACACTAAGGCGACTTGGTTCCCCAAATTTCGTTCTTCTATGTTGAAGCGTTCATTTCCAGTAACAGTTTGAATTTTTAGGTATCACTCTGTTTTCTCCTATATTGATACATGTACTTGGAACTCTAAATCCAACACGGTTTGTGCTAGCTTCTTGAAACTTGACACAGTGAAGTAGTTTCACGTTCTATCTCTATGGTTTGTTTCCTCTTGATGTAGCCCTAAGCACTGACTGGAGAGAAACACTTTCATGGAAAGGGGTTGCCAAGCTTCCAAAAATTACGAATCTCCAGAAATCTCAGCCAATATTTTTTCACCCAAACTGGATGATACTTTCAGGTAATGATCAGTACACTAAGGCGACTTGGTTCCCCAAATTTCGTTCTTCTATGTTGAAGCGTTCATTTCCAGTAACACTTTGAATTTTTAGGTATCACTCTGTTTTCTCCTATATTGATAGATGTATTTGGAACTCTAAATCCAACATGGTTTGTGCTAGCTTCTTGAAACTTGACACAGTAAAGTAGTTTCACGTTCTATCTCTTCGTTTTGTTTCCTCTTGATGTAGCCCTAAGCAGTGACTGGCGAGAAACACTTTCATGGAAAGGGGTTGCCAAGCTTCCAAAAATTACGAATCTCCAGAAATCTCAGCCAATATTTTTTCACCCAAACTGGATGATACTTTCAGGTAATGATCAGTACACTGAGGCGACTGGGTTCCCCAAATTTCGTTCTTCTATGTTGAAGCGTTCATTTCCAGTAACACTTTGAATTTTTAGGTATCACTCTGTTTTCTCCTATATTGATAGATGTATTTGGAACTCTAAATCCAACACGGTTTGTGCTAGCTTCTTGAAACTTGACACAGTAAAGTAGTTTCACGTTCTATCTCTATGTTTTGTTTCCTCTTGATGTAGCCCTAAGCAGTGACTGGCGAGAAACACTTTCATGGAAAGGGGTTGCCAAGCTTCCAAAAATTACGAATCTCCAGAAATCTCAGCAAATATTTTTTCAACCAAACTGGATGATACTTTCAGGTAATGATCAGTACACTAAGGCGACTTGGTTCCCCAAATTTCGTTCTTCTATGTTGAAGCGTTCATTTCCAGTAACACTTTGAATTTTTAGGTATCACTCTGTTTTCTCCTATATTGATACATGTACTTGGAACTCTAAATCCAACACGGTTTTTGCTAGCTTCTTGAAACTTGACACAGTGAAGTAGTTTCACGTTCTATCTCTATGGTTTGTTTCCTCTTGATGTAGCCCTAAGCACTGACTGGAGAGAAACACTTTCATGGAAAGGGGTTGCCAAGCTTCCAAAAATTACGAATCTCCAGAAATCTCAGCCAATATTTTTTCACCCAAACTGGATGATACTCTCAGGTAATGATCAGTACACTAAGGCGACTTGGTTCCCCAAATTTCGTTCTTCTATGTTGAAGCGTTCATTTCCAGTAACACATTGAATTTTTAGGTATCACTCTGTTTTCTCCTATATTGATAGATGTATTTGGAACTCTAAATCCAACACGGTTTGTGCTAGCTTCTTGAAACTTGACACAGTAAAGTAGTTTCACGTTCTATCTCTATGTTTTGTTTCCTCTTGATGTAGCCCTAAGCAGAGACTGGCGAGAAACACTTTCATGGAAAGGGGTTTCCAAGCTTCCAAATTTACGAATCTCCAGAAACCTCAGCAAATATTTTTTCACCCTAACTGGATGATACTTTCAGGTAATGATCAGTACACTAAGGCGACTTGGTTCCCCAAATTTCGTTCTTCTATGTTGAAGCGTTCATTTCCAGTAACAGTTTGAATTTTTAGGTATCACGCTGTTTTCTCCTATATTGATAGATGTATTTGGAACTCTAAATCCAACACGGTTTGTGCTAGCTTCTTGTAACTTGACACAGTAAAGTAGTTTCACGTTCTATCTCTATGTTTTGTTTCCTATTGATGTAGCCCTAAGCAGTGACTGGCGAGAAACACTTTCATGGAAAGGGGTTGCCAAGCTTCCAAAAATTACGAATCTCCAGAAATCTCAGCAAATATTTTTTCAACCAAACTGGATGATACTTTCAGGTAATGATCAGTACATTAAGGCGACTTGGTTCCCCAAATTTCGTTCTTCTATGTTGAAGCGTTCATTTCCAGTAACTCTTTGAATTTTAGGTATCACTCTGTTTTCTCCTATATTGATAGATGTATTTGGAACTCTAAATCCAACACGGTTTGTGCTAGCTTCTTGAAACTTGACACAGTAAAGTAGTTTCACGTTCTATCTCTATGTTTTGTTTCCTCTTGATGTAGCCCTAAGCAGTGACTGGCGAGAAACACTTTCATGGAAAGGGGTTGCCAAGCTTCCAAAAATTACGAATCTCCAGAAATCTCAGCCAATATTTTTTCACCCAAACTGGATGATACTTTCAGGTAATGATCAGTACACTAAGGTGACTTGGTTCCCCAAATTTCGTTCTTCTATGTTGAAGCGTTCATTTCCAGTAACAGTTTGAATTTTTAGGTATCACTCTGTTTTCTCCTATATTGATAGATGTATTTGGAACTCTAAATCCAACACGGTTTGTGCTAGCTTCTTGAAACTTGACACAGTAAAGTAGTTTCACGTTCTATCTCTATGTTTTGTTTCCTCTTGATGTAGCCCTAAGCAGTGACTGGCGAGAAACACTTTCATGGAAAGGGGTTGCCAAGCTTCCAAAAATTACGAATCTCCAGAAATCTCAGCCAATATTTTTTCACCCAAACTGGATGACACTTTCAGGTAATGATCAGTACACTAAGGCGACTTGGTTCCCCAAATTTCGTTCTTCTATGTTTAAGCGTTCATTTCCAGTAACACTTTGAATTTTTAGGTATCACTCTGTTTTCTCCTATATTGATAGATGTATTTGGAACTCTAAATCCAACACGGTTTGTGCTAGCTTCTTGAAACTTGACACAGTAAAGTAGTTTCACGTTCTATCTCTATGTTTTGTTTCCTCTTGATGTAGCCCTAAGCACTGACTGGCGAGAAACACTTTCATGGAAAGGGGTTGCCAAGCTTCCAAAAATTACGAATCTCCAGAAATCTCAGCCAATATTTTTTCACCCAAACTGGATGATACTTTCAGGTAATGATCAGTACACTAAGGCGACTTGGTTCCCCAAATTTCGTTCTTCTATGTTGAAGCGTTCATTTCCAGTAACACTTTGAATTTTTAGGTATCACTCTCTTTTCTCCTATATTGATAGATGTATTTGGAACTCTAAATCCAACACGGTTTGTGCTTGCTTCTTGAAACTTGACACAGTAAAGTAGTTTCACGTTCTATCTCTATGTTTTGTTTCCTCTTGATGTAGCCCTAAGCACTGACTGGCGAGAAACACTTTCATGGAAAGGGGTTGCCAAGCTTCCAAAAATTACGAATCTCCAGAAATCTCAGCCAATATTTTTTCACCCAAACTGGATGATACTTTCAGGTAATGATCAGTACACTAAGGCGACTTGGTTCCCCAAATTTCGTTCTTCTATGTTGAAGCGTTCATTTCCAGTAACAGTTTGAATTTTTAGGTATCACTCTGTTTTCTCCTATATTGATAGATGTATTTGGAACTCTAAATCCAACACGGTTTGTGCTAGCTTCTTGAAACTTGACACAGTAAAGTAGTTTCATGTTCTATCTCTATGTTTTGTTTTCTCTTGATGTAGCCCTAAGCAGTGACTGGCGAAAAACACTTTCAGGGAAAGGGGTTGCCAAGTTTCCAAAAATTACGAATCTCCAGAAATCTCAGCAAATATTTTTTCACCCAAACTGGATGATACTTTCAGGTAATGATCAGTACACTAAGGCGACTTGGTCCCCCAAATTTTGTTCTTCTATGTTGAAGCGTTCATTTCCAGTAACACTTTGAATTTTTAGGTATCACTCTGTTTTCTCCTATATTGATAGATGTATTTGGAACTCTAAATCCAACACGGTTTGTGCTAGCTTCTTGAAACTTGACACAGTAAAGTAGTTTCACGTTCTATCTCTATGTTTTGTTTCCTCTTGATGTAGCCCTAAGCAGTGACTGGCGAGAAACACTTTCATGGAAAGGGGTTTCCAAGCTTCCAAAAATTACGAATCTCCAGAAATCTCAGCAAATATTTTTTCACCCAAACTGGATGATACTTTCAGGTAATGATCAGTACACTAAGGCGACTTGGTTCCCCAAATTTCGTTCTTCTATGTTGAAGCGTTCATTTCCAGTAACAGTTTGAATTTTTAGGTATCACTCTGTTTTCTCCTATATCGATAGATGTATTTGGAACTCTAAATCCAACACGGTTTGTGCTAGCTTCTTGAAACTTGACACAGTAAAGTAGTTTCATGTTCTATCTCTATGTTTTGTTTTCTCTTGATGTAGCCCTAAGCAGTGACTGGCGAAAAACACTTTCAGGGAAAGGGGTTGCCAAGTTTCCAAAAATTACGAATCTCCAGAAATCTCAGCAAATATTTTTTCACCCAAACTGGATGATACTTTCAGGTAATGATCAGTACACTAAGGCGACTTGGTTCCCCAAATTTTGTTCTTCTATGTTGAAGCGTTCATTTCCAGTAACACTTTGAATTTTTAGGTATCACTCTGTTTTCTCCTATATTGATAGATGTATTTGGAACTCTAAATCCAACACGGTTTGTGCTAGCTTCTTGAAACTTGACACAGTAAAGTAGTTTCACGTTCTATCTCTATGTTTTGTTTCCTCTTGATGTAGCCCTAAGCAGTGACTGGCGAGAAACACTTTCATGGAAAGGGGTTTCCAAGCTTCCAAAAATTACGAATCTCCAGAAATCTCAGCAAATATTTTTTCACCCAAACTGGATGATACTTTCAGGTAATGATCAGTACACTAAGGCGACTTGGTTCCCCAAATTTCGTTCTTCTATGTTGAAGCGTTCATTTCCAGTAACAGTTTGAATTTTTAGGTATCACTCTGTTTTCTCCTATATCGATAGATGTATTTGGAACTCTAAATCCAACACGGTTTGTGCTAGCTTCTTGAAACTTGACACAGTAAAGTAGTTTCACGTTCTATCTCTATGTTTGGTTTCCTCTTGATAAAGCCCTAATCAGTGACGGGCGAGAAACACTTTCATGGAAAGGGGTTGCCAAGCTTCCAAAAATTACGAATCTCCAAAAATCTCAGCCAATATTTTTTCACCCAAACTGGATGATACTTTCAGGTAATGATCAGTACACTAAGGCGACTTGGTTCCCCAAATTTCGTTCTTCTATGTTGAAGCGTTCAATTCCAGTAACACTTTGAATTTTTAGGTATCACTCTGTTTTCTCCTATATTGATAGATGTATTTGGAACTCTAAATCCAACACGGTTTGTGCTAGCTTCTTGAAACTTGACACAGTAAAGTAGTTTCACGTTCTATCTCTATGTTTTGTTTCCTCTTGATGTAGCCCTAAGCAGTGACTGGCGAGAAACACTTTCATGGAAAGGGGTTTCCAAGCTTCCAAAAATTACGAATCTCCAGAAATCTCAGCAAATATTTTTTCACCCAAACTGGATGACACTTTCAGGTAATGATCAGTACACTAAGGCGACTTGGTTCCCCAAATTTCGTTCTTCTATGTTGAAGCGTTCATTTCCAGTAACACTTTGAATTTTTAGGTATCACTCTGTTTTCTCCTATATTGATAGATGTATTTGGAACTCTAAATCCAACACGGTTTGTGCTAGCTTCTTGAAACTTGACACAGTAAAGTAGTTTCACGTTCTATCTCTATGTTTTGTTTCCTCTTGATGTAGCCCTAAGCAGTGACTGGCGAGAAACACTTTCATGGAAAGGGGTTGCCAAGCTTCCAAAAATTACGAATCTCCAGAAATCTCAGCAAATATTTTTTCACCCAAACTGGATGATACTTTCAGGTAATGATCAGTACACTAAGGCGACTTGGTTCCCCAAATTTCGTTCTTCTATGTTGAAGCGTTCATTTCCAGTAACAGTTTGAATTTTTAGGTATCACTCTGTTTTCTCCTATATTGATACTTGTACTTGGAACTCTAAATCCAACACGGTTTGTGCTAGCTTCTTGAAACTTGACACAGTAAAGTAGTTTCACGTTCTATCTCTATGTTTGGTTTCCTCTTGATAAAGCCCTAATCAGTGACGGGCGAGAAACACTTTCATGGAAAGGGGTTGCCAAGCTTCCAAAAATTACGAATCTCCAAAAATCTCAGCCAATATTTTTTCACCCAAACTGGATGATACTTTCAGGTAATGATCAGTACACTAAGGCGACTTGGTTCCCCAAATTTCGTTCTTCTATGTTGAAGCGTTCATTTCCAGTAACACTTTGAATTTTTAGGTATCACTCTGTTTTCTCCTATATTGATAGATGTATTTGGAACTCTAAATCCAACACGGTTTGTGCTAGCTTCTTGAAACTTGACACAGTAAAGTAGTTTCACGTTCTATCTCTATGTTTTGTTTCCTATTGATGTAGCCCTAAGCAGTGACTGGCGAGAAACACTTTCATGGAAAGGGGTTGCCAAGCTTCCAAAAATTACGAATCTCCAGAAATCTCAGCAAATATTTTTTCAACCAAACTGGATGATACTTTCAGGTAATGATCAGTACACTAAGGCGACTTGGTTCCCCAAATTTCGTTCTTCTATGTTGAAGCGTTCATTTCCAGTAACACTTTGAATTTTTAGGTATCACTCTGTTTTCTCCTATATTGATACATGTACTTGGAACTCTAAATCCAACACGGTTTTTGCTAGCTTCTTGAAACTTGACACAGTGAAGTAGTTTCACGTTCTATCTCTATGGTTTGTTTCCTCTTGATGTAGCCCTAAGCACTGACTGGAGAGAAACACTTTCATGGAAAGGGGTTGCCAAGCTTCCAAAAATTACGAATCTCCAGAAATCTCAGCCAATATTTTTTCACCCAAACTGGATGATACTCTCAGGTAATGATCAGTACACTAAGGCGACTTGGTTCCCCAAATTTCGTTCTTCTATGTTGAAGCGTTCATTTCCAGTAACACTTTGAATTTTTAGGTATCACTCTGTTTTCTCCTATATTGATAGATGTATTTGGAACTCTAAATCCAACACGGTTTGTGCTAGCTTCTTGAAACTTGACACAGTAAAGTAGTTTCACGTTCTATCTCTATGTTTTGTTTCCTCTTGATGTAGCCCTAAGCAGAGACTGGCGAGAAACACTTTCATGGAAAGGGGTTTCCAAGCTTCCAAAAATTACGAATCTCCAGAAATCTCAGCAAATATTTTTTCACCCTAACTGGATGATACTTTCAGGTAATGATCAGTACACTAAGGCGACTTGGTTCCCCAAATTTCGTTCTTCTATGTTGAAGCGTTCATTTCCAGTAACAGTTTGAATTTTTAGGTATCACTCTGTTTTCTCCTATATTGATAGATGTATTTGGAACTCTAAATCCAACACGGTTTGTGCTAGCTTCTTGTAACTTGACACAGTAAAGTAGTTTCACGTTCTATCTCTATGTTTTGTTTCCTATTGATGTAGCCCTAAGCAGTGACTGCCGAGAAACACTTTCATGGAAAGGGGTTGCCAAGCTTCCAAAAATTACGAATCTCCAGAAATCTCAGCAAATATTTTTTCAACCAAACTGGATGATACTTTCCGGTAATGATCAGTACACTAAGGCGACTTGGTTCCCCAAATTTCGTTCTTCTATGTTGAAGCGTTCATTTCCAGTAACAGTTTGAATTTTTAGGTATCACTCTGTTTTCTCCTATATTGATACATGTACTTGGAACTCTAAATCCAACACGGTTTGTGCTAGCTTCTTGAAACTTGACACAGTGAAGTAGTTTCACGTTCTATCTCTATGGTTTGTTTCCTCTTGATGTAGCCCTAAGCACTGACTGGAGAGAAACACTTTCATGGAAAGGGGTTGCCAAGCTTCCAAAAATTACGAATCTCCAGAAATCTCAGCCAATATTTTTTCACCCAAACTGGATGATACTTTCAGGTAATGATCAGTACACTAAGGCGACTTGGTTCCCCAAATTTCGTTCTTCTATGTTGAAGCGTTCATTTCCAGTAACACTTTGAATTTTTAGGTATCACTGTGTTTTCTCCTATATTGATAGATGTATTTGGAACTCTAAATCCAACACGGTTTGTGCTAGCTTCTTGAAACTTGACACAGTAAAGTAGTTTCACGTTCTATCTCTACGTTTTGTTTCCTCTTGATGTAGCCCTAAGCAGTGACTGGCGAGAAACACTTTCATGGAAAGGGGTTGCCAAGCTTCCAAAAATTACGAATCTCCAGAAATCTCAGCCAATATTTTTTCACCCAAACTGGATGATACTTTCAGGTAATGATCAGTACACTGAGGCGACTGGGTTCCCCAAATTTCGTTCTTCTATGTTGAAGCGTTCATTTCCAGTAACACTTTGAATTTTTAGGTATCACTCTGTTTTCTCCTATATTGATAGATGTATTTGGAACTCTAAATCCAACACGGTTTGTGCTAGCTTCTTGAAACTTGACACAGTAAAGTAGTTTCACGTTCTATCTCTATGTTTTGTTTCCTCTTGATGTAGCCCTAAGCAGTGACTGGCGAGAAACACTTTCATTGAAAGGGGTTGCCAATCTTAAAAAATTACGAATCTCCAGAAATCTCAGCAAATATTTTTTCAACCAAACTGGATGATACTTTCAGGTAATGATCAGTACACTAAGGCGACTTGGTTCCCCAAATTTCGTTCTTCTATGTTGAAGCGTTCATTTCCAGTAACAGTTTGAATTTTTAGGTATCACTCTGTTTTCTCCTATATTGATACATGTACTTGGAACTCTAAATCCAACACGGTTTTTGCTAGCTTCTTGAAACTTGACACAGTGAAGTAGTTTCACGTTCTATCTCTATGGTTTGTTTCCTCTTGATGTAGCCCTAAGCACTGACTGGCGAGAAACACTTTCATGGAAAGGGGTTGCCAAGCTTCCAAAAATTACGAATCTCCAGAAATCTCAGCCAATATTTTTTCACCCAAACTGGATGATACTCTCAGGTAATGATCAGTACACTAAGGCGACTTGGTTCCCCAAATTTCGTTCTTCTATGTTGAAGCGTTCATTTCCAGTAACACTTTGAATTTTTAGGTATCACTCTGTTTTCTCCTATATTGATAGATGTATTTGGAACTCTAAATCCAACACGGTTTGTGCTAGCTTCTTGAAACTTGACACAGTAAAGTAGTTTCACGTTCTATCTCTATGTGTTGTTTCCTCTTGATGTAGCCCTAAGCAGAGACTGGCGAGAAACACTTTCATGGAAAGGGGTTTCCAAGCTTCCAAAAATTACGAATCTCCAGAAACCTCAGCAAATATTTTTTCACCCAAACTGGATGATACTTTCAGGTAACGATCAGTACACGAAGGCGACTTGGTTCCCCAAATTTCGTTCTTCTATGTTGAAGCGTTCATTTCCAGTAACAGTTTGAATTTTTAGGTTTCACTCTGTTTTCTCCTATATCGATAGATGTATTTGGAACTCTAAATCCAACACGGTTTGTGCTAGCTTCTTGAAACTTGACACAGTAAAGTAGTTTCACGTTCTATCTCTATGTTTGGTTTCCTCTTGATAAAGCCCTAATCAGTGACGGGCGAGAAACACTTTCATGGAAAGGGGTTGCCAAGCTTCCAAAAATTACGAATCTCCAAAAATCTCAGCCAATATTTTTTCACCCAAACTGGATGATACTTTCAGGTAATGATCAGTACACTAAGGCGACTTGGTTCCCCAAATTTCGTTCTTCTATGTTGAAGCGTTCAATTCCAGTAACACTTTGAATTTTTAGGTATCACTCTGTTTTCTCCTATATTGATAGATGTATTTGGAACTCTAAATCCAACACGGTTTGTGCTAGCTTCTTGAAACTTGACACAGTAAAGTAGTTTCACGTTCTATCTCTATGTTTTGTTTCCTCTTGATGTAGCCCTAAGCAGTGACTGGCGAGAAACACTTTTGGAAAGGGGTTTCCAAGCTTCCAAAAATTACGAATCTCCAGAAATCTCAGCAAATATTTTTTCACCCAAACTGGATGACACTTTCAGGTAATGATCAGTACACTAAGGCGACTTGGTTCCCCAAATTTCGTTCTTCTATGTTGAAGCGTTCATTTCCAGTAACAGTTTGAATTTTTAGGTATCACTCTGTTTTCTCCTATATTTATAATTGTACTTGGAACTCTAAATCCAACACGGTTTGTGCTAGCTTCTTGAAACTTGACACAGTAAAGTAGTTTCACGTTCTATCTCTATGTTTGGTTTCCTCTTGATAAAGCCCTAATCAGTGACGGGCGAGAAACACTTTCATGGAAAGGGGTTGCCAAGCTTCCAAAAATTACGAATCTCCAGAAATCTCAGCAAATATTTTTTCACCCAAACTGGATGATACTTTCAGGTAATGATCAGTACACTAAGGCGACTTGGTTCCCCAAATTTCGTTCTTCTATGTTGAAGCGTTCATTTCCAGTAACACTTTGAATTTTTAGGTATCACTCTGTTTTCTCCTATATTGATAGATGTATTTGGAACTCTAAATCCAACACGGTTTGTGCTAGCTTCTTGAAACTTGACACAGTAAAGTAGTTTCACGTTCTCTCTCTATGTTTTGTTTCCTCTTGATGTAGCCCTAAGCAGTGACTGGCGAGAAACACTTTCATGGAAAGGGGTTGCCAAGCTTCCAAAAATTACGAATCTCCAGAAATCTCAGCAAATATTTTTTCACCCAAACTGGATGATACTTTCAGGTAATGATCAGTACACTAAGGCGACTTGGTTCCCCAAATTTCGTTCTTCTATGTTGAAGCGTTCATTTCCAGTAACACTTTGAATTTTTAGGTATCACTCTGTTTTCTCCTATATTGATAGATGTATTTGGAACTCTAAATCCAACACGGTTTGTGCTAGCTTCTTGAAACTTGACACAGTAAAGTAGTTTCACGTTCTATCTCTACGTTTTGTTTCCTCTTGATGTAGCCCTAAGCAGTGACTGGCGAGAAACACTTTCATGGAAAGGGGTTGCCAAGCTTCCAAAAATTACAAATCTCCAGAAATCTCAGCCAATATTTTTTCACCCAAACTGGATGATACTTTCAGGTAATGATCAGTACACTGAGGCGACTGGGTTCCCCAAATTTCGTTCTTCTATGTTGAAGCGTTCATTTCCAGTAACACTTTGAATTTTTAGGTATCACTCTGTTTTCTCCTATATTGATAGATGTATTTGGAACTCTAAATCCAACACGGTTTGTGCTAGCTTCTTGAAACTTGACACAGTAAAGTAGTTTCACGTTCTATCTCTATGTTTTGTTTCCTCTTGATGTAGCCCTAAGCAGTGACTGGCGAGAAACACTTTCATGGAAAGGGGTTGCCAAGCTTCCAAAAATTACGAATCTCCAGAAATCTCAGCAAATATTTTTTCAACCAAACTGGATGATACTTTCAGGTAATGATCAGTACACTAAGGCGACTTGGTTCCCCAAATTTCGTTCTTCTATGTTGAAGCGTTCATTTCCAGTAACACTTTGAATTTTTAGGTATCACTCTGTTTTCTCCTATATTGATACATGTACTTGGAACTCTAAATCCAACACGGTTTTTGCTAGCTTCTTGAAACTTGACACAGTGAAGTAGTTTCACGTTCTATCTCTATGGTTTGTTTCCTCTTGATGTAGCCCTAAGCACTGACTGGAGAGAAACACTTTCATGGAAAGGGGTTGCCAAGCTTCCAAAAATTACGAATCTCCAGAAATCTCAGCCAATATTTTTTCACACAAACTGGATGATACTTTCAGGTAATGATCAGTACACTAAGGCGACTTGGTTCCCCAAATTTCGTTCTTCTATGTTGAAGCGTTCATTTCCAGTAACACTTTGAATTTTTAGGTATCACTCTGTTTTCCCCTATATTGATAGATGTATTTGGAACTCTAAATCCAACACGGTTTGTGCTAGCTTCTTGAAACTTGACACAGTAAAGTAGTTTCACGTTCTATCTCTATGTGTTGTTTCCTCTTGATGTAGCCCTAAGCAGAGACTGGCGAGAAACACTTTCATGGAAAGGGGTTTCCAAGCTTCCAAAAATTACGAATCTCCAGAAACCTCAGCAAATATTTTTTCACCCAAACTGGATGATACTTTCAGGTAACGATCAGTACACGAAGGCGACTTGGTTCCCCAAATTTCGTTCTTCTATGTTGAAGCGTTCATTTCCAGTAACAGTTTGAATTTTTAGGTTTCACTCTGTTTTCTCCTATATCGATAGATGTATTTGGAACTCTAAATCCAACACGGTTTGTGCTAGCTTCTTGAAACTTGACACAGTAAAGTAGTTTCACGTTCTATCTCTATGTTTGGTTTCCTCTTGATAAAGCCCTAATCAGTGACGGGCGAGAAACACTTTCATGGAAAGGGGTTGCCAAGCTTCCAAAAATTACGAATCTCCAAAAATCTCAGCCAATATTTTTTCACCCAAACTGGATGATACTTTCAGGTAATGATCAGTACACTAAGGCGACTTGGTTCCCCAAATTTCGTTCTTCTATGTTGAAGCGTTCAATTCCAGTAACACTTTGAATTTTTAGGTATCACTCTGTTTTCTCCTATATTGATAGATGTATTTGGAACTCTAAATCCAACACGGTTTGTGCTAGCTTCTTGAAACTTGACACAGTAAAGTAGTTTCACGTTCTATCTCTACGTTTTGTTTCCTCTTGATGTAGCCCTAAGCAGTGACTGGCGAGAAACACTTTCATGGAAAGGGGTTGCCAAGCTTCCAAAAATTACGAATCTCCAGAAATCTCAGCCAATATTTTTTCACCCAAACTGGATGATACTTTCAGGTAATGATCAGTACACTAAGGCGACTTGGTTCCCCAAATTTCGTTCTTCTATGTTGAAGCGTTCATTTCCAGTAACACTTTGAATTTTTAGGTATCACTCTGTTTTCTCCTATATTGATACATGTACTTGGAACTCTAAATCCAACACGGTTTTTGCTAGCTTCTTGAAACTTGACACAGTGAAGTAGTTTCACGTTCTATCTCTATGGTTTGTTTCCTCTTGATGTAGCCCTAAGCACTGACTGGAGAGAAACACTTTCATGGAAAGGGGTTGCCAAGCTTCCGAAAATTACGAATCTCCAGAAATCTCAGCCAATATTTTTTCACCCAAACTGGATGATACTCTCAGGTAATGATCAGTACACTAAGGCGACTTGGTTCCCCAAATTTCGTTCTTCTATGTTGAAGCGTTCATTTCCAGTAACACTTTGAATTTTTAGGTATCACTCTGTTTTCTCCTATATTGATAGATGTATTTGGAACTCTAAATCCAACACGGTTTGTGCTAGCTTCTTGAAACTTGACACAGTAAAGTAGTTTCACGTTCTATCTCTATGTTTTGTTTCCTCTTGATGTAGCCCTAAGCAGAGACTGGCGAGAAACACTTTCATGGAAAGGGGTTTCCAAGCTTCCAAAAATTACGAATCTCCAGAAACCTCAGCAAATATTTTTTCACCCTAACTGGATGATACTTTCAGGTAATGATCAGTACACTAAGGCGACTTGGTTCCCCAAATTTCGTTCTTCTATGTTGAAGCGTTCATTTCCAGTAACAGTTTGAATTTTTAGGTATCACGCTGTTTTCTCCTATATTGATAGATGTATTTGGAACTCTAAATCCAACACGGTTTGTGCTAGCTTCTTGTAACTTGACACAGTAAAGTAGTTTCACGTTCTATCTCTATGTTTTGTTTCCTATTGATGTAGCCCTAAGCAGTGACTGGCGAGAAACACTTTCATGGAAAGGGGTTGCCAAGCTTCCAAAAATTACGAATCTCCAGAAATCTCAGCAAATATTTTTTCAACCAAACTGGATGATACTTTCAGGTAATGATCAGTACACTAAGGCGACTTGGTTCCCCAAATTTCGTTCTTCTATGTTGAAGCGTTCATTTCCAGTAACAGTTTGAATTTTTAGGTATCACTCTGTTTTCTCCTATATTGATACATGTACTTGGAACTCTAAATCCAACACGGTTTGTGCTAGCTTCTTGAAACTTGACACAGTGAAGTAGTTTCACGTTCTATCTCTATGGTTTGTTTCCTCTTGATGTAGCCCTAAGCACTGACTGGAGAGAAACACTTTCATGGAAAGGGGTTGCCAAGCTTCCAAAAATTACGAATCTCCAGAAATCTCAGCCAATATTTTTTCACCCAAACTGGATGATACTTTCAGGTAATGATCAGTACACTAAGGCGACTTGGTTCCCCAAATTTCGTTCTTCTATGTTGAAGCGTTCATTTCCAGTAACACTTTGAATTTTTAGGTATCACTCTGTTTTCTCCTATATTGATAGATGTATTTGGAACTCTAAATCCAACACGGTTTGTGCTAGCTTCTTGAAACTTGACACAGTAAAGTAGTTTCACGTTCTATCTCTACATTTTGTTTCCTCTTGATGTAGCCCTAAGCAGAGACTGGCGAGAAACACTTTCATGGAAAGGGGTTTCCAAGCTTCCAAAAATTACGAATCTCCAGAAACCTCAGCAAATATTTTTTCACCCAAACTGGATGATACTTTCAGGTAACGATCAGTACACGAAGGCGACTTGGTTCCCCAAATTTCGTTCTTCTATATTGAAGCGTTCATTTCCAGTAACAGTTTGAATTTTTAGGTTTCACTCTGTTTTCTCCTATATCGATAGATGTATTTGGAACTCTAAATCCAACACGGTTTGTGCTAGCTTCTTGAAACTTGACACAGTAAAGTAGTTTCACGTTCTATCTCTATGTTTGGTTTCCTCTTGATAAAGCCCTAATTAGTGACGGGCGAGAAACACTTTCATGGAAAGGGGTTGCCAAGCTTCCAAAAATTACGAATCTCCAGAAATCTCAGCAAATATTTTTTCACCCAAACTGGATGATACTTTCAGGTAATGATCAGTACACTAAGGCGACTTGGTTCCCCAAATTTCGTTCTTCTATGTTGAAGCGTTCATTTCCAGTAACACTTTGAATTTTTAGGTATCACTCTGTTTTCTCCTATATTGATAGATGTATTTGGAACTCTAAATCCAACACGGTTTGTGCTAGCTTCTTGAAACTTGACACAGTAAAGTAGTTTCACGTTCTCTCTCTATGTTTTGTTTCCTCTTGATGTAGCCCTAAGCAGTGACTGGCGAGAAACACTTTCATGGAAAGGGGTTGCCAAGCTTCCAAAAATTACGAATCTCCAGAAATCTCAGCAAATATTTTTTCACCCAAACTGGATGATACTTTCAGGTAATGATCAGTACACTAAGGCGACTTGGTTCCCCAAATTTCGTTCTTCTATGTTGAAGCGTTCATTTCCAGTAACACTTTGAATTTTTAGGTATCACTCTGTTTTCTCCTATATTGATAGATGTATTTGGAACTCTAAATCCAACACGGTTTGTGCTAGCTTCTTGAAACTTGACACAGTAAAGTAGTTTCACGTTCTATCTCTACGTTTTGTTTCCTCTTGATGTAGCCCTAAGCAGTGACTGGCGAGAAACACTTTCATGGAAAGGGGTTGCCAAGCTTCCAAAAATTACAAATCTCCAGAAATCACAGCCAATATTTTTTCACCCAAACTGGATGATACTTTCAGGTAATGATCAGTACACTGAGGCGACTGGGTTCCCCAAATTTCGTTCTTCTATGTTGAAGCGTTCATTTCCAGTAACACTTTGAATTTTTAGGTATCACTCTGTTTTCTCCTATATTGATAGATGTATTTGGAACTCTAAATCCAACACGGTTTGTGCTAGCTTCTTGAAACTTGACACAGTAAAGTAGTTTCACGTTCTATCTCTATGTTTTGTTTCCTCTTGATGTAGCCCTAAGCAGTGACTGGCGAGAAACACTTTCATGGAAAGGGGTTGCCAAGCTTCCAAAAATTACGAATCTCCAGAAATCTCAGCAAATATTTTTTCAACCAAACTGGATGATACTTTCAGGTAATGATCAGTACACTAAGGCGACTTGGTTCCCCAAATTTCGTTCTTCTATGTTGAAGCGTTCATTTCCAGTAACACTTTGAATTTTTAGGTATCACTCTGTTTTCTCCTATATTGATACATGTACTTGGAACTCTAAATCCAACACGGTTTTTGCTAGCTTCTTGAAACTTGACACAGTGAAGTAGTTTCACGTTCTATCTCTATGGTTTGTTTCCTCTTGATGTAGCCCTAAGCACTGACTGGAGAGAAACACTTGCATGGAAAGGGGTTGCCAAGCTTCCAAAAATTACGAATCTCCAGAAATCTCAGCCAATATTTTTTCACACAAACTGGATGATACTCTCAGGTAATGATCAGTACACTAAGGCGACTTGGTTCCCCAAATTTCGTTCTTCTATGTTGAAGCGTTCATTTCCAGTAACACTTTGAATTTTTAGGTATCACTCTGTTTTCTCCTATATTGATAGATGTATTTGGAACTCTAAATCCAACACGGTTTGTGCTAGCTTCTTGAAACTTGACACAGTAAAGTAGTTTCACGTTCTATCTCTATGTGTTGTTTCCTCTTGATGTAGCCCTAAGCAGAGACTGGCGAGAAACACTTTCATGGAAAGGGGTTTCCAAGCTTCCAAAAATTACGAATCTCCAGAAACCTCAGCAAATATTTTTTCACCCAAACTGGATGATACTTTCAGGTAACGATCAGTACACGAAGGCGACTTGGTTCCCCAAATTTCGTTCTTCTATGTTGAAGCGTTCATTTCCAGTAACAGTTTGAATTTTTAGGTTTCACTCTGTTTTCTCCTATATCGATAGATGTATTTGGAACTCTAAATCCAACACGGTTTGTGCTAGCTTCTTGAAACTTGACACAGTAAAGTAGTTTCACGTTCTATCTCTATGTTTGGTTTCCTCTTGATAAAGCCCTAATCAGTGACGGGCGAGAAACACTTTCATGGAAAGGGGTTGCCAAGCTTCCAAAAATTACGAATCTCCAAAAATCTCAGCCAATATTTTTTCACCCAAACTGGATGATACTTTCAGGTAATGATCAGTACACTAAGGCGACTTGGTTCCCCAAATTTCGTTCTTCTATGTTGAAGCGTTCAATTCCAGTAACACTTTGAATTTTTAGGTATCACTCTGTTTTCTCCTATATTGATAGATGTATTTGGAACTCTAAATCCAACACGGTTTGTGCTAGCTTCTTGAAACTTGACACAGTAAAGTAGTTTCACGTTCTATCTCTACGTTTTGTTTCCTCTTGATGTAGCCCTAAGCAGTGACTGGCGAGAAACACTTTCATGGAAAGGGGTTGCCAAGCTTCCAAAAATTACGAATCTCCAGAAATCTCAGCCAATATTTTTTCACCCAAACTGGATGATATTTTCAGGTAATGATCAGTACAGTGAGGCGACTGGGTTCCCCAAATTTCGTTCTTCTATGTTGAAGCGTTCATTTCCAGTAACACTTTGAATTTTTACGTATCACTCTGTTTTCTCCTATATTGATAGATGTATTTGGAACTCTAAATCCAACACGGTTTGTGCTAGCTTCTTGAAACTTGACACAGTAAAGTAGTTTCACGTTCTATCTCTATGTTTTGTTTCCTCTTGATGTAGCCCTAAGCAGTGACTGGCGAGAAACACTTTCATGGAAAGGGGTTGCCAAGCTTCCAAAAATTACGAATCTCCAGAAATCTCAGCAAATATTTTTTCAACCAAACTGGATGATACTTTCAGGTAATGATCAGTACACTAAGGCGACTTGGTTCCCCAAATTTCGTTCTTCTATGTTGAAGCGTTCATTTCCAGTAACACTTTGAATTTTTAGGTATCACTCTGTTTTCTCCTATATTGATACATGTACTTGGAACTCTAAATCCAACACGGTTTTTGCTAGCTTCTTGAAACTTGACACAGTGAAGTAGTTTCACGTTCTATCTCTATGGTTTGTTTCCTCTTGATGTAGCCCTAAGCACTGACTGGAGAGAAACACTTTCATGGAAAGGGGTTGCCAAGCTTCCAAAAATTACGAATCTCCAGAAATCTCAGCCAATATTTTTTCACCCAAACTGGATGATACTCTCAGGTAATGATCAGTACACTAAGGCGACTTGGTTCCCCAAATTTCGTTCTTCTATGTTGAAGCGTTCATTTCCAGTAACAGTTTGAATTTTTAGGTATCACTCTGTTTTCTCCTATATTGATAGATGTATTTGGAACTCTAAATCCAACACGGTTTGTGCTAGCTTCTTGAAACTTGACACAGTAAAGTAGTTTCACGTTCTATCTCTATGTTTTGTTTCCTCTTGATGTAGCCCTAAGCAGAGACTGGCGAGAAACACTTTCATGGAAAGGGGTTTCCAAGCTTCCAAAAATTACGAATCTCCAGAAACCTCAGCAAATATTTTTTCACCCTAACTGGATGATACTTTCAGGTAATGATCAGTACACTAAGGCGACTTGGTTCCCCAAATTTCGTTCTTCTATGTTGAAGCGTTCATTTCCAGTAACAGTTTGAATTTTTAGGTATCACGCTGTTTTCTCCTATATTGATAGATGTATTTGGAACTCTAAATCCAACACGGTTTGTGCTAGCTTCTTGTAACTTGACACAGTAAAGTAGTTTCACGTTCTATCTCTATGTTTTGTTTCCTATTGATGTAGCCCTAAGCAGTGACTGGCGAGAAACACTTTCATGGAAAGGGGTTGCCAAGCTTCCAAAAATTACGAATCTCCAGAAATCTCAGCAAATATTTTTTCAACCAAACTGGATGATACTTTCAGGTAATGATCAGTACACTAAGGCGACTTGGTTCCCCAAATTTCGTTCTTCTATGTTGAAGCGTTCATTTCCAGTAACAGTTTGAATTTTTAGGTATCACTCTGTTTTCTCCTATATTGATACATGTACTTGGAACTCTAAATCCAACACGGTTTGTGCTAGCTTCTTGAAACTTGACACAGTGAAGTAGTTTCACGTTCTATCTCTATGGTTTGTTTCCTCTTGATGTAGCCCTAAGCACTGACTGGAGAGAAACACTTTCATGGAAAGGGGTTGCCAAGCTTCCAAAAATTATGAATCTCCAGAAATCTCAGCCAATATTTTTTCACCCAAACTGGATGATACTTTCAGGTAATGATCAGTACACTAAGGTGACTTGGTTCCCCAAATTTCGTTCTTCTATGTTGAAGCGTTCATTTCCAGTAACACTTTGAATTTTTAGGTATCACTCTGTTTTCTCCTATATTGATAGATGTATTTGGAACTCTAAATCCAACACGGTTTGTGCTAGCTTCTTGAAACTTGACACAGTAAAGTAGTTTCACGTTCTATCTCTACGTTTTGTTTCCTCTTGATGTAGCCCTAAGCAGTGACTGGCGAGAAACACTTTCATGGAAAGGGGTTGCCAAGCTTCCAAAAATTACGAATCTCCAGAAATCTCAGCCAATATTTTTTCACCCAAACTGGATGATACTTTCAGGTAATGATCAGTACACTGAGGCGACTGGGTTCCCCAAATTTCGTTCTTCTATGTTGAAGCGTTCATTTTCAGTAACAGTTTGAATTTTTAGGTATCTCTCTGTTTTCTTCTATATTGATACATGTACTTGGAACTCTAAATCCAACACGGTTTGTGCTAGCTTCTTGAAACTTGACACAGTAAAGTAGTTTCACGTTCTATCTCTATGTTTTGTTTCCTCTTGATGTAGCCCTAAGCAGTGACTGGCGAGAAACACTTTCATGGAAAGGGGTTGCCAAGCTTCCAAAAATTACGAATCTCCAGAAATCTCAGCAAATATTTTTTCAACCAAACTGGATGATACTTTCAGGTAATGATCAGTACACTAAGGCGACTTGGTTCCCCAAATTTCGTTCTTCTATGTTGAAGCGTTCATTTCCAGTAACACTTTGAATTTTTAGGTATCACTCTGTTTTCTCCTATATTGATACATGTACTTGGAACTCTAAATCCAACACGGTTTTTGCTAGCTTCTTGAAACTTGACACAGTGAAGTAGTTTCACGTTCTATCTCTATGGTTTGTTTCCTCTTGATGTAGCCCTAAGCACTGACTGGAGAGAAACACTTTCATGGAAAGGGGTTGCCAAGCTTCCAAAAATTACGAATCTCCAGAAATCTCAGCCAATATTTTTTCACCCAAACTGGATGATACTCTCAGGTAATGATCAGTACACTAAGGCGACTTGGTTCCCCAAATTTCGTTCTTCTATGTTGAAGCGTTCATTTCCAGTAACACTTTGAATTTTTAGGTATCACTCTGTTTTCTCCTATATTGATAGATGTATTTGGAACTCTAAATCCAACACGGTTTGTGCTAGCTTCTTGAAACTTGACACAGTAAAGTAGTTTCACGTTCTATCTCTATGTTTTGTTTCCTCTTGATGTAGCCCTAAGCAGAGACTGGCGAGAAACACTTTCATGGAAAGGGGTTTCCAAGCTTCCAAAAATTACGAATCTCCAGAAACCTCAGCAAATATTTTTTCACCCTAACTGGATGATACTTTCAGGTAATGATCAGTACACTAAGGCGACTTGGTTCCCCAAATTTCGTTCTTCTATGTTGAAGCGTTCATTTCCAGTAACAGTTTGAATTTTTAGGTATCACGCTGTTTTCTCCTATATTGATAGATGTATTTGGAACTCTAAATCCAACACGGTTTGTGCTAGCTTCTTGAAACTTGACACAGTAAAGTAGTTTCACGTTCTATCTCTACGTTTTGTTTCCTCTTGATGTAGCCCTAAGCAGTGACTGGCGAGAAACACTTTCATGGAAAGGGGTTGCCAAGCTTCCAAAAATTACGAATCTCCAGAAATCTCAGCCAATATTTTTTCACCCAAACTGGATGATATTTTCAGGTAATGATCAGTACACTGAGGCGACTGGGTTCCCCAAATTTCGTTCTTCTATGTTGAAGCGTTCATTTCCAGTAACACTTTGAATTTTTACGTATCACTCTGTTTTCTCCTATATTGATAGATGTATTTGGAACTCTAAATCCAACACGGTTTGTGCTAGCTTCTTGAAACTTGACACAGTAAAGTAGTTTCACGTTCTATCTCTATGTTTTGTTTCCTCTTGATGTAGCCCTAAGCAGTGACTGGCGAGAAACACTTTCATGGAAAGGGGTTGCCAAGCTTCCAAAAATTACAAATCTCCAGAAATCTCAGCAAATATTTTTTCAACCAAACTGGATGATACTTTCAGGTAATGATCAGTACACTAAGGCGACTTGGTTCCCCAAATTTCGTTCTTCTATGTTGAAGCGTTCATTTCCAGTAACACTTTGAATTTTTAGGTATCACTCTGTTTTCTCCTATATTGATACATGTACTTGGAACTCTAAATCCAACACGGTTTGTGCTAGCTTCTTGAAACTTGACACAGTGAAGTAGTTTCACGTTCTATCTCTATGGTTTTTTCCTCTTGATGTAGCCCTAAGCACTGACTGGAGAGAAACACTTTCATGGAAAGGGGTTGCCAAGCTTCCAAAAATTACGAATCTCCAGAAATCTCAGCCAATATTTTTTCACCCAAACTGGATGATACTCTCAGGTAATGATCAGTACACTAAGGCGACTTGGTTCCCCAAATTTCGTTCTTCTATGTTGAAGCGTTCATTTCCAGTAACAGTTTGAATTTTTAGGTATCACTCTGTTTTCTCCTATATTGATAGATGTATTTGGAACTCTAAATCCAACACGGTTTGTGCTAGCTTCTTGAAACTTGACACAGTAAAGTAGTTTCACGTTCTATCTCTATGTTTTGTTTCCTCTTGATGTAGCCCTAAGCAGAGACTGGCGAGAAACACTTTCATGGAAAGGGGTTTCCAAGCTTCCAAAAATTACGAATCTCCAGAAACCTCAGCAAATATTTTTTCACCCTAACTGGATGATACTTTCAGGTAATGATCAGTACACTAAGGCGACTTGGTTCCCCAAATTTCGTTCTTCTATGTTGAAGCGTTCATTTCCAGTAACAGTTTGAATTTTTAGGTATCACGCTGTTTTCTCCTATATTGATAGATGTATTTGGAACTCTAAATCCAACACGGTTTGTGCTAGCTTCTTGTAACTTGACACAGTAAAGTAGTTTCACGTTCTATCTCTATGTTTTGTTTCCTATTGATGTAGCCCTAAGCAGTGACTGGCGAGAAACACTTTCATGGAAAGGGGTTGCCAAGCTTCCAAAAATTACGAATCTCCAGAAATCTCAGCAAATATTTTTTCAACCAAACTGGATGATACTTTCAGGTAATGATCAGTACACTAAGGCGACTTGGTTCCCCAAATTTCGTTCTTCTATGTTGAAGCGTTCATTTCCAGTAACAGTTTGAATTTTTAGGTATCACTCTGTTTTCTCCTATATTGATACATGTACTTGGAACTCTAAATCCAACACGGTTTGTGCTAGCTTCTTGAAACTTGACACAGTGAAGTAGTTTCACGTTCTATCTCTATGGTTTGTTTCCTCTTGATGTAGCCCTAAGCACTGACTGGAGAGAAACACTTTCATGGAAAGGGGTTGCCAAGCTTCCAAAAATTATGAATCTCCAGAAATCTCAGCCAATATTTTTTCACCCAAACTGGATGATACTTTCAGGTAATGATCAGTACACTAAGGTGACTTGGTTCCCCAAATTTCGTTCTTCTATGTTGAAGCGTTCATTTCCAGTAACACTTTGAATTTTTAGGTATCACTCTGTTTTCTCCTATATTGATAGATGTATTTGGAACTCTAAATCCAACACGGTTTGTGCTAGCTTCTTGAAACTTGACACAGTAAAGTAGTTTCACGTTCTATCTCTACGTTTTGTTTCCTCTTGATGTAGCCCTAAGCAGTGACTGGCGAGAAACACTTTCATGGAAAGGGGTTGCCAAGCTTCCAAAAATTACGAATCTCCAGAAATCTCAGCCAATATTTTTTCACCCAAACTGGATGATACTTTCAGGTAATGATCAGTACACTGAGGCGACTGGGTTCCCCAAATTTCGTTCTTCTATGTTGAAGCGTTCATTTTCAGTAACAGTTTGAATTTTTAGGTATCTCTCTGTTTTCTTCTATATTGATACATGTACTTGGAACTCTAAATCCAACACGGTTTGTGCTAGCTTCTTGAAACTTGACACAGTAAAGTAGTTTCACGTTCTATCTCTATGTTTTGTTTCCTCTTGATGTAGCCCTAAGCAGTGACTGGCGAGAAACACTTTCATGGAAAGGGGTTGCCAAGCTTCCAAAAATTACGAATCTCCAGAAATCTCAGCAAATATTTTTTCAACCAAACTGGATGATACTTTCAGGTAATGATCAGTACACTAAGGCGACTTGGTTCCCCAAATTTCGTTCTTCTATGTTGAAGCGTTCATTTCCAGTAACACTTTGAATTTTTAGGTATCACTCTGTTTTCTCCTATATTGATACATGTACTTGGAACTCTAAATCCAACACGGTTTTTGCTAGCTTCTTGAAACTTGACACAGTGAAGTAGTTTCACGTTCTATCTCTATGGTTTGTTTCCTCTTGATGTAGCCCTAAGCACTGACTGGAGAGAAACACTTTCATGGAAAGGGGTTGCCAAGCTTCCAAAAATTACGAATCTCCAGAAATCTCAGCCAATATTTTTTCACCCAAACTGGATGATACTCTCAGGTAATGATCAGTACACTAAGGCGACTTGGTTCCCCAAATTTCGTTCTTCTATGTTGAAGCGTTCATTTCCAGTAACACTTTGAATTTTTAGGTATCACTCTGTTTTCTCCTATATTGATAGATGTATTTGGAACTCTAAATCCAACACGGTTTGTGCTAGCTTCTTGAAACTTGACACAGTAAAGTAGTTTCACGTTCTATCTCTATGTTTTGTTTCCTCTTGATGTAGCCCTAAGCAGAGACTGGCGAGAAACACTTTCATGGAAAGGGGTTTCCAAGCTTCCAAAAATTACGAATCTCCAGAAACCTCAGCAAATATTTTTTCACCCTAACTGGATGATACTTTCAGGTAATGATCAGTACACTAAGGCGACTTGGTTCCCCAAATTTCGTTCTTCTATGTTGAAGCGTTCATTTCCAGTAACAGTTTGAATTTTTAGGTATCACGCTGTTTTCTCCTATATTGATAGATGTATTTGGAACTCTAAATCCAACACGGTTTGTGCTAGCTTCTTGTAACTTGACACAGTAAAGTAGTTTCACGTTCTATCTCTATGTTTTGTTTCCTATTGATGTAGCCCTAAGCAGTGACTGGCGAGAAACACTTTCATGGAAAGGGGTTGCCAAGCTTCCAAAAATTACGAATCTCCAGAAATCTCAGCAAATATTTTTTCAACCAAACTGGATGATACTTTCAGGTAATGATCAGTACACTAAGGCGACTTGGTTCCCCAAATTTCGTTCTTCTATGTTGAAGCGTTCATTTCCAGTAACAGTTTGAATTTTTAGGTATCACTCTGTTTTCTCCTATATTGATACATGTACTTGGAACTCTAAATCCAACACGGTTTGTGCTAGCTTCTTGAAACTTGACACAGTGAAGTAGTTTCACGTTCTATCTCTATGGTTTGTTTCCTCTTGATGTAGCCCTAAGCACTGACTGGAGAGAAACACTTTCATGGAAAGGGGTTGCCAAGCTTCCAAAAATTACGAATCTCCAGAAATCTCAGCCAATATTTTTTCACCCAAACTGGATGATACTTTCAGGTAATGATCAGTACACTAAGGCGACTTGGTTCCCCAAATTTCGTTCTTCTATGTTGAAGCGTTCATTTCCAGTAACACTTTGAATTTTTAGGTATCACTCTGTTTTCTCCTATATTGATAGATGTATTTGGAACTCTAAATCCAACACGGTTTGTGCTAGCTTCTTGAAACTTGACACAGTAAAGTAGTTTCACGTTCTATCTCTACGTTTTGTTTCCTCTTGATGTAGCCCTAAGCAGTGACTGGCGAGAAACACTTTCATGGAAAGGGGTTGCCAAGCTTCCAAAAATTACGAATCTCCAGAAATCTCAGCCAATATTTTTTCACCCAAACTGGATGACACTTTCAGGTAATGATCAGTACACTAAGGCGACTTGGTTCCCCAAATTTCGTTCTTCTATGTTGAAGCGTTCATTTCCAGTAACAGTTTGAATTTTTAGGTATCTCTCTGTTTTCTTCTATATTGATACATGTACTTGGAACTCTAAATCCAACACGGTTTGTGCTAGCTTCTTGAAACTTGACACAGTGAAGTAGTTTCACGTTCTATCTCTATGGTTTGTTTCCTTTTGATGTAGCCCTAAGCACTGACTGGAGAGAAACACTTTCATGGAAAGGGGTTTCCAAGCTTCCAAAAATTACGAATCTCCAGAAATCTCAGCCAATATTTTTTCACCCAAACTGGATGATACTTTCAGGTAATGATCAGTACACTAAGGCGACTTGGTTCCCCAAATTTCGTTCTTCTATGTTGAAGCGTTCATTTCCAGTAACACTTTGAATTTTTAGGTATCACTCTGTTTTCTCCTATATTGATAGATGTATTTGGCACTCTAAATCCAACACGGTTTGTGCTAGCTTCTTGAAACTTGACACAGTAAAGTAGTTTCACGTTCTATCTCTATGTTTTGTTTCCTCTTGATGTAGCCCTAAGCAGTGACTGGCGAGAAACACTTTCATGGAAAGGGGTTTCCAAGCTTCCAAAAATTACGAATCTCCAGAAATCTCAGCAAATATTTTTTCACCCTAACTGGATGATACTTTCAGGTAATGATCAGTACACTAAGGCGACTTGGTTCCCCAAATTTCGTTCTTCTATGTTGAAGCGTTCATTTCCAGTAACAGTTTGAATTTTTAGGTATCACTCTGTTTTCTCCTATATTGATAGATGTATTTGGAACTCTAAATCCAACACGGTTTGTGCTAGCTTCTTGTAACTTGACACAGTAAAGTAGTTTCACGTTCTATCTCTATGTTTTGTTTCCTCTTGATGTAGCCCTAAGCAGTGACTGGCGAGAAACACTTTCATGGAAAGGGGTTTCCAAGCTTCCAAAAATTACGAATCTCCAGAAATCTCAGCCAATATTTTTTCACCCAAACTGGATGATACTCTCAGGTAATGATCAGTACACTAAGGCGACTTGGTTCCCCAAATTTCGTTCTTCTATGTTGAAGCGTTCATTTCCAGTAACACTTTGAATTTTTAGGTATCACTCTGTTTTCTCCTATATTGATACATGTACTTGGAACTCTAAATCCAACACGGTTTGTGCTAGCTTCTTGAAACTTGACACAGTGAAGTAGTTTCACGTTCTATCTCTACGTTTTGTTTCCTCTTGATGTAGCCCTAAGCACTGACTGGCGAGAAACACTTTCATGGAAAGGGGTTTCCAAGCTTCCAAAAATTACGAATCTCCAGAAATCTCAGCCAATATTTTTTCACCCAAACTGGATGATACTTTCAGGTAATGATCAGTACACTGAGGCGACTTGGTTCCCCAAATTTCGTTCTTCTATGTTGAAGCGTTCATTTCCAGTAACACTTTGAATTTTTAGGTATCACTCTGTTTTCTCCTATATTGATAGATGTATTTGGCACTCTAAATCCAACACGGTTTGTGCTAGCTTCTTGAAACTTGACACAGTAAAGTAGTTTCACGTTCTATCTCTATGTTTTGTTTCCTCTTGATGTAGCCCTAAGCAGTGACTGGCGAGAAACACTTTCATGGAAAGGGGTTTCCAAGCTTCCAAAAATTACGAATCTCCAGAAATCTCAGCAAATATTTTTTCACCCTAACTGGATGATACTTTCAGGTAATGATCAGTACACTAAGGCGACTTGGTTCCCCAAATTTCGTTCTTCTATGTTGAAGCGTTCATTTCCAGTAACAGTTTGAATTTTTAGGTATCACTCTGTTTTCTCCTATATTGATAGATGTATTTGGAACTCTAAATGCAACACGGTTTGTGCTAGCTTCTTGTAACTTGACACAGTAAAGTAGTTTCACGTTCTATCTCTATGTTTTGTTTCCTCTTGATGTAGCCCTAAGCAGTGACTGGCGAGAAACACTTTCATGGAAAGGGGTTTCCAAGCTTCCAAAAATTACGAATCTCCAGAAATCTCAGCAAATATTTTTTCACCCAAACTGGATGATACTTTCAGGTAATGATCAGTACACTAAGGCGACTTGGTTCCCCAAATTTCGTTCTTCTATGTTGAAGCGTTCATTTCCAGTAACACTTTGAATTTTTAGGTATCACTCTGTTTTCTCCTATATTGATACATGTACTTGGAACTCTAAATCCAACACGGTTTGTGCTAGCTTCTTGAAACTTGACACAGTAAAGTAGTTTCACGTTCTATCTCTATGTTTTGTTTCCTCTTGATGTAGCCCTAAGTAGTGACTGGCGAGAAACACTTTCATGGAAAGGGGTTGCCAAGCTTCCAAAAATTACGAATCTCCAGAAATCTCAGCAAATATTTTTTCACCCAAACTGGATGATACTTTCAGGTAACGATCAGTACACGAAGGCGACTTGGTTCCCCAAATTTCGTTCTTCTATGTTGAAGCGTTCATTTCCAGTAACAGTTTGAATTTTTAGGTTTCACTCTGTTTTCTCCTATATTGATAGATGTATTTGGAACTCTAAATCCAACACGGTTTGTGCTAGCTTCTTGAAACTTGACACAGTAAAGTAGTTTCACGTTCTATCTCTATGTTTGGTTTCCTCTTGATAAAGCCCTAATCAGTGACGGGCGAGAAACACTTTCATGGAAAGGGGTTGCCAAGCTTCCAAAAATTACGAATCTCCAGAAATCTCAGCCAATATTTTTTCACCCAAACTGGATGATACTTTCAGGTAATGATCAGTACACTAAGGCGACTTGGTTCCCCAAATTTCGTTCTTCTATGTTGAAGCGTTCATTTCCAGTAACACTTTGAATTTTTAGGTATCACTCTGTTTTCTCCTATATTGATAGATGTATTTGGAACTCTAAATCCAACACGGTTTGTGCTAGCTTCTTGAAACTTGACACAGTAAAGTAGTTTCACGTTCTATCTCTATGTTTTGTTTCCTCTTGATGTAGCCCTAAGCAGTGACTGGCGAGAAACACTTTCATGGAAAGGGGTTGCCAAGCTTCCAAAAATTACGAATCTCCAGAAATCTCAGCAAATATTTTTTCACCCAAACTGGATGACACTTTCAGGTAATGATCAGTACACTAAGGCGACTTGGTTCCCCAAATTTCGTTCTTCTATGTTGAAGCGTTCATTTCCAGTAACACTTTGAATTTTTAGGTATCACTCTGTTTTCTCCTATATTGATAGATGTATTTGGAACTCTAAATCCAACACGGTTTGTGCTAGCTTCTTGAAACTTGACACAGTAAAGTAGTTTCACGTTCTATCTCTATGTTTTGTTTCCTCTTGATGTAGCCCTAAGCAGTGACTGGCGAGAAACACTTTCATGGAAAGGGGTTGCCAAGCTTCCAAAAATTACGAATCTCCAGAAATCTCAGCAAATATTTTTTCACCCAAACTGGATGATACTTTCAGGTAATGATCAGTACACTAAGGCGACTTGGTTCCCCAAATTTCGTTCTTCTATGTTGAAGCGTTCATTTCCAGTAACAGTTTGAATTTTTAGGTATCACTCTGTTTTCTCCTATATTGATACTTGTACTTGGAACTCTAAATCCAACACGGTTTGTGCTAGCTTCTTGAAACTTGACACAGTGAAGTAGTTTCACGTTCTATCTCTATGGTTTGTTTCCTCTTGATGTAGCCCTAAGCACTGACTGGAGAGAAACACTTTCATGGAAAGGGGTTGCCAAGCTTCCAAAAATTACGAATCTCCAGAAATCTCAGCCAATATTTTTTCACCCAAACTGGATGATACTTTCAGGTAATGATCAGTACACTAAGGCGACTTGGTTCCCCAAATTTCGTTCTTCTATGTTGAAGCGTTTATTTCCAGTAACACTTTGAATTTTTAGGTATCACTCTGTTTTCTCCTATATTGATAGATGTATTTGGAACTCTAAATCCAACACGGTTTGTGCTAGCTTCTTGAAACTTGACACAGTAAAGTAGTTTCACGTTCTATCTCTACGTTTTGTTTCCTCTTGATGTAGCCCTAAGCAGTGACTGGCGAGAAACACTTTCATGGAAAGGGGTTGCCAAGCTTCCAAAAATTACGAATCTCCAGAAATCTCAGCCAATATTTTTTCACCCAAACTGGATGATACTTTCAGGTAATGATCAGTACACTGAGGCGACTGGGTTCCCCAAATTTCGTTCTTCTATGTTGAAGCGTTCATTTCCAGTAACACTTTGAATTTTTAGGTATCACTCTGTTTTCTCCTATATTGATAGATGTATTTGGAACTCTAAATCCAACACGGTTTGTGCTAGCTTCTTGAAACTTGACACAGTAAAGTAGTTTCACGTTCTATCTCTATGTTTTGTTTCCTCTTGATGTAGCCCTAAGCAGTGACTGGCGAGAAACACTTTCATGGAAAGGGGTTGCCAAGCTTCCAAAAATTACGAATCTCCAGAAATCTCAGCAAATATTTTTTCACCCAAACTGGATGACACTTTCAGGTAATGATCAGTACACTAAGGCGACTTGGTTCCCCAAATTTCGTTCTTCTATGTTGAAGCGTTCATTTCCAGTAACACTTTGAATTTTTAGGTATCACTCTGTTTTCTCCTATATTGATAGATGTATTTGGAACTCTAAATCCAACACGGTTTGTGCTAGCTTCTTGAAACTTGACACAGTAAAGTAGTTTCACGTTCTATCTCTATGTTTTGTTTCCTCTTGATGTAGCCCTAAGCAGTGACTGGCGAGAAACACTTTCATGGAAAGGGGTTGCCAAGCTTCCAAAAATTACGAATCTCCAGAAATCTCAGCAAATATTTTTTCACCCAAACTGGATGATACTTTCAGGTAATGATCAGTACACTAAGGCGACTTGGTTCCCCAAATTTCGTTCTTCTATGTTGAAGCGTTCATTTCCAGTAACAGTTTGAATTTTTAGGTATCACTCTGTTTTCTCCTATATTGATACTTGTACTTGGAACTCTAAATCCAACACGGTTTGTGCTAGCTTCTTGAAACTTGACACAGTGAAGTAGTTTCACGTTCTATCTCTATGGTTTGTTTCCTCTTGATGTAGCCCTAAGCACTGACTGGAGAGAAACACTTTCATGGAAAGGGGTTGCCAAGCTTCCAAAAATTACGAATCTCCAGAAATCTCAGCCAATATTTTTTCACCCAAACTGGATGATACTTTCAGGTAATGATCAGTACACTAAGGCGACTTGGTTCCCCAAATTTCGTTCTTCTATGTTGAAGCGTTCATTTCCAGTAACACTTTGAATTTTTAGGTATCACTCTGTTTTCTCCTATATTGATAGATGTATTTGGAACTCTAAATCCAACACGGTTTGTGCTAGCTTCTTGAAACTTGACACAGTAAAGTAGTTTCACGTTCTATCTCTACGTTTTGTTTCCTCTTGATGTAGCCCTAAGCAGTGACTGGCGAGAAACACTTTCATGGAAAGGGGTTGCCAAGCTTCCAAAAATTACGAATCTCCAGAAATCTCAGCCAATATTTTTTCACCCAAACTGGATGCTACTTTCAGGTAATGATCAGTACACTGAGGCGACTGGGTTCCCCAAATTTCGTTCTTCTATGTTGAAGCGTTCATTTCCAGTAACACTTTGAATTTTTAGGTATCACTCTGTTTTCTCCTATATTGATAGATGTATTTGGAACTCTAAATCCAACACGGTTTGTGCTAGCTTCTTGAAACTTGACACAGTAAAGTAGTTTCACGTTCTATCTCTATGTTTTGTTTCCTCTTGATGTAGCCCTAAGCAGTGACTGGCGAGAAACACTTTCATGGAAAGGGGTTGCCAAGCTTCCAAAAATTACGAATCTCCAGAAATCTCAGCAAATATTTTTTCAACCAAACTGGATGATACTTTCAGGTAATGATCAGTACACTAAGGCGACTTGGTTCCCCAAATTTCGTTCTTCTATGTTGAAGCGTTCATTTCCAGTAACACTTTGAATTTTTAGGTATCACTCTGTTTTCTCCTATATTGATACATGTACTTGGAACTCTAAATCCAACACGGTTTTTGCTAGCTTCTTGAAACTTGACACAGTGAAGTAGTTTCACGTTCTATCTCTATGGTTTGTTTCCTCTTGATGTAGCCCTAAGCACTGACTGGAGAGAAACACTTTCATGGAAAGGGGTTGCCAAGCTTCCAAAAATTACGAATCTCCAGAAATCTCAGCCAATATTTTTTCACCCAAACTGGATGATACTCTCAGGTAATGATCAGTACACTAAGGCGACTTGGTTCCCCAAATTTCGTTCTTCTATGTTGAAGCGTTCATTTCCAGTAACACTTTGAATTTTTAGGTATCACTCTGTTTTCTCCTATATTGATAGATGTATTTGGAACTCTAAATCCAACACAGTTTGTGCTAGCTTCTTGAAACTTGACACAGTAAAGTAGTTTCACATTCTATCTCTATGTTTTGTTTCCTCTTGATGTAGCCCTAAGCAGAGACTGGCGAGAAACACTTTCATGGAAAGGGGTTTCCAAGCTTCCAAAAATTACGAATCTCCAGAAACCTCAGCAAATATTTTTTCACCCAAACTGGATGATACTTTCAGGTAACGATCAGTACACGAAGGCGACTTGGTTCCCCAAATTTCGTTCTTCTATGTTGAAGCGTTCATTTCCAGTAACAGTTTGAATTTTTAGGTTTCACTCTGTTTTCTCCTATATCGATAGATGTATTTGGAACTCTAAATCCAACACGGTTTGTGCTAGCTTCTTGAAACTTGACACAGTAAAGTAGTTTCACGTTCTATCTCTATGTTTTGTTTCCTCTTGATGTAGCCCTAAGCAGTGACTGGCGAGAAACACTTTCATGGAAAGGGGTTGCCAAGCTTCCAAAAATTACGAATCTTCAGAAATCTCAGCAAATATTTTTTCACCCAAACTGGATGACACTTTCAGGTAATGATCAGTACACTAAGGCGACTTGGTTCCCCAAATTTCGTTCTTCTATGTTGAAGCGTTCATTTCCAGTAACACTTTGAATTTTTAGGTATCACTCTGTTTTCTCCTATATTGATAGATGTATTTGGAACTCTAAATCCAACACGGTTTGTGCTAGCTTCTTGAAACTTGACACAGTAAAGTAGTTTCACGTTCTATCTCTATGTTTTGTTTCCTCTTGATGTAGCCCTAAGCAGTGACTGGCGAGAAACACTTTCATGGAAAGGGGTTGCCAAGCTTCCAAAAATTACGAATCTCCAGAAATCTCAGCAAATATTTTTTCACCCAAACTGGATGATACTTTCAGGTAATGATCAGTACACTAAGGCGACTTGGTTCCCCAAATTTCGTTCTTCTATGTTGAAGCATTCATTTCCAGTAACAGTTTGAATTTTTAGGTATCACTCTGTTTTCTCCTATATTGATACTTGTACTTGGAACTCTAAATCCAACACGGTTTGTGCTAGCTTCTTGAAACTTGACACAGTGAAGTAGTTTCACGTTCTATCTCTATGGTTTGTTTCCTCTTGATGTAGCCCTAAGCACTGACTGGAGAGAAACACTTTCATGGAAAGGGGTTGCCAAGCTTCCAAAAATTACGAATCTCCAGAAATCTCAGCCAATATTTTTTCACCCAAACTGGATGATACTTTCAGGTAATGATCAGTACACTAAGGCGACTTGGTTCCCCAAATTTCGTTCTTCTATGTTGAAGCGTTCATTTCCAGTAACACTTTGAATTTTTAGGTATCACTCTGTTTTCTCCTATATTGATAGATGTATTTGGAACTCTAAATCCAACACGGTTTGTGCTAGCTTCTTGAAACTTGACACAGTAAAGTAGTTTCACGTTCTATCTCTACGTTTTGTTTCCTCTTGATGTAGCCCTAAGCAGTGACTGGCGAGAAACACTTTCATGGAAAGGGGTTGCCAAGCTTCCAAAAATTACGAATCTCCAGAAATCTCAGCAAATATTTTTTCACCCAAACTGGATGATACTTTCAGGTACTGATCAGTACACTGAGGCGACTGGGTTCCCCAAATTTCGTTCTTCTATGTTGAAGCGTTCATTTCCAGTAACACTTTGAATTTTTAGGTATCACTCTGTTTTCTCCTATATTGATAGATGTATTTGGAACTCTAAATCCAACACGGTTTGTGCTAGCTTCTTGAAACTTGACACAGTAAAGTAGTTTCACGTTCTATCTCTATGTTTTGTTTCCTCTTGATGTAGCCCTAAGCAGTGACTGGCGAGAAACACTTTCATGGAAAGGGGTTGCCAAGCTTCCAAAAATTACGAATCTCCAGAAATCTCAGCAAATATTTTTTCAACCAAACTGGATGATACTTTCAGGTAATGATCAGTACACTAAGGCGACTTGGTTCCCCAAATTTCGTTCTTCTATGTTGAAGCGTTCATTTCCAGTAACACTTTGAATTTTTAGGTATCACTCTGTTTTCTCCTATATTGATACATGTACTTGGAACTCTAAATCCAACACGGTTTTTGCTAGCTTCTTGAAACTTGACACAGTGAAGTAGTTTCACGTTCTATCTCTATGGTTTGTTTCCTCTTGATGTAGCCCTAAGCACTGACTGGAGAGAAACACTTTCATGGAAAGGGGTTGCCAAGCTTCCAAAAATTACGAATCTCCAGAAATCTCAGCCAATATTTTTTCACCCAAACTGGATGATACTCTCAGGTAATGATCAGTACACTAAGGCGACTTGGTTCCCCAAATTTCGTTCTTCTATGTTGAAGCGTTCATTTCCAGTAACACTTTGAATTTTTAGGTATCACTCTGTTTTCTCCTATATTGATTGATGTATTTGGAACTCTAAATCCAACACGGTTTGTGCTAGCTTCTTGAAACTTGACACAGTAAAGTAGTTTCACATTCTATCTCTATGTTTTGTTTCCTCTTGATGTAGCCCTAAGCAGAGACTGGCGAGAAACACTTTCATGGAAAGGGGTTTCCAAGCTTCCAAAAATTAGGAATCTCCAGAAACCTCAGCAAATATTTTTTCACCCAAACTGGATGATACTTTCAGGTAACGATCAGTACCCGAAGGCGACTTGGTTCCCCAAATTTCGTTCTTCTATGTTGAAGCGTTCATTTCCAGTAACAGTTTGAATTTTTAGGTTTCACTCTGTTTTCTCCTATATCGATAGATGTATTTGGAACTCTAAATCCAACACGGTTTGTGCTAGCTTCTTGAAACTTGACACAGTAAAGTAGTTTCACGTTCTATCTCTATGTTTGGTTTCCTCTTGATAAAGCCCTAATCAGTGACGGGCGAGAAACACTTTCATGGAAAGGGGTTGCCAAGCTTCCAAAAATTACGAATCTCCAAAAATCTCAGCCAATATTTTTTCACCCAAACTGGATGATACATTCAGGTAATGATCAGTACACTAAGGCGACTTGGTTCCCCAAATTTCGTTCTTCTATGTTGAAGCGTTCAATTCCAGTAACACTTTGAATTTTTAGGTATCACTCTGTTTTCTCCTATATTGATAGATGTATTTGGAACTCTAAATCCAACACGGTTTGTGCTAGCTTCTTGAAACTTGACACAGTAAAGTAGTTTCACGTTCTATCTCTATGTTTTGTTTCCTCTTGATGTAGCCCTAAGCAGTGACTGGCGAGAAACACTTTCATGGAAAGGGGTTTCCAAGCTTCCAAAAATTACGAATCTCCAGAAACCTCAGCAAATATTTTTTCACCCAAACTGGATGATACTTTCAGGTAACGATCAGTACACGAAGGCGACTTGGTTCCCCAAATTTCGTTCTTCTATGTTGAAGCGTTCATTTCCAGTAACAGTTTGAATTTTTAGGTATCACTCTGTTTTCTCCTATATTGATACTTGTACTTGGAACTCTAAATCCAACACGGTTTGTGCTAGCTTCTTGAAACTTGACACAGTAAAGTAGTTTCACGTTCTATCTCTATGTTTGGTTTCCTCTTGATAAAGCCCTAATCAGTGACGGGCGAGAAACACTTTCATGGAAAGGGGTTGCCAAGCTTCCAAAAATTACGAATCTCCAAAAATCTCAGCCAATATTTTTTCACCCAAACTGGATGATACTTTCAGGTAATGATCAGTACACTAAGGCGACTTGGTTCCCCAAATTTCGTTCTTCTATGTTGAAGCGTTCATTTCCAGTAACACTTTGAATTTTTAGGTATCACTCTGTTTTCTCCTATATTGATAGATGTATTTGGAACTCTCAATCCAACACGGTTTGTGCTAGCTTCTTGAAACTTGACACAGTAAAGTAGTTTCACGTTCTCTCTCTATGTTTTGTTTCCTCTTGATGTAGCCCTAAGCAGTGACTGGCGAGAAACACTTTCATGGAAAGGGGTTTCCAAGCTTCCAAAAATTACGAATCTCCAGAAATCTCAGCAAATATTTTTTCACCCAAACTGGATGGCACTTTCAGGTAATGATCAGTACACTAAGGCGACTTGGTTCCCCAAATTTCGTTCTTCTATGTTGAAGCGTTCATTTTTAGTAACACTTTGAATTTTTAGGTATCACTCTGTTTTCTCCTATATTGATAGATGTATTTGGAACTCTAAATCCAACACGGTTTGTGCTAGCTTCTTGAAACTTGACACAGTAAAGTAGTTTCACGTTCTATCTCTATGTTTTGTTTCCTCTTGATGTAGCCCTAAGCAGTGACTGGCGAGAAACACTTTCATGGAAAGGGGTTGCCAAGCTTCCAAAAATTACGAATCTCCAGAAATCTCAGCAAATATTTTTTCAACCAAACTGGATGATACTTTCAGGTAATGATCAGTACACTAAGGCGACTTGGTTCCCCAAATTTCGTTCTTCTATGTTGAAGCGTTCATTTCCAGTAACACTTTGAATTTTTAGGTATCACTCTGTTTTCTCCTATATTGATACATGTACTTGGAACTCTAAATCCAACACGGTTTTTGCTAGCTTCTTGAAACTTGACACAGTGAAGTAGTTTCACGTTCTATCTCTATGGTTTGTTTCCTCTTGATGTAGCCCTAAGCACTGACTGGAGAGAAACACTTTCATGGAAAGGGGTTGCCAAGCTTCCAAAAATTACGAATCTCCAGAAATCTCAGCCAATATTTTTTCACCCAAACTGGATGATACTCTCAGGTAATGATCAGTACACTAAGGCGACTTGGTTCCCCAAATTTCGTTCTTCTATGTTGAAGCGTTCATTTCCAGTAACACTTTGAATTTTTAGGTATCACTCTGTTTTCTCCTATATTGATAGATGTATTTGGAACTCTAAATCCAACACGGTTTGTGCTAGCTTCTTGAAACTTGACAGAGTAAAGTAGTTTCACGTTCTATCTCTATGTTTTGTTTCCTCTTGATGTAGCCCTAAGCAGAGACTGGCGAGAAACACTTTCATGGAAAGGGGTTTCCAAGCTTCCAAAAGTTACGAATCTCCAGAAATCTCAGCAAATATTTTTTCACCCTAACTGGATGATACTTTCAGGTAATGATCAGTACACTAAGGCGACTTGGTTCCCCAAATTTCGTTCTTCTATGTTGAAGCGTTCATTTCCAGTAACAGTTTGAATTTTTAGGTATCACTCTGTTTTCTCCTATATTGATAGATGTATTTGGAACTCTAAATCCAACACGGTTTGTGCTAGCTTCTTGTAACTTGACACAGTAAAGTAGTTTCACGTTCTATCTCTATGTTTTGTTTCCTATTGATGTAGCCCTAAGCAGTGACTGCCGAGAAACACTTTCATGGAAAGGGGTTGCCAAGCTTCCAAAAATTACGAATCTCCAGAAATCTCAGCAAATATTTTTTCAACCAAACTGGATGATACTTTCAGGTAATGATCAGTACACTAAGGCGACTTGGTTCCCCAAATTTCGTTCTTCTATGTTGAAGCGTTCATTTCCAGTAACAGTTTGAATTTTTAGGTATCACTCTGTTTTCTCCTATATTGATACATGTACTTGGAACTCTAAATCCAACACGGTTTGTGCTAGCTTCTTGAAACTTGACACAGTGAAGTAGTTTCACGTTCTATCTCTATGGTTTGTTTCCTCTTGATGTAGCCCTAAGCACTGACTGGAGAGAAAAACTTTCATGGAAAGGGGTTGCCAAGCTTCCAAAAATTACGAATCTCCAGAAATCTCAGCCAATATTTTTTCACCCAAACTGGATGATACTTTCAGGTAATGATCAGTACACTAAGGCGACTTGGTTCCCCAAATTTCGTTCTTCTATGTTGAAGCGTTCATTTCCAGTAACACTTTGAATTTTTAGGTATCACTCTGTTTTCTCCTATATTGATAGATGTATTTGGAACTCTAAATCCAACACGGTTTGTGCTAGCTTCTTGAAACTTGACACAGTAAAGTAGTTTCACGTTCTATCTCTACGTTTTGTTTCCTCTTGATGTAGCCCTAAGCAGTGACTGGCGAGAAACACTTTCATGGAAAGGGGTTGCCAAGCTTCCAAAAATTACGAATCTCCAGAAATCTCAGCCAATATTTTTTCACCCAAACTGGATGATACTTTCAGGTAATGATCAGTACACTGAGGCGACTGGGTTCCCCAAATTTCGTTCTTCTATGTTGAAGCGTTCATTTCCAGTAACACTTTGAATTTTTAGGTATCACTCTGTTTTCTCCTATATTGATAGATGTATTTGGAACTCTAAATCCAACACGGTTTGTGCTAGCTTCTTGAAACTTGACACAGTAAAGTAGTTTCACGTTCTATCTCTATGTTTTGTTTCCTCTTGATGTAGCCCTAAGCAGTGACTGGCGAGAAACACTTTCATGGAAAGGGGTTGCCAAGCTTCCAAAAATTACGAATCTCCAGAAATCTCAGCAAATATTTTTTCAACCAAACTGGATGATACTTTCAGGTAATGATCAGTACACTAAGGCGACTTGGTTCCCCAAATTTCGTTCTTCTATGTTGAAGCGTTCATTTCCAGTAACAGTTTGAATTTTTAGGTATCACTCTGTTTTCTCCTATATTGATACATGTACTTGGAACTCTAAATCCAACACGGTTTTTGCTAGCTTCTTGAAACTTGACACAGTGAAGTAGTTTCACGTTCTATCTCTATGGTTTGTTTCCTCTTGATGTAGCCCTAAGCACTGACTGGAGAGAAACACTTTCATGGAAAGGGGTTGCCAAGCTTCCAAAAATTACGAATCTCCAGAAACCTCAGCAAAAATTTTTTCACCCTAACTGGATGATACTTCCAGGTAATGATCAGTACACTAAGGCGACTTGGTTCCCCAAATTTCGTTCTTCTATGTTGAAGCGTTCATTTCCAGTAACAGTTTGAATTTTTAGGTATCACTCTGTTTTCTCCTATATTGATAGATGTATTTGGAACTCTAAATCCAACACGGTTTGTGCTAGCTTCTTGTAACTTGACACAGTAAAGTAGTTTCACGTTCTATCTCTATGTTTTGTTTCCTATTGATGTAGCCCTAAGCAGTGACTGGCGAGAAACACTTTCATGGAAAGGGGTTGCCAAGCTTCCAAAAATTACGAATCTCCAGAAATCTCAGCAAATATTTTTTCAACCAAACTGGATGATACTTTCAGGTAATGATCAGTACACTAAGGCAACTTGGTTCCCCAAATTTCGTTCTTCTATGTTGAAGCGTTCATTTCCAGTAACAGTTTGAATTTTTAGGTATCACTCTGTTTTCTCCTATATTGATACATGTACTTGGAACTCTAAATCCAACACGGTTTGTGCTAGCTTCTTGAAACTTGACACAGTGAAGTAGTTTCACGTTCTATCTCTATGGTTTGTTTCCTCTTGATGTAGCCCTAAGCACTGACTGGAGAGAAACACTTTCATGGAAAGGGGTTGCCAAGCTTCCAAAAATTACGAATCTCCAGAAATCTCAGCCAATATTTTTTCACCCAAACTGGATGATACTTTCAGGTAATGATCAGTACACTAAGGCGACTTGGTTCCCCAAATTTCGTTCTTCTATGTTGAAGCGTTCATTTCCAGTAACAGTTTGAATTTTTAGGTATCACTCTGTTTTCTCCTATATTGATAGATGTATTTGGAACTCTAAATCCAACACGGTTTGTGCTAGCTTCTTGAAACTTGACACAGTAAAGTAGTTTCACGTTCTATCTCTATGTTTTGTTTCCTCTTGATGTAGCCCTAAGCAGTGACTGGCGAGAAACACTTTCATGGAAAGGGGTTGCCAAGCTTCCAAAAATTACGAATCTCCAGAAATCTCAGCCAATATTTTTTCACCCAAACTGGATGATACTTTCAGGTAATGATCAGTACACTAAGGCGACTTGGTTCCCCAAATTTCGTTCTTCTATGTTGAAGCGTTCATTTCCAGTAACAGTTTGAATTTTTAGGTATCTCTCTGTTTTCTTCTATATTGATACATGTACTTGGAACTCTAAATCCAACACGGTTTGTGCTAGCTTCTTGAAACTTGACACAGTGAAGTAGTTTCACGTTCTATCTCTATGGTTTGTTTCCTCTTGATGTAGCCCTAAGCAGTGACTGGCGAGAAACACTTTCATGGAAAGGGGTTGCCAAGCTTCCAAAAATTACGAATCTCCAGAAATCTCAGCAAATATTTTTTCACCCAAACTGGATGACACTTTCAGGTAATGATCAGTACACTAAGGCGACTTGGTTCCCCAAATTTCGTTCTTCTATGTTGAAGCGTTCATTTCCAGTAACACTTTGAATTTTTAGGTATCACTCTGTTTTCTCCTATATTGATAGATGTATTTGGAACTCTAAATCCAACACGGTTTGTGCTAGCTTCTTGAAACTTGACACAGTAAAGTAGTTTCACGTTCTATCTCTATGTTTTGTTTCCTCTTGATGTAGCCCTAAGCAGAGACTGGCGAGAAACACTTTCATGGAAAGGGGTTTCCAAGCTTCCAAAAATTACGAATCTCCAGAAATCTCAGCCAATATTTTTTCACCCTAACTGGATGATACTTTCAGGTAATGATCAGTACACTAAGGCGACTTGGTTCCCCAAATTTCGTTCTTCTATGTTGAAGCGTTCATTTCCAGTAACAGTTTGAATTTTTAGGTATCACTCTGTTTTCTCCTATATTGATAGATGTATTTGGAACTCTAAATCCAACACGGTTTGTGCTAGCTTCTTGAAACTTGACACAGTAAAGTAGTTTCACGTTCTATCTCTATGTTTTGTTTCCTCTTGATGTAGCCCTAAGCAGTGACTGGCGAGAAACACTTTCATGGAAAGGGGTTGCCAAGCTTCCAAAAATTACGAATCTCCAGAAATCTCAGCAAATATTTTTTCAACCAAACTGGATGATACTTTCAGGTAATGATCAGTACACTAAGGCGACTTGGTTCCCCAAATTTCGTTCTTCTATGTTGAAGCGTTCATTTCCAGTAACACTTTGAATTTTTAGGTATCACTCTGTTTTCTCCTATATTGATACATGTACTTGGAACTCTAAATCCAACACGGTTTTTGCTAGCTTCTTGAAACTTGACACAGTGAAGTAGTTTCACGTTCTATCTCTATGGTTTGTTTCCTCTTGATGTAGCCCTAAGCACTGACTGGAGAGAAACACTTTCATGGAAAGGGGTTGCCAAGCTTCCAAAAATTACGAATCTCCAGAAATCTCAGCCAATATTTTTTAACCCAAACTGGATGATACTCTCAGGTAACGATCAGTACACTAAGGCGACTTGGTTCCCCAAATTTCGTTCTTCTATGTTGAAGCGTTCATTTCCAGTAACACTTTGAATTTTTAGGTATCACTCTGTTTTCTCCTATATTGATAGATGTATTTGGAACTCTAAATCCAACACGGTTTTTGCTAGCTTCTTGAAACTTGACACAGTAAAGTAGTTTCACGTTCTATCTCTATGTTTTGTTTCCTCTTGATGTAGCCCTAAGCAGAGACTGGCGAGAAACACTTTCATGGAAAGGGGTTTCCAAGCTTCCAAAAATTACGAATCTCCAGAAATATCAGCAAATATTTTTTCACCCTAACTGGATGATACTTTCAGGTAATGATCAGTACACTAAGGCGACTTGGTTCCCCAAATTTCGTTCTTCTATGTTGAAGCGTTCATTTCCAGTAACAGTTTGAATTTTTAGGTATCACTCTGTTTTCTCCTATATTGATAGATGTATTTGGAACTCTAAATCCAACACAGTTTGTGCTAGCTTCTTGTAACTTGACACAGTAAAGTAGTTTCACGTTCTATCTCTATGTTTTGTTTCCTATTGATGTAGCCCTAAGCAGTGACTGGCGAGAAACACTTTCATGGAAAGGGGTTGCCAAGCTTCCAAAAATTACGAATCTCCAGAAATCTCAGCAAATATTTTTCAACCAAACTGGATGATACTTTCAGGTAATGATCAGTACACTAAGGCGACTTGGTTCCCCAAATTTCGTTCTTCTATGTTGAAGCGTTCATTTCCAGTAACAGTTTGAATTTTTAGGTATCACTCTGTTTTCTCCTATATTGATACATGTACTTGGAACTCTAAATCCAACATGGTTTGTGCTAGCTTCTTGAAACTTGACACAGTGAAGTAGTTTCACGTTCTATCTCTATGGTTTGTTTCCTCTTGATGTAGCCCTAAGCACTGACTGGAGAGAAACACTTTCATGGAAAGGGGTTGCCAAGCTTCCAAAAATTACGAATCTCCAGAAATCTCAGCCAATATTTTTTCACCCAAACTGGATGATACTTTCAGGTAATGATCAGTACACTAAGGCGACTTGGTTCCCCAAATTTCATTCTTCTATGTTGAAGCGTTCATTTCCAGTAACACTTTGAATTTTTAGGTATCACTCTGTTTTCTCCTATATTGATAGATGTATTTGGAACTCTAAATCCAACACGGTTTGTGCTAGCTTCTTGAAACTTGACACAGTAAAGTAGTTTCACGTTCTATGTCTATGTTTTGTTTCCTCTTGATGTAGCCCTAAGCAGTGACTGGCGAGAAACACTTTCATGGAAAGGGGTTGCCAAGCTTCCAAAAATTACGAATCTCCAGAAATCTCAGCCAATATTTTTTCACCCAAACTGGATGATACTTTCAGGTAATGATCAGTACACTGAGGCGACTTGGTTCCCCAAATTTCGTTCTTCTATGTTGAAGCGTTCATTTCCAGTAACACTTTGAATTTTTAGGTATCACTCTGTTTTCTCCTATATTGATAGATGTATTTGGAACTCTAAATCCAACACGGTTTGTGCTAGCTTCTTGAAACTTGACACAGTAAAGTAGTTTCACGTTCTATCTCTATGTTTTGTTTCCTCTTGATGTAGCCCTAAGCAGTGACTGGCGAGAAACTCTTTCATGGAAAGGGGTTGCCAAGCTTCCAAAAATTACGAATCTCCAGAAATCTCAGCTAATATTTTTTCAACCAAACTGGATGATACTTTCAGGTAATGATCAGTACACTAAGGCGACTTGGTTCCCCAAATTTCGTTCTTCTATGTTGAAGCGTTCATTTCCAGTAACACTTTGAATTTTTAGGTATCACTCTGTTTTCTCCTATATTGATACATGTACTTGGAACTCTAAATCCAACACGGTTTTTGCTAGCTTCTTGAAACTTGACACAGTGAAGTAGTTTCACGTTCTATCTCTATGGTTTGTTTCCTCTTGATGTAGCCCTAAGCACTGACTGGAGAGAAACACTTTCATGGAAAGGGGTTGCCAAGCTTCCAAAAATTACGAATCTCCAGAAATCTCAGCCAATATTTTTTCACCCAAACTGGATGATACTCTCAGGTAATGATCAGTACACTAAGGCGACTTGGTTCCCCAAATTTCGTTCTTCTATGTTGAAGCGTTCATTTCCAGTAACACTTTGAATTTTTAGGTATCACTCTGTTTTCTCCTATATTGATAGATGTATTTGGAACTCTAAATCCAACACGGTTTGTGCTAGCTTCTTGAAACTTGACACAGTAAAGTAGTTTCACGTTCTATCTCTATGTTTTGTTTCCTCTTGATGTAGCCCTAAGCAGAGACTGGCGAGAAACACTTTCATGGAAAGGGGTTTCCAAGCTTCCAAAAATTACGAATCTCCAGAAACCTCAGCAAATATTTTTTCACCCTAACTGGATGATACTTTCAGGTAATGATCAGTACACTAAGGCGACTTGGTTCCCCAAATTTCGTTCTTCTATGTTGAAGCGTTCATTTCCAGTAACAGTTTGAATTTTTAGGTATCACTCTGTTTTCTCCTATATTGATAGATGTATTTGGAACTCTAAATCCAACACGGTTTGTGCTAGCTTCTTGTAACTTGACACAGTAAAGTAGTTTCACGTTCTATCTCTATGTTTTGTTTCCTATTGATGTAGCCCTAAGCAGTGACTGGCGAGAAACACTTTCATGGAAAGGGGTTGCCAAACTTCCAAAAATTACGAATCTCCAGAAATCTCAGCAAATATTTTTTCAACCAAACTGGATGATACTTTCAGGTAATGATCAGTACACTAAGGCGACTTGGTTCCCCAAATTTCGTTCTTCTATGTTGAAGCGTTCATTTCCAGTAACAGTTTGAATTTTTAGGTATCACTCTGTTTTCTCCTATATTGATACATGTACTTGGAACTCTAAATCCAACACGGTTTGTGCTAGCTTCTTGAAACTTGACACAGTGAAGTAGTTTCACGTTCTATCTCTATGGTTTTTTCCTCTTGATGTAGCCCTAAGCACTGACTGGAGAGAAACACTTTCATGGAAAGGGGTTGCCAAGCTTCCAAAAATTACGAATCTCCAGAAATCTCAGCCAATATTTTTTCACCCAAACTGGATGATACTTTCAGGTAATGATCAGTACACTAAGGCGACTTGGTTCCCCAAATTTCGTTCTTCTATGTTGAAGCGTTCATTTCCAGTAACACTTTGAATTTTTAGGTATCACTCTGTTTTCTCCTATATTGATAGATGTATTTGGAACTCTAAATCCAACACGGTTTGTGCTAGCTTCTTGAAACATGACACAGTAAAGTAGTTTCACGTTCTATCTCTACGTTTTGTTTCCTCTTGATGTAGCCCTAAGCAGTGACTGGCGAGAAACACTTTCATGGAAAGGGGTTGCCAAGCTTCCAAAAATTACGAATCTCCAGAAATCTCAGCCAATATTTTTTCACCCAAACTGGATGATACTTTCAGGTAATGATCAGTACACTAAGGCGACTTGGTTCCCCAAATTTCGTTCTTCTATGTTGAAGCGTTCATTTCCAGTAACACTTTGAATTTTTAGGTATCACTCTGTTTTCTCATATATTGATAGATGTATTTGGAACTCTAAATCCAACACGGTTTGTGCTAGCTTCTTGAAACTTGACACAGTAAAGTAGTTTCACGTTCTATCTCTACGTTTTGTTTCCTCTTGATGTAGCCCTAAGCAGTGACTGGCGAGAAACACTTTCATGGAAAGGGGTTGCCAAGCTTCCAAAAATTACGAATCTCCAGAAATCTCAGCCAATATTTTTTCACCCAAACTGGATGATACTTTCAGGTAATGATCAGTACACTGAGGCGACTTGGTTCCCCAAATTTCGTTCTTCTATGTTGAAGCGTTCATTTCCAGTAACACTTTGAATTTTTAGGTATCACTCTGTTTTCTCCTATATTGATAGATGTATTTGGAACTCTAAATCCAACACGGTTTGTGCTAGCTTTTTGAAACTTGACACAGTAAAGTAGTTTCACGTTCTATCTCTATGTTTTGTTTCCTCTTGATGTAGCCCTAAGCAGTGACTGGCGAGAAACACTTTCATGGAAAGGGGTTGCCAAGCTTCCAAAAATTACGAATCTCCAGAAATCTCAGCAAATATTTTTTCACCCAAACTGGATGATACTTTCAGGTAATGATCAGTACACTAAGGCGACTTGGTTCCCCAAATTTCGTTCTTCTATGTTGAAGCGTTCATTTCCAGTAACACTTTGAATTTTTAGGTATCACTCTGTTTTCTCCTATATTGATACATGTACTTGGAACTCTAAATCCAACACGGTTTTTGCTAGCTTCTTGAAACTTGACACAGTGAAGTAGTTTCACGTTCTATCTCTATGGGTTGTTTCCTCTTGATGTAGCCCTAAGCACTGACTGGAGAGAAACACTTTCATGGAAAGGGGTTGCCAAACTTCCAAAAATTACGAATCTCCAGAAATCTCAGCCAATATTTTTTCACCCAAACTGGATGATACTCTCAGGTAATGATCAGTACACTAAGGCGACTTGGTTCCCCAAATTTCGTTCTTCTATGTTGAAGCGTTCATTTCCAGTAACACTTTGAATTTTTAGGTATCACTCTGTTTTCTCCTATATTGATAGATGTATTTGGAACTCTAAATCCAACACGGTTTGTGCTAGCTTCTTGAAAGTTGACACAGTAAAGTAGTTTCACGTTCTATCTCTATGTTTTGTTTCCTCTTGATGTAGCCCTAAGCACTGACTGGCGAGAAACACTTTCATGGAAAGGGGTTGCCAAGCTTCCAAAAATTACGAATCTCCAGAAACCTCAGCAAATATTTTTTCACCCAAACTGGATGATACTTTCAGGTAACGATCAGTACACGAAGGCGACTTGGTTCCCCAAATTTCGTTCTTCTATGTTGAAGCGTTCATTTCCAGTAACAGTTTGAATTTTTAGGTTTCACTCTGTTTTCTCCTATATCGATAGATGTATTTGGAACTCTAAATCCAACACGGTTTGTGCTAGCTTCTTGAAACTTGACACACTAAAGTAGTTTCACGTTCTATCTCTATGTTTGGTTTCCTCTTGATAAAGCCCTAATCAGTGACGGGCGAGAAACACTTTCATGGAAAGGGGTTGCCAAGCTTCCAAAAATTACGAATCTCCAAAAATCTCAGCCAATATTTTTTCACCCAAACTGGATGATACTTTCAGGTAATGATCAGTACACTAAGGCGACTTGGTTCCCCAAATTTCGTTCTTCTATGTTGAAGCGTTCATTTCCAGTAACACTTTGAATTTTTAGGTATCACTCTGTTTTCTCCTATATTGATAGATGTATTTGGAACTCTAAATCCAACACGGTTTGTGCTAGCTTCTTGAAACTTGACACAGTAAAGTAGTTTCACGTTCTATCTCTATGTTTTGTTTCCTCTTGATGTAGCCCTAAGCAGTGACTGGCGAGAAACACTTTCATGGAAAGGGGTTGCCAAGCTTCCAAAAATTACGAATCTCCAGAAATCTCAGCAAATATTTTTTCACCCAAACTGGATGACACTTTCAGGTAATGATCAGTACACTAAGGCGACTTGGTTCCCCAAATTTCGTTCTTCTATGTTGAAGCGTTCATTTCCAGTAACACTTTGAATTTTTAGGTATCACTCTGTTTTCTCCTATATTGATAGATGTATTTGGAACTCTAAATCCAACACGGTTTGTGCTAGCTTCTTGAAACTTGACACAGTAAAGTAGTTTCACGTTCTATCTCTATGTTTTGTTTCCTCTTGATGTAGCCCTAAGCAGTGACTGGCGAGAAACACTTTCATGGAAAGGGGTTGCCAAGCTTCCAAAAATTACGAATCTCCAGAAATCTCAGCAAATATTTTTTCACCCAAACTGGATGATACTTTCAGGTAATGATCAGTACACTAAGGCGACTTGGTTCCCCAAATTTCGTTCTTCTATGTTGAAGCGTTCATTTCCAGTAACAGTTTGAATTTTTAGGTATCACTCTGTTTTCTCCTATATTGATACTTGTACTTTGAACTCTAAATCCAACACGGTTTGTGCTAGCTTCTTGAAACTTGACACAGTAAAGTAGTTTCACGTTCTATCTCTATGTTTGGTTTCCTCTTGATAAAGCCCTAATCAGTGACGGGCGAGAAACACTTTCATGGAAAGGGGTTGCCAAGCTTCCAAAAATTACGAATCTCCAAAAATCTCAGCCAATATTTTTTCACCCAAACTGGATGATACTTTCAGGTAATGATCAGTACACTAAGGCGACTTGGTTCCCCAAATTTCGTTCTTCTATGTTGAAGCGTTCATTTCCAGTAACACTTTGAATTTTTAGGTATCACTCTCTTTTCTCCTATATTGATAGATGTATTTGGAACTCTAAATCCAACACGGTTTGTGCTAGCTTCTTGAAACTTGACACAGTAAAGTAGTTTCACGTTCTACCTCTATGTTTGGTTTCCTCTTGATGTAGCCCTAAGCAGTGACTGGCGAGAAACACTTTCATGGAAAGGGGTTGCCAAGCTTCCAAAAATTACGAATCTCCAGAAACCTCAGCAAATATTTTTTCACCCTAACTGGATGATACTTTCAGGTAATGATCAGTACACTAAGGCGACTTGGTTCCCCAAATTTCATTCTTCTATGTTGAAGCGTTCATTTCCAGTAACAGTTTGAATTTTTAGGTATCACTCTGTTTTCTCCTATATTGATAGATGTATTTGGAACTCTAAATCCAACACGGTTTGTGCTAGCTTCTTGTAACTTGACACAGTAAAGTAGTTTCACGTTCTATCTCTATGTTTTGTTTCCTATTGATGTAGCCCTAAGCAGTGACTGGCGAGAAACACTTTCATGGAAAGGGGTTGCCAAGCTTCCAAAAATTACGAATCTCCAGAAATCTCAGCAAATATTTTTTCAACCAAACTGGATGATACTTTCAGGTAATGATCAGTACACTAAGGCGACTTGGTTCCCCAAATTTCGTTCTTCTATGTTGAAGCGTTCATTTCCAGTAACAGTTTGAATTTTTAGGTATCACTCTGTTTTCTCCTATATTGATACATGTACTTGGAACTCTAAATCCAACACGGTTTGTGCTAGCTTCTTGAAACTTGACACAGTGAAGTAGTTTCACGTTCTATCTCTATGGTTTTTTCCTCTTGATGTAGCCCTAAGCACTGACTGGAGAGAAACACTTTCATGGAAAGGGGTTGCCAAGCTTCCAAAAATTACGAATCTCCAGAAATCTCAGCCAATACTTTTTCACCCAAACTGGATGATACTTTCAGGTAATGATCAGTACACTAAGGCGACTTGGTTCCCCAAATTTCGTTCTTCTATGTTGAAGCGTTCATTTCCAGTAACACTTTGAATTTTTAGGTATCACTCTGTTTTCTCCTATATTGATAGATGTATTTGGAACTCTAAATCCAACACGGTTTGTGCTAGCTTCTTGAAACTTGACACAGTAAAGTAGTTTCACGTTCTATCTCTACCTTTTGTTTCCTCTTGATGTAGCCCTAAGCAGTGACTGGCGAGAAACACTTTCATGGAAAGGGGTTGCCAAGCTTCCAAAAATTACGAATCTCCAGAAATCTCAGCCAATATTTTTTCACCCAAACTGGATGATACTTTCAGGTAATGATCAGTACACTAAGGCGACTTGGTTCCCCAAATTTCGTTCTTCTATGTTGAAGCGTTCATTTCCAGTAACACTTTGAATTTTTAGGTATCACTCTGTTTTCTCCTATATTGATAGATGTATTTGGAACTCTAAATCCAACACGGTTTGTGCTAGCTTCTTGAAACTTGACACAGTAAAGTAGTTTCACGTTCTATCTCTATGTTTTGTTTCCTCTTGATGTAGCCCTAAGCAGTGACTGGCGAGAAACACTTTCATGGAAAGGGGTTTCCAAGCTTCCAAAAATTACGAATCTCCAGAAATCTCAGCCAATATTTTTTCACCCAAACTGGATGATACTCTCAGGTAATGATCAGTACACTAAGGCGACTTGGTTCCCCAAATTTCGTTCTTCTATGTTGAAGCGTTCATTTCCAGTAACACTTTGAATTTTTAGGTATCACTCTGTTTTCTCCTATATTGATAGATGTATTTGGAACTCTAAATCCAACACGGTTTGTGCTAGCTTCTTGAAACTTGACACAGTAAAGTAGTTTCACGTTCTATCTCTATGTTTTGTTTCCTCTTGATGTAGCCCTAAGCAGAGACTGGCGAGAAACACTTTCATGGAAAGGGGTTTCCAAGCTTCCAAAAATTACGAATCTCCAGAAACCTCAGCAAATATTTTTTCACCCTAACTGGATGATACTTTCAGGTAATGATCAGTACACTAAGGCGACTTGGTTCCCCAAATTTCATTCTTCTATGTTGAAGCGTTCATTTCCAGTAACAGTTTGAATTTTTAGGTATCACTCTGTTTTCTCCTATATTGATAGATGTATTTGGAACTCTAAATCCAACACGGTTTGTGCTAGCTTCTTGTAACTTGACACAGTAAAGTAGTTTCACGTTCTATCTCTATGTTTTGTTTCCTATTGATGTAGCCCTAAGCAGTGACTGGCGAGAAACACTTTCATGGAAAGGGGTTGCCAAGCTTCCAAAAATTACGAATCTCCAGAAATCTCAGCAAATATTTTTTCAACCAAACTGGATGATACTTTCAGGTAATGATCAGTACACTAAGGCGACTTGGTTCCCCAAATTTCGTTCTTCTATGTTGAAGCGTTCATTTCCAGTAACAGTTTGAATTTTTAGGTATCACTCTGTTTTCTCCTATATTGATACATGTACTTGGAACTCTAAATCCAACACGGTTTGTGCTAGCTTCTTGAAACTTGACACAGTGAAGTAGTTTCACGTTCTATCTCTATGGTTTTTTCCTCTTGATGTAGCCCTAAGCACTGACTGGAGAGAAACACTTTCATGGAAAGGGGTTGCCAAGCTTCCAAAAATTACGAATCTCCAGAAATCTCAGCCAATATTTTTTCACCCAAACTGGATGATACTTTCAGGTAATGATCAGTACACTAAGGCGACTTGGTTCCCCAAATTTCGTTCTTCTATGTTGAAGCGTTCATTTCCAGTAACACTTTGAATTTTTAGGTATCACTCTGTTTTCTCCTATATTGATAGATGTATTTGGAACTCTAAATCCAACACGGTTTGTGCTAGCTTCTTGAAACTTGACACAGTAAAGTAGTTTCACGTTCTATCTCTACCTTTTGTTTCCTCTTGATGTAGCCCTAAGCAGTGACTGGCGAGAAACACTTTCATGGAAAGGGGTTGCCAAGCTTCCAAAAATTACGAATCTCCAGAAATCTCAGCCAATATTTTTTCACCCAAACTGGATGATACTTTCAGGTAATGATCAGTACACTAAGGCGACTTGGTTCCCCAAATTTCGTTCTTCTATGTTGAAGCGTTCATTTCCAGTAACACTTTGAATTTTTAGGTATCACTCTGTTTTCTCCTATATTGATAGATGTATTTGGAACTCTAAATCCAACACGGTTTGTGCTAGCTTCTTGAAACTTGACACAGTAAAGTAGTTTCACGTTCTATCTCTATGTTTTGTTTCCTCTTGATGTAGCCCTAAGCAGTGACTGGCGAGAAACACTTTCATGGAAAGGGGTTTCCAAGCTTCCAAAAATTACGAATCTCCAGAAATCTCAGCAAATATTTTTTCACCCAAACTGGATGATACTTTCAGGTAATGATCAGTACACTAAGGCGACTTGGTTCCCCAAATTTCGTTCTTCTATGTTGAAGCGTTCATTTCCAGTAACAGTTTGAATTTTTAGGTATCTCTCTGTTTTCTTCTATATTGATACATGTACTTGGAACTCTAAATCCAACACGGTTTGTGCTAGCTTCTTGAAACTTGACACAGTGAAGTAGTTTCACGTTCTATCTCTATGGTTTGTTTCCTCTTGATGTAGCCCTAAGCACTGACTGGAGAGAAACACTTTCATGGAAAGGGGTTGCCAAGCTTCCAAAAATTACGAATCTCCAGAAATCTCAGCCAATATTTTTTCACCCAAACTGGATGATACTTTCAGGTAATGATCAGTACACTAAGGCGACTTGGTTCCCCAAATTTCGTTCTTCTATGTTGAAGCGTTCATTTCCAGTAACACTTTGAATTTTTAGGTATCACTCTGTTTTCTCCTATATTGATAGATGTATTTGGCACTCTAAATCCAACACGGTTTGTGCTAGCTTCTTGAAACTTGACACAGTAAAGTAGTTTCACGTTCTATCTCTATGTTTTGTTTCCTCTTGATGTAGCCCTAAGCAGTGACTGGCGAGAAACACTTTCATGGAAAGGGGTTTCCAAGCTTCCAAAAATTACGAATCTCCAGAAATCTAAGCAAATATTTTTTCACCCTAACTGGATGATACTTTCAGGTAATGATCAGTACACTAAGGCGACTTGGTTCCCCAAATTTCGTTCTTCTATGTTGAAGCGTTCATTTCCAGTAACAGTTTGAATTTTTAGGTATCACTCTGTTTTCTCCTATATTGATAGATGTATTTGGAACTCTAAATCCAACACGGTTTGTGCTAGCTTCTTGTAACTTGACACAGTAAAGTAGTTTCACGTTCTATCTCTATGTTTTGTTTCCTATTGATGTAGCCCTAAGCAGTGACTGGCGAGAAACACTTTCATGGAAAGGGGTTGCCAAGCTTCCAAAAATTACGAATCTCCAGAAATCTCAGCAAATATTTTTTCAACCAAACTGGATGATACTTTCAGGTAATGATCAGTACACTAAGGCGACTTGGTTCCCCAAATTTCGTTCTTCTATGTTGAAGCGTTCATTTCCAGTAACAGTTTGCATTTTTAGGTATCACTCTGTTTTCTCCTATATTGATACATGTACTTGGAACTCTAAATCCAACACGGTTTGTGCTAGCTTCTTGAAACTTGACACAGTGAAGTAGTTTCACGTTCTATCTCTATGGTTTGTTTCCTCTTGATGTAGCCCTAAGCACTGACTGGAGAGAAACACTTTCATGGAAAGGGGTTGCCAAGCTTCCAAAAATTACGAATCTCCAGAAATCTCAGCCAATATTTTTTCACCCAAACTGGATGATACTTTCAGGTAATGATCAGTACACTAAGGCGACTTGGTTCCCCAAATTTCGTTCTTCTATGTTGAAGCGTTCATTTCCAGTAACACTTTGAATTTTTAGGTATCACTCTGTTTTCTCCTATATTGATAGATGTATTTGGAACTCTAAATCCAACACGGTTTGTGCTTGCTTCTTGAAACTTGACACAGTAAAGTAGTTTTACGTTGTATCTCTATGTTTTGTTTCCTCTTGATGTAGCCCTAAGCAGTGACTGGCGAGAAACACTTTCATGGAAAGGGGTTTCCAAGCTTCCAAAAATTACGAATCTCCAGAAATCTCAGCAAATATTTTTTCACCCAAACTGGATGATACTTTCAGGTAATGATCAGTACACTAAGGCGACTTGGTTCCCCAAATTTCGTTCTTCTATGTTGAAGCGTTCATTTCCAGTAACACTTTGAATTTTTAGGTATCACTCTGTTTTCTCCTATATTGATACATGTACTTGGAACTCTAAATCCAACACGGTTTGTGCTAGCTTCTTGAAACTTGACACAGTAAAGTAGTTTCACGTTCTATCTCTATGTTTTGTTTCCTCTTGATGTAGCCCTAAGCAGTGACTGGCGAGAAACACTTTCATGGAAAGGGGTTGCCAAGCTTCCAAAAATTACGAATCTCCAGAAATCTCAGCAAATATTTTTTCACCCAAACTGGATGATACTTTCAGGTAACGATCAGTACACGAAGGCGACTTGGTTCCCCAAATTTCGTTCTTCTATGTTGAAGCGTTCATTTCCAGTAACAGTTTGAATTTTTAGGTTTCACTCTGTTTTCTCCTATATTGATAGATGTATTTGGAACTCTAAATCCAACACGGTTTGTGCTAGCTTCTTGAAACTTGACACAGTAAAGTAGTTTCACGTTCTATCTCTATGTTTGGTTTCCTCTTGATAAAGCCCTAATCAGTGACGGGCGAGAAACACTTTCATGGAAAGGGGTTGCCAAGCTTCCAAAAATTACGAATCTCCAAAAATCTCAGCCAATATTTTTTCACCCAAACTGGATGATACTTTCAGGTAATGATCAGTACGCTAAGGCGACTTGGTTCCCCAAATTTCGTTCTTCTATGTTGAAGCGTTCATTTCCAGTAACACTTTGAATTTTTAGGTATCACTCTGTTTTCTCCTATATTGATAGATGTATTTGGAACTCTAAATCCAACACGGTTTGTGCTAGCTTCTTGAAACTTGACACAGTAAAGTAGTTTCACGTTCTATCTCTATGTTTTGTTTCCTCTTGATGTAGCCCTAAGCAGTGACTGGCGAGAAACTCTTTCATGGAAAGGGGTTGCCAAGCTTCCAAAAATTACGAATCTCCAGAAATCTCAGCAAATATTTTTTCACCCAAACTGGATGACACTTTCAGGTAATGATCAGTACACTAAGGCGACTTGGTTCCCCAAATTTCGTTCTTCTATGTTGAAGCGTTCATTTCCAGTAACACTTTGAATTTTTAGGTATCACTCTGTTTTCTCCTATATTGATAGATGTATTTGGAACTCTAAATCCAACACGGTTTGTGCTAGCTTCTTGAAACTTGACACAGTAAAGTAGTTTCACGTTCTATCTCTATGTTTTGTTTCCTCTTGATGTAGCCCTAAGCAGTGACTGGCGAGAAACACTTTCATGGAAAGGGGTTGCCAAGCTTCCAAAAATTACGAATCTCCAGAAATCTCAGCAAATATTTTTTCACCCAAACTGGATGATACTTTCAGGTAATGATCAGTACACTAAGGCGACTTGGTTCCCCAAATTTCGTTCTTCTATGTTGAAGCGTTCATTTCCAGTAACAGTTTGAATTTTTAGGTATCACTCTGTTTTCTCCTATATTGATACTTGTACTTGGAACTCTAAATCCAACACGGTTTGTGCTAGCTTCTTGAAACTTGACACAGTAAAGTAGTTTCACGTTCTATCTCTATGTTTGGTTTCCTCTTGATGTAGCCCTAAGCAGTGACTGGCGAGAAACACTTTCATGGAAAGGGGTTTCCAAGCTTCCAAAAATTACGAATCTCCAGAAATCTCAGCCAATATTTTTTCACCCAAACTGGATGGCACTTTCAGGTAATGATCAGTACACTAAGGCGACTTGGTTCCCCAAATTTCGTTCTTCTATGTTGAAGCGTTCATTTCCAGTAACACTTTGAATTTTTAGGTATCACTCTGTTTTCTCCTATATTGATAGATGTATTTGGAACTCTAAATCCAACACGGTTTGTGCTAGCTTCTTGAAACTTGACACAGTAAAGTAGTTTCACGTTCTATCTCTATGTTTTGTTTCCTCTTGATGTAGCCCTAAGCAGTGACTGGCGAGAAACACTTTCATGGAAAGGGGTTGCCAAGCTTCCAAAAATTACGAATCTCCAGAAATCTCAGCAAATATTTTTTCAACCAAACTGGATGATACTTTCAGGTAATGATCAGTACACTAAGGCGACTTGGTTCCCCAAATTTCGTTCTTCTATGTTGAAGCGTTCATTTCCAGTAACACTTTGAATTTTTAGGTATCACTCTGTTTTCTCCTATATTGATACATGTACTTGGAACTCTAAATCCAACACGGTTTTTGCTAGCTTCTTGAAACTTGACACAGTGAAGTAGTTTCACGTTCTATCTCTATGGTTTGTTTTCTCTTGATGTAGCCCTAAGCACTGACTGGAGAGAAACACTTTCATGGAAAGGGGTTGCCAAGCTTCCAAAAATTACGAATCTCCAGAAATCTCAGCAAATATTTTTTCACCCAAACTGGATGATACTTTCAGGTAATGATCAGTACACTAAGGCGACTTGGTTCCCCAAATTTCGTTCTTCTATGTTGAAGCGTTCATTTCCAGTAACACTTTGAATTTTTAGGTATCACTCTATTTTCTCCTATATTGATACATGTACTTGGAACTCTAAATCCAACACGGTTTGTGCTAGCTTCTTGAAACTTGACACAGTAAAGTAGTTTCACGTTCTATCTCTATGTTTTGTTTCCTCTTGATGTAGCCCTAAGCACTGACTGGCGAGAAACACTTTCATGGAAAGGGGTTGCCAAGCTTCCAAAAATTACGAATCTCCAGAAATCTCAGCAAATATTTTTTCACCCAAACTGGATGATACTTTCAGGTAACGATCAGTACACGAAGGCGACTTGGTTCCCCAAATTTCGTTCTTCTATGTTGAAGCGTTCATTTCCAGTAACAGTTTGAATTTTTAGGTTTCACTCTGTTTTCTCCTATATCGATAGATGTATTTGGAACTCTAAATCCAACACGGTTTGTGCTAGCTTCTTGAAACTTGACACAGTAAAGTAGTTTCACGTTCTATCTCTATGTTTGCTTTCCTCTTGATAAAGCCCTAATCAGTGACGGGCGAGAAACACTTTCATGGAAAGGGGTTGCCAAGCGTCCAAAAATTACGAATCTCCAAAAATCTCAGCCAATATTTTTTCACCCAAACTGGATGATACTTTCAGGTAATGATCAGTACACTAAGGCGACTTGGTTCCCCAAATTTCGTTCTTCTATGTTGAAGCGTTCATTTCCAGTAACACTTTGAATTTTTAGGTATCACTCTGTTTTCTCCTATATTGATAGATGTATTTGGAACTCTAAATCCAACACGGTTTGTGCTAGCTTCTTGAAACTTGACACAGTAAAGTAGTTTCACGTTCTATCTCTATGTTTTGTTTCCTCTTGATGTAGCCCTAAGCAGTGACTGGCGAGAAACACTTTCATGGAAAGGGGTTGCCAAGCTTCCAAAAATTACGAATCTCCAGAAATCTCAGCAAATATTTTTTCACCCAAACTGGATGACACTTTCAGGTAATGATCAGTACACTAAGGCGACTTGGTTCCCCAAATTTCGTTCTTCTATGTTGAAGCGTTCATTTCCAGTAACACTTTGAATTTTTAGGTATCACTCTGTTTTCTCCTATATTGATAGATGTATTTGGAACTCTAAATCCAACACGGTTTGTGCTAGCTTCTTGAAACTTGACACAGTAAAGTAGTTTCACGTTCTATCTCTATGTTTTGTTTCCTCTTGATGTAGCCCTAAGCAGTGACTGGCGAGAAACACTTTCATGGAAAGGGGTTGCCAAGCTTCCAAAAATTACGAATCTCCAGAAATCTCAGCAAATATTTTTTCACCCAAACTGGATGATACTTTCAGGTAATGATCAGTACACTAAGGCGACTTGGTTCCCCAAATTTCGTTCTTCTATGTTGAAGCGTTCATTTCCAGTAACAGTTTGAATTTTTAGGTATCACTCTGTTTTCTCCTATATTGATAGATGTATTTCGAACTCTAAATCCAACACGGTTTGTGCTAGCTTCTTGAAACTTGACACAGTAAAGTAGTTTCACGTTCTATCTCTACGTTTTGTTTCCTCTTGATGTAGCCCTAAGCAGTGACTGGCGAGAAACACTTTCATGGAAAGGGGTTTCCAAGCTTCCAAAAATTACGAATCTCCAGAAATCTCAGCAAATATTTTTTCACCCAAACTGGATGGCACTTTCAGGTAATGATCAGTACACTAAGGCGACTTGGTTCCCCAAATTTCGTTCTTCTATGTTGAAGCGTTCATTTCCAGTAACACTTTGAATTTTTAGGTATCACTCTGTTTTCTCCTATATTGATAGATGTATTTGGAACTCTAAATCCAACACGGTTTGTGCTAGCTTCTTGAAACTTGACACAGTAAAGTAGTTTCACGTTCTATCTCTATGTTTTGTTTCCTCTTGATGTAGCCCTAAGCAGTGACTGGCGAGAAACACTTTCATGGAAAGGGGTTGCCAAGCTTCCAAAAATTACGAATCTCCAGAAATCTCAGCAAATATTTTTTCAACCAAACTGGATGATACTTTCAGGTAATGATCAGTACACTAAGGCGACTTGGTTCCCCAAATTTCGTTCTTCTATGTTGAAGCGTTCATTTCCAGTAACACTTTGAATTTTTAGGTATCACTCTGTTTTCTCCTATATTGATACATGTACTTGGAACTCTAAATCCAACACGGTTTTTGCTAGCTTCTTGAAACTTGACACAGTGAAGTAGTTTCACGTTCTATCTCTATGGTTTGTTTCCTCTTGATGTAGCCCTAAGCACTGACTGGAGAGAAACACTTTCATGGAAAGGGGTTGCCAAGCTTCCAAAAATTACGAATCTCCAGAAATCTCAGCAAATATTTTTTCACCCAAACTGGATGATACTTTCAGGTAATGATCAGTACACTAAGGCGACTTGGTTCCCCAAATTTCGTTCTTCTATGTTGAAGCGTTCATTTCCAGTAACACTTTGAATTTTTAGGTATCACTCTATTTTCTCCTATATTGATACATGTACTTGGAACTCTAAATCCAACACGGTTTGTGCTAGCTTCTTGAAACTTGACACAGTAAAGTAGTTTCACGTTCTATCTCTATGTTTTGTTTCCTCTTGATGTAGCCCTAAGCACTGACTGGCGAGAAACACTTTCATGGAAAGGGGTTGCCAAGCTTCCAAAAATTACGAATCTCCAGAAATCTCAGCAAATATTTTTTCACCCAAACTGGATGATACTTTCAGGTAACGATCAGTACACGAAGGCGACTTGGTTCCCCAAATTTCGTTCTTCTATGTTGAAGCGTTCATTTCCAGTAACAGTTTGAATTTTTAGGTTTCACTCTGTTTTCTCCTATATCGATAGATGTATTTGGAACTCTAAATCCAACACGGTTTGTGCTAGCTTCTTGAAACTTGACACAGTAAAGTAGTTTCACGTTCTATCTCTATGTTTGGTTTCCTCTTGATAAAGCCCTAATCAGTGACGGGCGAGAAACACTTTCATGGAAAGGGGTTGCCAAGCGTCCAAAAATTACGAATCTCCAAAAATCTCAGCCAATATTTTTTCACCCAAACTGGATGATACTTTCAGGTAATGATCAGTACACTAAGGCGACTTGGTTCCCCAAATTTCGTTCTTCTATGTTGAAGCGTTCATTTCCAGTAACACTTTGAATTTTTAGGTATCACTCTGTTTTCTCCTATATCGATAGATGTATTTGGAACTCTAAATCCAACACGGTTTGTGCTAGCTTCTTGAAACTTGACACAGTAAAGTAGTTTCACGTTCTATCTCTATGTTTTGTTTCCTCTTGATGTAGCCCTAAGCAGTGACTGGCGAGAAACACTTTCATGGAAAGGGGTTTCCAAGCTTCCAAAAATTACGAATCTCCAGAAATCTCAGCAAATATTTTTTTCACCCAAACTGGATGACACTTTCAGGTAATGATCAGTACACTAAGGCGACTTGGTTCCCCAAATTTCGTTCTTCTATGTTGAAGCGTTCATTTCCAGTAACACTTTGAATTTTTAGGTATCACTCTGTTTTCTCCTATATTGATAGATGTATTTGGAACTCTAAATCCAACACGGTTTGTGCTAGCTTCTTGAAACTTGACACAGTAAAGTAGTTTCACGTTCTATCTCTATGTTTTGTTTCCTCTTGGTGTAGCCCTAAGCAGTGACTGGCGAGAAACACTTTCATGGAAAGGGGTTGCCAAGCTTCCAAAAATTACGAATCTCCAGAAATCTCAGCAAATATTTTTTCAACCAAACTGGATGATACTTTCAGGTAATGATCAGTACACTAAGGCGACTTGGATCCCCCAATTTCGTTCTTCTATGTTGAAGCGTTCATTTCCAGTAACAGTTTGAATTTTTAGGTATCACTCTGTTTTCTCCTATATTGATATATGTACTTGGAACTCTAAATCCAACACGGTTTTTGCTAGCTTCTTGAAACTTGACACAGTGAAGTAGTTTCTCGTTCTATCTCTATGGTTTGTTTCCTCTTGATGTAGCCCTAAGCACTGACTGGAGAGAAACACTTTCATGGAAAGGGGTTGCCAAGCTTCAAAAAATTACGAATCTCCAGAAATCTCAGCCAATATTTTTTCACCCAAACTGGATGATACTTTCAGGTAATGATCAGTACACTAAGGCGACTTGGTTCCCCAAATTTCGTTCTTCTATGTTGAAGCGTTCATTTCCAGTAACACTTTGAATTTTTAGGTATCACTCTGTTTTCTCCTATATTGATAGATGTACTTGGAACTCTAAATCCAACACGGTTTGTGCTAGCTTCTTGAAACTTGACACAGTAAAGTAGTTTCACGTTCTATCTCTATGTTTTGTTTCCTCTTGATGTAGCCCTAAGCAGTGACTGGCGAGAAACACTTTCATGGAAAGGGGTTGCCAAGCTTCCAAAAATTACGAATCTCCAGAAATCTCAGCAAATATTTTTTCAACCAAACTGGATGATACTTTCAGGTAATGATCAGTACACTAAGGCGACTTGGTTCCCCAAATTTCGTTCTTCTATGTTGAAGCGTTCATTTCCAGTAACACTTTGAATTTTTAGGTATCACTCTGTTTTCTCCTATATTGATACATGTACGTGGAACTCTAAATCCAACACGGTTTTTGCTAGCTTCTTGAAACTTGACACAGTGAAGTAGTTTCACGTTCTATCTCTATGGTTTGTTTCCTCTTGATGTAGCCCTAAGCACTGACTGGATAGAAACACTTTCATGGAAAGGGGTTGCCAAGCTTCCAAAAATTACGAATCTCCAGAAATCTCAGCCAATATTTTTTCACCCAAACTGGATGATACTCTCAGGTAATGATCAGTACACTAAGGCGACTTGGTTCCCCAAATTTCGTTCTTCTATGTTGAAGCGTTCATTTCCAGTAACACTTTGAATTTTTAGGTATCACTCTGTTTTCTCCTATATTGATAGATGTATTTGGAACTCTAAATCCAACACGGTTTGTGCTAGCTTCTTGAAACTTGACACAGTAAAGTAGTTTCACGTTCTATCTCTATGTTTTGTTTCCTCTTGATGTAGCCCTAAGCAGAGACTGGCGAGAAACACTTTCATGGAAAGGGGTTTCCAAGCTTCCAAACATTACGAATCTCCAGAAACCTCAGCAAATATTTTTTCACCCTAACTGGATGATACTTTCAGGTAATGATCAGTACACTAAGGCGACTTGGTTCCCCAAATTTCGTTCTTCTATGTTGAAGCGTTCATTTCCAGTAACAGTTTGAATTTTTAGGTATCACTCTGTTTTCTCCTATATTGATAGATGTATTTGGAACTCTAAATCCAACACGGTTTGTGCTAGCTTCTTGTAACTTGACACAGTAAAGTAGTTTCACGTTCTATCTCTATGTTTTGTTTCCTATTGATGTAGCCCTAAGCAGTGACTGGCGAGAAACACTTTCATGGAAAGGGGTTGCCAAGCTTCCAAAAATTACGAATCTCCAGAAATCTCAGCAAATATTTTTTCAACCAAAATGGATGATACTTTCAGGTAATGATCAGTACAATAAGGCGACTTGGTTCCCCAAATTTCGTTCTTCTATGTTGAAGCGTTCATTTCCAGTAACAGTTTGAATTTTTAGGTATCACTCTGTTTTCTCCTATATTGATACATGTACTTGGAACTCTAAATCCAACACGGTTTTTGCTAGCTTCTTGAAACTTGACACAGTGAAGTAGTTTCACGTTCTATCTCTATGGTTTTTTTCCTCTTGATGTAGCCCTAAGCACTGACTGGAGAGAAACACTTTCATGGAAAGGGGTTGCCAAGCTTCCAAAAATTACGAATCTCCAGAAATCTCAGCCAATATTTTTTCACCCAAACTGGATGATACTTTCAGGTAATGATCAGTACACTAAGGTGACTTGGTTCCCCAAATTTCGTTCTTCTATGTTGAAGCGTTCATTTCCAGTAACACTTTGAATTTTTAGGTATCACTCTGTTTTCTCCTATATTGATAGATGTATTTGGAACTCTAAATCCAACACGGTTTGTGCTAGCTTCTTGAAACTTGACACAGTAAAGTAGTTTCACGTTCTATCTCTACGTTTTGTTTCCTCTTGATGTAGCCCTAAGCAGTGACTGGCGAGAAACACTTTCATGGAAAGGGGTTGCCAAGCTTCCAAAAATTACGAATCTCCAGAAATCTCAGCAAATATTTTTTCAACCAAACTGGATGATACTTTCAGGTAATGATCAGTACACTAAGGCGACTTGGTTCCCCAAATTCCGTTCTTCTATGTTGAAGCGTTCATTTCCAGTAACACTTTGAATTTTTAGGTATCACTCTGTTTTCTCCTATATTGATACATGTACTTGGAACTCTAAATCCAACACGGTTTTTGCTAGCTTCTTGAAACTTGACACAGTGAAGTAGTTTCACGTTCTATCTCTATGGTTTGTTTCCTCTTGATGTAGCCCTAAGCACTGACTGGAGAGAAACACTTTCATGGAAAGGGGTTGCCAAGCTTCCAAAAATTACGAATCTCCAGAAATCTCAGCCAATATTTTTTCACCCAAACTGGATGATACTCTCAGGTAATGATCAGTACACTAAGGCGACTTGGTTCCCCAAATTTCGTTCTTCTATGTTGAAGCGTTCATTTCCAGTAACACTTTGAATTTTTAGGTATCACTCTGTTTTCTCCTATATTGATAGATGTATTTGGAACTCTAAATCCAACACGGTTTGTGCTAGCTTCTTGAAACTTGACACAGTAAAGTAGTTTCACGTTCTATCTCTATGTTTTGTTTCCTCTTGATGTAGCCCTAAGCAGTGACTGGCGAGAAACACTTTCATGGAAAGGGGTTGCCAAGCTTCCAAAAATTACGAATCTCCAGAAATCTCAGCAAATATTTTTTCAACCAAACTGGATGATACTTTCAGGTAATGATCAGTACACTAAGGCGACTTGATTCCCCAAATTTCGTTCTTCTATGTTGAAGCGTTCATTTCCAGTAACACTTTGAATTTTTAGGTATCACTCTGTTTTCTCCTATATTGATACATGTACTTGGAACTCTAAATCCAACACGGTTTTTGCTAGCTTCTTGAAACTTGACACAGTGAAGTAGTTTCACGTTCTATCTCTATGGTTTGTTTCCTCTTGATGTAGCCCTAAGCACTGACTGGAGAGAAACACTTTCATGGAAAGGGGTTGCCAAGCTTCCAAAAATTACGAATCTCCAGAAATCTCAGCAAATATTTTTTCACCCAAACTGGATGATACTTTCAGGTAATGATCAGTACACTAAGGCGACTTGGTTCCCCAAATTTCGTTCTTCTATGTTGAAGCGTTCATTTCCAGTAACACTTTGAATTTTTAGGTATCACTCTATTTTCTCCTATATTGATACATGTACTTGGAACTCTAAATCCAACACGGTTTGTGCTAGCTTCTTGAAACTTGACACAGTAAAGTAGTTTCACGTTCTATCTCTATGTTTTGTTTCCTCTTGATGTAGCCCTAAGCACTGACTGGCGAGAAACACTTTCATGGAAAGGGGTTGCCAAGCTTCCAAAAATTACGAATCTCCAGAAATCTCAGCAAATATTTTTTCACCCAAACTGGATGATACTTTCAGGTAACGATCAGTACACGAAGGCGACTTGGTTCCCCAAATTTCGTTCTTCTATGTTGAAGCGTTCATTTCCAGTAACAGTTTGAATTTTTAGGTTTCACTCTGTTTTCTCCTATATCGATAGATGTATTTGGAACTCTAAATCCAACACGGTTTGTGCTAGCTTCTTGAAACTTGACACAGTAAAGTAGTTTCACGTTCTATCTCTATGTTTGGTTTCCTCTTGATAAAGCCCTAATCAGTGACGGGCGAGAAACACTTTCATGGAAAGGGGTTGCCAAGCGTCCAAAAATTACGAATCTCCAAAAATCTCAGCCAATATTTTTTCACCCAAACTGGATGATACTTTCAGGTAATGATCAGTACACTAAGGCGACTTGGTTCCCCAAATTTCGTTCTTCTATGTTGAAGCGTTCATTTCCAGTAACACTTTGAATTTTTAGGTATCACTCTGTTTTCTCCTATATCGATAGATGTATTTGGAACTCTAAATCCAACACGGTTTGTGCTAGCTTCTTGAAACTTGACACAGTAAAGTAGTTTCACGTTCTATCTCTATGTTTTGTTTCCTCTTGATGTAGCCCTAAGCAGTGACTGGCGAGAAACACTTTCATGGAAAGGGGTTTCCAAGCTTCCAAAAATTACGAATCTCCAGAAATCTCAGCAAATATTTTTTCAACCAAACTGGATGATACTTTCAGGTAATGATCAGTACACTAAGGCGACTTGGTTCCCCAAATTTCGTTCTTCTATGTTGAAGCGTTCATTTCCAGTAACACTTTGAATTTTTAGGTATCACTCTGTTTTCTCCTATATTGATACATGTACGTGGAACTCTAAATCCAACACGGTTTTTGCTAGCTTCTTGAAACTTGACACAGTGAAGTAGTTTCACGTTCTATCTCTATGGTTTGTTTCCTCTTGATGTAGCCCTAAGCACTGACTGGAGAGAAACACTTTCATGGAAAGGGGTTGCCAAGCTTCCAAAAATTACGAATCTCCAGAAATCTCAGCCAATATTTTTTCACCCAAACTGGATGATACTCTCAGGTAATGATCAGTACACTAAGGCGACTTGGTTCCCCAAATTTCGTTCTTCTATGTTGAAGCGTTCATTTCCAGTAACACTTTGAATTTTTAGGTATCACTCTGTTTTCTCCTATATTGATAGATGTATTTGGAACTCTAAATCCAACACGGTTTGTGCTAGCTTCTTGAAACTTGACACAGTAAAGTAGTTTCACGTTCTATCTCTATGTTTTGTTTCCTCTTGATGTAGCCCTAAGCAGAGACTGGCGAGAAACACTTTCATGGAAAGGGGTTTCCAAGCTTCCAAAAATTACGAATCTCCAGAAACCTCAGCAAATATTTTTTCACCCTAACTGGATGATACTTTCAGGTAATGATCAGTACACTAAGGCGACTTGGTTCCCCAAATTTCGTTCTTCTATGTTGAAGCGTTCATTTCCAGTAACAGTTTGAATTTTTAGGTATCACTCTGTTTTCTCCTATATTGATAGATGTATTTGGAACTCTAAATCCAACACGGTTTGTGCTAGCTTCTTGTAACTTGACACAGTAAAGTAGTTTCACGTTCTATCTCTATGTTTTGTTTCCTATTGATGTAGCCCTAAGCAGTGACTGGCGAGAAACACTTTCATGGAAAGGGGTTGCCAAGCTTCCAAAAATTACGAATCTCCAGAAATCTCAGCAAATATTTTTTCAACCAAAATGGATGATACTTTCAGGTAATGATCAGTACAATAAGGCGACTTGGTTCCCCAAATTTCGTTCTTCTATGTTGAAGCGTTCATTTCCAGTAACAGTTTGAATTTTTAGGTATCACTCTGTTTTCTCCTATATTGATACATGTACTTGGAACTCTAAATCCAACACGGTTTTTGCTAGCTTCTTGAAACTTGACACAGTGAAGTAGTTTCACGTTCTATCTCTATGGTTTTTTTCCTCTTGATGTAGCCCTAAGCACTGACTGGAGAGAAACACTTTCATGGAAAGGGGTTGCCAAGCTTCCAAAAATTACGAATCTCCAGAAATCTCAGCCAATATTTTTTCACCCAAACTGGATGATACTTTCAGGTAATGATCAGTACACTAAGGCGACTTGGTTCCCCAAATTTCGTTCTTCTATGTTGAAGCGTTCATTTCCAGTAACACTTTGAATTTTTAGGTATCACTCTGTTTTCTCCTATATTGATAGATGTATTTGGAACTCTAAATCCAACACGGTTTGTGCTAGCTTCTTGAAACTTGACACAGTAAAGTAGTTTCACGTTCTATCTCTACGTTTTGTTTCCTCTTGATGTAGCCCTAAGCAGTGACTGGCGAGAAACACTTTCATGGAAAGGGGTTGCCAAGCTTCCAAAAATTACGAATCTCCAGAAATCTCAGCCAATATTTTTTCACCCAAACTGGAAGATACTTTCAGGTAATGATCAGTACACTGAGGCGACTTGGTTCCCCAAATTTCGTTCTTCTATGTTGAAGCGTTCATTTCCAGTAACACTTTGAATTTTTAGGTATCACTCTGTTTTCTCCTATATTGATAGATGTATTTGGAACTCTAAATCCAACACGGTTTGTGCTAGCTTCTTGAAACTTGACACAGTAAAGTAGTTTCACGTTCTATCTCTATGTTTTGTTTCCTCTTGATGTAGCCCTAAGCAGTGACTGGCGAGAAACACTTTCATGGAAAGGGGTTGCCAAGCTTCCAAAAATTACGAATCTCCAGAAATCTCAGCAAATATTTTTTCAACCAAACTGGATGATACTTTCAGGTAATGATCAGTACACTAAGGCGACTTGGTTCCCCAAATTTCGTTCTTCTATGTTGAAGCGTTCATTTCCAGTAACACTTTGAATTTTTAGGTATCACTCTGTTTTCTCCTATATTGATACATGTACTTGGAACTCTAAATCCAACACGGTTTTTGCTAGCTTCTTGAAACTTGACACAGTGAAGTAGTTTCACGTTCTATCTCTATGGTTTGTTTCCTCTTGATGTAGCCCTAAGCACTGACTGGAGAGAAACACTTTCATGGAAAGGGGTTGCCAAGCTTCCAAAAATTACGAATCTCCAGAAATCTCAGCCAATATTTTTTCACCCAAACTGGATGATACTCTCAGGTAATGATCAGTACACTAAGGCGACTTGGTTCCCCAAATTTCGTTCTTCTATGTTGAAGCGTTCATTTCCAGTAACACTTTGAATTTTTAGGTATCACTCTGTTTTCTCCTATATTGATAGATGTATTTGGAACTCTAAATCCAACACGGTTTGTGCTAGCTTCTTGAAACTTGACACAGTAAAGTAGTTTCACGTTCTATCTCTATGTTTTGTTTCCTCTTGATGTAGCCCTAAGCAGTGACTGGCGAGAAACACTTTCATGGAAAGGGGTTGCCAAGCTTCCAAAAATTACGAATCTCCAGAAATCTCAGCAAATATTTTTTCAACCAAACTGGATGATACTTTCAGGTAATGATCAGTACACTAAGGCGACTTGATTCCCCAAATTTCGTTCTTCTATGTTGAAGCGTTCATTTCCAGTAACACTTTGAATTTTTAGGTATCACTCTGTTTTCTCCTATATTGATACATGTACTTGGAACTCTAAATCCAACACGGTTTTTGCTAGCTTCTTGAAACTTGACACAGTGAAGTAGTTTCACGTTCTATCTCTATGGTTTGTTTCCTCTTGATGTAGCCCTAAGCACTGACTGGAGAGAAACACTTTCATGGAAAGGGGTTGCCAAGCTTCCAAAAATTACGAATCTCCAGAAATCTCAGCAAATATTTTTTCACCCAAACTGGATGATACTTTCAGGTAATGATCAGTACACTAAGGCGACTTGGTTCCCCAAATTTCGTTCTTCTATGTTGAAGCGTTCATTTCCAGTAACACTTTGAATTTTTAGGTATCACTCTATTTTCTCCTATATTGATACATGTACTTGGAACTCTAAATCCAACACGGTTTGTGCTAGCTTCTTGAAACTTGACACAGTAAAGTAGTTTCACGTTCTATCTCTATGTTTTGTTTCCTCTTGATGTAGCCCTAAGCACTGACTGGCGAGAAACACTTTCATGGAAAGGGGTTGCCAAGCTTCCAAAAATTACGAATCTCCAGAAATCTCAGCAAATATTTTTTCACCCAAACTGGATGATACTTTAGGTAACGATCAGTACACGAAGGCGACTTGGTTCCCCAAATTTCGTTCTTCTATGTTGAAGCGTTCATTTCCAGTAACAGTTTGAATTTTTAGGTTTCACTCTGTTTTCTCCTATATCGATAGATGTATTTGGAACTCTAAATCCAACACGGTTTGTGCTAGCTTCTTGAAACTTGACACAGTAAAGTAGTTTCACGTTCTATCTCTATGTTTGGTTTCCTCTTGATAAAGCCCTAATCAGTGACGGGCGAGAAACACTTTCATGGAAAGGGGTTGCCAAGCGTCCAAAAATTACGAATCTCCAAAAATCTCAGCCAATATTTTTTCACCCAAACTGGATGATACTTTCAGGTAATGATCAGTACACTAAGGCGACTTGGTTCCCCAAATTTCGTTCTTCTATGTTGAAGCGTTCATTTCCAGTAACACTTTGAATTTTTAGGTATCACTCTGTTTTCTCCTATATCGATAGATGTATTTGGAACTCTAAATCCAACACGGTTTGTGCTAGCTTCTTGAAACTTGACACAGTAAAGTAGTTTCACGTTCTATCTCTATGTTTTGTTTCCTCTTGATGTAGCCCTAAGCAGTGACTGGCGAGAAACACTTTCATGGAAAGGGGTTTCCAAGCTTCCAAAAATTACGAATCTCCAGAAATCTCAGCAAATATTTTTTTCACCCAAACTGGATGACACTTTCAGGTAATGATCAGTACACTAAGGCGACTTGGTTCCCCAAATTTCGTTCTTCTATGTTGAAGCGTTCATTTCCAGTAACACTTTGAATTTTTAGGTATCACTCTGTTTTCTCCTATATCGATAGATGTACTTGGAACTCTAAATCCAACACGGTTTGTGCTAGCTTCTTGAAACTTGACACAGTAAAGTAGTTTCACGTTCTATCTCTATGTTTTGTTTCCTCTTGATGTAGCCCTAAGCAGTGACTGGCGAGAAACACTTTCATGGAAAGGGGTTGCCAAGCTTCCAAAAATTACGAATCTCCAGAAATCTCAGCAAATATTTTTTCAACCAAACTGGATGATACTTTCAGGTAATGATCAGTACACTAAGGCGACTTGGTTCCCCAAATTTCGTTCTTCTATGTTGAAGCGTTCATTTCCAGTAACACTTTGAATTTTTAGGTATCACTCTGTTTTCTCCTATATTGATACATGTACGTGGAACTCTAAATCCAACACGGTTTTTGCTAGCTTCTTGAAACTTGACACAGTGAAGTAGTTTCACGTTCTATCTCTATGGTTTGTTTCCTCTTGATGTAGCCCTAAGCACTGACTGGAGAGAAACACTTTCATGGAAAGGGGTTGCCAAGCTTCCAAAAATTACGAATCTCCAGAAATCTCAGCCAATATTTTTTCACCCAAACTGGATGATACTCTCAGGTAATGATCAGTACACTAAGGCGACTTGGTTCCCCAAATTTCGTTCTTCTATGTTGAAGCGTTCATTTCCAGTAACACTTTGAATTTTTAGGTATCACTCTGTTTTCTCCTATATTGATAGATGTATTTGGAACTCTAAATCCAACACGGTTTGTGCTAGCTTCTTGAAACTTGACACAGTAAAGTAGTTTCACGTTCTATCTCTATGTTTTGTTTCCTCTTGATGTAGCCCTAAGCAGAGACTGGCGAGAAACACTTTCATGGAAAGGGGTTTCCAAGCTTCCAAAAATTACGAATCTCCAGAAACCTCAGCAAATATTTTTTCACCCTAACTGGATGATACTTTCAGGTAATGATCAGTACACTAAGGCGACTTGGTTCCCCAAATTTCGTTCTTCTATGTTGAAGCGTTCATTTCCAGTAACAGTTTGAATTTTTAGGTATCACTCTGTTTTCTCCTATATTGATAGATGTATTTGGAACTCTAAATCCAACACGGTTTGTGCTAGCTTCTTGTAACTTGACACAGTAAAGTAGTTTCACGTTCTATCTCTATGTTTTGTTTCCTATTGATGTAGCCCTAAGCAGTGACTGGCGAGAAACACTTTCATGGAAAGGGGTTGCCAAGCTTCCAAAAATTACGAATCTCCAGAAATCTCAGCAAATATTTTTTCAACCAAACTGGATGATACTTTCAGGTAATGATCAGTACAATAAGGCGACTTGGTTCCCCAAATTTCGTTCTTCTATGTTGAAGCGTTCATTTCCAGTAACAGTTTGAATTTTTAGGTATCACTCTGTTTTCTCCTATATTGATACATGTACTTGGAACTCTAAATCCAACACGGTTTGTGCTAGCTTCTTGAAACTTGACACAGTGAAGTAGTTTCACGTTCTATCTCTATGGTTTTTTCCTCTTGATGTAGCCCTAAGCACTGACTGGAGAGAAACACTTTCATGGAAAGGGGTTGCCAAGCTTCCAAAAATTACGAATCTCCAGAAATCTCAGCCAATATTTTTTCACCCAAACTGGATGATACTTTCAGGTAATGATCAGTACACTAAGGCGACTTGGTTCCCCAAATTTCGTTCTTCTATGTTGAAGCGTTCATTTCCAGTAACACTTTGAATTTTTAGGTATCACTCTGTTTTCTCCTATATTGATAGATGTATTTGGAACTCTAAATCCAACACGGTTTGTGCTAGCTTCTTGAAACTTGACACAGTAAAGTAGTTTCACGTTCTATCTCTACGTTTTGTTTCCTCTTGATGTAGCCCTAAGCAGTGACTGGCGAGAAACACTTTCATGGAAAGGGGTTGCCAAGCTTCCAAAAATTACGAATCTCCAGAAATCTCAGCCAATATTTTTTCACCCAAACTGGATGATACTTTCAGGTAATGATCAGTACACTAAGGCGACTTGGTTCCCCAAATTTCGTTCTTCTATGTTGAAGCGTTCATTTCCAGTAACACTTTGAATTTTTAGGTATCACTCTGTTTTCTCCTATATTGATAGATGTATTTGGAACTCTAAATCCAACACGGTTTGTGCTAGCTTCTTGAAACTTGACACAGTAAAGTAGTTTCACGTTCTATCTCTACGTTTTGTTTCCTCTTGATGTAGCCCTAAGCAGTGACTGGCGAGAAACACTTTCATGGAAAGGGGTTGCCAAGCTTCCAAAAATTACGAATCTCCAGAAATCTCAGCCAATATTTTTTCACCCAAACTGGAAGATACTTTCAGGTAATGATCAGTACACTAAGGCGACTTGGTTCCCCAAATTTCGTTCTTCTATGTTGAAGCGTTCATTTCCAGTAACACTTTGAATTTTTAGGTATCACTCTGTTTTCTCCTATATTGATAGATGTATTTGGAACTCTAAATCCAACACGGTTTGTGCTAGCTTCTTGAAACTTGACACAGTAAAGTAGTTTCACGTTCTATCTCTATGTTTTGTTTCCTCTTGATGTAGCCCTAAGCAGTGACTGGCGAGAAACACTTTCATGGAAAGGGGTTGCCAAGCTTCCAAAAATTACGAATCTCCAGAAATCTCAGCAAATATTTTTTCAACCAAACTGGATGATACTTTCAGGTAATGATCAGTACACTAAGGCGACTTGGTTCCCCAAATTTCGTTCTTCTATGTTGAAGCGTTCATTTCCAGTAACACTTTGAATTTTTAGGTATCACTCTGTTTTCTCCTATATTGATACATGTACTTGGAACTCTAAATCCAACACGGTTTTTGCTAGCTTCTTGAAACTTGACACAGTGAAGTAGTTTCACGTTCTATCTCTATGGTTTTTTCCTCTTGATGTAGCCCTAAGCACTGACTGGAGAGAAACACTTTCATGGAAAGGGGTTGCCAAACTTCCAAAAATTACGAATCTCCAGAAATCTCAGCCAATATTTTTTCACCCAAACTGGATGATACTCTCAGGTAATGATCAGTACACTAAGGCGACTTGGTTCCCCAAATTTCGTTCTTCTATGTTGAAGCGTTCATTTCCAGTAACACTTTGAATTTTTAGGTATCACTCTGTTTTCTCCTATATTGATAGATGTATTTGGAACTCTAAATCCAACACGGTTTGTGCTAGCTTCTTGAAACTTGACACAGTAAAGTAGTTTCACGTTCTATCTCTATGTTTTGTTTCCTCTTGATGTAGCCCTAAGCAGAGACTGGCGAGAAACACTTTCATGGAAAGGGGTTTCCAAGCTTCCAAAAATTACGAATCTCCAGAAACCTCAGCAAATATTTTTTCACCCTAACTGGATGATACTTTCAGGTAATGATCAGTACACTAAGGCGACTTGGTTCCCCAAATTTCGTTCTTCTATGTTGAAGCGTTCATTTCCAGTAACAGTTTGAATTTTTAGGTATCACTCTGTTTTCTCTTATATTGATAGATGTATTTGGAACTCTAAATCCAACACGGTTTGTGCTAGCTTCTTGTAACTTGACACAGTAAAGTAGTTTCACGTTCTATCTCTATGTTTTGTTTCCTATTGATGTAGCCCTAAGCAGTGACTGGCGAGAAACACTTTCATGGAAAGGGGTTGCCAAGCTTCCAAAAATTACGAATCTCCAGAAATCTCAGCAAATATTTTTTCAACCAAACTGGATGATACTTTCAGGTAATGATCAGTACACTAAGGCGACTTGGTTCCCCAAATTTCGTTCTTCTATGTTGAAGCGTTCATTTCCAGTAACAGTTTGAATTTTTAGGTATCACTCTGTTTTCTCCTATATTGATACATGTACTTGGAACTCTAAATCCAACACGGTTTGTGCTAGCTTCTTGAAACTTGACACAGTGAAGTAGTTTCACGTTCTATCTCTATGGTTTTTTCCTCTTGATGTAGCCCTAAGCACTGACTGGAGAGAAACACTTTCATGGAAAGGGGTTGCCAAGCTTCCAAAAATTACGAATCTCCAGAAATCTCAGCCAATATTTTTTCACCCAAACTGGATGATACTTTCAGGTAATGATCAGTACACTAAGGCGACTTGGTTCCCCAAATTTCGTTCTTCTATGTTGAAGCGTTCATTTCCAGTAACACTTTGAATTTTTAGGTATCACTCTGTTTTCTCCTATATTGATAGATGTATTTGGAACTCTAAATCCAACACGGTTTGTGCTAGCTTCTTGAAACTTGACACAGTAAAGTAGTTTCACGTTCTATCTCTACGTTTTGTTTCCTCTTGATGTAGCCCTAAGCAGTGACTGGCGAGAAACACTTTCATGGAAAGGGGTTGCCAAGCTTCCAAAAATTACGAATCTCCAGAAATCTCAGCCAATATTTTTTCACCCAAACTGGATGATACTTTCAGGTAATGATCAGTACACTAAGGCGACTTGGTTCCCCAAATTTCGTTCTTCTATGTTGAAGCGTTCATTTCCAGTAACACTTTGAATTTTTAGGTATCACTCTGTTTTCTCCTATATTGATAGATGTATTTGGAACTCTAAATCCAACACGGTTTGTGCTTGCTTCTTGAAACTTGACACAGTAAAGTAGTTTTACGTTGTACCTCTATGTTTTGTTTCCTCTTGATGTAGCCCTAAGCAGTGACTGGCGAGAAACACTTTCATGGAAAGGGGTTTCCAAGCTTCCAAAAATTACGAATCTCCAGAAATCTCAGCCAATATTTTTTCACCCAAACTGGATGATACTTTCAGGTAATGATCAGTACACTAAGGCGACTTGGTTCCCCAAATTTCGTTCTTCTATGTTGAAGCGTTCATTTCCAGTAACACTTTGAATTTTTAGGTATCACTCTGTTTTCTCCTATATTGATAGATGTATTTGGAACTCTAAATCCAACACGGTTTGTGCTAGCTTCTTGAAACTTGACACAGTAAAGTAGTTTCACGTTCTATCTCTATGTTTTGTTTCCTCTTGATGTAGCCCTAAGCAGTGACTGGCGAGAAACACTTTCATGGAAAGGGGTTGCCAAGCTTCCAAAAATTACGAATCTCCAGAAATCTCAGCAAATATTTTTTCACCCAAACTGGATGACACTTTCAGGTAATGATCAGTACACTAAGGCGACTTGGTTCCCCAAATTTCGTTCTTCTATGTTGAAGCGTTTATTTCCAGTAACACTTTGAATTTTTAGGTATCACTCTGTTTTCTCCTATATTGATAGATGTATTTGGAACTCTAAATCCAACACGGTTTGTGCTAGCTTCTTGAAACTTGACACAGTAAAGTAGTTTCACGTTCTATCTCTATGTTTTGTTTCCTCTTGATGTAGCCCTAAGCAGTGACTGGCGAGAAACACTTTCATGGATAGGGGTTGCCAAGCTTCCAAAAATTACGAATCTCCAGAAATCTCAGCAAATATTTTTTCACCCAAACTGGATGATACTTTCAGGTAATGATCAGTACACTAAGGCGACTTGGTTCCCCAAATTTCGTTCTTCTATGTTGAAGCGTTCATTTCCAGTAACAGTTTGAATTTTTAGGTATCACTCTGTTTTCTCCTATATTGATACTTGTACTTGGAACTCTAAATCCAACACGGTTTGTGCTAGCTTCTTGAAACTTGACACAGTAAAGTAGTTTCACGTTCTATCTCTATGTTTGGTTTCCTCTTGATAAAGCCCTAATCAGTGACGGGCGAGAAACACTTTCATGGAAAGGGGTTGCCAAGCTTCCAAAAATTACGAATCTCCAAAAATCTCAGCCAATATTTTTTCACCCAAACTGGATGATACTTTCAGGTAATGATCAGTACACGAAGGCGACTTGGTTCCCCAAATTTCGTTCTTCTATGTTGAAGCGTTCATTTCCAGTAACAGTTTGAATTTTTAGGTATCTCTCTGTTTTCTTCTATATTGATACATGTACTTGGAACTCTAAATCCAACACGGTTTGTGCTAGCTTCTTGAAACTTGACACAGTGAAGTAGTTTCACGTTCTATCTCTATGGTTTGTTTCCTCTTGATGTAGCCCTAAGCACTGACTGGAGAGAAACACTTTCATGGAAAGGGGTTGCCAAGCTTCCAAAAATTACGAATCTCCAGAAATCTCAGCCAATATTTTTTCACCCAAACTGGATGATACTTTCAGGTAATGATCAGTACACTAAGGCGACTTGGTTCCCCAAATTTCGTTCTTCTATGTTGAAGCGTTCATTTCCAGTAACACTTTGAATTTTTAGGTATCACTCTGTTTTCTCCTATATTGATAGATGTATTTGGCACTCTAAATCCAACACGGTTTGTGCTAGCTTCTTGAAACTTGACACAGTAAAGTAGTTTCACATTCTATCTCTATGTTTTGTTTCCTCTTGATGTAGCCCTAAGCAGTGACTGGCGAGAAACACTTTCATGGAAAGGGGTTTCCAAGCTTCCAAAAATTACGAATCTCCAGAAATCTCAGCAAATATTTTTTCACCCAAACTGGATGATACTTTCAGGTAATGATCAGTACACTAAGGCGACTTGGTTCCCCAAATTTCGTTCTTCTATGTTGAAGCGTTCATTTCCAGTAACAGTTTGAATTTTTAGGTATCACTCTGTTTTCTCCTATATTGATAGATGTATTTGGAACTCTAAATCCAACACGGTTTGTGCTAGCTTCTTGTAACTTGACACAGTAAAGTAGTTTCACGTTCTATCTCTATGTTTTGTTTCCTATTGATGTAGCCCTAAGCAGTGACTGGCGAGAAACACTTTCATGGAAAGGGGTTGCCAAGCTTCCAAAAATTACGAATCTCCAGAAATCTCAGCAAATATTTTTTCAACCAAACTGGATGATACTTTCAGGTAATGATCAGTACACTAAGGCGACTTGGTTCCCCAAATTTCGTTCTTCTATGTTGAAGCGTTCATTTCCAGTAACAGTTTGCATTTTTAGGTATCACTCTGTTTTCTCCTATATTGATACATGTACTTGGAACTCTAAATCCAACACGGTTTGTGCTAGCTTCTTGAAACTTGACACAGTGAAGTAGTTTCACGTTCTATCTCTATGGTTTGTTTCCTCTTGATGTAGCCCTAAGCACTGACTGGAGAGAAACACTTTCATGGAAAGGGGTTGCCAAGCTTCCAAAAATTACGAATCTCCAGAAATCTCAGCCAATATTTTTTCACCCAAACTGGATGATACTTTCAGGTAATGATCAGTACACTAAGGCGACTTGGTTCCCCAAATTTCGTTCTTCTATGTTGAAGCGTTCATTTCCAGTAACACTTTGAATTTTTAGGTATCACTCTGTTTTCTCCTATATTGATACATGTACTTGGAACTCTAAATCCAACACGGTTTGTGCTAGCTTCTTGAAACTTGACACAGTAAAGTAGTTTCACGTTCTATCTCTATGTTTTGTTTCCTCTTGATGTAGCCCTAAGCAGTGACTGGCGAGAAACACTTTCATGGAAAGGGGTTGCCAAGCTTCCAAAAATTACGAATCTCCAGAAATCTCAGCAAATATTTTTTCACCCAAACTGGATGATACTTTCAGGTAACGATCAGTACACGAAGGCGACTTGGTTCCCCACATTTCGTTCTTCTATGTTGAAGCGTTCATTTCCAGTAACAGTTTGAATTTTTAGGTTTCACTCTGTTTTCTCCTATATCGATAGATGTATTTGGAACTCTAAATCCAACACGGTTTGTGCTAGCTTCTTGAAACTTGACACAGTAAAGTAGTTTCACGTTCTATCTCTATGTTTGGTTTCCTCTTGATAAAGCCCTAATCAGTGATGGGCGAGAAACACTTTCATGGAAAGGGGTTGCCAAGCTTCCAAAAATTACGAATCTCCAAAAATCTCAGCCAATATTTTTTCACCCAAACTGGATGATACTTTCAGGTAATGATCAGTACACTAAGGCGACTTGGTTCCCCAAATTTCGTTCTTCTATGTTGAAGCGTTCATTTCCAGTAACACTTTGAATTTTTAGGTATCACTCTGTTTTCTCCTATATTGATAGATGTATTTGGAACTCTAAATCCAACACGGTTTGTGCTAGCTTCTTGAAACTTGACACAGTAAAGTAGTTTCACGTTCTATCTCTATGTTTTGTTTCCTCTTGATGTAGCCCTAAGCAGTGACTGGCGAGAAACACTTTCATGGAAAGGGGTTGCCAAGCTTCCAAAAATTACGAATCTCCAGAAATCTCAGCAAATATTTTTTCACCCAAACTGGATGACACTTTCAGGTAATGATCAGTACGCTAAGGCGACTTGGTTCCCCAAATTTCGTTCTTCTATGTTGAAGCGTTCATTTCCAGTAACAGTTTGCATTTTTAGGTATCACTCTGTTTTCTCCTATATTGATACATGTACTTGGAACTCTAAATCCAACACGGTTTGTGCTAGCTTCTTGAAACTTGACACAGTGAAGTAGTTTCACGTTCTATCTCTATGGTTTGTTTCCTCTTGATGTAGCCCTAAGCACTGACTGGAGAGAAACACTTTCATGGAAAGGGGTTGCCAAGCTTCCAAAAATTACGAATCTCCAGAAATCTCAGCCAATATTTTTTCACCCAAACTGGATGATACTTTCAGGTAATGATCAGTACACTAAGGCGACTTGGTTCCCCAAATTTCGTTCTTCTATGTTGAAGCGTTCATTTCCAGTAACACTTTGAATTTTTAGGTATCACTCTGTTTTCTCCTATATTGATAGATGTATTTGGAACTCTAAATCCAACACGGTTTGTGCTTGCTTCTTGAAACTTGACACAGTAAAGTAGTTTTACGTTGTATCTCTATGTTTTGTTTCCTCTTGATGTAGCCCTAAGCAGTGACTGGCGAGAAACACTTTCATGGAAAGGGGTTTCCAAGCTTCCAAAAATTACGAATCTCCAGAAATCTCAGCAAATATTTTTTCACCCAAACTGGATGATACTTTCAGGTAATGATCAGTACACTAAGGCGACTTGGTTCCCCAAATTTCGTTCTTCTATGTTGAAGCGTTCATTTCCAGTAACACTTTGAATTTTTAGGTATCACTCTGTTTTCTCCTATATTGATAGATATATTTGGAACTCTAAATCCAACACGGTTTGTGCTAGCTTCTTGAAACTTGACACAGTAAAGTAGTTTCACGTTCTATCTCTATGTTTTGTTTCCTCTTGATGTAGCCCTAAGCAGTGACTGGCGAGAAACACTTTCATGGAAAGGGGTTGCCAAGCTTCCAAAAATTACGAATCTCCAGAAATCTCAGCAAATATTTTTTCACCCAAACTGGATGACACTTTCAGGTAATGATCAGTACACTAAGGCGACTTGGTTCCCCAAATTTCGTTCTTCTATGTTGAAGCGTTCATTTCCAGTAACACTTTGAATTTTTAGGTATCACTCTGTTTTCTCCTATATTGATAGATGTATTTGGAACTCTAAATCCAACACGGTTTGTGCTAGCTTCTTGAAACTTGACACAGTAAAGTAGTTTCACGTTCTATCTCTATGTTTTGTTTCCTCTTGATGTAGCCCTAAGCAGTGACTGGCGAGAAACACTTTCATGGAAAGGGGTTGCCAAGCTTCCAAAAATTACGAATCTCCAGAAATCTCAGCAAATATTTTTTCACCCAAACTGGATGATACTTTCAGGTAATGATCAGTACACTAAGGCGACTTGGTTCCCCAAATTTCGTTCTTCTATGTTGAAGCGTTCATTTCCAGTAACAGTTTGAATTTTTAGGTATCACTCTGTTTTCTCCTATATTGATACTTGTACTTGGAACTCTAAATCCAACACGGTTTGTGCTAGCTTCTTGAAACTTGACACAGTAAAGTAGTTTCACGTTCTATCTCTATGTTTGGTTTCCTCTTGATGTAGCCCTAAGCAGTGACTGGCGAGAAACACTTTCATGGAAAGGGGTTTCCAAGCTTCCAAAAATTACGAATCTCCAGAAATCTCAGCAAATATTTTTTCACCCAAACTGGATGGCACTTTCAGGTAATGATCAGTACACTAAGGCGACTTGGTTCCCCAAATTTCGTTCTTCTATGTTGAAGCGTTCATTTCCAGTAACACTTTGAATTTTTAGGTATCACTCTGTTTTCTCCTATATTGATAGATGTATTTGGAACTCTAAATCCAACACGGTTTGTGCTAGCTTCTTGAAACTTGACACAGTAAAGTAGTTTCACGTTCTATCTCTATGTTTTGTTTCCTCTTGATGTAGCCCTAAGCAGTGACTGGCGAGAAACACTTTCATGGAAAGGGGTTGCCAAGCTTCCAAAAATTACGAATCTCCAGAAATCTCAGCAAATATTTTTTCAACCAAACTGGATGATACTTTCAGGTAATGATCAGTACACTAAGGCGACTTGGTTCCCCAAATTTCGTTCTTCTATGTTGAAGCGTTCATTTCCAGTAACACTTTGAATTTTTAGGTATCACTCTGTTTTCTCCTATATTGATACATGTACTTGGAACTCTAAATCCAACACGGTTTTTGCTAGCTTCTTGAAACTTGACACAGTGAAGTAGTTTCACGTTCTATCTCTATGGTTTGTTTCCTCTTGATGTAGCCCTAAGCACTGACTGGAGAGAAACACTTTCATGGAAAGGGGTTGCCAAGCTTCCAAAAATTACGAATCTCCAGAAATCTCAGCAAATATTTTTTCACCCAAACTGGATGATACTTTCAGGTAATGATCAGTACACTAAGGCGACTTGGTTCCCCAAATTTCGTTCTTCTATGTTGAAGCGTTCATTTCCAGTAACACTTTGAATTTTTAGGTATCACTCTATTTTCTCCTATATTGATACATGTACTTGGAACTCTAAATCCAACACGGTTTGTGCTAGCTTCTTGAAACTTGACACAGTAAAGTAGTTTCACGTTCTATCTCTATGTTTTGTTTCCTCTTGATGTAGCCCTAAGCACTGATTGGCGAGAAACACTTTCATGGAAAGGGGTTGCCAAGCTTCCAAAAATTACGAATCTCCAGAAATCTCAGCAAATATTTTTTCACCCAAACTGGATGATACTTTCAGGTAACGATCAGTACACGAAGGCGACTTGGTTCCCCAAATTTCGTTCTTCTATGTTGAAGCGTTCATTTCCAGTAACAGTTTGAATTTTTAGGTTTCACTCTGTTTTCTCCTATATCGATAGATGTATTTGGAACTCTAAATCCAACACGGTTTGTGCTAGCTTCTTGAAACTTGACACAGTAAAGTAGTTTCACGTTCTCTCTCTATGTTTGGTTTCCTCTTGATAAAGCCCTAATCAGTGACGGGCGAGAAACACTTTCATGGAAAGGGGTTGCCAAGCGTCCAAAAATTACGAATCTCCAAAAATCTCAGCCAATATTTTTTCACCCAAACTGGATGATACTCTCAGGTAATGATCAGTACACTAAGGCGACTTGGTTCCCCAAATTTCGTTCTTCTATGTTGAAGCGTTCATTTCCAGTAACACTTTGAATTTTTAGGTATCACTCTGTTTTCTCCTATATCGATAGATGTATTTGGAACTCTAAATCCAACACGGTTTGTGCTAGCTTCTTGAAACTTGACACAGTAAAGTAGTTTCACGTTCTATCTCTATGTTTTGTTTCCTCTTGATGTAGCCCTAAGCACTGACTGGCGAGAAACACTTTCATGGAAAGGGGTTGCCAAGCTTCCAAAAATTACGAATCTCCAGAAATCTCAGCAAATATTTTTTCACCCAAACTGGATGACACTTTCAGGTAATGATCAGTACGCTAAGGCGACTTGGTTCCCCAAATTTCGTTCTTCTATGTTGAAGCGTTCATTTCCAGTAACAGTTTGCATTTTTAGGTATCACTCTGTTTTCTCCTATATTGATACATGTACTTGGAACTCTAAATCCAACACGGTTTGTGCTAGCTTCTTGAAACTTGACACAGTGAAGTAGTTTCACGTTCTATCTCTATGGTTTTTTCCTCTTGATGTAGCCCTAAGCACTGACTGGAGAGAAACACTTTCATGGAAAGGGGTTGCCAAGCTTCCAAAAATTACGAATCTCCAGAAATCTCAGCCAATATTTTTTCACCCAAACTGGATGATACTTTCAGGTAATGATCAGTACACTAAGGCGACTTGGTTCCCCAAATTTCGTTCTTCTATGTTGAAGCGTTCATTTCCAGTAACACTTTGAATTTTTAGGTATCACTCTGTTTTCTCCTATATTGATAGATGTATTTGGAACTCTAAATCCAACACGGTTTGTGCTAGCTTCTTGAAACTTGACACAGTAAAGTAGTTTCACGTTCTATCTCTACGTTTTGTTTCCTCTTGATGTAGCCCTAAGCAGTGACTGGCGAGAAACACTTTCATGGAAAGGGGTTGCCAAGCTTCCAAAAATTACGAATCTCCAGAAATCTCAGCCAATATTTTTTCACCCAAACTGGATGATACTTTCAGGTAATGATCAGTACACTAAGGCGACTTGGTTCCCCAAATTTCGTTCTTCTATGTTGAAGCGTTCATTTCCAGTAACACTTTGAATTTTTAGGTATCACTCCGTTTTCTCCTATATTGATAGATGTATTTGGAACTCTAAATCCAACACGGTTTGTGCTTGCTTCTTGAAACTTGACACAGTAAAGTAGTTTTACGTTGTATCTCTATGTTTTGTTTCCTCTTGATGTAGCCCTAAGCAGTGACTGGCGAGAAACACTTTCATGGAAAGGGGTTTCCAAGCTTCCAAAAATTACGAATCTCCAGAAATCTCAGCAAATATTTTTTCACCCAAACTGGATGATACTTTCAGGTAATGATCAGTACACTAAGGCGACTTGGTTCCCCAAATTTCGTTCTTCTATGTTGAAGCGTTCATTTCCAGTAACACTTTGAATTTTTAGGTATCACTCTGTTTTCTCCTATATTGATACATGTACTTGGAACTCTAAATCCAACACGATTTGTGCTAGCTTCTTGAAACTTGACACAGTAAAGTAGTTTCACGTTCTATCTCTATGTTTTGTTTCCTCTTGATGTAGCCCTAAGCAGTGACTGGCGAGAAACACTTTCATGGAAAGGGGTTGCCAAACTTCCAAAAATTACGAATCTCCAGAAATCTCAGCCAATATTTTTTCACCCAAACTGGATGATACTTTCAGGTAACGATCAGTACACGAAGGCGACTTGGTTCCCCAAATTTCGTTCTTCTATGTTGAAGCGTTCATTTCCAGTAACAGTTTGAATTTTTAGGTTTCACTCTGTTTTCTCCTATATCGATAGATGTATTTGGAACTCTAAATCCAACACGGTTTGTGCTAGCTTCTTGAAACTTGACACAGTAAAGTAGTTTCACGTTCTATCTCTATGTTTGGTTTCCTCTTGATAAAGCCCTAATCAGTGACGGGCGAGAAACACTTTCATGGAAAGGGGTTGCCAAGCTTCCAAAAATTACGAATCTCCAAAAATCTCAGCCAATATTTTTTCACCCAAACTGGATGATACTTTCAGGTAATGATCAGTACACTAAGGCGACTTGGTTCTCCAAATTTCGTTCTTCTATGTTGAAGCGTTCATTTCCAGTAACACTTTGAATTTTTAGGTATCACTCTGTTTTCTCCTATATTGATAGATGTATTTGGCACTCTAAATCCAACACGGTTTGTGCTAGCTTCTTGAAACTTGACACAGTAAAGTAGTTTCACATTCTATCTCTATGTTTTGTTTCCTCTTGATGTAGCCCTAAGCAGTGACTGGCGAGAAACACTTTCATGGAAAGGGGTTTCCAAGCTTCCAAAAATTACGAATCTCCAGATATCTCAGCAAATATTTTTTCACCCTAACTGGATGATACTTTCAGGTAATGATCAGTACACTAAGGCGACTTGGTTCCCCAAATTTCGTTCTTCTATGTTGAAGCGTTCATTTCCAGTAACAGTTTGAATTTTTAGGTATCACTCTGTTTTCTCCTATATTGATAGATGTATTTGGAACTCTAAATCCAACACGGTTTGTGCTAGCTTCTTGTAACTTGACACAGTAAAGTAGTTTCACGTTCTATCTCTATGTTTTGTTTCCTATTGATGTAGCCCTAAGCAGTGTCTGGCGAGAAACACTTTCATGGAAAGGGGTTGCCAAGCTTCCAAAAATTACGAATCTCCAGAAATCTCAGCAAATATTTTTTCAACCAAACTGGATGATACTTTCAGGTAATGATCAGTACACTAAGGCGACTTGGTTCCCCAAATTTCGTTCTTCTATGTTGAAGCGTTCATTTCCAGTAACAGTTTGCATTTTTAGGTATCACTCTGTTTTCTCCTATATTGATACATGTACTTGGAACTCTAAATCCAACACGGTTTGTGCTAGCTTCTTGAAACTTGACACAGTGAAGTAGTTTCACGTTCTATCTCTATGGTTTGTTTCCTCTTGATGTAGCCCTAAGCACTGACTGGAGAGAAACACTTTCATGGAAAGGGGTTGCCAAGCTTCCAAAAATTACGAATCTCCAGAAATCTCAGCAAATATTTTTTCACCCAAACTGGATGATACTTTCAGGTAATGATCAGTACACTAAGGCGACTTGGTTCCCCAAATTTCGTTCTTCTATGTTGAAGCGTTCATTTCCAGTAACACTTTGAATTTTTAGGTATCACTCTGTTTTCTCCTATATTGATACATGTACTTGGAACTCTAAATCCAACACGGTTTGTGCTAGCTTCTTGAAACTTGACACAGTAAAGTAGTTTCACGTTCTATCTCTATGTTTTGTTTCCTCTTGATGTAGCCCTAAGCAGTGACTGGCGAGAAACACTTTCATGGAAAGGGGTTGCCAAGCTTCCAAAAATTACGAATCTCCAGAAATCTCAGCAAATATTTTTTCACCCAAACTGGATGATACTTTCAGGTAACGATCAGTACATGAAGGCGACTTGGTTCCCCAAATTTCGTTCTTCTATGTTGAAGCGTTCATTTCCAGTAACAGTTTGAATTTTTAGGTTTCACTCTGTTTTCTCCTATATCGATAGATGTATTTGGAACTCTAAATCCAACACGGTTTGTGCTAGCTTCTTGAAACTTGACACAGTAAAGTAGTTTCACGTTCTATCTCTATGTTTGGTTTCCTCTTGATAAAGCCCTAATCAGTGACGGGCGAGAAACACTTTCATGGAAAGGGGTTGCCAAGCTTCCAAAAATTACGAATCTCCAAAAATCTCAGCCAATATTTTTTCACCCAAACTGGATGATACTTTCAGGTAATGATCAGTACACTAAGGCGACTTGGTTCCCCAAATTTCGTTCTTCTATGTTGAAGCGTTCATTTCCAGTAACACTTTGAATTTTTAGGTATCACTCTGTTTTCTCCTATATTGATACATGTACTTGGAACTCTAAATCCAACACGGTTTGTGCTAGCTTCTTGAAACTTGACACAGTGAAGTAGTTTCACGTTCTATCTCTATGGTTTGTTTCCTCTTGATGTAGCCCTAAGCACTGACTGGAGAGAAACACTTTCATGGAAAGGGGTTTCCAAGCTTCCAAAAATTACGAATCTCCAGAAATCTCAGCAAATATTTTTTCACCCAAACTGGATGATACTTTCAGGTAATGATCAGTACACTAAGGCGACTTGGTTCCCCAAATTTCGTTCTTCTATGTTGAAGCGTTCATTTCCAGTAATACTTTGAATTTTTAGGTATCACTCTGTTTTCTCCTATATTGATACATGTACTTGGAACTCTAAATCCAACACGGTTTGTGCTAGCTTCTTGAAACTTGACACAGTAAAGTAGTTTCACGTTCTATCTCTATGTTTTGTTTCCTCTTGATGTAGCCCTAAGCAGTGACTGGCGAGAAACACTTTCATGGAAAGGGGTTGCCAAGCTTCCAAAAATTACGAATCTCCAGAAATCTCAGCAAATATTTTTTCACCCAAACTGGATGATACTTTCAGGTAACGATCAGTACACGAAGGTGACTTGGTTCCCCAAATTTCGTTCTTCTATGTTGAAGCGTTCATTTCCAGTAACAGTTTGAATTTTTAGGTTTCACTCTGTTTTCTCCTATATCGATAGATGTATTTGGAACTCTAAATCCAACACGGTTTGTGCTAGCTTCTTGAAACTTGACACAGTAAAGTAGTTTCACGTTCTATCTCTATGTTTGGTTTCCTCTTGATGTAGCCCTAAGCAGTGACTGGCGAGAAACACTTTCATGGAAAGGGGTTGCCAAGCTTCCAAAAATTACGAATCTCCAGAAATCTCAGCAAATATTTTTTCAACCAAACTGGATGATACTTTCAGGTAATGATCAGTACACTAAGGCGACTTGGTTCCCCAAATTTCGTTCTTCTATGTTGAAGCGTTCATTTCCAGTAACAGTTTGCATTTTTAGGTATCACTCTGTTTTCTCCTATATTGATACATGTACTTGGAACTCTAAATCCAACACGGTTTGTGCTAGCTTCTTGAAACTTGACACAGTGAAGTAGTTTCACGTTCTATCTCTATGGTTTGTTTCCTCTTGATGTAGCCCTAAGCACTGACTGGAGAGAAACACTTTCATGGAAAGGGGTTGCCAAGCTTCCCAAAATTACGAATCTCCAGAAATCTCAGCCAATATTTTTTCACCCAAACTGGATGATACTTTCAGGTAATGATCAGTACACTAAGGCGACTTGGTTCCCCAAATTTCGTTCTTCTATGTTGAAGCGTTCATTTCCAGTAACACTTTGAATTTTTAGGTATCACTCTGTTTTCTCCTATATTGATAGATGTATTTGGAACTCTAAATCCAACACGGTTTGTGCTTGCTTCTTGAAACTTGACACAGTAAAGTAGTTTTACGTTGTATCTCTATGTTTTGCTTCCTCTTGATGTAGCCCTAAGCAGTGACTGGCGAGAAACACTTTCATGGAAAGGGGTTTCCAAGCTTCCAAAAATTACGAATCTCCAGAAATCTCAGCAAATATTTTTTCACCCAAACTGGATGATACTTTCAGGTAATGATCAGTACACTAAGGCGACTTGGTTCCCCAAATTTCGTTCTTCTATGTTGAAGCGTTCATTTCCAGTAATACTTTGAATTTTTAGGTATCACTCTGTTTTCTCCTATATTGATACATGTACTTGGAACTCTAAATCCAACACGGTTTGTGCTAGCTTCTTGAAACTTGACACAGTAAAGTAGTTTCACGTTCTATCTCTATGTTTTGTTTCCTCTTGATGTAGCCCTAAGCAGTGACTGGCGAGAAACACTTTCATGGAAAGGGGTTGCCAAGCTTCCAAAAATTACGAATCTCCAGAAATCTCAGCAAATATTTTTTCACCCAAACTGGATGATACTTTCAGGTAACGATCAGTACACGAAGGTGACTTGGTTCCCCAAATTTCGTTCTTCTATGTTGAAGCGTTCATTTCCAGTAACAGTTTGAATTTTTAGGTTTCACTCTGTTTTCTCCTATATCGATAGATGTATTTGGAACTCTAAATCCAACACGGTTTGTGCTAGCTTCTTGAAACTTGACACAGTAAAGTAGTTTCACGTTCTATCTCTATGTTTGGTTTCCTCTTGATGTAGCCCTAAGCAGTGACTGGCGAGAAACACTTTCATGGAAAGGGGTTGCCAAGCTTCCAAAAATTACGAATCTCCAGAAATCTCAGCAAATATTTTTTCAACCAAACTGGATGATACTTTCAGGTAATGATCAGTACACTAAGGCGACTTGGTTCCCCAAATTTCGTTCTTCTATGTTGAAGCGTTCATTTCCAGTAACAGTTTGCATTTTTAGGATCACTCTGTTTTCTCCTATATTGATACATGTACTTGGAACTCTAAATCCAACACGGTTTGTGCTAGCTTCTTGAAACTTGACACAGTGAAGTAGTTTCACGTTCTATCTCTATGGTTTGTTTCCTCTTGATGTAGCCCTAAGCACTGACTGGAGAGAAACACTTTCATGGAAAGGGGTTGCCAAGCTTCCAAAAATTACGAATCTCCAGAAATCTCAGCCAATATTTTTTCACCCAAACTGGATGATACTTTCAGGTAATGATCAGTACACTAAGGCGACTTGGTTCCCCAAATTTCGTTCTTCTATGTTGAAGCGTTCATTTCCAGTAACACTTTGAATTTTTAGGTATCACTCTGTTTTCTCCTATATTGATACATGTACTTGGAACTCTAAATCCAACACGGTTTGTGCTAGCTTCTTGAAACTTGACACAGTAAAGTAGTTTCACGTTCTATCTCTATGTTTTGTTTCCTCTTGATGTAGCCCTAAGCAGTGACTGGCGAGAAACACTTTCATGGAAAGGGGTTGCCAAGCTTCCAAAAATTACGAATCTCCAGAAATCTCAGCAAATATTTTTTCACCCAAACTGGATGATACTTTCAGGTAACGATCAGTACACGAAGGCGACTTGGTTCCCCACATTTCGTTCTTCTATGTTGAAGCGTTCATTTCCAGTAACAGTTTGAATTTTTAGGTTTCACTCTGTTTTCTCCTATATCGATAGATGTATTTGGAACTCTAAATCCAACACGGTTTGTGCTAGCTTCTTGAAACTTGACACAGTAAAGTAGTTTCACGTTCTATCTCTATGTTTGGTTTCCTCTTGATAAAGCCCTAATCAGTGACGGGCGAGAAACACTTTCATGGAAAGGGGTTGCCAAGCTTCCAAAAATTACGAATCTCCAAAAATCTCAGCCAATATTTTTTCACCCAAACTGGATGATACTTTCAGGTAATGATCAGTACACTAAGGCGACTTGGTTCCCCAAATTTCGTTCTTCTATGTTGAAGCGTTCATTTCCAGTAACACTTTGAATTTTTAGGTATCACTCTGTTTTCTCCTATATTGATAGATGTATTTGGAACTCTAAATCCAACACGGTTTGTGCTAGCTTCTTGAAACTTGACACAGTAAAGTAGTTTCACGTTCTATCTCTATGTTTTGTTTCCTCTTGATGTAGCCCTAAGCAGTGACTGGCGAGAAACACTTTCATGGAAAGGGGTTGCCAAGCTTCCAAAAATTACGAATCTCCAGAAATCTCAGCAAATATTTTTTCACCCAAACTGGATGACACTTTCAGGTAATGATCAGTACGCTAAGGCGACTTGGTTCCCCAAATTTCGTTCTTCTATGTTGAAGCGTTCATTTCCAGTAACAGTTTGCATTTTTAGGTATCACTCTGTTTTCTCCTATATTGATACATGTACTTGGAACTCTAAATCCAACACGGTTTGTGCTAGCTTCTTGAAACTTGACACAGTGAAGTAGTTTCACGTTCTATCTCTATGGTTTGTTTCCTCTTGATGTAGCCCTAAGCACTGACTGGAGAGAAACACTTTCATGGAAAGGGGTTGCCAAGCTTCCAAAAATTACGAATCTCCAGAAATCTCAGCCAATATTTTTTCACCCAAACTGGATGATACTTTCAGGTAATGATCAGTACACTAAGGCGACTTGGTTCCCCAAATTTCGTTCTTCTATGTTGAAGCGTTCATTTCCAGTAACACTTTGAATTTTTAGGTATCACTCTGTTTTCTCCTATATTGATAGATGTATTTGGAACTCTAAATCCAACACGGTTTGTGCTTGCTTCTTGAAACTTGACACAGTAAAGTAGTTTTACGTTGTATCTCTATGTTTTGTTTCCTCTTGATGTAGCCCTAAGCAGTGACTGGCGAGAAACACTTTCATGGAAAGGGGTTTCCAAGCTTCCAAAAATTACGAATCTCCAGAAATCTCAGCAAATATTTTTTCACCCAAACTGGATGATACTTTCAGGTAATGATCAGTACACTAAGGCGACTTGGTTCCCCAAATTTCGTTCTTCTATGTTGAAGCGTTCATTTCCAGTAATACTTTGAATTTTTAGGTATCACTCTGTTTTCTCCTATATTGATACATGTACTTGGAACTCTAAATCCAACACGGTTTGTGCTAGCTTCTTGAAACTTGACACAGTAAAGTAGTTTCACGTTCTATCTCTATGTTTTGTTTCCTCTTGATGTAGCCCTAAGCAGTGACTGGCGAGAAACACTTTCATGGAAAGGGGTTGCCAAGCTTCCAAAAATTACGAATCTCCAGAAATCTCAGCAAATATTTTTTCACCCAAACTGGATGATACTTTCAGGTAATGATCAGGACACGAAGGCGACTTGGTTCCCCAAATTTCGTTCTTCTATGTTGAAGCGTTCATTTCCAGTAACAGTTTGAATTTTTAGGTTTCACTCTGTTTTCTCCTATATCGATAGATGTATTTGGAACTCTAAATCCAACACGGTTTGTGCTAGCTTCTTGAAACTTGACACAGTAAAGTAGTTTCACGTTCTATCTCTATGTTTGGTTTCCTCTTGATAAAGCCCTAATCAGTGACGGGCGAGAAACACTTTCATGGAAAGGGGTTGCCAAGCTTCCAAAAATTACGAATCTCCAAAAATCTCAGCCAATATTTTTTCACCCAAACTGGATGATACTTTCAGGTAATGATCAGTACACTAAGGCGACTTGGTTCCCCAAATTTCGTTCTTCTATGTTGAAGCGTTCATTTCCAGTAACACTTTGAATTTTTAGGTATCACTCTGTTTTCTCCTATATTGATAGATGTATTTGGAACTCTAAATCCAACACGGTTTGTGCTAGCTTCTTGAAACTTGACACAGTAAAGTAGTTTCACGTTCTATCTCTATGTTTTGTTTCCTCTTGATGTAGCCCTAAGCAGTGACTGGCGAGAAACACTTTCATGGAAAGGGGTTGCCAAGCTTCCAAAAATTACGAATCTCCAGAAATCTCAGCAAATATTTTTTCACCCAAACTGGATGACACTTTCAGGTAATGATCAGTACACTAAGGCGACTTGGTTCCCCAAATTTCGTTCTTCTATGTTGAAGCGTTCATTTCCAGTAACACTTTGAATTTTTAGGTATCACTCTGTTTTCTCCTATATTGATACATGTACTTGGAACTCTAAATCCAACACGGTTTGTGCTAGCTTCTTGAAACTTGACACAGTAAAGTAGTTTCACGTTCTATCTCTATGTTTTGTTTCCTCTTGATGTAGCCCTAAGCAGTGACTGGCGAGAAACACTTTCATGGAAAGGGTTGCCAAGCTTCCAAAAATTACGAATCTCCAGAAATCTCAGCAAATATTTTTTCACCCAAACTGGATGATACTTTCAGGTAATGATCAGTACACTAAGGCGACTTGGTTCCCCAAATTTCGTTCTTCTATGTTGAAGCGTTCATTTCCAGTAACAGTTTGAATTTTTAGGTATCACTCTGTTTTCTCCTATATTGATACTTGTACTTGGAACTCTAAATCCAACACGGTTTGTGCTAGCTTCTTGAAACTTGACACAGTAAAGTAGTTTCACGTTCTATCTCTATGTTTGGTTTCCTCTTGATGTAGCCCTAAGCAGTGACTGGCGAGAAACACTTTCATGGAAAGGGGTTTCCAAGCTTCCAAAAATTACGAATCTCCAGAAATCTCAGCAAATATTTTTTCACCCAAACTGGATGGCACTTTCAGGTAATGATCAGTACACTAAGGCGACTTGGTTCCCCAAATTTCGTTCTTCTATGTTGAAGCGTTCATTTCCAGTAACACTTTGAATTTTTAGGTATCACTCTGTTTTCTCCTATATTGATAGATGTATTTGGAACTCTAAATCCAACACGGTTTGTGCTAGCTTCTTGAAACTTGACACAGTAAAGTAGTTTCACGTTCTATCTCTATGTTTTGTTTCCTCTTGATGTAGCCCTAAGCAGTGACTGGCGAGAAACACTTTCATGGAAAGGGGTTGCCAAGCTTCCAAAAATTACGAATCTCCAGAAATCTCAGCAAATATTTTTTCAACCAAACTGGATGATACTTTCAGGTAATGATCAGTACACTAAGGCGACTTGGTTCCCCAAATTTCGTTCTTCTATGTTGAAGCGTTCATTTCCAGTAACACTTTGAATTTTTAGGTATCACTCTGTTTTCTCCTATATTGATACATGTACTTGGAACTCTAAATCCAACACGGTTTTTGCTAGCTTCTTGAAACTTGACACAGTGAAGTAGTTTCACGTTCTATCTCTATGGTTTGTTTCCTCTTGATGTAGCCCTAAGCACTGACTGGAGAGAAACACTTTCATGGAAAGGGGTTGCCAAGCTTCCAAAAATTACGAATCTCCAGAAATCTCAGCAAATATTTTTTCACCCAAACTGGATGATACTTTCAGGTAATGATCAGTACACTAAGGCGACTTGGTTCCCCAAATTTCGTTCTTCTATGTTGAAGCGTTCATTTCCAGTAACACTTTGAATTTTTAGGTATCACTCTATTTTCTCCTATATTGATACATGTACTTGGAACTCTAAATCCAACACGGTTTGTGCTAGCTTCTTGAAACTTGACACAGTAAAGTAGTTTCACGTTCTATCTCTATGTTTTGTTTCCTCTTGATGTAGCCCTAAGCACTGACTGGCGAGAAACACTTTCATGGAAAGGGGTTGCCAAGCTTCCAAAAATTACGAATCTCCAGAAATCTCAGCAAATATTTTTTCACCCAAACTGGATGATACTTTCAGGTAACGATCAGTACACGAAGGCGACTTGGTTCCCCAAATTTCGTTCTTCTATGTTGAAGCGTTCATTTCCAGTAACAGTTTGAATTTTTAGGTTTCACTCTGTTTTCTCCTATATCGATAGATGTATTTGGAACTCTAAATCCAACACGGTTTGTGCTAGCTTCTTGAAACTTGACACAGTAAAGTAGTTTCACGTTCTATCTCTATGTTTGGTTTCCTCTTGATAAAGCCCTAATCAGTGTCGGGCGAGAAACACTTTCATGGAAAGGGGTTGCCAAGCGTCCAAAAATTACGAATCTCCAAAAATCTCAGCCAATATTTTTTCACCCAAACTGGATGATACTTTCAGGTAATGATCAGTACACTAAGGCGACTTGGTTCCCCAAATTTCGTTCTTCTATGTTGAAGCGTTCATTTCCAGTAACACTTTGAATTTTTAGGTATCACTCTGTTTTCTCCTATATCAATAGATGTATTTGGAACTCTAAATCCAACACGGTTTGTGCTAGCTTCTTGAAACTTGACACAGTAAAGTAGTTTCACGTTCTATCTCTATGTTTTGTTTCCTCTTGATGTAGCCCTAAGCAGTGACTGGCGAGAAACACTTTCATGGAAAGGGGTTTCCAAGCTTCCAAAAATTACGAATCTCCAGAAATCTCAGCAAATATTTTTTTCACCCAAACTGGATGACACTTTCAGGTAATGATCAGTACACTAAGGCGACTTGGTTCCCCAAATTTCGTTCTTCTATGTTGAAGCGTTCATTTCCAGTAACACTTTGAATTTTTAGGTATCACTCTGTTTTCTCCTATATTGATACATGTACTTGGAACTCTAAATCCAACACGGTTTGTGCTAGCTTCTTGAAACTTGACACAGTGAAGTAGTTTCACGTTCTATCTCTATGGTTTGTTTCCTCTTGATGTAGCCCTAAGCACTGACTGGAGAGAAACACTTTCATGGAAAGGGGTTGCCAAGCTTCCAAAAATTACGAATCTCCAGAAATCTCAGCCAATATTTTTTCACCCAAACTGGATGATACTTTCAGGTAATGATCAGTACACTAAGGCGACTTGGTTCCCCAAATTTCGTTCTTCTATGTTGAAGCGTTCATTTCCAGTAACACTTTGAATTTTTAGGTATCACTCTGTTTTCTCCTATATTGATAGATGTATTTGGAACTCTAAATCCAACACGGTTTGTGCTTGCTTCTTGAAACTTGACACAGTAAAGTAGTTTTACGTTGTATCTCTATGTTTTGTTTCCTCTTGATGTAGCCCTAAGCAGTGACTGGCGAGAAACACTTTCATGGAAAGGGGTTTCCAAGCTTCCAAAAATTACGAATCTCCAGAAATCTCAGCAAATATTTTTTCACCCAAACTGGATGATACTTTCAGGTAATGATCAGTACACTAAGGCGACTTGGTTCCCCAAATTTCGTTCTTCTATGTTGAAGCGTTCATTTCCAGTAATACTTTGAATTTTTAGGTATCACTCTGTTTTCTCCTATATTGATACATGTACTTGGAACTCTAAATCCAACACGGTTTGTGCTAGCTTCTTGAAACTTGACACAGTAAAGTAGTTTCACGTTCTATCTCTATGTTTTGTTTCCTCTTGATGTAGCCCTAAGCAGTGACTGGCGAGAAACACTTTCATGGAAAGGGGTTGCCAAGCTTCCAAAAATTACGAATCTCCAGAAATCTCAGCAAATATTTTTTCACCCAAACTGGATGATACTTTCAGGTAATGATCAGGACACGAAGGCGACTTGGTTCCCCAAATTTCGTTCTTCTATGTTGAAGCGTTCATTTCCAGTAACAGTTTGAATTTTTAGGTTTCACTCTGTTTTCTCCTATATCGATAGATGTATTTGGAACTCTAAATCCAACACGGTTTGTGCTAGCTTCTTGAAACTTGACACAGTAAAGTAGTTTCACGTTCTATCTCTATGTTTGGTTTCCTCTTGATAAAGCCCTAATCAGTGACGGGCGAGAAACACGTTCATGGAAAGGGGTTGCCAAGCTTCCAAAAATTACGAATCTCCAAAAATCTCAGCCAATATTTTTTCACCCAAACTGGATGATACTTTCAGGTAATGATCAGTACACTAAGGCAACTTGGTTCCCCAAATTTCGTTCTTCTATGTTGAAGCGTTCATTTCCAGTAACACTTTGAATTTTTAGGTATCACTCTGTTTTCTCCTATATTGATAGATGTATTTGGAACTCTAAATCCAACACGGTTTGTGCTAGCTTCTTGAAACTTGACACAGTAAAGTAGTTTCACGTTCTATCTCTATGTTTTGTTTCCTCTTGATGTAGCCCTAAGCAGTGACTGGCGAGAAACACTTTCATGGAAAGGGGTTGCCAAGCTTCCAAAAATTACGAATCTCCAGAAATCTCAGCAAATATTTTTTCACCCAAACTGGATGACACTTTCAGGTAATGATCAGTACGCTAAGGCGACTTGGTTCCCCAAATTTCGTTCTTCTATGTTGAAGCGTTCATTTCCAGTAACAGTTTGCATTTTTAGGTATCACTCTGTTTTCTCCTATATTGATACATGTACTTGGAACTCTAAATCCAACACGGTTTGTGCTAGCTTCTTGAAACTTGACACAGTGAAGTAGTTTCACGTTCTATCTCTATGGTTTGTTTCCTCTTGATGTAGCCCTAAGCACTGACTGGAGAGAAACACTTTCATGGAAAGGGGTTGCCAAGCTTCCAAAAATTACGAATCTCCAGAAATCTCAGCCAATATTTTTTCACCCAAACTGGATGATACTTTCAGGTAATGATCAGTACACTAAGGCGACTTGGTTCCCCAAATTTCGTTCTTCTATGTTGAAGCGTTCATTTCCAGTAACACTTTGAATTTTTAGGTATCACTCTGTTTTCTCCTATATTGATAGATGTATTTGGAACTCTAAATCCAACACGGTTTGTGCTTGCTTCTTGAAACTTGACACAGTAAAGTAGTTTTACGTTGTATCTCTATGTTTTGTTTCCTCTTGATGTAGCCCTAAGCAGTGACTGGCGAGAAACACTTTCATGGAAAGGGGTTTCCAAGCTTCCAAAAATTACGAATCTCCAGAAATCTCAGCAAATATTTTTTCACCCAAACTGGATGATACTTTCAGGTAATGATCAGTACACTAAGGCGACTTGGTTCCCCAAATTTCGTTCTTCTATGTTGAAGCGTTCATTTCCAGTAATACTTTGAATTTTTAGGTATCACTCTGTTTTCTCCTATATTGATACATGTACTTGGAACTCTAAATCCAACACGGTTTGTGCTAGCTTCTTGAAACTTGACACAGTAAAGTAGTTTCACGTTCTATCTCTATGTTTTGTTTCCTCTTGATGTAGCCCTAAGCAGTGACTGGCGAGAAACACTTTCATGGAAAGGGGTTGCCAAGCTTCCAAAAATTACGAATCTCCAGAAATCTCAGCAAATATTTTTTCACCCAAACTGGATGATACTTTCAGGTAATGATCAGGACACGAAGGCGACTTGGTTCCCCAAATTTCGTTCTTCTATGTTGAAGCGTTCATTTCCAGTAACAGTTTGAATTTTTAGGTTTCACTCTGTTTTCTCCTATATCGATAGATGTATTTGGAACTCTAAATCCAACACGGTTTGTGCTAGCTTCTTGAAACTTGACACAGTAAAGTAGTTTCACGTTCTATCTCTATGTTTGGTTTCCTCTTGATAAAGCCCTAATCAGTGACGGGCGAGAAACACTTTCATGGAAAGGGGTTGCCAAGCTTCCAAAAATTACGAATCTCCAAAAATCTCAGCCAATATTTTTTCACCCAAACTGGATGATACTTTCAGGTAATGATCAGTACACTAAGGCGACTTGGTTCCCCAAATTTCGTTCTTCTATGTTGAAGCGTTCATTTCCAGTAACACTTTGAATTTTTAGGTATCACTCTGTTTTCTCCTATATTGATAGATGTATTTGGAACTCTAAATCCAACACGGTTTGTGCTAGCTTCTTGAAACTTGACACAGTAAAGTAGTTTCACGTTCTATCTCTATGTTTTGTTTCCTCTTGATGTAGCCCTAAGCAGTGACTGGCGAGAAACACTTTCATGGAAAGGGGTTGCCAAGCTTCCAAAAATTACGAATCTCCAGAAATCTCAGCAAATATTTTTTCACCCAAACTGGATGACACTTTCAGGTAATGATCAGTACACTAAGGCGACTTGGTTCCCCAAATTTCGTTCTTCTATGTTGAAGCGTTCATTTCCAGTAACACTTTGAATTTTTAGGTATCACTCTGTTTTCTCCTATATTGATACATGTACTTGGAACTCTAAATCCAACACGGTTTGTGCTAGCTTCTTGAAACTTGACACAGTAAAGTAGTTTCACGTTCTATCTCTATGTTTTGTTTCCTCTTGATGTAGCCCTAAGCAGTGACTGGCGAGAAACACTTTCATGGAAAGGGTTGCCAAGCTTCCAAAAATTACGAATCTCCAGAAATCTCAGCAAATATTTTTTCACCCAAACTGGATGATACTTTCAGGTAATGATCAGTACACTAAGGCGACTTGGTTCCCCAAATTTCGTTCTTCTATGTTGAAGCGTTCATTTCCAGTAACAGTTTGAATTTTTAGGTATCACTCTGTTTTCTCCTATATTGATACTTGTACTTGGAACTCTAAATCCAACACGGTTTGTGCTAGCTTCTTGAAACTTGACACAGTAAAGTAGTTTCACGTTCTATCTCTATGTTTGGTTTCCTCTTGATGTAGCCCTAAGCAGTGACTGGCGAGAAACACTTTCATGGAAAGGGGTTTCCAAGCTTCCAAAAATTACGAATCTCCAGAAATCTCAGCAAATATTTTTTCACCCAAACTGGATGGCACTTTCAGGTAATGATCAGTACACTAAGGCGACTTGGTTCCCCAAATTTCGTTCTTCTATGTTGAAGCGTTCATTTCCAGTAACACTTTGAATTTTTAGGTATCACTCTGTTTTCTCCTATATTGATAGATGTATTTGGAACTCTAAATCCAACACGGTTTGTGCTAGCTTCTTGAAACTTGACACAGTAAAGTAGTTTCACGTTCTATCTCTATGTTTTGTTTCCTCTTGATGTAGCCCTAAGCAGTGACTGGCGAGAAACACTTTCATGGAAAGGGGTTGCCAAGCTTCCAAAAATTACGAATCTCCAGAAATCTCAGCAAATATTTTTTCAACCAAACTGGATGATACTTTCAGGTAATGATCAGTACACTAAGGCGACTTGGTTCCCCAAATTTCGTTCTTCTATGTTGAAGCGTTCATTTCCAGTAACACTTTGAATTTTTAGGTATCACTCTGTTTTCTCCTATATTGATACATGTACTTGGAACTCTAAATCCAACACGGTTTTTGCTAGCTTCTTGAAACTTGACACAGTGAAGTAGTTTCACGTTCTATCTCTATGGTTTGTTTCCTCTTGATGTAGCCCTAAGCACTGACTGGAGAGAAACACTTTCATGGAAAGGGGTTGCCAAGCTTCCAAAAATTACGAATCTCCAGAAATCTCAGCAAATATTTTTTCACCCAAACTGGATGATACTTTCAGGTAATGATCAGTACACTAAGGCGACTTGGTTCCCCAAATTTCGTTCTTCTATGTTGAAGCGTTCATTTCCAGTAACACTTTGAATTTTTAGGTATCACTCTATTTTCTCCTATATTGATACATGTACTTGGAACTCTAAATCCAACACGGTTTGTGCTAGCTTCTTGAAACTTGACACAGTAAAGTAGTTTCACGTTCTATCTCTATGTTTTGTTTCCTCTTGATGTAGCCCTAAGCACTGACTGGCGAGAAACACTTTCATGGAAAGGGGTTGCCAAGCTTCCAAAAATTACGAATCTCCAGAAATCTCAGCAAATATTTTTTCACCCAAACTGGATGATACTTTCAGGTAACGATCAGTACACGAAGGCGACTTGGTTCCCCAAATTTCGTTCTTCTATGTTGAAGCGTTCATTTCCAGTAACAGTTTGAATTTTTAGGTTTCACTCTGTTTTCTCCTATATCGATAGATGTATTTGGAACTCTAAATCCAACACGGTTTGTGCTAGCTTCTTGAAACTTGACACAGTAAAGTAGTTTCACGTTCTATCTCTATGTTTGGTTTCCTCTTGATAAAGCCCTAATCAGTGTCGGGCGAGAAACACTTTCATGGAAAGGGGTTGCCAAGCGTCCAAAAATTACGAATCTCCAAAAATCTCAGCCAATATTTTTTCACCCAAACTGGATGATACTTTCAGGTAATGATCAGTACACTAAGGCGACTTGGTTCCCCAAATTTCGTTCTTCTATGTTGAAGCGTTCATTTCCAGTAACACTTTGAATTTTTAGGTATCACTCTGTTTTCTCCTATATCAATAGATGTATTTGGAACTCTAAATCCAACACGGTTTGTGCTAGCTTCTTGAAACTTGACACAGTAAAGTAGTTTCACGTTCTATCTCTATGTTTTGTTTCCTCTTGATGTAGCCCTAAGCAGTGACTGGCGAGAAACACTTTCATGGAAAGGGGTTTCCAAGCTTCCAAAAATTACGAATCTCCAGAAATCTCAGCAAATATTTTTTTCACCCAAACTGGATGACACTTTCAGGTAATGATCAGTACACTAAGGCGACTTGGTTCCCCAAATTTCGTTCTTCTATGTTGAAGCGTTCATTTCCAGTAACACTTTGAATTTTTAGGTATCACTCTGTTTTCTCCTATATTGATACATGTACTTGGAACTCTAAATCCAACACGGTTTGTGCTAGCTTCTTGAAACTTGACACAGTGAAGTAGTTTCACGTTCTATCTCTATGGTTTGTTTCCTCTTGATGTAGCCCTAAGCACTGACTGGAGAGAAACACTTTCATGGAAAGGGGTTGCCAAGCTTCCAAAAATTACGAATCTCCAGAAATCTCAGCCAATATTTTTTCACCCAAACTGGATGATACTTTCAGGTAATGATCAGTACACTAAGGCGACTTGGTTCCCCAAATTTCGTTCTTCTATGTTGAAGCGTTCATTTCCAGTAACACTTTGAATTTTTAGGTATCACTCTGTTTTCTCCTATATTGATAGATGTATTTGGAACTCTAAATCCAACACGGTTTGTGCTTGCTTCTTGAAACTTGACACAGTAAAGTAGTTTTACGTTGTATCTCTATGTTTTGTTTCCTCTTGATGTAGCCCTAAGCAGTGACTGGCGAGAAACACTTTCATGGAAAGGGGTTTCCAAGCTTCCAAAAATTACGAATCTCCAGAAATCTCAGCAAATATTTTTTCACCCAAACTGGATGATACTTTCAGGTAATGATCAGTACACTAAGGCGACTTGGTTCCCCAAATTTCGTTCTTCTATGTTGAAGCGTTCATTTCCAGTAATACTTTGAATTTTTAGGTATCACTCTGTTTTCTCCTATATTGATACATGTACTTGGAACTCTAAATCCAACACGGTTTGTGCTAGCTTCTTGAAACTTGACACAGTAAAGTAGTTTCACGTTCTATCTCTATGTTTTGTTTCCTCTTGATGTAGCCCTAAGCAGTGACTGGCGAGAAACACTTTCATGGAAAGGGGTTGCCAAGCTTCCAAAAATTACGAATCTCCAGAAATCTCAGCAAATATTTTTTCACCCAAACTGGATGATACTTTCAGGTAATGATCAGGACACGAAGGCGACTTGGTTCCCCAAATTTCGTTCTTCTATGTTGAAGCGTTCATTTCCAGTAACAGTTTGAATTTTTAGGTTTCACTCTGTTTTCTCCTATATCGATAGATGTATTTGGAACTCTAAATCCAACACGGTTTGTGCTAGCTTCTTGAAACTTGACACAGTAAAGTAGTTTCACGTTCTATCTCTATGTTTGGTTTCCTCTTGATAAAGCCCTAATCAGTGACGGGCGAGAAACACTTTCATGGAAAGGGGTTGCCAAGCTTCCAAAAATTACGAATCTCCAAAAATCTCAGCCAATATTTTTTCACCCAAACTGGATGATACTTTCAGGTAATGATCAGTACACTAAGGCGACTTGGTTCCCCAAATTTCGTTCTTCTATGTTGAAGCGTTCATTTCCAGTAACACTTTGAATTTTTAGGTATCACTCTGTTTTCTCCTATATTGATAGATGTATTTGGAACTCTAAATCCAACACGGTTTGTGCTAGCTTCTTGAAACTTGACACAGTAAAGTAGTTTCACGTTCTATCTCTATGTTTTGTTTCCTCTTGATGTAGCCCTAAGCAGTGACTGGCGAGAAACACTTTCATGGAAAGGGGTTGCCAAGCTTCCAAAAATTACGAATCTCCAGAAATCTCAGCAAATATTTTTTCACCCAAACTGGATGACACTTTCAGGTAATGATCAGTACACTAAGGCGACTTGGTTCCCCAAATTTCGTTCTTCTATGTTGAAGTGTTCATTTCCAGTAACACTTTGAATTTTTAGGTATCACTCTGTTTTCTCCTATATTGATACATGTACTTGGAACTCTAAATCCAACACGGTTTGTGCTAGCTTCTTGAAACTTGACACAGTAAAGTAGTTTCACGTTCTATCTCTATGTTTTGTTTCCTCTTGATGTAGCCCTAAGCAGTGACTGGCGAGAAACACTTTCATGGAAAGGGTTGCCAAGCTTCCAAAAATTACGAATCTCCAGAAATCTCAGCAAATATTTTTTCACCCAAACTGGATGATACTTTCAGGTAATGATCAGTACACTAAGGCGACTTGGTTCCCCAAATTTCGTTCTTCTATGTTGAAGCGTTCATTTCCAGTAACAGTTTGAATTTTTAGGTATCACTCTGTTTTCTCCTATATTGATACTTGTACTTGGAACTCTAAATCCAACACGGTTTGTGCTAGCTTCTTGAAACTTGACACAGTAAAGTAGTTTCACGTTCTATCTCTATGTTTGGTTTCCTCTTGATGTAGCCCTAAGCAGTGACTGGCGAGAAACACTTTCATGGAAAGGGGTTTCCAAGCTTCCAAAAATTACGAATCTCCAGAAATCTCAGCAAATATTTTTTCACCCAAACTGGATGGCACTTTCAGGTAATGATCAGTACACTAAGGCGACTTGGTTCCCCAAATTTCGTTCTTCTATGTTGAAGCGTTCATTTCCAGTAACACTTTGAATTTTTAGGTATCACTCTGTTTTCTCCTATATTGATAGATGTATTTGGAACTCTAAATCCAACACGGTTTGTGCTAGCTTCTTGAAACTTGACACAGTAAAGTAGTTTCACGTTCTATCTCTATGTTTTGTTTCCTCTTGATGTAGCCCTAAGCAGTGACTGGCGAGAAACACTTTCATGGAAAGGGGTTGCCAAGCTTCCAAAAATTACGAATCTCCAGAAATCTCAGCAAATATTTTTTCAACCAAACTGGATGATACTTTCAGGTAATGATCAGTACACTAAGGCGACTTGGTTCCCCAAATTTCGTTCTTCTATGTTGAAGCGTTCATTTCCAGTAACACTTTGAATTTTTAGGTATCACTCTGTTTTCTCCTATATTGATACATGTACTTGGAACTCTAAATCCAACACGGTTTTTGCTAGCTTCTTGAAACTTGACACAGTGAAGTAGTTTCACGTTCTATCTCTATGGTTTGTTTCCTCTTGATGTAGCCCTAAGCACTGACTGGAGAGAAACACTTTCATGGAAAGGGGTTGCCAAGCTTCCAAAAATTACGAATCTCCAGAAATCTCAGCAAATATTTTTTCACCCAAACTGGATGATACTTTCAGGTAATGATCAGTACACTAAGGCGACTTGGTTCCCCAAATTTCGTTCTTCTATGTTGAAGCGTTCATTTCCAGTAACACTTTGAATTTTTAGGTATCACTCTATTTTCTCCTATATTGATACATGTACTTGGAACTCTAAATCCAACACGGTTTGTGCTAGCTTCTTGAAACTTGACACAGTAAAGTAGTTTCACGTTCTATCTCTATGTTTTGTTTCCTCTTGATGTAGCCCTAAGCACTGACTGGCGAGAAACACTTTCATGGAAAGGGGTTGCCAAGCTTCCAAAAATTACGAATCTCCAGAAATCTCAGCAAATATTTTTTCACCCAAACTGGATGATACTTTCAGGTAACGATCAGTACACGAAGGCGACTTGGTTCCCCAAATTTCGTTCTTCTATGTTGAAGCGTTCATTTCCAGTAACAGTTTGAATTTTTAGGTTTCACTCTGTTTTCTCCTATATCGATAGATGTATTTGGAACTCTAAATCCAACACGGTTTGTGCTAGCTTCTTGAAACTTGACACAGTAAAGTAGTTTCACGTTCTATCTCTATGTTTGGTTTCCTCTTGATAAAGCCCTAATCAGTGTCGGGCGAGAAACACTTTCATGGAAAGGGGTTGCCAAGCGTCCAAAAATTACGAATCTCCAAAAATCTCAGCCAATATTTTTTCACCCAAACTGGATGATACTTTCAGGTAATGATCAGTACACTAAGGCGACTTGGTTCCCCAAATTTCGTTCTTCTATGTTGAAGCGTTCATTTCCAGTAACACTTTGAATTTTTAGGTATCACTCTGTTTTCTCCTATATCGATAGATGTATTTGGAACTCTAAATCCAACACGGTTTGTGCTAGCTTCTTGAAACTTGACACAGTAAAGTAGTTTCACGTTCTATCTCTATGTTTTGTTTCCTCTTGATGTAGCCCTAAGCAGTGACTGGCGAGAAACACTTTCATGGAAAGGGGTTTCCAAGCTTCCAAAAATTACGAATCTCCAGAAATCTCAGCAAATATTTTTTTCACCCAAACTGGATGACACTTTCAGGTAATGATCAGTACACTAAGGCGACTTGGTTCCCCAAATTTCGTTCTTCTATGTTGAAGCGTTCATTTCCAGTAACACTTTGAATTTTTAGGTATCACTCTGTTTTCTCCTATATTGATAGATGTATTTGGAACTCTAAATCCAACACGGTTTGTGCTAGCTTCTTGAAACTTGACACAGTAAAGTAGTTTCACGTTCTATCTCTATGTTTTGTTTCCTCTTGGTGTAGCCCTAAGCAGTGACTGGCGAGAAACACTTTCATGGAAAGGGGTTGCCAAGCTTCCAAAAATTACGAATCTCCAGAAATCTCAGCAAATATTTTTTCAACCAAACTGGATGATACTTTCAGGTAATGATCAGTACACTAAGGCGACTTGGATCCCCCAATTTCGTTCTTCTATGTTGAAGCGTTCATTTCCAGTAACAGTTTGAATTTTTAGGTATCACTCTGTTTTCTCCTATATTGATACATGTACTTGGAACTCTAAATCCAACACGGTTTTTGCTAGCTTCTTGAAACTTGACACAGTGAAGTAGTTTCTCGTTCTATCTCTATGGTTTGTTTCCTCTTGATGTAGCCCTAAGCACTGACTGGAGAGAAACACTTTCATGGAAAGGGGTTGCCAAGCTTCGAAAAATTACGAATCTCCAGAAATCTCAGCCAATATTTTTTCACCCAAACTGGATGATACTTTCAGGTAATGATCAGTACACTAAGGCGACTTGGTTCCCCAAATTTCGTTCTTCTATGTTGAAGCGTTCATTTCCAGTAACACTTTGAATTTTTAGGTATCACTCTGTTTTCTCCTATATTGATAGATGTACTTGGAACTCTAAATCCAACACGGTTTGTGCTAGCTTCTTGAAACTTGACACAGTAAAGTAGTTTCACGTTCTATCTCTATGTTTTGTTTCCTCTTGATGTAGCCCTAAGCAGTGACTGGCGAGAAACACTTTCATGGAAAGGGGTTGCCAAGCTTCCAAAAATTACGAATCTCCAGAAATCTCAGCAAATATTTTTTCAACCAAACTGGATGATACTTTCAGGTAATGATCAGTACACTAAGGCGACTTGGTTCCCCAAATTTCGTTCTTCTATGTTGAAGCGTTCATTTCCAGTAACACTTTGAATTTTTAGGTATCACTCTGTTTTCTCCTATATTGATACATGTACGTGGAACTCTAAATCCAACACGGTTTTTGCTAGCTTCTTGAAACTTGACACAGTGAAGTAGTTTCACGTTCTATCTCTATGGTTTGTTTCCTCTTGATGTAGCCCTAAGCACTGACTGGAGAGAAACACTTTCATGGAAAGGGGTTGCCAAGCTTCCAAAAATTACGAATCTCCAGAAATCTCAGCCAATATTTTTTCACCCAAACTGGATGATACTCTCAGGTAATGATCAGTACACTAAGGCGACTTGGTTCCCCAAATTTCGTTCTTCTATGTTGAAGCATTCATTTCCAGTAACACTTTGAATTTTTAGGTATCACTCTGTTTTCTCCTATATTGATAGATGTATTTGGAACTCTAAATCCAACACGGTTTGTGCTAGCTTCTTGAAACTTGACACAGTAATGTAGTTTCACGTTCTATCTCTATGTTTTGTTTCCTCTTGATGTAGCCCTAAGCAGAGACTGGCGAGAAACACTTTCATGGAAAGGGGTTTCCAAGCTTCCAAAAATTACGAATCTCCAGAAACCTCAGCAAATATTTTTTCACCCTAACTGGATGATACTTTCAGGTAATGATCAGTACACTAAGGCGACTTGGTTCCCCAAATTTCGTTCTTCTATGTTGAAGCGTTCATTTCCAGTAACAGTTTGAATTTTTAGGTATCACTCTGTTTTCTCCTATATTGATAGATGTATTTGGAACTCTAAATCCAACACGGTTTGTGCTAGCTTCTTGTAACTTGACACAGTAAAGTAGTTTCACGTTCTATCTCTATGTTTTGTTTCCTATTGATGTAGCCCTAAGCAGTGACTGGCGAGAAACACTTTCATGGAAAGGGGTTGCCAAGCTTCCAAAAATTACGAATCTCCAGAAATCTCAGCAAATATTTTTTCAACCAAACTGGATGATACTTTCAGGTAATGATCAGTACAATAAGGCGACTTGGTTCCCCAAATTTCGTTCTTCTATGTTGAAGCGTTCATTTCCAGTAACAGTTTGAATTTTTAGGTATCACTCTGTTTTCTCCTATATTGATACATGTACTTGGAACTCTAAATCCAACACGGTTTGTGCTAGCTTCTTGAAACTTGACACAGTGAAGTAGTTTCACGTTCTATCTCTATGGTTTTTTCCTCTTGATGTAGCCCTAAGCACTGACTGGAGAGAAACACTTTCATGGAAAGGGGTTGCCAAGCTTCCAAAAATTACGAATCTCCAGAAATCTCAGCCAATATTTTTTCACCCAAACTGGATGATACTTTCAGGTAATGATCAGTACACTAAGGCGACTTGGTTCCCCAAATTTCGTTCTTCTATGTTGAAGCGTTCATTTCCAGTAACACTTTGAATTTTTAGGTATCACTCTGTTTTCTCCTATATTGATAGATGTATTTGGAACTCTAAATCCAACACGGTTTGTGCTAGCTTCTTGAAACTTGACACAGTAAAGTAGTTTCACGTTCTATCTCTACGTTTTGTTTCCTCTTGATGTAGCCCTAAGCAGTGACTGGCGAGAAACACTTTCATGGAAAGGGGTTGCCAAGCTTCCAAAAATTACGAATCTCCAGAAATCTCAGCAAATATTTTTTCACCCAAACTGGATGACACTTTCAGGTAATGATCAGTACACTAAGGCGACTTGGTTCCCCAAATTTCGTTCTTCTATGTTGAAGCGTTCATTTCCAGTAACACTTTGAATTTTTAGGTATCACTCTGTTTTCTCCTATATTGATAGATGTATTTGGAACTCTAAATCCAACACGGTTTGTGCTAGCTTCTTGAAACTTGACACAGTAAAGTAGTTTCACGTTCTATCTCTATGTTTTGTTTCCTCTTGATGTAGCCCTAAGCAGTGACTGGCGAGAAACACTTTCATGGAAAGGGGTTGCCAAGCTTCCAAAAATTACGAATCTCCAGAAATCTCAGCAAATATTTTTTCACCCAAACTGGATGATACTTTCAGGTAATGATCAGTACACTAAGGCGACTTGGTTCCCCAAATTTCGTTCTTCTATGTTGAAGCGTTCATTTCCAGTAACAGTTTGAATTTTTAGGTATCACTCTGTTTTCTCCTATATTGATACTTGTACTTGGAACTCTAAATCCAACACGGTTTGTGCTAGCTTCTTGAAACTTGACACAGTAAAGTAGTTTCACGTTCTATCTCTATGTTTGGTTTCCTCTTGATGTAGCCCTAAGCAGTGACTGGCGAGAAACACTTTCATGGAAAGGGGTTTCCAAGCTTCCAAAAATTACGAATCTCCAGAAATCTCAGCAAATATTTTTTCACCCAAACTGGATGGCACTTTCAGGTAATGATCAGTACACTAAGGCGACTTGGTTCCCCAAATTTCGTTCTTCTATGTTGAAGCGTTCATTTCCAGTAACACTTTGAATTTTTAGGTATCACTCTGTTTTCTCCTATATTGATAGATGTATTTGGAACTCTAAATCCAACACGGTTTGTGCTAGCTTCTTGAAACTTGACACAGTAAAGTAGTTTCACGTTCTATCTCTATGTTTTGTTTCCTCTTGATGTAGCCCTAAGCAGTGACTGGCGAGAAACACTTTCATGGAAAGGGGTTGCCAAGCTTCCAAAAATTACGAATCTCCAGAAATCTCAGCAAATATTTTTTCAACCAAACTGGATGATACTTTCAGGTAATGATCAGTACACTAAGGCGACTTGGTTCCCCAAATTTCGTTCTTCTATGTTGAAGCGTTCATTTCCAGTAACACTTTGAATTTTTAGGTATCACTCTGTTTTCTCCTATATTGATACATGTACTTGGAACTCTAAATCCAACACGGTTTTTGCTAGCTTCTTGAAACTTGACACAGTGAAGTAGTTTCACGTTCTATCTCTATGGTTTGTTTCCTCTTGATGTAGCCCTAAGCACTGACTGGAGAGAAACACTTTCATGGAAAGGGGTTGCCAAGCTTCCAAAAATTACGAATCTCCAGAAATCTCAGCAAATATTTTTTCACCCAAACTGGATGATACTTTCAGGTAATGATCAGTACACTAAGGCGACTTGGTTCCCCAAATTTCGTTCTTCTATGTTGAAGCGTTCATTTCCAGTAACACTTTGAATTTTTAGGTATCACTCTATTTTCTCCTATATTGATACATGTACTTGGAACTCTAAATCCAACACGGTTTGTGCTAGCTTCTTGAAACTTGACACAGTAAAGTAGTTTCACGTTCTATCTCTATGTTTTGTTTCCTCTTGATGTAGCCCTAAGCACTGACTGGCGAGAAACACTTTCATGGAAAGGGGTTGCCAAGCTTCCAAAAATTACGAATCTCCAGAAATCTCAGCAAATATTTTTTCACCCAAACTGGATGATACTTTCAGGTAACGATCAGTACACGAAGGCGACTTGGTTCCCCAAATTTCGTTCTTCTATGTTGAAGCGTTCATTTCCAGTAACAGTTTGAATTTTTAGGTTTCACTCTGTTTTCTCCTATATCGATAGATGTATTTGGAACTCTAAATCCAACACGGTTTGTGCTAGCTTCTTGAAACTTGACACAGTAAAGTAGTTTCACGTTCTATCTCTATGTTTGGTTTCCTCTTGATAAAGCCCTAATCAGTGTCGGGCGAGAAACACTTTCATGGAAAGGGGTTGCCAAGCGTCCAAAAATTACGAATCTCCAAAAATCTCAGCCAATATTTTTTCACCCAAACTGGATGATACTTTCAGGTAATGATCAGTACACTAAGGCGACTTGGTTCCCCAAATTTCGTTCTTCTATGTTGAAGCGTTCATTTCCAGTAACACTTTGAATTTTTAGGTATCACTCTGTTTTCTCCTATATCGATAGATGTATTTGGAACTCTAAATCCAACACGGTTTGTGCTAGCTTCTTGAAACTTGACACAGTAAAGTAGTTTCACGTTCTATCTCTATGTTTTGTTTCCTCTTGATGTAGCCCTAAGCAGTGACTGGCGAGAAACACTTTCATGGAAAGGGGTTTCCAAGCTTCCAAAAATTACGAATCTCCAGAAATCTCAGCAAATATTTTTTTCACCCAAACTGGATGACACTTTCAGGTAATGATCAGTACACTAAGGCGACTTGGTTCCCCAAATTTCGTTCTTCTATGTTGAAGCGTTCATTTCCAGTAACACTTTGAATTTTTAGGTATCACTCTGTTTTCTCCTATATTGATAGATGTATTTGGAACTCTAAATCCAACACGGTTTGTGCTAGCTTCTTGAAACTTGACACAGTAAAGTAGTTTCACGTTCTATCTCTATGTTTTGTTTCCTCTTGGTGTAGCCCTAAGCAGTGACTGGCGAGAAACACTTTTATGGAAAGGGGTTGCCAAGCTTCCAAAAATTACGAATCTCCAGAAATCTCAGCAAATATTTTTTCAACCAAACTGGATGATACTTTCAGGTAATGATCAGTACACTAAGGCGACTTGGATCCCCCAATTTCGTTCTTCTATGTTGAAGCGTTCATTTCCAGTAACAGTTTGAATTTTTAGGTATCACTCTGTTTTCTCCTATATTGATACATGTACTTGGAACTCTAAATCCAACACGGTTTTTGCTAGCTTCTTGAAACTTGACACAGTGAAGTAGTTTCTCGTTCTATCTCTATGGTTTGTTTCCTCTTGATGTAGCCCTAAGCACTGACTGGAGAGAAACACTTTCATGGAAAGGGGTTGCCAAGCTTCGAAAAATTACGAATCTCCAGAAATCTCAGCCAATATTTTTTCACCCAAACTGGATGATACTTTCAGGTAATGATCAGTACACTAAGGCGACTTGGTTCCCCAAATTTCGTTCTTCTATGTTGAAGCGTTCATTTCCAGTAACACTTTGAATTTTTAGGTATCACTCTGTTTTCTCCTATATTGATAGATGTACTTGGAACTCTAAATCCAACACGGTTTGTGCTAGCTTCTTGAAACTTGACACAGTAAAGTAGTTTCACGTTCTATCTCTATGTTTTGTTTCCTCTTGATGTAGCCCTAAGCAGTGACTGGCGAGAAACACTTTCATGGAAAGGGGTTGCCAAGCTTCCAAAAATTACGAATCTCCAGAAATCTCAGCAAATATTTTTTCAACCAAACTGGATGATACTTTCAGGTAATGATCAGTACACTAAGGCGACTTGGTTCCCCAAATTTCGTTCTTCTATGTTGAAGCGTTCATTTCCAGTAACACTTTGAATTTTTAGGTATCACTCTGTTTTCTCCTATATTGATACATGTACGTGGAACTCTAAATCCAACACGGTTTTTGCTAGCTTCTTGAAACTTGACACAGTGAAGTAGTTTCACGTTCTATCTCTATGGTTTGTTTCCTCTTGATGTAGCCCTAAGCACTGACTGGAGAGAAACACTTTCATGGAAAGGGGTTGCCAAGCTTCCAAAAATTACGAATCTCCAGAAATCTCAGCCAATATTTTTTCACCCAAACTGGATGATACTCTCAGGTAATGATCAGTACACTAAGGCGACTTGGTTCCCCAAATTTCGTTCTTCTATGTTGAAGCGTTCATTTCCAGTAACACTTTGAATTTTTAGGTATCACTCTGTTTTCTCCTATATTGATAGATGTATTTGGAACTCTAAATCCAACACGGTTTGTGCTAGCTTCTTGAAACTTGACACAGTAATGTAGTTTCACGTTCTATCTCTATGTTTTGTTTCCTCTTGATGTAGCCCTAAGCAGAGACTGGCGAGAAACACTTTCATGGAAAGGGGTTTCCAAGCTTCCAAAAATTACGAATCTCCAGAAACCTCAGCAAATATTTTTTCACCCTAACTGGATGATACTTTCAGGTAATGATCAGTACACTAAGGCGACTTGGTTCCCCAAATTTCGTTCTTCTATGTTGAAGCGTTCATTTCCAGTAACAGTTTGAATTTTTAGGTATCACTCTGTTTTCTCCTATATTGATAGATGTATTTGGAACTCTAAATCCAACACGGTTTGTGCTAGCTTCTTGTAACTTGACACAGTAAAGTAGTTTCACGTTCTATCTCTATGTTTTGTTTCCTATTGATGTAGCCCTAAGCAGTGACTGGCGAGAAACACTTTCATGGAAAGGGGTTGCCAAGCTTCCAAAAATTACGAATCTCCAGAAATCTCAGCAAATATTTTTTCAACCAAACTGGATGATACTTTCAGGTAATGATCAGTACAATAAGGCGACTTGGTTCCCCAAATTTCGTTCTTCTATGTTGAAGCGTTCATTTCCAGTAACAGTTTGAATTTTTAGGTATCACTCTGTTTTCTCCTATATTGATACATGTACTTGGAACTCTAAATCCAACACGGTTTGTGCTAGCTTCTTGAAACTTGACACAGTGAAGTAGTTTCACGTTCTATCTCTATGGTTTTTTCCTCTTGATGTAGCCCTAAGCACTGACTGGAGAGAAACACTTTCATGGAAAGGGGTTGCCAAGCTTCCAAAAATTACGAATCTCCAGAAATCTCAGCCAATATTTTTTCACCCAAACTGGATGATACTTTCAGGTAATGATCAGTACACTAAGGCGACTTGGTTCCCCAAATTTCGTTCTTCTATGTTGAAGCGTTCATTTCCAGTAACACTTTGAATTTTTAGGTATCACTCTGTTTTCTCCTATATTGATAGATGTATTTGGAACTCTAAATCCAACACGGTTTGTGCTAGCTTCTTGAAACTTGACACAGTAAAGTAGTTTCACGTTCTATCTCTACGTTTTGTTTCCTCTTGATGTAGCCCTAAGCAGTGACTGGTGAGAAACACTTTCATGGAAAGGGGTTGCCAAGCTTCCAAAAATTACGAATCTCCAGAAATCTCAGCCAATATTTTTTCACCCAAACTGGATGATACTTTCAGGTAATGATCAGTACACTAAGGCGACTTGGTTCCCCAAATTTCGTTCTTCTATGTTGAAGCGTTCATTTCCAGTAACACTTTGAATTTTTAGGTATCACTCTGTTTTCTCCTATATTGATAGATGTATTTGGAACTCTAAATCCAACACGGTTTGTGCTAGCTTCTTGAAACTTGACACAGTAAAGTAGTTTCACGTTCTATCTCTACGTTTAATTTCCTCTTGATGTAGCCCTAAGCAGTGACTGGCGAGAAACACTTTCATGGAAAGGGGTTGCCAAGCTTCCAAAAATTACGAATCTCCAGAAATCTCAGCCAATATTTTTTCACCCAAACTGGAAGATACTTTCAGGTAATGATCAGTACACTGAGGCGACTTGGTTCCCCAAATTTCGTTCTTCTATGTTGAAGCGTTCATTTCCAGTAACACTTTGAATTTTTAGGTATCACTCTGTTTTCTCCTATATTGATAGATGTATTTGGAACTCTAAATCCAACACGGTTTGTGCTAGCTTCTTGAAACTTGACACAGTAAAGTAGTTTCACGTTCTATCTCTATGTTTTGTTTCCTCTTGATGTAGCCCTAAGCAGTGACTGGCGAGAAACACTTTCATGGAAAGGGGTTGCCAAGCTTCCAAAAATTACGAATCTCCAGAAATCTCAGCAAATATTTTTTCACCCAAACTGGATGGCACTTTCAGGTAATGATCAGTACACTAAGGCGACTTGGTTCCCCAAATTTCGTTCTTCTATGTTGAAGCGTTCATTTCCAGTAACACTTTGAATTTTTAGGTATCACTCTGTTTTCTCCTATATTGATAGATGTATTTGGAACTCTAAATCCAACACGGTTTGTGCTAGCTTCTTGAAACTTGACACAGTAAAGTAGTTTCACGTTCTATCTCTATGTTTTGTTTCCTCTTGATGTAGCCCTAAGCAGTGACTGGCGAGAAACACTTTCATGGAAAGGGGTTGCCAAGCTTCCAAAAATTACGAATCTCCAGAAATCTCAGCAAATATTTTTTCAACCAAACTGGATGATACTTTCAGGTAATGATCAGTACACTAAGGCGACTTGGTTCCCCAAATTTCGTTCTTCTATGTTGAAGCGTTCATTTCCAGTAACACTTTGAATTTTTAGGTATCACTCTGTTTTCTCCTATATTGATACATGTACTTGGAACTCTAAATCCAACACGGTTTTTGCTAGCTTCTTGAAACTTGACACAGTGAAGTAGTTTCACGTTCTATCTCTATGGTTTGTTTCCTCTTGATGTAGCCCTAAGCACTGACTGGAGAGAAACACTTTCATGGAAAGGGGTTGCCAAGCTTCCAAAAATTACGAATCTCCAGAAATCTCAGCAAATATTTTTTCACCCAAACTGGATGATACTTTCAGGTAATGATCAGTACACTAAGGCGACTTGGTTCCCCAAATTTCGTTCTTCTATGTTGAAGCGTTCATTTCCAGTAACACTTTGAATTTTTAGGTATCACTCTATTTTCTCCTATATTGATACATGTACTTGGAACTCTAAATCCAACACGGTTTGTGCTAGCTTCTTGAAACTTGACACAGTAAAGTAGTTTCACGTTCTATCTCTATGTTTTGTTTCCTCTTGATGTAGCCCTAAGCACTGACTGGCGAGAAACACTTTCATGGAAAGGGGTTGCCAAGCTTCCAAAAATTACGAATCTCCAGAAATCTCAGCAAATATTTTTTCACCCAAACTGGATGATACTTTCAGGTAACGATCAGTACACGAAGGCGACTTGGTTCCCCAAATTTCGTTCTTCTATGTTGAAGCGTTCATTTCCAGTAACAGTTTGAATTTTTAGGTTTCACTCTGTTTTCTCCTATATCGATAGATGTATTTGGAACTCTAAATCCAACACGGTTTGTGCTAGCTTCTTGAAACTTGACACAGTAAAGTAGTTTCACGTTCTATCTCTATGTTTGGTTTCCTCTTGATAAAGCCCTAATCAGTGTCGGGCGAGAAACACTTTCATGGAAAGGGGTTGCCAAGCGTCCAAAAATTACGAATCTCCAAAAATCTCAGCCAATATTTTTTCACCCAAACTGGATGATACTTTCAGGTAATGATCAGTACACTAAGGCGACTTGGTTCCCCAAATTTCGTTCTTCTATGTTGAAGCGTTCATTTCCAGTAACACTTTGAATTTTTAGGTATCACTCTGTTTTCTCCTATATCGATAGATGTATTTGGAACTCTAAATCCAACACGGTTTGTGCTAGCTTCTTGAAACTTGACACAGTAAAGTAGTTTCACGTTCTATCTCTATGTTTTGTTTCCTCTTGATGTAGCCCTAAGCAGTGACTGGCGAGAAACACTTTCATGGAAAGGGGTTTCCAAGCTTCCAAAAATTACGAATCTCCAGAAATCTCAGCAAATATTTTTTTCACCCAAACTGGAAGACACTTTCAGGTAATGATCAGTACACTAAGGCGACTTGGTTCCCCAAATTTCGTTCTTCTATGTTGAAGCGTTCATTTCCAGTAACACTTTGAATTTTTAGGTATCACTCTGTTTTCTCCTATATTGATAGATGTATTTGGAACTCTAAATCCAACACGGTTTGTGCTAGCTTCTTGAAACTTGACACAGTAAAGTAGTTTCACGTTCTATCTCTATGTTTTGTTTCCTCTTGGTGTAGCCCTAAGCAGTGACTGGCGAGAAACACTTTTATGGAAAGGGGTTGCCAAGCTTCCAAAAATTACGAATCTCCAGAAATCTCAGCAAATATTTTTTCAACCAAACTGGATGATACTTTCAGGTAATGATCAGTACACTAAGGCGACTTGGATCCCCCAATTTCGTTCTTCTATGTTGAAGCGTTCATTTCCAGTAACAGTTTGAATTTTTAGGTATCACTCTGTTTTCTCCTATATTGATACATGTACTTGGAACTCTAAATCCAACACGGTTTTTGCTAGCTTCTTGAAACTTGACACAGTGAAGTAGTTTCTCGTTCTATCTCTATGGTTTGTTTCCTCTTGATGTAGCCCTAAGCACTGACTGGAGAGAAACACTTTCATGGAAAGGGGTTGCCAAGCTTCGAAAAATTACGAATCTCCAGAAATCTCAGCCAATATTTTTTCACCCAAACTGGATGATACTTTCAGGTAATGATCAGTACACTAAGGCGACTTGGTTCCCCAAATTTCGTTCTTCTATGTTGAAGCGTTCATTTCCAGTAACACTTTGAATTTTTAGGTATCACTCTGTTTTCTCCTATATTGATAGATGTACTTGGAACTCTAAATCCAACACGGTTTGTGCTAGCTTCTTGAAACTTGACACAGTAAAGTAGTTTCACGTTCTATCTCTATGTTTTGTTTCCTCTTGATGTAGCCCTAAGCAGTGACTGGCGAGAAACACTTTCATGGAAAGGGGTTGCCAAGCTTCCAAAAATTACGAATCTCCAGAAATCTCAGCAAATATTTTTTCAACCAAACTGGATGATACTTTCAGGTAATGATCAGTACACTAAGGCGACTTGGTTCCCCAAATTTCGTTCTTCTATGTTGAAGCGTTCATTTCCAGTAACACTTTGAATTTTTAGGTATCACTCTGTTTTCTCCTATATTGATACATGTACGTGGAACTCTAAATCCAACACGGTTTTTGCTAGCTTCTTGAAACTTGACACAGTGAAGTAGTTTCACGTTCTATCTCTATGGTTTGTTTCCTCTTGATGTAGCCCTAAGCACTGACTGGAGAGAAACACTTTCATGGAAAGGGGTTGCCAAGCTTCCAAAAATTACGAATCTCCAGAAATCTCAGCCAATATTTTTTCACCCAAACTGGATGATACTCTCAGGTAATGATCAGTACACTAAGGCGACTTGGTTCCCCAAATTTCGTTCTTCTATGTTGAAGCGTTCATTTCCAGTAACACTTTGAATTTTTAGGTATCACTCTGTTTTCTCCTATATTGATAGATGTATTTGGAACTCTAAATCCAACACGGTTTGTGCTAGCTTCTTGAAACTTGACACAGTAATGTAGTTTCACGTTCTATCTCTATGTTTTGTTTCCTCTTGATGTAGCCCTAAGCAGAGACTGGCGAGAAACACTTTCATGGAAAGGGGTTTCCAAGCTTCCAAAAATTACGAATCTCCAGAAACCTCAGCAAATATTTTTTCACCCTAACTGGATGATACTTTCAGGTAATGATCAGTACACTAAGGCGACTTGGTTCCCCAAATTTCGTTCTTCTATGTTGAAGCGTTCATTTCCAGTAACAGTTTGAATTTTTAGGTATCACTCTGTTTTCTCCTATATTGATAGATGTATTTGGAACTCTAAATCCAACACGGTTTGTGCTAGCTTCTTGTAACTTGACACAGTAAAGTAGTTTCACGTTCTATCTCTATGTTTTGTTTCCTATTGATGTAGCCCTAAGCAGTGACTGGCGAGAAACACTTTCATGGAAAGGGGTTGCCAAGCTTCCAAAAATTACGAATCTCCAGAAATCTCAGCAAATATTTTTTCAACCAAACTGGATGATACTTTCAGGTAATGATCAGTACAATAAGGCGACTTGGTTCCCCAAATTTCGTTCTTCTATGTTGAAGCGTTCATTTCCAGTAACAGTTTGAATTTTTAGGTATCACTCTGTTTTCTCCTATATTGATACATGTACTTGGAACTCTAAATCCAACACGGTTTGTGCTAGCTTCTTGAAACTTGACACAGTGAAGTAGTTTCACGTTCTATCTCTATGGTTTTTTCCTCTTGATGTAGCCCTAAGCACTGACTGGAGAGAAACACTTTCATGGAAAGGGGTTGCCAAGCTTCCAAAAATTACGAATCTCCAGAAATCTCAGCCAATATTTTTTCACCCAAACTGGATGATACTTTCAGGTAATGATCAGTACACTAAGGCGACTTGGTTCCCCAAATTTCGTTCTTCTATGTTGAAGCGTTCATTTCCAGTAACACTTTGAATTTTTAGGTATCACTCTGTTTTCTCCTATATTGATAGATGTATTTGGAACTCTAAATCCAACACGGTTTGTGCTAGCTTCTTGAAACTTGACACAGTAAAGTAGTTTCACGTTCTATCTCTACGTTTTGTTTCCTCTTGATGTAGCCCTAAGCAGTGACTGGTGAGAAACACTTTCATGGAAAGGGGTTGCCAAGCTTCCAAAAATTACGAATCTCCAGAAATCTCAGCCAATATTTTTTCACCCAAACTGGATGATACTTTCAGGTAATGATCAGTACACTAAGGCGACTTGGTTCCCCAAATTTCGTTCTTCTATGTTGAAGCGTTCATTTCCAGTAACACTTTGAATTTTTAGGTATCACTCTGTTTTCTCCTATATTGATAGATGTATTTGGAACTCTAAATCCAACACGGTTTGTGCTAGCTTCTTGAAACTTGACACAGTAAAGTAGTTTCACGTTCTATCTCTACGTTTTGTTTCCTCTTGATGTAGCCCTAAGCAGTGACTGGCGAGAAACACTTTCATGGAAAGGGGTTGCCAAGCTTCCAAAAATTACGAATCTCCAGAAATCTCAGCCAATATTTTTTCACCCAAACTGGAAGATACTTTCAGGTAATGATCAGTACACTGAGGCGACTTGGTTCCCCAAATTTCGTTCTTCTATGTTGAAGCGTTCATTTCCAGTAACACTTTGAATTTTTAGGTATCACTCTGTTTTCTCCTATATTGATAGATGTATTTGGAACTCTAAATCCAACACGGTTTGTGCTAGCTTCTTGAAACTTGACACAGTAAAGTAGTTTCACGTTCTATCTCTATGTTTTGTTTCCTCTTGATGTAGCCCTAAGCAGTGACTGGCGAGAAACACTTTCATGGAAAGGGGTTGCCAAGCTTCCAAAAATTACGAATCTCCAGAAATCTCAGCAAATATTTTTTCAACCAAACTGGATGATACTTTCAGGTAATGATCAGTACACTAAGGCGACTTGGTTCCCCAAATTTCGTTCTTCTATGTTGAAGCGTTCATTTCCAGTAACACTTTGAATTTTTAGGTATCACTCTGTTTTCTCCTATATTGATACATGTACTTGGAACTCTAAATCCAACACGGTTTTTGCTAGCTTCTTGAAACTTGACACAGTGAAGTAGTTTCACGTTCTATCTCTATGGTTTGTTTCCTCTTGATGTAGCCCTAAGCACTGACTGGAGAGAAACACTTTCATGGAAAGGGGTTGCCAAGCTTCCAAAAATTACGAATCTCCAGAAATCTCAGCCAATATTTTTTCACCCAAACTGGATGATACTCTCAGGTAATGATCAGTACACTAAGGCGACTTGGTTCCCCAAATTTCGTTCTTCTATGTTGAAGCGTTCATTTCCAGTAACACTTTGAATTTTTAGGTATCACTCTGTTTTCTCCTATATTGATAGATGTATTTGGAAATCTAAATCCAACACGGTTTGTGCTAGCTTCTTGAAACTTGACACAGTAAAGTAGTTTCACGTTCTATCTCTATGTTTTGTTTCCTCTTGATGTAGCCCTAAGCAGAGACTGGCGAGAAACACTTTCATGGAAAGGGGTTTCCAAGCTTCCAAAAATTACGAATCTCCAGAAACCTCAGCAAATATTTTTTCACCCTAACTGGATGATACTTTCAGGTAATGATCAGTACACTAAGGCGACTTGGTTCCCCAAATTTCGTTCTTCTATGTTGAAGCGTTCATTTCCAGTAACAGTTTGAATTTTTAGGTATCACTCTGTTTTCTCCTATATTGATAGATGTATTTGGAACTCTAAATCCAACACGGTTTGTGCTAGCTTCTTGTAACTTGACACAGTAAAGTAGTTTCACGTTCTATCTCTATGTTTTGTTTCCTATTGATGTAGCCCTAAGCAGTGACTGGCGAGAAACACTTTCATGGAAAGGGGTTGCCAAGCTTCCAAAAATTACGAATCTCCAGAAATCTCAGCAAATATTTTTTCAACCAAACTGGATGATACTTTCAGGTAATGATCAGTACACTAAGGCGACTTGGTTCCCCAAATTTCGTTCTTCTATGTTGAAGCGTTCATTTCCAGTAACAGTTTGAATTTTTAGGTATCACTCTGTTTTCTCCTATATTGATACATGTACTTGGAACTCTAAATCCAACATGGTTTGTGCTAGCTTCTTGAAACTTGACACAGTGAAGTAGTTTCACGTTCTATCTCTATGGTTTGTTTCCTCTTGATGTAGCCCTAAGCACTGACTGGAGAGAAACACTTTCATGGAAAGGGGTTGCCAAGCTTCCAAAAATTACGAATCTCCAGAAATCTCAGCCAATATTTTTTCACCCAAACTGGATGATACTTTCAGGTAATGATCACTACACTAAGGCGACTTGGTTCCCCAAATTTCGTTCTTCTATGTTGAAGCGTTCATTTCCAGTAACACTTTGAATTTTTAGGTATCACTCTGTTTTCTCCTATATTGATAGATGTATTTGGAACTCTAAATCCAACACGGTTTGTGCTAGCTTCTTGAAACTTGACACAGTAAAGTAGTTTCACGTTCTATCTCTACGTTTTGTTTCCTCTTGATGTAGCCCTAAGCAGTGACTGGCGAGAAACACTTTCATGGAAAGGGGTTGCCAAGCTTCCAAAAATTACGAATCTCCAGAAATCTCAGCCAATATTTTTTCACCCAAACTGGATGATACTGTCAGGTAATGATCAGTACACTGAGGCGACTTGGTTCCCCAAATTTCGTTCTTCTATGTTGAAGCGTTCATTTCCAGTAACACTTTGAATTTTTAGGTATCACTCTGTTTTCTCCTATATTGATAGATGTATTTGGAACTCTAAATCCAACACGGTTTGTGCTAGCTTCTTGAAACTTGACACAGTAAAGTAGTTTCACGTTCTATCTCTATGTTTTGTTTCCTCTTGATGTAGCCCTAAGCAGTGACTGGCGAGAAACACTTTCATGGAAAGGGGTTGCCAAGCTTCCAAAAATTACGAATCTCCAGAAATCTCAGCAAATATTTTTTCACCCAAACTGGATGATACTTTCAGGTAATGATCAGTACACTAAGGCGACTTGGTTCCCCAAATTTCGTTCTTCTATGTTGAAGCGTTCATTTCCAGTAACACTTTGAATTTTTAGGTATCACTCTGTTTTCTCCTATATTGATACATGTACTTGGAACTCTAAATCCAACACGGTTTTTGCTAGCTTCTTGAAACTTGACACAGTGAAGTAGTTTCACGTTCTATCTCTATGGTTTGTTTCCTCTTGATGTAGCCCTAAGCACTGACTGGAGAGAAACACTTTCATGGAAAGGGGTTGCCAAACTTCCAAAAATTACGAATCTCCAGAAATCTCAGCCAATATTTTTTCACCCAAACTGGATGATACTCTCAGGTAATGATCAGTACACTAAGGCGACTTGGTTCCCCAAATTTCGTTCTTCTATGTTGAAGCGTTCATTTCCAGTAACACTTTGAATTTTTAGGTATCACTCTGTTTTCTCCTATATTGATAGATGTATTTGGAACTCTAAATCCAACACGGTTTGTGCTAGCTTCTTGAAACTTGGCACAGTAAAGTAGTTTCACGTTCTATCTCTATGTTTTGTTTCCTCTTGATGTAGCCCTAAGCAGAGACTGGCGAGAAACACTTTCATGGAAAGGGGTTTCCAAGCTTCCAAAAATTACGAATCTCCAGAAACCTCAGCAAATATTTTTTCACCGTAACTGGATGATACTTTCAGGTAATGATCAGTACACTAAGGCGACTTGGTTCCCCAAATTTCGTTCTTCTATGTTGAAGCGTTCATTTCCAGTAACAGTTTGAATTTTTAGGTATCACTCTGTTTTCTCCTATATTGATAGATGTATTTGGAACTCTAAATCCAACACGGTTTGTGCTAGCTTCTTGTAACTTGACACAGTAAAGTAGTTTCACGTTCTATCTCTATGTTTTGTTTCCTATTGATGTAGCCCTAAGCAGTGACTGGCGAGAAACACTTTCATGGAAAGGGGTTGCCAAGCTTCCAAAAATTACGAATCTCCAGAAATCTCAGCAAATATTTTTTCAACCAAACTGGATGATACTTTCAGGTAATGATCAGTACACTAAGGCGACTTGGTTCCCCAAATTTCGTTCTTCTATGTTGAAGCGTTCATTTCCAGTAACAGTTTGAATTTTTAGGTATCACTCTGTTTTCTCCTATATTGATACATGTACTTGGAACTCTAAATCCAACACGGTTTCTGCTAGCTTCTTGAAACTTGACACAGTGAAGTAGTTTCACGTTCTATCTCTATGGTTTTTTCCTCTTGATGTAGCCCTAAGCACTGACTGGAGAGAAACACTTTCATGGAAAGGGGTTGCCAAGCTTCCAAAAATTACGAATCTCCAGAAATCTCAGCCAATATTTTTTCACCCAAACTGGATGATACTTTCAGGTAATGATCAGTACACTAAGGCGACTTGGTTCCCCAAATTTCGTTCTTCTATGTTGAAGCGTTCATTTCCAGTAACAGTTTGAATTTTTAGGTTTCACTCTGTTTTCTCCTATATTGATAGATGTATTTGGAACTCTAAATCCAACACGGTTTGTGCTAGCTTCTTGAAACTTGACACAGTAAAGTAGTTTCACGTTCTATCTCTACGTTTTGTTTCCTCTTGATGTAGCCCTAAGCAGTGACTGGCGAGAAACACTTTCATGGAAAGGGGTTGCCAAGCTTCCAAAAATTACGAATCTCCAGAAATCTCAGCCAATATTTTTTCACCCAAACTGGATGATACTTTCAGGTAATGATCAGTACACTAAGGCGACTTGGTTCCCCAAATTTCGTTCTTCTATGTTGAAGCGTTCATTTCCAGTAACACTTTGAATTTTTAGGTATCACTCTGTTTTCTCCTATATTGATAGATGTATTTGGAACTCTAAATCCAACACGGTTTGTGCTTGCTTCTTGAAACTTGACACAGTAAAGTAGTTTTACGTTGTATCTCTATGTTTTGTTTCCTCTTGATGTAGCCCTAAGCAGTGACTGGCGAGAAACACTTTCATGGAAAGGGGTTTCCAAGCTTCCAAAAATTACGAATCTCCAGAAATCTCAGCAAATATTTTTTCACCCAAACTGGATGATACTTTCAGGTAATGATCAGTACACTAAGGCGACTTGGTTCCCCAAATTTCGTTCTTCTATGTTGAAGCGTTCATTTCCAGTAACACTTTGAATTTTTAGGTATCACTCTGTTTTCTCCTATATTGATACATGTACTTGGAACTCTAAATCCAACACGGTTTGTGCTAGCTTCTTGAAACTTGACACAGTAAAGTAGTTTCACGTTCTATCTCTATGTTTTGTTTCCTCTTGATGTAGCCCTAAGCAGTGACTGGCGAGAAACACTTTCATGGAAAGGGGTTGCCAAGCTTCCAAAAATTACGAATCTCCAGAAATCTCAGCAAATATTTTTTCACCCAAACTGGATGATACTTTCAGGTAACGATCAGTACACGAAGGCGACTTGGTTCCCCAAATTTCGTTCTTCTATGTTGAAGCGTTCATTTCCAGTAACAGTTTGAATTTTTAGGTTTCACTCTGTTTTCTCCTATATCGATAGATGTATTTGGAACTCTAAATCCAACACGGTTTGTGCTAGCTTCTTGAAACTTGACACAGTAAAGTAGTTTCACGTTCTATCTCTATGTTTGGTTTCCTCTTGATAAAGCCCTAATCAGTGACGGGCGAGAAACACTTTCATGGAAAGGGGTTGCCAAGCTTCCAAAAATTACGAATCTCCAAAAATCTCAGCCAATATTTTTTCACCCAAACTGGATGATACTTTCAGGTAATGATCAGTACACTAAGGCGACTTGGTTCCCCAAATTTCGTTCTTCTATGTTGAAGCGTTCATTTCCAGTAACACTTTGAATTTTTAGGTATCACTCTGTTTTCTCCTATATTGATAGATGTATTTGGAACTCTAAATCCAACACGGTTTGTGCTAGCTTCTTGAAACTTGACACAGTAAAGTAGTTTCACGTTCTATCTCTATGTTTTGTTTCCTCTTGATGTAGCCCTAAGCAGTGACTGGCGAGAAACACTTTCATGGAAAGGGGTTGCCAAGCTTCCAAAAATTACGAATCTCCAGAAATCTCAGCAAATATTTTTTCACCCAAACTGGATGACACTTTCAGGTAATGATCAGTACACGAAGGCGACTTGGTTCCCCAAATTTCGTTCTTCTATGTTGAAGCGTTCATTTCCAGTAACAGTTTGAATTTTTAGGTATCTCTCTGTTTTCTTCTATATTGATACATGTACTTGGAACTCTAAATCCAACACGGTTTGTGCTAGCTTCTTGAAACTTGACACAGTGAAGTAGTTTCACGTTCTATCTCTATGGTTTGTTTCCTCTTGATGTAGCCCTAAGCACTGACTGGAGAGAAACACTTTCATGGAAAGGGGTTGCCAAGCTTCCAAAAATTACGAATCTCCAGAAATCTCAGCCAATATTTTTTCACCCAAACTGGATGATACTTTCAGGTAATGATCAGTACACTAAGGCGACTTGGTTCCCCAAATTTCGTTCTTCTATGTTGAAGCGTTCATTTCCAGTAACACTTTGAATTTTTAGGTATCACTCTGTTTTCTCCTATATTGATAGATGTATTTGGCACTCTAAATCCAACACGGTTTGTGCTAGCTTCTTGAAACTTGACACAGTAAAGTAGTTTCACATTCTATCTCTATGTTTTGTTTCCTCTTGATGTAGCCCTAAGCAGTGACTGGCGAGAAACACTTTCATGGAAAGGGGTTTCCAAGCTTCCAAAAATTACGAATCTCCAGAAATCTCAGCAAATATTTTTTCACCCTAACTGGATGATACTTTCAGGTAATGATCAGTACACTAAGGCGACTTGGTTCCCCAAATTTCGTTCTTCTATGTTGAAGCGTTCATTTCCAGTAACAGTTTGAATTTTTAGGTATCACTCTGTTTTCTCCTATATTGATAGATGTATTTGGAACTCTAAATCCAACACGGTTTGTGCTAGCTTCTTGTAACTTGACACAGTAAAGTAGTTTCACGTTCTATCTCTATGTTTTGTTTCCTATTGATGTAGCCCTAAGCAGTGACTGGCGAGAAACACTTTCATGGAAAGGGGTTGCCAAGCTTCCAAAAATTACGAATCTCCAGAAATCTCAGCAAATATTTTTTCAACCAAACTGGATGATACTTTCAGGTAATGATCAGTACACTAAGGCGACTTGGTTCCCCAAATTTCGTTCTTCTATGTTGAAGCGTTCATTTCCAGTAACAGTTTGCATTTTTAGGTATCACTCTGTTTTCTCCTATATTGATACATGTACTTGGAACTCTAAATCCAACACGGTTTGTGCTAGCTTCTTGAAACTTGACACAGTGAAGTAGTTTCACGTTCTATCTCTATGGTTTGTTTCCTCTTGATGTAGCCCTAAGCACTGACTGGAGAGAAACACTTTCATGGAAAGGGGTTGCCAAGCTTCCAAAAATTACGAATCTCCAGAAATCTCAGCCAATATTTTTTCACCCAAACTGGATGATACTTTCAGGTAATGATCAGTACACTAAGGCGACTTGGTTCCCCAAATTTCGTTCTTCTATGTTGAAGCGTTCATTTCCAGTAACACTTTGAATTTTTAGGTATCACTCTGTTTTCTCCTATATTGATACATGTACTTGGAACTCTAAATCCAACACGGTTTGTGCTAGCTTCTTGAAACTTGACACAGTAAAGTAGTTTCACGTTCTATCTCTATGTTTTGTTTCCTCTTGATGTAGCCCTAAGCAGTGACTGGCGAGAAACACTTTCATGGAAAGGGGTTGCCAAGCTTCCAAAAATTACGAATCTCCAAAAATCTCAGCCAATATTTTTTCACCCAAACTGGATGATACTTTCAGGTAACGATCAGTACACGAAGGCGACTTGGTTCCCCAAATTTCGTTCTTCTATGTTGAAGCGTTCATTTCCAGTAACAGTTTGAATTTTTAGGTTTCACTCTGTTTTCTCCTATATCGATAGATGTATTTGGAACTCTAAATCCAACACGGTTTGTGCTAGCTTCTTGAAACTTGACACAGTAAAGTAGTTTCACGTTCTATCTCTATGTTTGGTTTCCTCTTGATAAAGCCCTAATCAGTGACGGGCGAGAAACACTTTCATGGAAAGGGGTTGCCAAGCTTCCAAAAATTACGAATCTCCAAAAATCTCAGCCAATATTTTTTCACCCAAACTGGATGATACATTCAGGTAATGATCAGTACACTAAGGCGACTTGGTTCCCCAAATTTCGTTCTTCTATGTTGAAGCGTTCATTTCCAGTAACACTTTGAATTTTTAGGTATCACTCTGTTTTCTCCTATATTGATAGATGTATTTGGAACTCTAAATCCAACACGGTTTGTGCTAGCTTCTTGAAACTTGACACAGTAAAGTAGTTTCACGTTCTACCTCTATGTTTTGTTTCCTCTTGATGTAGCCCTAAGCAGTGACTGGCGAGAAACACTTTCATGGAAAGGGGTTGCCAAGCTTCCAAAAATTACGAATCTCCAGAAATCTCAGCAAATATTTTTTCACCCAAACTGGATGACACTTTCAGGTAATGATCAGTACGCTAAGGCGACTTGGTTCCCCAAATTTCGTTCTTCTATGTTGAAGCGTTCATTTCCAGTAACAGTTTGCATTTTTAGGTATCACTCTGTTTTCTCCTATATTGATACATGTACTTGGAACTCTAAATCCAACACGGTTTGTGCTAGCTTCTTGAAACTTGACACAGTGAAGTAGTTTCACGTTCTATCTCTATGGTTTGTTTCCTCTTGATGTAGCCCTAAGCACTGACTGGAGAGAAACACTTTCATGGAAAGGGGTTGCCAAGCTTCCAAAAATTACGAATCTCCAGAAATCTCAGCCAATATTTTTTCACCCAAACTGGATGATACTTTCAGGTAATGATCAGTACACTAAGGCGACTTGGTTCCCCAAATTTCGTTCTTCTATGTTGAAGCGTTCATTTCCAGTAACACTTTGAATTTTTAGGTATCACTCTGTTTTCTCCTATATTGATAGATGTATTTGGAACTCTAAATCCAACACGGTTTGTGCTTGCTTCTTGAAACTTGACACAGTAAAGTAGTTTTACGTTGTATCTCTATGTTTTGTTTCCTCTTGATGTAGCCCTAAGCAGTGACTGGCGAGAAACACTTTCATGGAAAGGGGTTTCCAAGCTTCCAAAAATTACGAATCTCCAGAAATCTCAGCAAATATTTTTTCACCCAAACTGGATGATACTTTCAGGTAATGATCAGTACACTAAGGCGACTTGGTTCCCCAAATTTCGTTCTTCTATGTTGAAGCGTTCATTTCCAGTAATACTTTGAATTTTTAGGTATCACTCTGTTTTCTCCTATATTGATACATGTACTTGGAACTCTAAATCCAACACGGTTTGTGCTAGCTTCTTGAAACTTGACACAGTAAAGTAGTTTCACGTTCTATCTCTATGTTTTGTTTCCTCTTGATGTAGCCCTAAGCAGTGACTGGCGAGAAACACTTTCATGGAAAGGGGTTGCCAAGCTTCCAAAAATTACGAATCTCCAGAAATCTCAGCAAATATTTTTTCAACCAAACTGGATGATACTTTCAGGTAACGATCAGTACACGAAGGCGACTTGGTTCCCCAAATTTCGTTCTTCTATGTTGAAGCGTTCATTTCCAGTAACAGTTTGAATTTTTAGGTTTCACTCTGTTTTCTCCTATATCGATAGATGTATTTGGAACTCTAAATCCAACACGGTTTGTGCTAGCTTCTTGAAACTTGACACAGTAAAGTAGTTTCACGTTCTATCTCTATGTTTGGTTTCCTCTTGATGTAGCCCTAAGCAGTGACTGGCGAGAAACACTTTCATGGAAAGGGGTTGCCAAGCTTCCAAAAATTACGAATCTCCAGAAATCTCAGCAAATATTTTTTCAACCAAACTGGATGATACTTTCAGGTAATGATCAGTACACTAAGGCGACTTGGTTCCCCAAATTTCGTTCTTCTATGTTGAAGCGTTCATTTCCAGTAACAGTTTGCATTTTTAGGTATCACTCTGTTTTCTCCTATATTGATACATGTACTTGGAACTCTAAATCCAACACGGTTTGTGCTAGCTTCTTGAAACTTGACACAGTGAAGTAGTTTCACGTTCTATCTCTATGGTTTGTTTCCTCTTGATGTAGCCCTAAGCACTGACTGGAGAGAAACACTTTCATGGAAAGGGGTTGCCAAGCTTCCAAAAATTACGAATCTCCAGAAATCTCAGCCAATATTTTTTCACCCAAACTGGATGATACTTTCAGGTAATGATCAGTACACTAAGGCGACTTGGTTCCCCAAATTTCGTTCTTCTATGTTGAAGCGTTCATTTCCAGTAACACTTTGAATTTTTAGGTATCACTCTGTTTTCTCCTATATTGATACATGTACTTGGAACTCTAAATCCAACACGGTTTGTGCTAGCTTCTTGAAACTTGACACAGTAAAGTAGTTTCACGTTCTATCTCTATGTTTTGTTTCCTCTTGATGTAGCCCTAAGCAGTGACTGGCGAGAAACACTTTCATGGAAAGGGGTTGCCAAGCTTCCAAAAATTACGAATCTCCAGAAATCTCAGCAAATATTTTTTCACCCAAACTGGATGACACTTTCAGGTAATGATCAGTACGCTAAGGCGACTTGGTTCCCCAAATTTCGTTCTTCTATGTTGAAGCGTTCATTTCCAGTAACAGTTTGAATTTTTAGGTTTCACTCTGTTTTCTCCTATATCGATAGATGTATTTGGAACTCTAAATCCAACACGGTTTGTGCTAGCTTCTTGAAACTTGACACAGTAAAGTAGTTTCACGTTCTATCTCTATGTTTGGTTTCCTCTTGATAAAGCCCTAATCAGTGACGGGCGAGAAACACTTTCATGGAAAGGGGTTGCCAAGCTTCCAAAAATTACGAATCTCCATAAATCTCAGCCAATATTTTTTCACCCAAACTGGATGATACTTTCAGGTAATGATCAGCACACTAAGGCGACTTGGTTCCCCAAATTTCGTTCTTCTATGTTGAAGCGTTCATTTCCAGTAACACTTTGAATTTTTAGGTATCACTCTGTTTTCTCCTATATTGATAGATGTATTTGGAACTCTAAATCCAACACGGTTTGTGCTAGCTTCTTGAAACTTGACACAGTAAAGTAGTTTCACGTTCTATCTCTATGTTTTGTTTCCTCTTGATGTAGCCCTAAGCAGTGACTGGCGAGAAACACTTTCATGGAAAGGGTTTGCCAAGCTTCCAAAAATTACGAATCTCCAGAAATCTCAGCAAATATTTTTTCAACCAAACTGGATGATACTTTCAGGTAATGATCAGTACACTAAGGCGACTTGGTTCCCCAAATTTCGTTCTTCTATGTTGAAGCGTTCATTTCCAGTAACAGTTTGAATTTTTAGGTATCACTCTGTTTTCTCCTATATTGATACTTGTACTTGGAACTCTAAATCCAACACGGTTTGTGCTAGCTTCTTGAAACTTGACACAGTAAAATAGTTTCACGTTCTATCTCTATGTTTGGTTTCCTCTTGATAAAGCCCTAATCAGTGACGGGCGAGAAACACTTTCATGGAAAGGGGTTGCCAAGCTTCCAAAAATTACGAATCTCTAAAAATCTCAGCCAATATTTTTTCACCCAAACTGGATGATACTTTCAGGTAATGATCAGTACACTAAGGCGACTTGGTTCCCCAAATTTCGTTCTTCTATGTTGAAGCGTTCATTTCCAGTAACACTTTGAATTTTTAGGTATCACTCTGTTTTCTCCTATATTGATAGATGTATTTGGAACTCTAAATCCAACACGGTTTGTGCTAGCTTCTTGAAACTTGACACAGTAAAGTAGTTTCACGTTCTATCTCTATGTTTTGTTTCCTCTTGATGTAGCCCTAAGCAGTGACTGGCGAGAAACACTTTCATGGAAAGGGGTTGCCAAGCTTCCAAAAATTACGAATCTCCAGAAATCTCAGCAAATATTTTTTCACCCAAACTGGATGACACTTTCAGGTAATGATCAGTACACTAAGGCGACTTGGTTCCCCAAATTTCGTTCTTCTATGTTGAAGCGTTCATTTCCAGTAACACTTTGAATTTTTAGGTATCACTCTGTTTTCTCCTATATTGATAGATGTATTTGGAACTCTAAATCCAACACGGTTTGTGCTAGCTTCTTGAAACTTGACACAGTAAAGTAGTTTCACGTTCTATCTCTATGTTTTGTTTCCTCTTGATGTAGCCCTAAGCAGTGACTGGCGAGAAACACTTTCATGGAAAGGGGTTGCCAAGCTTCCAAAAATTACGAATCTCCAGAAATCTCAGCAAATATTTTTTCACCCAAACTGGATGATACTTTCAGGTAATGATCAGTACACTAAGGCGACTTGGTTCCCCAAATTTCGTTCTTCTATGTTGAAGCGTTCATTTCCAGTAACAGTTTGAATTTTTAGGTATCACTCTGTTTTCTCCTATATTGATACTTGTACTTGGAACTCTAAATCCAACACGGTTTGTGCTAGCTTCTTGAAACTTGACACAGTAAAGTAGTTTCACGTTCTATCTCTATGTTTGTTTTCCTCTTGATAAAGCCCTAATCAGTGACGGGCGAGAAACACTTTCATGGAAAGGGGTTGCCAAGCTTCCAAAAATTACGAATCTCCAAAAATCTCAGCCAATATTTTTTCACCCAAACTGGATGATACTTTCAGGTAATGATCAGTACACTAAGGCGACTTGGTTCCCCAAATTTCGTTCTTCTATGTTGAAGCGTTCATTTCCAGTAACACTTTGAATTTTTAGGTATCACTCTGTTTTCTCCTATATTGATAGATGTATTTGGAACTCTAAATCCAACACGGTTTGTGCTAGCTTCTTGAAACTTGACACAGTAAAGTAGTTTCACGTTCTATCTCTATGTTTGGTTTCCTCTTGATGTAGCCCTAAGCAGTGACTGGCGAGAAACACTTTCATGGAAAGGGGTTTCCAAGCTTCCAAAAATTACGAATCTCCAGAAATCTCAGCAAATATTTTTTCACCCAAACTGGATGGCACTTTCAGGTAATGATCAGTACACTAAGGCGACTTGGTTCCCCAAATTTCGTTCTTCTATGTTGAAGCGTTCATTTCCAGTAACACTTTGAATTTTTAGGTATCACTCTGTTTTCTCCTATATTGATAGATGTATTTGGAACTCTAAATCCAACACGGTTTGTGCTAGCTTCTTGAAACTTGACACAGTAAAGTAGTTTCACGTTCTATCTCTATGTTTTGTTTCCTCTTGATGTAGCCCTAAGCAGTGACTGGCGAGAAACACTTTCATGGAAAGGGGTTGCCAAGCTTCCAAAAATTACGAATCTCCAGAAATCTCAGCAAATATTTTTTCAACCAAACTGGATGATACTTTCAGGAAATGATCAGTACACTAAGGCGACTTGGTTCCCCAAATTTCGTTCTTCTATGTTGAAGCGTTCATTTCCAGTAACACTTTGAATTTTTAGGTATCACTCTGTTTTCTCCTATATTGATACATGTACTTGGAACTCTAAATCCAACACGGTTTTTGCTAGCTTCTTGAAACTTGACACAGTGAAGTAGTTTCACGTTCTATCTCTATGGTTTGTTTCCTCTTGATGTAGCCCTAAGCACTGACTGGAGAGAAACACTTTCATGGAAAGGGGTTGCCAAGCTTCCAAAAATTACGAATCTCCAGAAATCTCAGGAAATATTTTTTCACCCAAACTGGATGATACTTTCAGGTAATGATCAGTACACTAAGGCGACTTGGTTCCCCAAATTTCGTTCTTCTATGTTGAAGCGTTCATTTCCAGTAACACTTTGAATTTTTAGGTATCACTCTGTTTTCTCCTATATTGATACATGTACTTGGAACTCTAAATCCAACACGGTTTGTGCTAGCTTCTTGAAACTTGACACAGTAAAGTAGTTTCACGTTCTATCTCTATGTTTTGTTTCCTCTTGATGTAGCCCTAAGCACTGACTGGCGAGAAACACTTTCATGGAAAGGGGTTGCCAAGCTTCCAAAAATTACGAATCTCCAGAAATCTCAGCAAATATTTTTTCACCCAAACTGGATGATACTTTCAGGTAACGATCAGTACACGAAGGCGACTTGGTTCCCCAAATTTCGTTCTTCTATGTTGAAGCGTTCATTTCCAGTAACAGTTTGAATTTTTAGGTTTCACTCTGTTTTCTCCTATATCGATAGATGTATTTGGAACTCTAAATCCAACACGGTTTGTGCTAGCTTCTTGAAACTTGACACAGTAAAGTAGTTTCACGTTCTATCTCTATGTTTGGTTTCCTCTTGATAAAGCCCTAATCAGTGACGGGCGAGAAACACTTTCATGGAAAGGGGTTGCCAAGCGTCCAAAAATTACGAATCTCCAGAAATCTCAGCAAATATTTTTTCACCCAAACTGGATGATACTTTCAGGTAATGATCAGTACACTAAGGCGACTTGGTTCCCCAAATTTCGTTCTTCTATGTTGAAGCGTTCATTTCCAGTAACACTTTGAATTTTTAGGTATCACTCTGTTTTCTCCTATATCGATAGATGTATTTGGAACTCTAAATCCAACACGGTTTGTGCTAGCTTCTTGAAACTTGACACAGTAAAGTAGTTTCACGTTCTATCTCTATGTTTTGTTTCCTCTTGATGTAGCCCTAAGCAGTGACTGGCGAGAAACACTTTCATGGAAAGGGGTTTCCAAGCTTCCAAAAATTACGAATCTCCAGAAATCTCAGCAAATATTTTTTTCACCCAAACTGGATGACACTTTCAGGTAATGATCAGTACACTAAGGCGACTTGGTTCCCCCAATTTCGTTCTTCTATGTTGAAGCGTTCATTTCCAGTAACAGTTTGAATTTTTAGGTATCACTCTGTTTTCTCCTATATTGATACATGTACTTGGAACTCTAAATCCAACACGGTTTTTGCTAGCTTCTTGAAACTTGACACAGTGAAGTAGTTTCTCGTTCTATCTCTATGGTTTGTTTCCTCTTGATGTAGCCCTAAGCACAGACTGGAGAGAAACACTTTCATGGAAAGGGGTTGCCAAGCTTCGAAAAATTACGAATCTCCAGAAATCTCAGCCAATATTTTTTCACCCAAACTGGATGATACTTTCAGGTAATGATCAGTACACTAAGGCGACTTGGTTCCCCAAATTTCGTTCTTCTATGTTGAAGCGTTCATTTCCAGTAACACTTTGAATTTTTAGGTATCACTCTGTTTTCTCCTATATTGATAGATGTACTTGGAACTCTAAATCCAACACGGTTTGTGCTAGCTTCTTGAAACTTGACACAGTAAAGTAGTTTCACGTTCTATCTCTATGTTTTGTTTCCTCTTGATGTAGCCCTAAGCAGTGACTGGCGAGAAACACTTTCATGGAAAGGGGTTGCCAAGCTTCCAAAAATTACGAATCTCCAGAAATCTCAGCAAATATTTTTTCAACCAAACTGGATGATACTTTCAGGTAATGATCAGTACACTAAGGCGACTTGGTTCCCCAAATTTCGTTCTTCTATGTTGAAGCGTTCATTTCCAGTAACACTTTGAATTTTTAGGTATCACTCTGTTTTCTCCTATATTGATACATGTACGTGGAACTCTAAATCCAACACGGTTTTTGCTAGCTTCTTGAAACTTGACACAGTGAAGTAGTTTCACGTTCTATCTCTATGGTTTGTTTCCTCTTGATGTAGCCCTAAGCACTGACTGGAGAGAAACACTTTCATGGAAAGGGGTTGCCAAGCTTCCAAAAATTACGAATCTCCAGAAATCTCAGCCAATATTTTTTCACCCAAACTGGATGATACTCTCAGGTAATGATCAGTACACTAAGGCGACTTGGTTCCCCAAATTTCGTTCTTCTATGTTGAAGCGTTCATTTCCAGTAACACTTTGAATTTTTAGGTATCACTCTGTTTTCTCCTATATTGATAGATGTATTTGGAACTCTAAATCCAACACGGTTTGTGCTAGCTTCTTGAAACTTGACACAGTAAAGTAGTTTCACGTTCTATCTCTATGTTTTGTTTCCTCTTGATGTAGCCCTAAGCAGAGACTGGCGAGAAACACTTTCATGGAAAGGGGTTTCCAAGCTTCCAAAAATTACGAATCTCCAGAAACCTCAGCAAATATTTTTTCACCCTAACTGGATGATACTTTCAGGTAATGATCAGTACACTAAGGCGACTTGGTTCCCCAAATTTCGTTCTTCTATGTTGAAGCGTTCATTTCCAGTAACAGTTTGAATTTTTAGGTATCACTCTGTTTTCTCCTATATTGATAGATGTATTTGGAACTCTAAATCCAACACGGTTTGTGCTAGCTTCTTGTAACTTGACACAGTAAAGTAGTTTCACGTTCTATCTCTATGTTTTGTTTCCTATTGATGTAGCCCTAAGCAGTGACTGGCGAGAAACACTTTCATGGAAAGGGGTTGCCAAGCTTCCAAAAATTACGAATCTCCAGAAATCTCAGCAAATATTTTTTCAACCAAACTGGATGATACTTTCAGGTAATGATCAGTACAATAAGGCGACTTGGTTCCCCAAATTTCGTTCTTCTATGTTGAAGCGTTCATTTCCAGTAACAGTTTGAATTTTTAGGTATCACTCTGTTTTCTCCTATATTGATACATGTACCTGGAACTCTAAATCCAACACGGTTTCTGCTAGCTTCTTGAAACTTGACACAGTGAAGTAGTTTCACGTTCTATCTCTATGGTTTTTTCCTCTTGATGTAGCCCTAAGCACTGACTGGAGAGAAACACTTTCATGGAAAGGGGTTGCCAAGCTTCCAAAAATTACGAATCTCCAGAAATCTCAGCAAATATTTTTTCACCCAAACTGGATGATACTTTCAGGTAACGATCAGTACACGAAGGCGACTTGGTTCCCCAAATTTCGTTCTTCTATGTTGAAGCGTCCATTTCCAGTAACAGTTTGAATTTTTAGGTTTCACTCTGTTTTCTCCTATATCGATAGATGTATTTGGAACTCTAAATCCAACACGGTTTGTGCTAGCTTCTTGAAACTTGACACAGTAAAGTAGTTTCACGTTCTATCTCTATGTTTGGTTTCCTCTTGATAAAGCCCTAATCAGTGACGGGCGAGAAACACTTTCATGGAAAGGGGTTGCCAAGCTTCCAAAAATTACGAATCTCCAGAAATCTCAGCAAATATTTTTTCACCCAAACTGGATGATACTTTCAGGTAATGATCAGTACACTAAGGCGACTTGGTTCCCCAAATTTCGTTCTTCTATGTTGAAGCGTTCATTTCCAGTAACACTTTGAATTTTTAGGTATCACTCTGTTTTCTCCTATATCGATAGATGTATTTGGAACTCTAAATCCAACACGGTTTGTGCTAGCTTCTTGAAACTTGACACAGTAAAGTAGTTTCACGTTCTATCTCTATGTTTTGTTTCCTCTTGATGTAGCCCTAAGCAGTGACTGGCGAGAAACACTTTCATGGAAAGGGGTTTCCAAGCTTCCAAAAATTACGAATCTCCAGAAATCTCAGCAAATATTTTTTTCACCCAAACTGGATGACACTTTCAGGTAATGATCAGTACACTAAGGCGACTTGGTTCCCCCAATTTCGTTCTTCTATGTTGAAGCGTTCATTTCCAGTAACAGTTTGAATTTTTAGGTATCACTCTGTTTTCTCCTATATTGATACATGTACTTGGAACTCTAAATCCAACACGGTTTTTGCTAGCTTCTTGAAACTTGACACAGTGAAGTAGTTTCTCGTTCTATCTCTATGGTTTGTTTCCTCTTGATGTAGCCCTAAGCACAGACTGGAGAGAAACACTTTCATGGAAAGGGGTTGCCAAGCTTCGAAAAATTACGAATCTCCAGAAATCTCAGCCAATATTTTTTCACCCAAACTGGATGATACTTTCAGGTAATGATCAGTACACTAAGGCGACTTGGTTCCCCAAATTTCGTTCTTCTATGTTGAAGCGTTCATTTCCAGTAACACTTTGAATTTTTAGGTATCACTCTGTTTTCTCCTATATTGATAGATGTACTTGGAACTCTAAATCCAACACGGTTTGTGCTAGCTTCTTGAAACTTGACACAGTAAAGTAGTTTCACGTTCTATCTCTATGTTTTGTTTCCTCTTGATGTAGCCCTAAGCAGTGACTGGCGAGAAACACTTTCATGGAAAGGGGTTGCCAAGCTTCCAAAAATTACGAATCTCCAGAAATCTCAGCAAATATTTTTTCAACCAAACTGGATGATACTTTCAGGTAATGATCAGTACACTAAGGCGACTTGGTTCCCCAAATTTCGTTCTTCTATGTTGAAGCGTTCATTTCCAGTAACACTTTGAATTTTTAGGTATCACTCTGTTTTCTCCTATATTGATACATGTACGTGGAACTCTAAATCCAACACGGTTTTTGCTAGCTTCTTGAAACTTGACACAGTGAAGTAGTTTCACGTTCTATCTCTATGGTTTGTTTCCTCTTGATGTAGCCCTAAGCACTGACTGGAGAGAAACACTTTCATGGAAAGGGGTTGCCAAGCTTCCAAAAATTACGAATCTCCAGAAATCTCAGCCAATATTTTTTCACCCAAACTGGATGATACTCTCAGGTAATGATCAGTACACTAAGGCGACTTGGTTCCCCAAATTTCGTTCTTCTATGTTGAAGCATTCATTTCCAGTAACACTTTGAATTTTTAGGTATCACTCTGTTTTCTCCTATATTGATAGATGTATTTGGAACTCTAAATCCAACACGGTTTGTGCTAGCTTCTTGAAACTTGACACAGTAAAGTAGTTTCACGTTCTATCTCTATGTTTTGTTTCCTCTTGATGTAGCCCTAAGCAGAGACTGGCGAGAAACACTTTCATGGAAAGGGGTTTCCAAGCTTCCAAAAATTACGAATCTCCAGAAACCTCAGCAAATATTTTTTCACCCTAACTGGATGATACTTTCAGGTAATGATCAGTACACTAAGGCGACTTGGTTCCCCAAATTTCGTTCTTCTATGTTGAAGCGTTCATTTCCAGTAACAGTTTGAATTTTTAGGTATCACTCTGTTTTCTCCTATATTGATAGATGTATTTGGAACTCTAAATCCAACACGGTTTGTGCTAGCTTCTTGTAACTTGACACAGTAAAGTAGTTTCACGTTCTATCTCTATGTTTTGTTTCCTATTGATGTAGCCCTAAGCAGTGACTGGCGAGAAACACTTTCATGGAAAGGGGTTGCCAAGCTTCCAAAAATTACGAATCTCCAGAAATCTCAGCAAATATTTTTTCAACCAAACTGGATGATACTTTCAGGTAATGATCAGTACAATAAGGCGACTTGGTTCCCCAAATTTCGTTCTTCTATGTTGAAGCGTTCATTTCCAGTAACAGTTTGAATTTTTAGGTATCACTCTGTTTTCTCCTATATTGATACATGTACTTGGAACTCTAAATCTAACACGGTTTGTGCTAGCTTCTTGAAACTTGACACAGTGAAGTAGTTTCCCGTTCTATCTCTATGGTTTTTTCCTCTTGATGTAGCCCTAAGCACTGACTGGAGAGAAACACTTTCATGGAAAGGGGTTGCCAAGCTTCCAAAAATTACGAATCTCCAGAAATCTCAGCAAATATTTTTTCACCCAAACTGGATGATACTTTCAGGTAACGATCAGTACACGAAGGCGACTTGGTTCCCCAAATTTCGTTCTTCTATGTTGAAGCGTTCATTTCCAGTAACACTTTGAATTTTTAGGTATCACTCTGTTTTCTCCTATATCGATAGATGTATTTGGAACTCTAAATCCAACACGGTTTGTGCTAGCTTCTTGAAACTTGACACAGTAAAGTAGTTTCACGTTCTATCTCTATGTTTGGTTTCCTCTTGATAAAGCCCTAATCAGTGACGGGCGAGAAACACTTTCATGGAAAGGGGTTGCCAAGCTTCCAAAAATTACGAATCTCCAGAAATCTCAGCAAATATTTTTTCACCCAAACTGGATGATACTTTCAGGTAATGATCAGTACACTAAGGCGACTTGGTTCCCCAAATTTCGTTCTTCTATGTTGAAGCGTTCATTTCCAGTAACACTTTGAATTTTTAGGTATCACTCTGTTTTCTCCTATATCGATAGATGTATTTGGAACTCTAAATCCAACACGGTTTGTGCTAGCTTCTTGAAACTTGACACAGTAAAGTAGTTTCACGTTCTATCTCTATGTTTTGTTTCCTCTTGATGTAGCCCTAAGCAGTGACTGGCGAGAAACACTTTCATGGAAAGGGGTTTCCAAGCTTCCAAAAATTACGAATCTCCAGAAATCTCAGCAAATATTTTTTTCACCCAAACTGGATGACACTTTCAGGTAATGATCAGTACACTAAGGCGACTTGGTTCCCCCAATTTCGTTCTTCTATGTTGAAGCGTTCATTTCCAGTAACAGTTTGAATTTTTAGGTATCACTCTGTTTTCTCCTATATTGATACATGTACTTGGAACTCTAAATCCAACACGGTTTTTGCTAGCTTCTTGAAACTTGACACAGTGAATTAGTTTCTCGTTCTATCTCTATGGTTTGTTTCCTCTTGATGTAGCCCTAAGCACTGACTGGAGAGAAACACTTTCATGGAAAGGGGTTGCCAAGCTTCGAAAAATTACGAATCTCCAGAAATCTCAGCCAATATTTTTTCACCCAAACTGGATGATACTTTCAGGTAATGATCTGTACACTAAGGCGACTTGGTTCCCCAAATTTCGTTCTTCTATGTTGAAGCGTTCATTTCCAGTAACACTTTGAATTTTTAGGTATCACTCTGTTTTCTCCTATATTGATAGATGTACTTGGAACTCTAAATCCAACACGGTTTGTGCTAGCTTCTTGAAACTTGACACAGTAAAGTAGTTTCACGTTCTATCTCTATGTTTTGTTTCCTCTTGATGTAGCCCTAAGCAGTGACTGGCGAGAAACACTTTCATGGAAAGGGGTTGCCAAGCTTCCAAAAATTACGAATCTCCAGAAATCTCAGCAAATATTTTTTCAACCAAACTGGATGATACTTTCAGGTAATGATCAGTACACTAAGGCGACTTGGTTCCCCAAATTTCGTTCTTCTATGTTGAAGCGTTCATTTCCAGTAACACTTTGAATTTTTAGGTATCACTCTGTTTTCTCCTATATTGATACATGTACGTGGAACTCTAAATCCAACACGGTTTTTGCTAGCTTCTTGAAACTTGACACAGTGAAGTAGTTTCACGTTCTATCTCTATGGTTTGTTTCCTCTTGATGTAGCCCTAAGCACTGACTGGAGAGAAACACTTTCATGGAAAGGGGTTGCCAAGCTTCCAAAAATTACGAATCTCCAGAAATCTCAGCCAATATTTTTTCACCCAAACTGGATGATACTCTCAGGTAATGATCAGTACACTAACGCGACTTGGTTCCCCAAATTTCGTTCTTCTATGTTGAAGCGTTCATTTCCAGTAACACTTTGAATTTTTAGGTATCACTCTGTTTTCTCCTATATTGATAGATGTATTTGGAACTCTAAATCCAACACGGTTTGTGCTAGCTTCTTGAAACTTGACACAGTAAAGTAGTTTCACGTTCTATCTCTATGTTTTGTTTCCTCTTGATGTAGCCCTAAGCAGAGACTGGCGAGAAACACTTTCATGGAAAGGGGTTTCCAAGCTTCCAAAAATTACGAATCTCCAGAAACCTCAGCAAATATTTTTTCACCCTAACTGGATGATACTTTCAGGTAATGATCAGTACACTAAGGCGACTTGGTTCCCCAAATTTCGTTCTTCTATGTTGAAGCGTTCATTTCCAGTAACAGTTTGAATTTTTAGGTATCACTCTGTTTTCTCCTATATTGATAGATGTATTTGGAACTCTAAATCCAACACGGTTTGTGCTAGCTTCTTGTAACTTGACACAGTAAAGTAGTTTCACGTTCTATCTCTATGTTTTGTTTCCTATTGATGTAGCCCTAAGCAGTGACTGGCGAGAAACACTTTCATGGAAAGGGGTTGCCAAGCTTCCAAAAATTACGAATCTCCAGAAATCTCAGCAAATATTTTTTCAACCAAACTGGATGATACTTTCAGGTAATGATCAGTACAATAAGGCGACTTGGTTCCCCAAATTTCGTTCTTCTATGTTGAAGCGTTCATTTCCAGTAACAGTTTGAATTTTTAGGTATCACTCTGTTTTCTCCTATATTGATACATGTACTTGGAACTCTAAATCCAACACGGTTTGTGCTAGCTTCTTGAAACTTGACACAGTGAAGTAGTTTCACGTTCTATCTCTATGGTTTTTTCCTCTTGATGTAGCCCTAAGCACTGACTGGAGAGAAACACTTTCATGGAAAGGGGTTGCCAAGCTTCCAAAAATTACGAATCTCCAGAAATCTCAGCCAATATTTTTTCACCCAAACTGGATGATACTTTCAGGTAATGATCAGTACACTAAGGCGACTTGGTTCCCCAAATTTCGTTCTTCTATGTTGAAGCGTTCATTTCCAGTAACACTTTGAATTTTTAGGTATCACTCTGTTTTCTCCTATATTGATAGATGTATTTGGAACTCTAAATCCAACACGGTTTGTGCTAGCTTCTTGAAACTTGACACAGTAAAGTAGTTTCACGTTCTATCTCTACGTTTTGTTTCCTCTTGATGTAGCCCTAAGCAGTGACTGGCGAGAAACACTTTCATGGAAAGGTTTTGCCAAGCTTCCAAAAATTACAAATCTCCAGAAATCTCAGCCAATATTTTTTCACCCAAACTGGATGATACTTTCAGGTAATGATCAGTACACTAAGGCGACTTGGTTCCCCAAATTTCGTTCTTCTATGTTGAAGCGTTCATTTCCAGTAACAGTTTGAATTTTTAGGTATCACTCTGTTTTCTCCTATATTGATAGATGTATTTGGAACTCTAAATCCAACACGGTTTGTGCTAGCTTCTTGAAACTTGACACAGTAAAGTAGTTTCACGTTCTATCTCTACGTTTTGTTTCCTCTTGATGTAGCCCTAAGCAGTGACTGGCGAGAAACACTTTCATGGAAAGGGGTTGCCAAGCTTCCAAAAATTACGAATCTCCAGAAATCTCAGCCAATATTTTTTCACCCAAACTGGAAGATACTTTCAGGTAATGATCAGTACACTGAGGCGACTTGGTTCCCCAAATTTCGTTCTTCTATGTTGAAGCGTTCATTTCCAGTAACACTTTGAATTTTTAGGTATCACTCTGTTTTCTCCTATATTGATAGATGTATTTGGAACTCTAAATCCAACACGGTTTGTGCTAGCTTCTTGAAACTTGACACAGTAAAGTAGTTTCACGTTCTATCTCTATGTTTTGTTTCCTCTTGATGTAGCCCTAAGCAGTGACTGGCGAGAAACACTTTCATGGAAAGGGGTTGCCAAGCTTCCAAAAATTACGAATCTCCAGAAATCTCAGCAAATATTTTTTCACCCAAACTGGATGATACTTTCAGGTAATGATCAGTACACTAAGGCGACTTGGTTCCCCAAATTTCGTTCTTCTATGTTGAAGCGTTCATTTCCAGTAACACTTTGAATTTTTAGGTATCACTCTGTTTTCTCCTATATTGATACATGTACTTGGAACTCTAAATCCAACACGGTTTTTGCTAGCTTCTTGAAACTTGACACAGTGAAGTAGTTTCACGTTCTATCTCTATGGTTTGTTTCCTCTTGATGTAGCCCTAAGCACTGACTGGAGAGAAACACTTTCATGGAAAGGGGTTGCCAAACTTCCAAAAATTACGAATCTCCAGAAATCTCAGCCAATATTTTTTCACCCAAACTGGATGATACTCTCAGGTAATGATCAGTACACTAAGGCGACTTGGTTCCCCAAATTTCGTTCTTCTATGTTGAAGCGTTCATTTCCAGTAACACTTTGAATTTTTAGGTATCACTCTGTTTTCTCCTATATTGATAGATGTATTTGGAACTCTAAATCCAACACGGTTTGTGCTAGCTTCTTGAAACTTGACACAGTAAAGTAGTTTCACGTTCTATCTCTATGTTTTGTTTCCTCTTGATGTAGCCCTAAGCAGAGACTGGCGAGAAACACTTTCATGGAAAGGGGTTTCCAAGCTTCCAAAAATTACGAATCTCCAGAAACCTCAGCCAATATTTTTTCACCCTAACTGGATGATACTTTCAGGTAATGATCAGTACACTAAGGCGACTTGGTTCCCCAAATTTCGTTCTTCTATGTTGAAGCGTTCATTTCCAGTAACAGTTTGAATTTTTAGGTATCACTCTGTTTTCTCCTATATTGATAGATGTATTTGGAACTCTAAATCCAACACGGTTTGTGCTAGCTTCTTGAAACTTGACACAGTAAAGTAGTTTCACGTTCTATCTCTATGTTTTGTTTCCTATTGATGTAGCCCTAAGCAGTGACTGGCGAGAAACACTTTCATGGAAAGGGGTTGCCAAGCTTCCAAAAATTACGAATCTCCAGAAATCTCAGCAAATATTTTTTCAACCAAACTGGATGATACTTTCAGGTAATGATCAGTACACTAAGGCGACTTGGTTCCCCAAATTTCGTTCTTCTATGTTGAAGCGTTCATTTCCAGTAACAGTTTGAATTTTTAGGTATCACTCTGTTTTCTCCTATATTGATACATGTACTTGGAACTCTAAATCCAACACGGTTTGTGCTAGCTTCTTGAAACTTGACACAGTGAAGTAGTTTCACGTTCTATCTCTATGGTTTTTTCCTCTTGATGTAGCCCTAAGCACTGACTGGAGAGAAACACTTTCATGGCAAGGGGTTGCCAAGCTTCCAAAAATTACGAATCTCCAGAAATCTCAGCCAATATTTTTTCACCCAAACTGGATGATACTTTCAGGTAATGATCAGTACACTAAGGCGACTTGGTTCCCCAAATTTCGTTCTTCTATGTTGAAGCGTTCATTTCCAGTAACACTTTGAATTTTTAGGTATCACTCTGTTTTCTCCTATATTGATAGATGTATTTGGAACTCTAAATCCAACACGGTTTGTGCTAGCTTCTTGAAACTTGACACAGTAAAGTAGTTTCACGTTCTATCTCTACGTTTTGTTTCCTCTTGATGTAGCCCTAAGCAGTGACTGGCGAGAAACACTTTCATGGAAAGGGGTTTCCAAGCTTCCAAAAATTACGAATCTCCAGAAATCTCAGCAAATATTTTTTCACCCAAACTGGATGATACTTTCAGGTAATGATCAGTACACTAAGGCGACTTGGTTCCCCAAATTTCGTTCTTCTATGTTGAAGCGTTCATTTCCAGTAACACTTTGAATTTTTAGGTATCACTCTGTTTTCTCCTATATTGATACATGTACTTGGAACTCTAAATCCAACACGGTTTGTGCTAGCTTCTTGAAACTTGACACAGTAAAGTAGTTTCACGTTCTATCTCTATGTTTTGTTTCCTCTTGATGTAGCCCTAAGCAGTGACTGGCGAGAAACACTTTCATGGAAAGGGGTTGCCAAGCTTCCAAAAATTACGAATCTCCAGAAATCTCAGCAAATATTTTTTCACCCAAACTGGATGATACTTTCAGGTAACGATCAGTACACGAAGGCGACTTGGTTCCCCAAATTTCGTTCTTCTATGTTGAAGCGTTCATTTCCAGTAACAGTTTGAATTTTTAGGTTTCACTCTGTTTTCTCCTATATCGATAGATGTATTTGGAACTCTAAATCCAACACGGTTTGTGCTAGCTTCTTGAAACTTGACACAGTAAAGTAGTTTCACGTTCTATCTCTATGTTTTGTTTCCTCTTGATGTAGCCCTAAGCAGTGACTGGCGAGAAACACTTTCATGGAAAGGGGTTGCCAAGCTTCCAAAAATTACGAATCTCCAGAAATCTCAGCAAATAATTTTTCACCCAAACTGGATGACACTTTCAGGTAATGATCAGTACACTAAGGCGACTTGGTTCCCCAAATTTCGTTCTTCTATGTTGAAGCGTTCATTTCCAGTAACACTTTGAATTTTTAGGTATCACTCTGTTTTCTCCTATATTGATAGATGTATTTGGAACTCTAAATCCAACACGGTTTGTGCTAGCTTCGTGAAACTTGACACAGTAAAGTAGTTTCACGATCTATCTCTATGTTTTGTTTCCTCTTGATGTAGCCCTAAGCAGTGACTGGCGAGAAACACTTTCATGGAAAGGGGTTGCCAAGCGTCCAAAAATTATGAATCTCCAGAAATCTCAGCAAATATTTTTTCACCCAAACTGGATGATACTTTCAGGTAATGATCAGTACACTAAGGCGACTTGGTTCCCCAAATTTCGTTCTTCTATGTTGAAGCGTTCATTTCCAGTAACAGTTTGAATTTTTAGGTATCACTCTGTTTTCTCCTATATTGATACTTGTACTTGGAACTCTAAATCCAACACGGTTTGTGCTAGCTTCTTGAAACTTGACACAGTAAAATAGTTTCACGTTCTATCTCTATGTTTGGTTTCCTCTTGATAAAGCCCTAATCAGTGACGGGCGAGAAACACTTTCATGGAAAGGGGTTGCCAAGCTTCCAAAAATTACGAATCTCCAGAAATCTCAGCAAATATTTTTTCACCCAAACTGGATGATACTTTCAGGTAATGATCAGTACACTAAGGCGACTTGGTTCCCCAAATTTCGTTCTTCTATGTTGAAGCGTTCATTTCCAGTAACACTTTGAATTTTTAGGTATCACTCTGTTTTCTCCTATATTGATACATGTACTTGGAACTCTAAATCCAACACGGTTTGTGCTAGCTTCTTGAAACTTGACACAGTGAAGTAGTTTCACGTTCTATCTCTATGGTTTGTTTCCTCTTGATGTAGCCCTAAGCACTGACTGGAGAGAAACACTTTCATGGAAAGGGGTTGCCAAGCTTCCAAAAATTACGAATCTCCAGAAATCTCAGCCAATATTTTTTCACCCAAACTGGATGATACTTTCAGGTAATGATCAGTACACTAAGGCGACTTGGTTCCCCAAATTTCGTTCTTCTATGTTGAAGCGTTCATTTCCATTAACAGTTTGAATTTTTAGGTTTCACTCTGTTTTCTCCTATATCGATAGATGTATTTGGAACTCTAAATCCAACACGGTTTGTGCTAGCTTCTTGAAACTTGACACAGTAAAGTAGTTTCACGTTCTATCTCTATGTTTGGTTTCCTCTTGATAAAGCCCTAATCAGTGACGGGCGAGAAACACTTTCATGGAAAGGGGTTGCCAAGCTTCCAAAAATTACGAATCTCCAAAAATCTCAGCCAATATTTTTTCACCCAAACTGGATGATACTTTCAGGTAATGATCAGTACACTAAGGCGACTTGGTTCCCCAAATTTCGTTCTTCTATGTTGAAGCGTTCATTTCCAGTAACACTTTGAATTTTTAGGTATCACTCTGTTTTCTCCTATATTGATAGATGTATTTGGAACTCTAAATCCAACACGGTTTGTGCTAGCTTCTTGAAACTTGACACAGTAAAGTAGTTTCACGTTCTATCTCTATGGTTTGTTTCCTCTTGATGTAGCCCTAAGCACTGACTGGAGAGAAACACTTTCATGGAAAGGGGTTGCCAAGCTTCCAAAAATTACGAATCTCCAGAAATCTCAGCAAATATTTTTTCACCCAAACTGGATGATACTTTCAGGTAATGATCAGTACACTAAGGCGACTTGGTTCCCCAAATTTCGTTCTTCTATGTTGAAGCGTTCATTTCCAGTAACAGTTTGAATTTTTAGGTTTCACTCTGTTTTCTCCTATATCGATAGATGTATTTGGAACTCTAAATCCAACACGGTTTGTGCTAGCTTCTTGAAACTTGACAGAGTAAAGTAGTTTCACGTTCTATCTCTATGTTTGGTTTCCTCTTGATAAAGCCCTAATCAGTGACGGGCGAGAAACACTTTCATGGAAAGGGGTTTCCAAGCTTCCAAAAATTACGAATCTCCAGAAATCTCAGCAAATATTTTTTCACCCTAACTGGATGATACTTTCAGGTAATGATCAGTACACTAAGGCGACTTGGTTCCCCAAATTTCGTTCTTCTATGTTGAAGCGTTCATTTCCAGTAACAGTTTGAATTTTTAGGTATCACTCTGTTTTCTCCTATATTGATAGATGTATTTGGAACTCTAAATCCAACACGGTTTGTGCTAGCTTCTTGTAACTTGACACAGTAAAGTAGTTTCACGTTCTATCTCTATGTTTTGTTTCCTATTGATGTAGCCCTAAGCAGTGACTGGCGAGAAACACTTTCATGGAAACGGGTTGCCAAGCTTCCAAAAATTACGAATCTCCAGAAATCTCAGCAAATATTTTTTCAACCAAACTGGATGATACTTTCAGGTAATGATCAGTACACTAAGGCGACTTGGTTCCCCAAATTTCGTTCTTCTATGTTGAAGCGTTCATTTCCAGTAACAGTTTGAATTTTTAGGTATCACTCTGTTTTCTCCTATATTGATACATGTACTTGGAACTCTAAATCCAACACGGTTTGTGCTAGCTTCTTGAAACTTGACACAGTGAAGTAGTTTCACGTTCTATCTCTATGGTTTTTTCCTCTTGATGTAGCCCTAAGCACTGACTGGAGAGAAACACTTTCATGGAAAGGGGTTGCCAAGCTTCCAAAAATTACGAATCTCCAAAAATCTCAGCCAATATTTTTTCACCCAAACTGGATGATACTTTCAGGTAATGATCAGTACACTAAGGCGACTTGGTTCCCCAAATTTCGTTCTTCTATGTTGAAGCGTTCATTTCCAGTAACACTTTGAATTTTTAGGTATCACTCTGTTTTCTCCTATATTGATAGATGTATTTGGAACTCTAAATCCAACACGGTTTGTGCTAGCTTCTTGAAACTTGACACAGTAAAGTAGTTTCACGTTCTATCTCTACGTTTTGTTTCCTCTTGATGTAGCCCTAAGCAGTGACTGGCGAGAAACACTTTCATGGAAAGGGGTTTCCAAGCTTCCAAAAATTACGAATCTCCAGAAATCTCAGCAAATATTTTTTCACCCAAACTGGATGATACTTTCAGGTAATGATCAGTACACTAAGGCGACTTGGTTCCCCAAATTTCGTTCTTCTATGTTGAAGCGTTCATTTCCAGTAACACTTTGAATTTTTAGGTATCACTCTGTTTTCTCCTATATTGATACATGTACTTGGAACTCTAAATCCAACACGGTTTGTGCTAGCTTCTTGAAACTTGACACAGTAAAGTAGTTTCACGTTCTATCTCTATGGTTTGTTTCCTCTTGATGTAGCCCTAAGCACTGACTGGAGAGAAACACTTTCATGGAAAGGGGTTGCCAAGCTTCCAAAAATTACGAATCTCCAGAAATCTCAGCCAATATTTTTTCACCCAAACTGGATGATACTTTCAGGTAACGATCAGTACACGAAGGCGACTTGGTTCCCCAAATTTCGTTCTTCTATGTTGAAGCGTTCATTTCCAGTAACAGTTTGAATTTTTAGGTTTCACTCTGTTTTCTCCTATATCGATAGATGTATTTGGAACTCTAAATCCAACACGGTTTGTGCTAGCTTCTTGAAACTTGACACAGTAAAGTAGTTTCACGTTCTATCTCTATGTTTTGTTTCCTCTTGATGTAGCCCTAAGCAGTGACTGGCGAGAAACACTTTCATGGAAAGGGGTTGCCAAGCTTCCAAAAATTACGAATCTCCAGAAATCTCAGCAAATATTTTTTCACCCAAACTGGATGACACTTTCAGGTAATGATCAGTACACTAAGGCGACTTGGTTCCCCAAATTTCGTTCTTCTATGTTGAAGCGTTCATTTCCAGTAACACTTTGAATTTTTAGGTATCACTCTGTTTTCTCCTATATTGATAGATGTATTTGGAACTCTAAATCCAACACGGTTTGTGCTAGCTTCGTGAAACTTGACACAGTAAAGTAGTTTCACGTTCTATCTCTATGTTTTGTTTCCTCTTGATGTAGCCCTAAGCAGTGACTGGCGAGAAACACTTTCATGGAAAGGGGTTGCCAAGCTTCCAAAAATTACGAATCTCCAGAAATCTCAGCAAATATTTTTTCACCCAAACTGGATGATACTTTCAGATAATGATCAGTACACTAAGGCGACTTGGTTCCCCAAATTTCGTTCTTCTATGTTGAAGCGTTCATTTCCAGTAACAGTTTGAATTTTTAGGTATCACTCTGTTTTCTCCTATATTGATACTTGTACTTGGAACTCTAAATCCAACACGGTTTGTGCTAGCTTCTTGAAACTTGACACAGTAAAGTAGTTTCACGTTCTATCTCTATGTTTGGTTTCCGCTTGATAAAGCCCTAATCAGTGACGGGCGAGAAACACTTTCATGGAAAGGGGTTGCCAAGCTTCCAAAAATTACGAATCTCCAAAAATCTCAGCCAATATTTTTTCACCCAAACTGGATGATACTTTCAGGTAATGATCAGTACACGAAGGCGACTTGGTTCCCCAAATTTCGTTCTTCTATGTTGAAGCGTTCATTTCCAGTAACAGTTTGAATTTTTAGGTATCTCTCTGTTTTCTTCTATATTGATACATGTACTTGGAACTCTAAATCCAACACGGTTTGTGCTAGCTTCTTGAAACTTGACACAGTGAAGTAGTTTCACGTTCTATCTCTATGGTTTGTTTCCTCTTGATGTAGCCCTAAGCACTGACTGGAGAGAAACACTTTCATGGAAAGGGGTTGCCAAGCTTCCAAAAATTACGAATCTCCAGAAATCTCAGCCAATATTTTTTCACCCAAACTGGATGATACTTTCAGGTAATGATCAGTACACTAAGGCGACTTGGTTCCCCAAATTTCGTTCTTCTATGTTGAAGCGTTCATTTCCATTAACAGTTTGAATTTTTAGGTTTCACTCTGTTTTCTCCTATATCGATAGATGTATTTGGAACTCTAAATCCAACACGGTTTGTGCTAGCTTCTTGAAACTTGACACAGTAAAGTAGTTTCACGTTCTATCTCTATGTTTGGTTTCCTCTTGATAAAGCCCTAATCAGTGACGGGCGAGAAACACTTTCATGGAAAGGGGTTGCCAAGCTTCCAAAAATTACGAATCTCCAAAAATCTCAGCCAATATTTTTTCACCCAAACTGGATGATACTTTCAGGTAATGATCAGTACACTAAGGCGACTTGGTTCCCCAAATTTCGTTCTTCTATGTTGAAGCGTTCATTTCCAGTAACACTTTGAATTTTTAGGTATCACTCTGTTTTCTCCTATATTGATAGATGTATTTGGAACTCTAAATCCAACACGGTTTGTGCTAGCTTCTTGAAACTTGACACAGTAAAGTAGTTTCACGTTCTATCTCTATGTTTTGTTTCCTCTTGATGTAGCCCTAAGCAGTGACTGGCGAGAAACACTTTCATGGAAAGGGGTTGCCAAGCTTCCAAAAATTACGAATCTCCAGAAATCTCAGCAAATATTTTTTCACCCAAACTGGATGATACTTTCAGGTAATGATCAGGACACTAAGGCGACTTGGTTCCCCAAATTTTGTTCTTCTATGTTGAAGCGTTCATTTCCAGTAACAGTTTGAATTTTTAGGTATCACTCTGTTTTCTCCTATATTGATACTTGTACTTGGAACTCTAAATCCAACACGGTTTGTGCTAGCTTCTTGAAACTTGACACAGTAAAGTAGTTTCACGTTCTATCTCTATGTTTGGTTTCCTCTTGATAAAGCCCTAATCAGTGACGGGCGAGAAACACTTTCATGGAAAGGGGTTGCCAAGCTTCCAAAAATTACGAATCTCCAAAAATCTCAGCCAATATTTTTTCACCCAAACTGGATGATACTTTCAGGTAATGATCAGTACACTAAGGCGACTTGGTTCCCCAAATTTCGTTCTTCTATGTTGAAGCGTTCATTTCCAGTAACAGTTTGAATTTTTAGGTTTCACTCTGTTTTCTCCTATATCGATAGATGTATTTGGAACTCTAAATCCAACACGGTTTGTGCTAGCTTCTTGAAACTTGACACAGTAAAGTAGTTTCACGTTCTATCTCTATGTTTGGTTTCCTCTTGATAAAGCCCTAATCAGTGACGGGCGAGAAACACTTTCATGGAAAGGGGTTGCCAAGCTTCCAAAAATTAGGAATCTCCAAAAATCTCAGCCAATATTTTTTCACCCAAACTGGATGATACTTTCAGGTAATGATCAGTACACTAAGGCGACTTGGTTCCCCAAATTTCGTTCTTCTATGTTGAAGCGTTCATTTCCAGTAACACTTTGAATTTTTAGGTATCACTCTGTTTTCTCCTATATTGATAGATGTATTTGGAACTCTAAATCCAACACGGTTTGTGCTAGCTTCTTGAAACTTGACACAGTAAAGTAGTTTCACGTTCTATCTCTATTTTTTGTTTCCTCTTGATGTAGCCCTAAGCAGTGACTGGCGAGAAACACTTTCATGGAAAGGGGTTGCCAAGCTTCCAAAAATTACGAATCTCCAGAAATCTCAGCAAATATTTTTTCACCCAAACTGGATGACACTTTCAGGTAATGATCAGTACACTAAGGCGACTTGGTTCCCCAAATTTCGTTCTTCTATGTTGAAGCGTTCATTTCCAGTAACACTTTGAATTTTTAGGTATCACTCTGTTTTCTCCTATATTGATAGATGTATTTGGAACTCTAAATCCAACACGGTTTGTGCTAGCTTCTTGAAACTTGACACAGTAAAGTAGTTTCACGTTCTATCTCTATGTTTTGTTTCCTCTTGATGTAGCCCTAAGCAGTGACTGGCGAGAAACACTTTCATGGAAAGGGGTTGCCAAGCTTCCAAAAATTACGAATCTCCAGAAATCTCAGCAAATATTTTTTCACCCAAACTGGATGATACTTTCAGGTAATGATCAGTACACTAAGGCGACTTGGTTCCCCAAATTTCGTTCTTCTATGTTGAAGCGTTCATTTCCAGTAACAGTTTGAATTTTTAGGTATCACTCTGTTTTCTCCTATATTGATACTTGTACTTGGAACTCTAAATCCAACACGGTTTGTGCTAGCTTCTTGAAACTTGACACAGTAAAGTAGTTTCACGTTCTATCTCTATGTTTGGTTTCCTCTTGATAAAGCCCTAATCAGTGACGGGCGAGAAACACTTTCATGGAAAGGGGTTGCCAAGCTTCCAAAAATTACGAATCTCCAAAAATCTCAGCCAATATTTTTTCACCCAAACTGGATGATACTTTCAGGTAATGATCAGTACACTAAGGCGACTTGGTTCCCCAAATTTCGTTCTGCTATGTTGAAGCGTTCATTTCCAGTAACACTTTGAATTTTTAGGTATCACTCTGTTTTCTCCTATATTGATAGATGTATTTGGAACTCTAAATCCAACACGGTTTGTGCTAGCTTCTTGAAACTTGACACAGTAAAGTAGTTTCACGTTCTATCTCTATGTTTGGTTTCCTCTTGATGTAGCCCTAAGCAGTGACTGGCGAGAAACACTTTCATGGAAAGGGGTTGCCAAGCTTCCAAAAATTACGAATCTCCAGAAATCTCAGCAAATATTTTTTCACCCAAACTGGATGACACTTTCAGGTAATGATCAGTACACTAAGGCGACTTGGTTCCCCAAATTTCGTTCTTCTATGTTGAAGCGTTCATTTCCAGTAACACTTTGAATTTTTAGGTATCACTCTGTTTTCTCCTATATTGATAGATGTATTTGGAACTCTAAATCCAACACGGTTTGTGCTAGCTTCTTGTAACTTGACACAGTAAAGTAGTTTCACGTTCTATCTCTATGTTTTGTTTCCTCTTGATGTAGCCCTAAGCAGTGACTGGCGAGAAACACTTTCATGGAAAGGGGTTGCCAAGCTTCCAAAAATTACGAATCTCCAGAAATCTCAGCAAATATTTTTTCACCCAAACTGGATGATACTTTCAGGTAATGATCAGTACACTAAGGCGACTTGGTTCCCCAAATTTCGTTCTTCTATGTTGAAGCGTTCATTTCCAGTAACAGTTTGAATTTTTAGGTTTCACTCTGTTTTCTCCTATATCGATAGATGTATTTGGAACTCTAAATCCAACACGGTTTGTGCTAGCTTCTTGAAACTTGACACAGTAAAGTAGTTTCACGTTCTATCTCTATGTTTGGTTTCCTCTTGATAAAGCCCTAATCAGTGACGGGCGAGAAACACTTTCATGGAAAGGGGTTGCCAAGCTTCCAAAAATTACGAATCTCCAAAAATCTCAGCCAATATTTTTTCACCCAAACTGGATGATACTTTCAGGTAATGATCAGTACACTAAGGCGACTTGGTTCCCCAAATTTCGTTCTTCTATGTTGAAGCGTTCATTTCCAGTAACACTTTGAATTTTTAGGTATCACTCTGTTTTCTCCTATATTGATAGATGTATTTGGAACTCTAAATCCAACACGGTTTGTGCTAGCTTCTTGAAACTTGACACAGTAAAGTAGTTTCACGTTCTATCTCTATGTTTGGTTTCCTCTTGATGTAGCCCTAAGCAGTGACTGGCGAGAAACACTTTCATGGAAAGGGGTTGCCAAGCTTCCAAAAATTACGAATCTCCAGAAATCTCAGCAAATATTTTTTCACCCAAACTGGATGACACTTTCAGGTAATGATCAGTACACTAAGGCGACTTGGTTCCCCAAATTTCGTTCTTCTATGTTGAAGCGTTCATTTCCAGTAACACTTTGAATTTTTAGGTATCACTCTGTTTTCTCCTATATTGATAGATGTATTTGGAACTCTAAATCCAACACGGTTTGTGCTAGCTTCTTGAAACTTGACACAGTAAAGTAGTTTCACGTTCTATCTCTATGTTTTGTTTCCTCTTGATGTAGCCCTAAGCAGTGACTGGCGAGAAACACTTTCATGGAAAGGGGTTGCCAAGCTTCCAAAAATTACGAATCTCCAGAAATCTCAGCAAATATTTTTTCACCCAAACTGGATGATACTTTCAGGTAATGATCAGTACACTAAGGCGACTTGGTTCCCCAAATTTCGTTCTTCTATGTTGAAGCGTTCATTTCCAGTAACAGTTTGAATTTTTAGGTATCACTCTGTTTTCTCCTATATTGATACTTGTACTTGGAACTCTAAATCCAACACGGTTTGTGCTAGCTTCTTGAAACTTGACACAGTAAAGTAGTTTCACGTTCTATCTCTATGTTTGGTTTCCTCTTGATAAAGCCCTAATCAGTGACGGGCGAGAAACACTTTCATGGAAAGGGGTTGCCAAGCTTCCAAAAATTACGAATCTCCAAAAATCTCAGCCAATATTTTTTCACCCAAACTGGATGATACTTTCAGGTAATGATCAGTACACGAAGGCGACTTGGTTCCCCAAATTTCGTTCTTCTATGTTGAAGCGTTCATTTCCAGTAACAGTTTGAATTTTTAGGTATCTCTCTGTTTTCTTCTATATTGATACATGTACTTGGAACTCTAAATCCAACACGGTTTGTGCTAGCTTCTTGAAACTTGACACAGTGAAGTAGTTTCACGTTCTATCTCTATGGTTTGTTTCCTCTTGATGTAGCCCTAAGCACTGACTGGAGAGAAACACTTTCATGGAAAGGGGTTGCCAAGCTTCCAAAAATTACGAATCTCCAGAAATCTCAGCCAATATTTTTTCACCCAAACTGGATGATACTTTCAGGTAATGATCAGTACACTAAGGCGACTTGGTTCCCCAAATTTCGTTCTTCTATGTTGAAGCGTTCATTTCCAGTAACACTTTGAATTTTTAGGTATCACTCTGTTTTCTCCTATATTGATAGATGTATTTGGCACTCTAAATCCAACACGGTTTGTGCTAGCTTCTTGAAACTTGACACAGTAAAGTAGTTTCACGTTCTATCTCTATGTTTTGTTTCCTCTTGATGTAGCCCTAAGCAGTGACTGGCGAGAAACACTTTCATGGAAAGGGGTTTCCAAGCTTCCAAAAATTACGAATCTCCAGAAATCTCAGCAAATATTTTTTCACCCTAACTGGATGATACTTTCAGGTAATGATCAGTACACTAAGGCGACTTGGTTCCCCAAATTTCGTTCTTCTATGTTGAAGCGTTCATTTCCAGTAACAGTTTGAATTTTTAGGTATCACTCTGTTTTCTCCTATATTGATAGATGTATTTGGAACTCTAAATCCAACACGGTTTGTGCTAGCTTCTTGTAACTTGACACAGTAAAGTAGTTTCACGTTCTATCTCTATGTTTTGTTTCCTATTGATGTAGCCCTAAGCAGTGACTGGCGAGAAACACTTTCATGGAAAGGGGTTGCCAAGCTTCCAAAAATTACGAATCTCCAGAAATCTCAGCAAATATTTTTTCACCCAAACTGGATGATACTTTCAGGTAATGATCAGTACACTACGGCGACTTGGTTCCCCAAATTTCGTTCTTCTATGTTGAAGCGTTCATTTCCAGTAACAGTTTGAATTTTTAGGTATCACTCTGTTTTCTCCTATATTGATACTTGTACTTGGAACTCTAAATCCAACACGGTTTGTGCTAGCTTCTTGAAACTTGACACAGTAAAGTAGTTTCACGTTCTATCTCTATGTTTGGTTTCCTCTTGATAAAGCCCTAATCAGTGACGGGCGAGAAACACTTTCATGGAAAGGGGTTGCCAAGCTTCCAAAAATTACGAATCTCCAAAAATCTCAGCCAATATTTTTTCACCCAAACTGGATGATACTTTCAGGTAATGATCAGTACACGAAGGCGACTTGGTTCCCCAAATTTCGTTCTTCTATGTTGAAGCGTTCATTTCCAGTAACAGTTTGAATTTTTAGGTATCTCTCTGTTTTCTTCTATATTGATACATGTACTTGGAACTCTAAATCCAACACGGTTTGTGCTAGCTTCTTGAAACTTGACACAGTGAAGTAGTTTCACGTTCTATCTCTATGGTTTGTTTCCTCTTGATGTAGCCCTAAGCACTGACTGGAGAGAAACACTTTCATGGAAAGGGGTTGCCAAGCTTCCAAAAATTACGAATCTCCAGAAATCTCAGCCAATATTTTTTCACCCAAACTGGATGATACTTTCAGGTAATGATCAGTACACTAAGGCGACTTGGTTCCCCAAATTTCGTTCTTCTATGTTGAAGCGTTCATTTCCATTAACAGTTTGAATTTTTAGGTTTCACTCTGTTTTCTCCTATATCGATAGATGTATTTGGAACTCTAAATCCAACACGGTTTGTGCTAGCTTCTTGAAACTTGACACAGTAAAGTAGTTTCACGTTCTATCTCTATGTTTGGTTTCCTCTTGATAAAGCCCTAATCAGTGACGGGCGAGAAACACTTTCATGGAAAGGGGTTGCCAAGCTTCCAAAAATTACGAATCTCCAAAAATCTCAGCCAATATTTTTTCACCCAAACTGGATGATACTTTCAGGTAATGATCAGTACACTAAGGCGACTTGGTTCCCCAAATTTCGTTCTTCTATGTTGAAGCGTTCATTTCCAGTAACACTTTGAATTTTTAGGTATCACTCTGTTTTCTCCTATATTGATAGATGTATTTGGAACTCTAAATCCAACACGGTTTGTGCTAGCTTCTTGAAACTTGACACAGTAAAGTAGTTTCACGTTCTATCTCTATGTTTTGTTTCCTCTTGATGTAGCCCTAAGCAGTGACTGGCGAGAAACACTTTCATGGAAAGGGGTTGCCAAGCTTCCAAAAATTACGAATCTCCAGAAATCTCAGCAAATATTTTTTCACCCAAACTGGATGACACTTTCAGGTAATGATCAGTACACTAAGGCGACTTGGTTCCCCAAATTTCGTTCTTCTATGTTGAAGCGTTCATTTCCAGTAACACTTTGAATTTTTAGGTATCACTCTGTTTTCTCCTATATTGATAGATGTATTTGGAACTCTAAATCCAACACGGTTTGTGCTAGCTTCTTGAAACTTGACACAGTAAAGTAGTTTCACGTTCTATCTCTATGTTTTGTTTCCTCTTGATGTAGCCCTAAGCAGTGACTGGCGAGAAACACTTTCATGGAAAGGGGTTGCCAAGCTTCCAAAAATTACGAATCTCCAGAAATCTCAGCAAATATTTTTTCACCCAAACTGGATGATAATTTCAGGTAATGATCAGGACACTAAGGCGACTTGGTTCCCCAAATTTCGTTCTTCTATGTTGAAGCGTTCATTTCCAGTAACAGTTTGAATTTTTAGGTATCACTCTGTTTTCTCCTATATTGATACTTGTACTTGGAACTCTAAATCCAACACGGTTTGTGCTAGCTTCTTGAAACTTGACACAGTAAAGTAGTTTCACGTTCTATCTCTATGTTTGGTTTCCTCTTGATAAAGCCCTAATCAGTGACGGGCGAGAAACACTTTCATGGAAAGGGGTTGCCAAGCTTCCAAAAATTACGAATCTCCAAAAATCTCAGCCAATATTTTTTCACCCAAACTGGATGATACTTTCAGGTAATGATCAGTACACTAAGGCGACTTGGTTCCCCAAATTTCGTTCTTCTATGTTGAAGCGTTCATTTCCAGTAACAGTTTGAATTTTTAGGTTTCACTCTGTTTTCTCCTATATCGATAGATGTATTTGGAACTCTAAATCCAACACGGTTTGTGCTAGCTTCTTGAAACTTGACACAGTAAAGTAGTTTCACGTTCTATCTCTATGTTTGGTTTCCTCTTGATAAAGCCCTAATCAGTGACGGGCGAGAAACACTTTCATGGAAAGGGGTTGCCAAGCTTCCAAAAATTACGAATCTCCAAAAATCTCAGCCAATATTTTTTCACCCAAACTGGATGATACTTTCAGGTAATGATCAGTACACTAAGGCGACTTGGTTCCCCAAATTTCGTTCTTCTATGTTGAAGCGTTCATTTCCAGTAACACTTTGAATTTTTAGGTATCACTCTGTTTTCTCCTATATTGATAGATGTATTTGGAACTCTAAATCCAACACGGTTTGTGCTAGCTTCTTGAAACTTGACACAGTAAAGTAGTTTCACGTTCTATCTCTATGTTTTGTTTCCTCTTGATGTAGCCCTAAGCAGTGACTGGCGAGAAACACTTTCATGGAAAGGGGTTGCCAAGCTTCCAAAAATTACGAATCTCCAGAAATCTCAGCAAATATTTTTTCACCCAAACTGGATGACACTTTCAGGTAATGATCAGTACACTAAGGCGACTTGGTTCCCCAAATTTTGTTCTTCTATGTTGAAGCGTTCATTTCCAGTAACACTTTGAATTTTTAGGTATCACTCTGTTTTCTCCTATATTGATAGATGTATTTGGAACTCTAAATCCAACACGGTTTGTGCTAGCTTCTTGAAACTTGACACAGTAAAGTAGTTTCACGTTCTATCTCTATGTTTTGTTTCCTCTTGATGTAGCCCTAAGCAGTGACTGGCGAGAAACACTTTCATGGAAAGGGGTTGCCAAGCTTCCAAAAATTACGAATCTCCAGAAATCTCAGCAAATATTTTTTCACCCAAACTGGATGATACTTTCAGGTAATGATCAGTACACTAAGGCGACTTGGTTCCCCAAATTTCGTTCTTCTATGTTGAAGCGTTCATTTCCAGTAACAGTTTGAATTTTTAGGTATCACTCTGTTTTCTCCTATATTGATACTTGTACTTGGAACTCTAAATCCAACACGGTTTGTGCTAGCTTCTTGAAACTTGACACAGTAAAGTAGTTTCACGTTCTATCTCTATGTTTGGTTTCCTCTTGATAAAGCCCTAATCAGTGACGGGCGAGAAACACTTTCATGGAAAGGGGTTGCCAAGCTTCCAAAAATTACGAATCTCCAAAAATCTCAGCCAATATTTTTTCACCCAAACTGGATGATACTTTCAGGTAATGATCAGTACACGAAGGCGACTTGGTTCCCCAAATTTCGTTCTTCTATGTTGAAGCGTTCATTTCCAGTAACAGTTTGAATTTTTAGGTATCTCTCTGTTTTCTTCTATATTGATACATGTACTTGGAACTCTAAATCCAACACGGTTTGTGCTAGCTTCTTGAAACTTGACACAGTGAAGTAGTTTCACGTTCTATCTCTATGGTTTGTTTCCTCTTGATGTAGCCCTAAGCACTGACTGGAGAGAAACACTTTCATGGAAAGGGGTTGCCAAGCTTCCAAAAATTACGAATCTCCAGAAATCTCAGCAAATATTTTTTCACCCTAACTGGATGATACTTTCAGGTAATGATCAGTACACTAAGGCGACTTGGTTCCCCAAATTTCGTTCTTCTATGTTGAAGCGTTCATTTCCAGTAACAGTTTGAATTTTTAGGTATCACTCTGTTTTCTCCTATATTGATAGATGTATTTGGAACTCTAAATCCAACACGGTTTGTGCTAGCTTCTTGTAACTTGACACAGTAAAGTAGTTTCACGTTCTATCTCTATGTTTTGTTTCCTATTGATGTAGCCCTAAGCAGTGACTGGCGAGAAACACTTTCATGGAAAGGGGTTGCCAAGCTTCCAAAAATTACGAATCTCCAGAAATCTCAGCAAATATTTTTTCAACCAAACTGGATGATACTTTCAGGTAATGATCAGTACACTAAGGCGACTTGGTTCCCCAAATTTCGTTCTTCTATGTTGAAGCGTTCATTTCCAGTAACACTTTGAATTTTTAGGTATCACTCTGTTTTCTCCTATATTGATACATGTACTTGGAACTCTAAATCCAACACGGTTTGTGCTAGCTTCTTGAAACTTGACACAGTAAAGTAGTTTCACGTTCTATCTCTATGTTTTGTTTCCTCTTGATGTAGCCCTAAGCAGTGACTGGCGAGAAACACTTTCATGGAAAGGGGTTGCCAAGCTTCCAAAAATTACGAATCTCCAGAAATCTCAGCAAATATTTTTTCACCCAAACTGGATGATACTTTCAGGTAACGATCAGTACACGAAGGCGACTTGGTTCCCCAAATTTTGTTCTTCTATGTTGAAGCGTTCATTTCCAGTAACAGTTTGAATTTTTAGGTTTCACTCTGTTTTCTCCTATATCGATAGATGTATTTGGAACTCTAAATCCAACACGGTTTGTGCTAGCTTCTTGAAACTTGACACAGTAAAGTAGTTTCACGTTCTATCTCTATGTTTGGTTTCCTCTTGATAAAGCCCTAATCAGTGACGGGCGAGAAACACTTTCATGGAAAGGGGTTGCCAAGCTTCCAAAAATTACGAATCTCCAAAAATCTCAGCCAATATTTTTTCACCCAAACTGGATGATACTTTCAGGTAATGATCAGTACACTAAGGCGACTTGGTTCCCCAAATTTCGTTCTTCTATGTTGAAGCGTTCATTTCCAGTAACACTTTGAATTTTTAGGTATCACTCTGTTTTCTCCTATATTGATAGATGTATTTGGAACTCTAAATCCAACACGGTTTGTGCTAGCTTCTTGAAACTTGACACAGTAAAGTAGTTTCACGTTCTATCTCTATGTTTTGTTTCCTCTTGATGTAGCCCTAAGCAGTGACTGGCGAGAAACACTTTCATGGAAAGGGGTTGCCAAGCTTCCAAAAATTACGAATCTCCAGAAATCTCAGCAAATATTTTTTCACCCAAACTGGATGACACTTTCAGGTAATGATCAGTACACTAAGGCGACTTGGTTCCCCAAATTTCGTTCTTCTATGTTGAAGCGTTCATTTCCAGTAACACTTTGAATTTTTAGGTATCACTCTGTTTTCTCCTATATTGATAGATGTATTTGGAACTCTAAATCCAACACGGTTTGTGCTTGCTTCTTGAAACTTGACACAGTAAAGTAGTTTTACGTTGTATCTCTATGTTTTGTTTCCTCTTGATGTAGCCCTAAGCAGTGACTGGCGAGAAACACTTTCATGGAAAGGGGTTTCCAAGCTTCCAAAAATTACGAATCTCCAGAAATCTCAGCAAATATTTTTTCACCCAAACTGGATGATACTTTCAGGTAATGATCAGTACACTAAGGCGACTTGGTTCCCCAAATTTCGTTCTTCTATGTTGAAGCGTTCATTTCCAGTAACACTTTGAATTTTTAGGTATCACTCTGTTTTCTCCTATATTGATACATGTACTTGGAACTCTAAATCCAACACGGTTTTTGCTAGCTTCTTGAAACTTGACACAGTGAAGTAGTTTCACGTTCTATCTCTATGGTTTGTTTCCTCTTGATGTAGCCCTAAGCACTGACTGGAGAGAAACACTTTCATGGAAAGGGGTTGCCAAACTTCCAAAAATTACGAATCTCCAGAAATCTCAGCCAATATTTTTTCACCCAAACTGGATGATACTTTCAGGTAATGATCAGTACACTAAGGCGACTTGGTTCCCCAAATTTCGTTCTTCTATGTTGAAGCGTTCATTTCCAGTAACACTTTGAATTTTTAGGTATCACTCTGTTTTCTCCTATATTGATAGATGTATTTGGAACTCTAAATCCAACACGGTTTGTGCTAGCTTCTTGAAACTTGACACAGTAAAGTAGTTTCACGTTCTATCTCTATGTTTTGTTTCCTCTTGATGTAGCCCTAAGCAGAGACTGGCGAGAAACACTTTCATGGAAAGGGGTTTCCAAGCTTCCAAAAATTACGAATCTCCAGAAACCTCAGCAAATATTTTTTCACCCTAACTGGACGATACTTTCAGGTAATGATCAGTACACTAAGGCGACTTGGTTCCCCAAATTTCGTTCTTCTATGTTGAAGCGTTCATTTCCAGTAACAGTTTGAATTTTTAGGTATCACTCTGTTTTCTCCTATATTGATACATGTACTTGGAACTCTAAATCCAACACGGTTTGTGCTAGCTTCTTGAAACTTGACACAGTGAAGTAGTTTCACGTTCTATCTCTATGGTTTTTTCCTCTTGATGTAGCCCTAAGCACTGACTGGAGAGAAACACTTTCATGGAAAGGGGTTGCCAAGCTTCCAAAAATTACGAATCTCCAGAAATCTCAGGCAATATTTTTTCACCCAAACTGGATGATACTTTCAGGTAATGATCAGTACACTAAGGCGACTTGGTTCCCCAAATTTCGTTCTTCTATGTTGAAGCGTTCATTTCCAGTAACACTTTGAATTTTTAGGTATCACTCTGTTTTCTCCTATATTGATAGATGTATTTGGAACTCTAAATCCAGCACGGTTTGTGCTAGCTTCTTGAAACTTGACACAGTAAAGTAGTTTCACGTTCTATCTCTACCTTTTGTTTCCTCTTGATGTAGCCCTAAGCAGTGACTGGCGAGAAACACTTTCATGGAAAGGGGTTGCCAAGCTTCCAAAAATTACGAATCTCCAGAAATCTCAGCCAATATTTTTTCACCCAAACTGGATGATACTTTCAGGTAATGATCAGTACACTAAGGCGACTTGGTTCCCCAAATTTCGTTCTTCTATGTTGAAGCGTTCATTTCCAGTAACACTTTGAATTTTTAGGTATAACTCTGTTTTCTCCTATATTGATAGATGTATTTGGAACTCTAAATCCAACACGGTTTGTGCTAGCTTCTTGAAACTTGACACAGTAAAGTAGTTTCACGTTCTATCTCTATGTTTTGTTTCCTCTTGATGTAGCCCTAAGCAGAGACTGGCGAGAAACACTTTCATGGAAAGGGGTTTCCAAGCTTCCAAAAATTACGAATCTCCAGAAACCTCAGCTAATATTTTTCACCCTAACTGGACGATACTTTCAGGTAATGATCAGTACACTAAGGCGACTTGGTTCCCCAAATTTCGTTCTTCTATGTTGAAGCGTTCATTTCCAGTAACAGTTTGAATTTTTAGGTATCACTCTGTTTTCTCCTATATTGATAGATGTATTTGGAACTCTAAATCCAACACGGTTTGTGCTAGCTTCTTGAAACTTGACACAGTAAAGTAGTTTCACGTTCTATCTCTATGTTTTGTTTCCTATTGATGTAGCCCTAAGCAGTGACTGGCGAGAAACACTTTCATGGAAAGGGGTTGCCAAGCTTCCAAAAATTACGAATCTCCAGAAATCTCAGCAAATATTTTTTCAACCAAACTGGATGATACTTTCAGGTAATGATCAGTACACTAAGGCGACTTGGTTCCCCAAATTTCGTTCTTCTATGTTGAAGCGTTCATTTCCAGTAACAGTTTGAATTTTTAGGTATCACTCTGTTTTCTCCTATATTGATACATGTACTTGGAACTCTAAATCCAACACGGTTTGTGCTAGCTTCTTGAAACTTGACACAGTGAAGTAGTTTCACGTTCTATCTCTATGGTTTTTTCCTCTTGATGTAGCCCTAAGCACTGACTGGAGAGAAACACTTTCATGGAAAGGGGTTGCCAAGCTTCCAAAAATTACGAATCTCCAGAAATCTCAGGCAATATTTGTTCACCCAAACTGGATGATACTTTCAGGTAATGATCAGTACACTAAGGCGACTTGGTTCCCCAAATTTCGTTCTTCTATGTTGAAGCGTTCATTTCCAGTAACACTTTGAATTTTTAGGTATCACTCTGTTTTCTCCTATATTGATAGATGTATTTGGAACTCTAAATCCAGCACGGTTTGTGCTAGCTTCTTGAAACTTGACACAGTAAAGTAGTTTCACGTTCTATCTCTACCTTTTGTTTCCTCTTGATGTAGCCCTAAGCAGTGACTGGCGAGAAACACTTTCATGGAAAGGGGTTGCCAAGCTTCCAAAAATTACGAATCTCCAGAAATCTCAGCCAATATTTTTTCACCCAAACTGGATGATACTTTCAGGTAATGATCAGTACACTAAGGCGACTTGGTTCCCCAAATTTCGTTCTTCTATGTTGAAGCGTTCATTTCCAGTAACACTTTGAATTTTTAGGTATCACTCTGTTTTCTCCTATATTGATAGATGTATTTGGAACTCTAAATCCAACACGGTTTGTGCTAGCTTCTTGAAACTTGACACAGTAAAGTAGTTTCACGTTCTATCTCTATGTTTTGTTTCCTCTTGATGTAGCCCTAAGCAGTGACTGGCGAGAAACACTTTCATGGAAAGGGGTTTCCAAGCTTCCAAAAATTACGAATCTCCAGAAACCTCAGCAAATATTTTTTCACCCTAACTGGACGATACTTTCAGGTAATGATCAGTACACTGAGGCGACTTGGTTCCCCAAATTTCGTTCTTCTATGTTGAAGCGTTCATTTCCAGTAACAGTTTGAATTTTTAGGTATCACTCTGTTTTCTCCTATATTGATAGATGTATTTGGAACTCTAAATCCAACACGGTTTGTGCTAGCTTCTTGAAACTTGACACAGTAAAGTAGTTTCACGTTCTATCTCTATGTTTTGTTTCCTATTGATGTAGCCCTAAGCAGTGACTGGCGAGAAACACTTTAATGGAAAGGGGTTGCCAAGCTTCCAAAAATTACGAATCTCCAGAAATCTCAGCAAATATTTTTTCACCCAAACTGGATGATACTTTCAGGTAATGATCAGTACACTAAGGCGACTTGGTTCCCCAAATTTCGTTCTTCTATGTTGAAGCGTTCATTTCCAGTAACACTTTGAATTTTTAGGTATCACTCTGTTTTCTCCTATATTGATACATGTACTTGGAACTCTAAATCCAACACGGTTTGTGCTAGCTTCTTGAAACTTGACACAGTGCAGTAGTTTCACGTTCTATCTCTATGGTTTGTTTCCTCTTGATGTAGCCCTAAGCACTGACTGGAGAGAAACACTTTCATGGAAAGGGGTTGCCAAACTTCCAAAAATTACGAATCTCCAGAAATCTCAGCCAATATTTTTTCACCCAAACTGGATGATACTCTCAGGTAATGATCAGTACACTAAGGCGACTTGGTTCCCCAAATTTCGTTCTTCTATGTTGAAGCGTTCATTTCCAGTAACACTTTGAATTTTTAGGTATCACTCTGTTTTCTCCTATATTGATAGATGTATTTGGAACTCTAAATCCAACACGGTTTGTGCTAGCTTCTTGAAACTTGACACAGTAAAGTAGTTTCACGTTCTATCTCTATGTTTTGTTTCCTCTTGATGTAGCCCTAAGCAGAGACTGGCGAGAAACACTTTCATGGAAAGGGGTTTCCAAGCTTCCAAAAATTACGAATCTCCAGAAACCTCAGCAAATATTTTTTCACCCTAACTGGACGATACTTTCAGGTAATGATCAGTACACTAAGGCGACTTGGTTCCCCAAATTTCGTTCTTCTATGTTGAAGCGTTCATTTCCAGTAACAGTTTGAATTTTTAGGTATCACTCTGTTTTCTCCTATATTGATAGATGTATTTGGAACTCTAAATCCAACACGGTTTGTGCTAGCTTCTTGTAACTTGACACAGTAAAGTAGTTTCACGTTCTATCTCTATGTTTTGTTTCCTATTGATGTAGCCCTAAGCAGTGACTGGCGAGAAACACTTTCATGGAAAGGGGTTGCCAAGCTTCCAAAAATTACGAATCTCCAGAAATCTCAGCAAATATTTTTTCAACCAAACTGGATGATACTTTCAGGTAATGATCAGTACACTAAGGCGACTTGGTTCCCCAAATTTCGTTCTTCTATGTTGAAGCGTTCATTTCCAGTAACAGTTTGAATTTTTAGGTATCACTCTGTTTTCTCCTATATTGATACATGTACTTGGAACTCTAAATCCAACACGGTTTGTGCTAGCTTCTTGAAACTTGACACAGTGAAGTAGTTTCACGTTCTATCTCTATGGTTTTTTCCTCTTGATGTAGCCCTAAGCACTGACTGGAGAGAAACACTTTCATGGAAAGGGGTTGCCAAGCTTCCAAAAATTACGAATCTCCAGAAATCTCAGCCAATATTTTTTCACCCAAACTGGATGATACTTTCAGGTAATGATCAGTACACTAAGGCGACTTGGTTCCCCAAATTTCGTTCTTCTATGTTGAAGCGTTCATTTCCAGTAACACTTTGAATTTTTAGGTATCACTCTGTTTTCTCCTATATTGATAGATGTATTTGGAACTCTAAATCCAACACGGTTTGTGCTAGCTTCTTGAAACTTGACACAGTAAAGTAGTTTCACGTTCTATCTCTACCTTTTGTTTCCTCTTGATGTAGCCCTAAGCAGTGACTGGCGAGAAACACTTTCATGGAAAGGGGTTGCCAAGCTTCCAAAAATTACGAATCTCCAGAAATCTCAGCCAATATTTTTTCACCCAAACTGGATGATACTTTCAGGTAATGATCAGTACACTAAGGCGACTTGGTTCCCCAAATTTCGTTCTTCTATGTTGAAGCGTTCATTTCCAGTAACACTTTGAATTTTTAGGTATCACTCTGTTTTCTCCTATATTGATAGATGTATTTGGAACTCTAAATCCAACACGGTTTGTGCTAGCTTCTTGAAACTTGACACAGTAAAGTAGTTTCACGTTCTATCTCTATGTTTTGTTTCCTCTTGATGTAGCCCTAAGCAGTGACTGGCGAGAAACACTTTCATAGAAAGGGGTTTCCAAGCTTCCAAAAATTACGAATCTCCAGAAATCTCAGCAAATATTTTTTCACCCAAACTGGATGATACTTTCAGGTAATGATCAGTACACTAAGGCGACTTGGTTCCCCAAATTTCGTTCTTCTATGTTGAAGCGTTCATTTCCAGTAACAGTTTGAATTTTTAGGTATCTCTCTGTTTTCTTCTATATTGATACATGTACTTGGAACTCTAAATCCAACACGGTTTGTGCTAGCTTCTTGAAACTTGACACAGTGAAGTAGTTTCACGTTCTATCTCTATGGTTTGTTTCCTCTTGATGTAGCCCTAAGCACTGACTGGAGAGAAACACTTTCATGGAAAGGGGTTGCCAAGCTTCCAAAAATTACGAATCTCCAGAAATCTCAGCCAATATTTTTTCACCCAAACTGGATGATACTTTCAGGTAATGATCAGTACACTAAGGCGACTTGGTTCCCCAAATTTCGTTCTTCTATGTTGAAGCGTTCATTTCCAGTAACACTTTGAATTTTTAGGTATCACTCTGTTTTCTCCTATATTGATAGATGTATTTGGAACTCTAAATCCAACACGGTTTGTGCTTGCTTCTTGAAACTTGACACAGTAAAGTAGTTTTACGTTGTATCTCTATGTTTTGTTTCCTCTTGATGTAGCCCTAAGCAGTGACTGGCGAGAAACACTTTCATGGAAAGGGGTTTCCAAGCTTCCAAAAATTACGAATCTCCAGAAATCTCAGCAAATATTTTTTCACCCAAACTGGATGATACTTTCAGGTAATGATCAGTACACTAAGGCGACTTGGTTCCCCAAATTTCGTTCTTCTATGTTGAAGCGTTCATTTCCAGTAACACTTTGAATTTTTAGGTATCACTCTGTTTTCTCCTATATTGATACATGTACTTGGAACTCTAAATCCAACACGGTTTGTGCTAGCTTCTTGAAACTTGACACAGTAAAGTAGTTTCACGTTCTATCTCTATGTTTTGTTTCCTCTTGATGTAGCCCTAAGCAGTGACTGGCGAGAAACACTTTCATGGAAAGGGGTTGCCAAGCTTCCAAAAATTACGAATCTCCAGAAATCTCAGCAAATATTTTTTCACCCAAACTGGATGATACTTTCAGGTAACGATCAGTACACGAAGGCGACTTGGTTCCCCAAATTTCGTTCTTCTATGTTGAAGCGTTCATTTCCAGTAACAGTTTGAATTTTTAGGTTTCACTCTGTTTTCTCCTATATCGATAGATGTATTTGGAACTCTAAATCCAACACGGTTTGTGCTAGCTTCTTGAAACTTGACACAGTAAAGTAGTTTCACGTTCTATCTCTATGTTTGGTTTCCTCTTGATAAAGCCCTAATCAGTGACGGGCGAGAAACACTTTCATGGAAAGGGGTTGCCAAGCGTCCAAAAATTACGAATCTCCAGAAATCTCAGCCAATATTTTTTCACCCAAACTGGATGATACTTTCAGGTAATGATCAGTACACTAAGGCGACTTGGTTCCCCAAATTTCGTTCTTCTATGTTGAAGCGTTCATTTCCAGTAACACTTTGAATTTTTAGGTATCACTCTGTTTTCTCCTATATTGATAGATGTATTTGGAACTCTAAATCCAACACGGTTTGTGCTAGCTTCTTGAAACTTGACACAGTAAAGTAGTTTCACGTTCTATCTCTATGTTTTGTTTCCTCTTGATGTAGCCCTAAGCAGTGACTGGCGAGAAACACTTTCATGGAAAGGGGTTGCCAAGCTTCCAAAAATTACGAATCTCCAGAAATCTTAGCAAATATTTTTTCACCCAAACTGGATGACACTTTCAGGTAATGATCAGTACACTAAGGCGACTTGGTTCCCCAAATTTCGTTCTTCTATGTTGAAGCGTTCATTTCCAGTAACACTTTGAATTTTTAGGTATCACTCTGTTTTCTCCTATATTGATAGATGTATTTGGAACTCTAAATCCAACACGGTTTGTGCTAGCTTCTTGAAACTTGACACAGTAAAGTAGTTTCACGTTCTATCTCTATGTTTTGTTTCCTCTTGATGTAGCCCTAAGCAGTGACTGGCGAGAAACACTTTCATGGAAAGGGGTTGCCAAGCTTCCAAAAATTACGAATCTCCAGAAATCTCAGCAAATATTTTTTCACCCAAACTGGATGATACTTTCAGGTAATGATCAGTACACTAAGGCGACTTGGTTCCCCAAATTTCGTTCTTCTATGTTGAAGCGTTCATTTCCAGTAACAGTTTGAATTTTTAGGTATCACTCTGTTTTCTCCTATATTGATACCTGTACTTGGAACTCTAAATCCAACACGGTTTGTGCTAGCTTCTTGAAACTTGACACAGTAAAGTAGTTTCACGTTCTATCTCTATGTTTGGTTTCCTCTTGATAAAGCCCTAATCAGTGACTGGCGAGAAACACTTTCATGGAAAGGGGTTGCCAAGCTTCCAAAAATTACGAATCTCCAAAAATCTCAGCCAATATTTTTTCACCCAAACTGGATGATACTTTCAGGTAATGATCAGTACACTAAGGCGACTTGGTTCCCCAAATTTCGTTCTTCTATGTTGAAGCGTTCATTTCCAGTAACACTTTGAATTTTTAGGTATCACTCTGTTTTCTCCTATATTGATAGATGTATTTGGAACTCTAAATCCAACACGGTTTGTGCTAGCTTCTTGAAACTTGACACAGTAAAGTAGTTTCACGTTCTATCTCTATGTTTTGTTTCCTCTTGATGTAGCCCTAAGCAGTGACTGGCGAGAAACACTTTCATGGAAAGGGGTTGCCAAGCTTCCAAAAATTACGAATCTCCAGAAATCTCAGCCAATATTTTTTCACCCTAACTGGATGATACTTTCAGGTAATGATCAGTACACTAAGGCAACTTGGTTCCCCAAATTTCGTTCTTCTATGTTGAAGCGTTCATTTCCAGTAACAGTTTGAATTTTTAGGTATCACTCTGTTTTCTCCTATATTGATAGATGTATTTGGAACTCTAAATCCAACACGGTTTGTGCTAGCTTCTTGTAACTTGACACAGTAAAGTAGTTTCACGTTCTATCTCTATGTTTTGTTTCCTATTGATGTAGCCCTAAGCAGTGACTGGCGAGAAACACTTTAATGGAAAGGGGTAGCCAAGCTTCCAAAAATTACGAATCTCCAGAAATCTCAGCAAATATTTTTTCAACCAAACTGGATGATACTTTCAGGTAATGATCAGTACACTAAGGCGACTTGGTTCCCCAAATTTCGTTCTTCTATGTTGAAGCGTTCATTTCCAGTAACACTTTGAATTTTTAGGTATCACTCTGTTTTCTCCTATATTGATACATGTACTTGGAACTCTAAATCCAACACGGTTTGTGCTAGCTTCTTGAAACTTGACACAGTGAAGTAGTTTCACGTTCTATCTCTATGGTTTGTTTCCTCTTGATGTAGCCCTAAGCACTGACTGGAGAGAAACACTTTCATGGAAAGGGGTTGCCAAACTTCCAAAAATTACGAATCTCCAGAAATCTCAGCCAATATTTTTTCACCCAAACTGGATGATACTCTCAGGTAATGATCAGTACACTAAGGCGACTTGGTTCCCCAAATTTCGTTCTTCTATGTTGAAGCGTTCATTTCCAGTAACACTTTGAATTTTTAGGTATCACTCTGTTTTCTCCTATATTGATAGATGTATTTGGAACTCTAAATCCAACACGGTTTGTGCTAGCTTCTTGAAACTTGACACAGTAAAGTAGTTTCACGTTCTATCTCTATGTTTTGTTTCCTCTTGATGTAGCCCTAAGCAGAGACTGGCGAGAAACACTTTCATGGAAAGGGGTTTCCAAGCTTCCAAAAATTACGAATCTCCAGAAACCTCAGCAAATATTTTTTCACCCTAACTGGACGATACTTTCAGGTAATGATCAGTACACTAAGGCGACTTGGTTCCCCAAATTTCGTTCTTCTATGTTGAAGCGTTCATTTCCAGTAACAGTTTGAATTTTTAGGTATCACTCTGTTTTCTCCTATATTGATAGATGTATTTGGAACTCTAAATCCAACACGGTTTGTGCTAGCTTCTTGTAACTTGACACAGTAAAGTAGTTTCACGTTCTATCTCTATGTTTTGTTTCCTATTGATGTAGCCCTAAGCAGTGACTGGCGAGAAACACTTTCATGGAAAGGGGTTGCCAAGCTTCCAAAAATTACGAATCTCCAGAAATCTCAGCAAATATTTTTTCAACCAAACTGGATGATACTTTCAGGTAATGATCAGTACACTAAGGCGACTTGGTTCCCCAAATTTCGTTCTTCTATGTTGAAGCGTTCATTTCCAGTAACAGTTTGAATTTTTAGGTATCACTCTGTTTTCTCCTATATTGATACATGTACTTGGAACTCTAAATCCAACACGGTTTGTGCTAGCTTCTTGAAACTTGACACAGTGAAGTAGTTTCACGTTCTATCTCTATGGTTTTTTCCTCTTGATGTAGCCCTAAGCACTGACTGGAGAGAAACACTTTCATGGAAAGGGGTTGCCAAGCTTCCAAAAATTACGAATCTCCAGAAATCTCAGCCAATATTTTTTCACCCAAACTGGATGATACTTTCAAGTAATGATCAGTACACTAAGGCGACTTGGTTCCCCAAATTTCGTTCTTCTATGTTGAAGCGTTCATTTCCAGTAACACTTTGAATTTTTAGGTATCACTCTGTTTTCTCCTATATTGATAGATGTATTTGGAACTCTAAATCCAACACGGTTTGTGCTAGCTTCTTGAAACTTGACACAGTAAAGTAGTTTCACGTTCTATCTCTACCTTTTGTTTCCTCTTGATGTAGCCCTAAGCAGTGACTGGCGAGAAACACTTTCATGGAAAGGGGTTGCCAAGCTTCCAAAAATTACGAATCTCCAGAAATCTCAGCCAATATTTTTTCACCCAAACTGGATGATACTTTCAGGTAATGATCAGTACACTAAGGCGACTTGGTTCCCCAAATTTCGTTCTTCTATGTTGAAGCGTTCATTTCCAGTAACACTTTGAATTTTTAGGTATCACTCTGTTTTCTCCTATATTGATAGATGTATTTGGAACTCTAAATCCAACACGGTTTGTGCTAGCTTCTTGAAACTTGACACAGTAAAGTAGTTTCACGTTCTATCTCTATGTTTTGTTTCCTCTTGATGTAGCCCTAAGCAGTGACTGGCGAGAAACACTTTCATAGAAAGGGGTTTCCAAGCTTCCAAAAATTACGAATCTCCAGAAATCTCAGCAAATATTTTTTCACCCAAACTGGATGATACTTTCAGGTAATGATCAGTACACTAAGGCGACTTGGTTCCCCAAATTTCGTTCTTCTATGTTGAAGCGTTCATTTCCAGTAACAGTTTGAATTTTTAGGTATCTCTCTGTTTTCTTCTATATTGATACATGTACTTGGAACTCTAAATCCAACACGGTTTGTGCTAGCTTCTTGAAACTTGACACAGTGAAGTAGTTTCACGTTCTATCTCTATGGTTTGTTTCCTCTCGATGTAGCCCTAAGCACTGACTGGAGAGAAACACTTTCATGGAAAGGGGTTGCCAAGCTTCCAAAAATTACGAATCTCCAGAAATCTCAGCCAATATTTTTTCACCCAAACTGGATGATACTTTCAGGTAATGATCAGTACACTAAGGCGACTTGGTTCCCCAAATTTCGTTCTTCTATGTTGAAGCGTTCATTTCCAGTAACACTTTGAATTTTTAGGTATCACTCTGTTTTCTCCTATATTGATAGATGTATTTGGAACTCTAAATCCAACACGGTTTGTGCTAGCTTCTTGAAACTTGACACAGTAAAGTAGTTTCACGTTCTATCTCTATGTTTTGTTTCCTCTTGATGTAGCCCTAAGCAGTGACTGGCGAGAAACACTTTCATGGAAAGGGGTTGCCAAGCTTCCAAAAATTACGAATCTCCAGAAATCTCAGCAAATATTTTTTCACCCAAACTGGATGACACTTTCAGGTAATGATCAGTACACTAAGGCGACTTGGTTCCCCAAATTTCGTTCTTCTATGTTGAAGCGTTCATTTCCAGTAACACTTTGAATTTTTAGGTATCACTCTGTTTTCTCCTATATTGATAGATGTATTTGGAACTCTAAATCCAACACGGTTTGTGCTAGCTTCTTGAAACTTGACACAGTAAAGTAGTTTCACGTTCTATCTCTATGTTTTGTTTCCTCTTGATGTAGCCCTAAGCAGTGACTGGCGAGAAACACTTTCATGGAAAGGGGTTGCCAAGCTTCCAAAAATTACGAATCTCCAGAAATCTCAGCAAATATTTTTTCACCCAAACTGGATGATACTTTCAGGTAATGATCAGTACACTAAGGCGACTTGGTTCCCCAAATTTCGTTCTTCTATGTTGAAGCGTTCATTTCCAGTAACAGTTTGAATTTTTAGGTATCACTCTGTTTTCTCCTATATTGATACCTGTACTTGGAACTCTAAATCCAACACGGTTTGTGCTAGCTTCTTGAAACTTGACACAGTAAAGTAGTTTCACGTTCTATCTCTATGTTTGGTTTCCTCTTGATAAAGCCCTAATCAGTGACTGGCGAGAAACACTTTCATGGAAAGGGGTTGCCAAGCTTCCAAAAATTACGAATCTCCAAAAATCTCAGCCAATATTTTTTCACCCAAACTGGATGATACTTTCAGGTAATGATCAGTACACTAAGGCGACTTGGTTCCCCAAATTTCGTTCTTCTATGTTGAAGCGTTCATTTCCAGTAACACTTTGAATTTTTAGGTATCACTCTGTTTTCTCCTATATTGATAGATGTATTTGGAACTCTAAATCCAACACGGTTTGTGCTAGCTTCTTGAAACTTGACACAGTAAAGTAGTTTCACGTTCTATCTCTATGTTTTGTTTCCTCTTGATGTAGCCCTAAGCAGTGACTGGCGAGAAACACTTTCATGGAAAGGGGTTGCCAAGCTTCCAAAAATTACGAATCTCCAGAAATCTCAGCCAATATTTTTTCACCCTAACTGGATGATACTTTCAGGTAATGATCAGTACACTAAGGCGACTTGGTTCCCCAAATTTCGTTCTTCTATGTTGAAGCGTTCATTTCCAGTAACAGTTTGAATTTTTAGGTATCACTCTGTTTTCTCCTATATTGATAGATGTATTTGGAACTCTAAATCCAACACGGTTTGTGCTAGCTTCTTGTAACTTGACACAGTAAAGTAGTTTCACGTTCTATCTCTATGTTTTGTTTCCTATTGATGTAGCCCTAAGCAGTGACTGGCGAGAAACACTTTAATGGAAAGGGGTAGCCAAGCTTCCAAAAATTACGAATCTCCAGAAATCTCAGCAAATATTTTTTCAACCAAACTGGATGATACTTTCAGGTAATGATCAGTACACTAAGGCGACTTGGTTCCCCAAATTTCGTTCTTCTATGTTGAAGCGTTCATTTCCAGTAACACTTTGAATTTTTAGGTATCACTCTGTTTTCTCCTATATTGATACATGTACTTGGAACTCTAAATCCAACACGGTTTGTGCTAGCTTCTTGAAACTTGACACAGTGAAGTAGTTTCACGTTCTATCTCTATGGTTTGTTTCCTCTTGATGTAGCCCTAAGCACTGACTGGAGAGAAACACTTTCATGGAAAGGGGTTGCCAAACTTCCAAAAATTACGAATCTCCAGAAATCTCAGCCAATATTTTTTCACCCAAACTGGATGATACTCTCAGGTAATGATCAGTACACTAAGGCGACTTGGTTCCCCAAATTTCGTTCTTCTATGTTGAAGCGTTCATTTCCAGTAACACTTTGAATTTTTAGGTATCACTCTGTTTTCTCCTATATTGATAGATGTATTTGGAACTCTAAATCCAACACGGTTTGTGCTAGCTTCTTGAAACTTGACACAGTAAAGTAGTTTCACGTTCTATCTCTATGTTTTGTTTCCTCTTGATGTAGCCCTAAGCAGAGACTGGCGAGAAACACTTTCATGGAAAGGGGTTTCCAAGCTTCCAAAAATTACGAATCTCCAGAAACCTCAGCAAATATTTTTTCACCCTAACTGGACGATACTTTCAGGTAATGATCAGTACACTAAGGCGACTTGGTTCCCCAAATTTCGTTCTTCTATGTTGAAGCGTTCATTTCCAGTAACAGTTTGAATTTTTAGGTATCACTCTGTTTTCTCCTATATTGATAGATGTATTTGGAACTCTAAATCCAACACGGTTTGTGCTAGCTTCTTGTAACTTGACACAGTAAAGTAGTTTCACGTTCTATCTCTATGTTTTGTTTCCTATTGATGTAGCCCTAAGCAGTGACTGGCGAGAAACACTTTCATGGAAAGGGGTTGCCAAGCTTCCAAAAATTACGAATCTCCAGAAATCTCAGCAAATATTTTTTCAACCAAACTGGATGATACTTTCAGGTAATGATCAGTACACTAAGGCGACTTGGTTCCCCAAATTTCGTTCTTCTATGTTGAAGCGTTCATTTCCAGTAACAGTTTGAATTTTTAGGTATCACTCTGTTTTCTCCTATATTGATACATGTACTTGGAACTCTAAATCCAACACGGTTTGTGCTAGCTTCTTGAAACTTGACACAGTGAAGTAGTTTCACGTTCTATCTCTATGGTTTTTTCCTCTTGATGTAGCCCTAAGCACTGACTGGAGAGAAACACTTTCATGGAAAGGGGTTGCCAAGCTTCCAAAAATTACGAATCTCCAGAAATCTCAGCCAATATTTTTTCACCCAAACTGGATGATACTTTCAAGTAATGATCAGTACACTAAGGCGACTTGGTTCCCCAAATTTCGTTCTTCTATGTTGAAGCGTTCATTTCCAGTAACACTTTGAATTTTTAGGTATCACTCTGTTTTCTCCTATATTGATAGATGTATTTGGAACTCTAAATCCAACACGGTTTGTGCTAGCTTCTTGAAACTTGACACAGTAAAGTAGTTTCACGTTCTATCTCTACCTTTTGTTTCCTCTTGATGTAGCCCTAAGCAGTGACTGGCGAGAAACACTTTCATGGAAAGGGGTTGCCAAGCTTCCAAAAATTACGAATCTCCAGAAATCTCAGCCAATATTTTTTCACCCAAACTGGATGATACTTTCAGGTAATGATCAGTACACTAAGGCGACTTGGTTCCCCAAATTTCGTTCTTCTATGTTGAAGCGTTCATTTCCAGTAACACTTTGAATTTTTAGGTATCACTCTGTTTTCTCCTATATTGATAGATGTATTTGGAACTCTAAATCCAACAAGGTTTGTGCTAGCTTCTTGAAACTTGACACAGTAAAGTAGTTTCACGTTCTATCTCTATGTTTTGTTTCCTCTTGATGTAGCCCTAAGCAGTGACTGGCGAGAAACACTTTCATAGAAAGGGGTTTCCAAGCTTCCAAAAATTACGAATCTCCAGAAATCTCAGCAAATATTTTTTCACCCAAACTGGATGATACTTTCAGGTAATGATCAGTACACTAAGGCGACTTGGTTCCCCAAATTTCGTTCTTCTATGTTGAAGCGTTCATTTCCAGTAACAGTTTGAATTTTTAGGTATCTCTCTGTTTTCTTCTATATTGATACATGTAATTGGAACTCTAAATCCAACACGGTTTGTGCTAGCTTCTTGAAACTTGACACAGTGAAGTAGTTTCACGTTCTATCTCTATGGTTTGTTTCCTCTTGATGTAGCCCTAAGCACTGACTGGAGAGAAACACTTTCATGGAAAGGGGTTGCCAAGCTTCCAAAAATTACGAATCTCCAGAAATCTCAGCCAATATTTTTTCACCCAAACTGGATGATACTTTCAGGTAATGATCAGTACACTAAGGCGACTTGGTTCCCCAAATTTCGTTCTTCTATGTTGAAGCGTTCATTTCCAGTAACACTTTGAATTTTTAGGTATCACTCTGTTTTCTCCTATATTGATAGATGTATTTGGAACTCTAAATCCAACACGGTTTGTGCTAGCTTCTTGAAACTTGACACAGTAAAGTAGTTTCACGTTCTATCTCTATGTTTTGTTTCCTCTTGATGTAGCCCTAAGCAGTGACTGGCGAGAAACACTTTCATGGAAAGGGGTTGCCAAGCTTCCAAAAATTACGAATCTCCAGAAATCTCAGCAAATATTTTTTCACCCAAACTGGATGACACTTTCAGGTAATGATCAGTACACTAAGGCGACTTGGTTCCCCAAATTTCGTTCTTCTATGTTGAAGCGTTCATTTCCAGTAACACTTTGAATTTTTAGGTATCACTCTGTTTTCTCCTATATTGATAGATGTATTTGGAACTCTAAATCCAACACGGTTTGTGCTAGCTTCTTGAAACTTGACACAGTAAAGTAGTTTCACGTTCTATCTCTATGTTTTGTTTCCTCTTGATGTAGCCCTAAGCAGTGACTGGCGAGAAACACTTTCATGGAAAGGGGTTGCCAAGCTTCCAAAAATTACGAATCTCCAGAAATCTCAGCAAATATTTTTTCACCCAAACTGGATGATACTTTCAGGTAATGATCAGTACACTAAGGCGACTTGGTTCCCCAAATTTCGTTCTTCTATGTTGAAGCGTTCATTTCCAGTAACAGTTTGAATTTTTAGGTATCACTCTGTTTTCTCCTATATTGATACCTGTACTTGGAACTCTAAATCCAACACGGTTTGTGCTAGCTTCTTGAAACTTGACACAGTAAAGTAGTTTCACGTTCTATCTCTATGTTTGGTTTCCTCTTGATAAAGCCCTAATCAGTGACTGGCGAGAAACACTTTCATGGAAAGGGGTTGCCAAGCTTCCAAAAATTACGAATCTCCAAAAATCTCAGCCAATATTTTTTCACCCAAACTGGATGATACTTTCAGGTAATGATCAGTACACTAAGGCGACTTGGTTCCCCAAATTTCGTTCTTCTATGTTGAAGCGTTCATTTCCAGTAACACTTTGAATTTTTAGGTATCACTCTGTTTTCTCCTATATTGATAGATGTATTTGGAACTCTAAATCCAACACGGTTTGTGCTAGCTTCTTGAAACTTGACACAGTAAAGTAGTTTCACGTTCTATCTCTATGTTTTGTTTCCTCTTGATGTAGCCCTAAGCAGTGACTGGCGAGAAACACTTTCATGGAAAGGGGTTGCCAAGCTTCCAAAAATTACGAATCTCCAGAAATCTCAGCCAATATTTTTTCACCCTAACTGGATGATACTTTCAGGTAATGATCAGTACACTAAGGCGACTTGGTTCCCCAAATTTCGTTCTTCTATGTTGAAGCGTTCATTTCCAGTAACAGTTTGAATTTTTAGGTATCACTCTGTTTTCTCCTATATTGATAGATGTATTTGGAACTCTAAATCCAACACGGTTTGTGCTAGCTTCTTGTAACTTGACACAGTAAAGTAGTTTCACGTTCTATCTCTATGTTTTGTTTCCTATTGATGTAGCCCTAAGCAGTGACTGGCGAGAAACACTTTAATGGAAAGGGGTAGCCAAGCTTCCAAAAATTACGAATCTCCAGAAATCTCAGCAAATATTTTTTCAACCAAACTGGATGATACTTTCAGGTAATGATCAGTACACTAAGGCGACTTGGTTCCCCAAATTTCGTTCTTCTATGTTGAAGCGTTCATTTCCAGTAACACTTTGAATTTTTAGGTATCACTCTGTTTTCTCCTATATTGATACATGTACTTGGAACTCTAAATCCAACACGGTTTGTGCTAGCTTCTTGAAACTTGACACAGTGAAGTAGTTTCACGTTCTATCTCTATGGTTTGTTTCCTCTTGATGTAGCCCTAAGCACTGACTGGAGAGAAACACTTTCATGGAAAGGGGTTGCCAAACTTCCAAAAATTACGAATCTCCAGAAATCTCAGCCAATATTTTTTCACCCAAACTGGATGATACTCTCAGGTAATGATCAGTACACTAAGGCGACTTGGTTCCCCAAATTTCGTTCTTCTATGTTGAAGCGTTCATTTCCAGTAACACTTTGAATTTTTAGGTATCACTCTGTTTTCTCCTATATTGATAGATGTATTTGGAACTCTAAATCCAACACGGTTTGTGCTAGCTTCTTGAAACTTGACACAGTAAAGTAGTTTCACGTTCTATCTCTATGTTTTGTTTCCTCTTGATGTAGCCCTAAGCAGAGACTGGCGAGAAACACTTTCATGGAAAGGGGTTTCCAAGCTTCCAAAAATTACGAATCTCCAGAAACCTCAGCAAATATTTTTTCACCCTAACTGGACGATACTTTCAGGTAATGATCAGTACACTAAGGCGACTTGGTTCCCCAAATTTCGTTCTTCTATGTTGAAGCGTTCATTTCCAGTAACAGTTTGAATTTTTAGGTATCACTCTGTTTTCTCCTATATTGATAGATGTATTTGGAACTCTAAATCCAACACGGTTTGTGCTAGCTTCTTGTAACTTGACACAGTAAAGTAGTTTCACGTTCTATCTCTATGTTTTGTTTCCTATTGATGTAGCCCTAAGCAGTGACTGGCGAGAAACACTTTCATGGAAAGGGGTTGCCAAGCTTCCAAAAATTACGAATCTCCAGAAATCTCAGCAAATATTTTTTCAACCAAACTGGATGATACTTTCAGGTAATGATCAGTACACTAAGGCGACTTGGTTCCCCAAATTTCGTTCTTCTATGTTGAAGCGTTCATTTCCAGTAACAGTTTGAATTTTTAGGTATCACTCTGTTTTCTCCTATATTGATACATGTACTTGGAACTCTAAATCCAACACGGTTTGTGCTAGCTTCTTGAAACTTGACACAGTGAAGTAGTTTCACGTTCTATCTCTATGGTTTTTTCCTCTTGATGTAGCCCTAAGCACTGACTGGAGAGAAACACTTTCATGGAAAGGGGTTGCCAAGCTTCCAAAAATTACGAATCTCCAGAAATCTCAGCCAATATTTTTTCACCCAAACTGGATGATACTTTCAAGTAATGATCAGTACACTAAGGCGACTTGGTTCCCCAAATTTCGTTCTTCTATGTTGAAGCGTTCATTTCCAGTAACACTTTGAATTTTTAGGTATCACTCTGTTTTCTCCTATATTGATAGATGTATTTGGAACTCTAAATCCAACACGGTTTGTGCTAGCTTCTTGAAACTTGACACAGTAAAGTAGTTTCACGTTCTATCTCTACCTTTTGTTTCCTCTTGATGTAGCCCTAAGCAGTGACTGGCGAGAAACACTTTCATGGAAAGGGGTTGCCAAGCTTCCAAAAATTACGAATCTCCAGAAATCTCAGCCAATATTTTTTCACCCAAACTGGATGATACTTTCAGGTAATGATCAGTACACTAAGGCGACTTGGTTCCCCAAATTTCGTTCTTCTATGTTGAAGCGTTCATTTCCAGTAACACTTTGAATTTTTAGGTATCACTCTGTTTTCTCCTATATTGATAGATGTATTTGGAACTCTAAATCCAACAAGGTTTGTGCTAGCTTCTTGAAACTTGACACAGTAAAGTAGTTTCACGTTCTATCTCTATGTTTTGTTTCCTCTTGATGTAGCCCTAAGCAGTGACTGGCGAGAAACACTTTCATAGAAAGGGGTTTCCAAGCTTCCAAAAATTACGAATCTCCAGAAATCTCAGCAAATATTTTTTCACCCAAACTGGATGATACTTTCAGGTAATGATCAGTACACTAAGGCGACTTGGTTCCCCAAATTTCGTTCTTCTATGTTGAAGCGTTCATTTCCAGTAACAGTTTGAATTTTTAGGTATCTCTCTGTTTTCTTCTATATTGATACATGTAATTGGAACTCTAAATCCAACACGGTTTGTGCTAGCTTCTTGAAACTTGACACAGTGAAGTAGTTTCACGTTCTATCTCTATGGTTTGTTTCCTCTTGATGTAGCCCTAAGCACTGACTGGAGAGAAACACTTTCATGGAGAGGGGTTGCCAAGCTTCCAAAAATTACGAATCTCCAGAAATCTCAGCCAATATTTTTTCACCCAAACTGGATGATACTTTCAGGTAATGATCAGTACACTAAGGCGACTTGGTTCCCCAAATTTCGTTCTTCTATGTTGAAGCGTTCATTTCCAGTAACACTTTGAATTTTTAGGTATCACTCTGTTTTCTCCTATATTGATAGATGTATTTGGAACTCTAAATCCAACACGGTTTGTGCTTGCTTCTTGAAACTTGACACAGTAAAGTAGTTTTACGTTGTATCTCTATGTTTTGTTTCCTCTTGATGTAGCCCTAAGCAGTGACTGGCGAGAAACACTTTCATGGAAAGGGGTTTCCAAGCTTCCAAAAATTACGAATCTCCAGAAATCTCAGCAAATATTTTTTCACCCAAACTGGATGATACTTTCAGGTAATGATCAGTACACTAAGGCGACTTGGTTCCCCAAATTTCGTTCTTCTATGTTGAAGCGTTCATTTCCAGTAACACTTTGAATTTTTAGGTATCACTCTGTTTTCTCCTATATTGATACATGTACTTGGAACTCTAAATCCAACACGGTTTGTGCTAGCTTCTTGAAACTTGACACAGTAAAGTAGTTTCACGTTCTATCTCTATGTTTTGTTTCCTCTTGATGTAGCCCTAAGCAGTGACTGGCGAGAAACACTTTCATGGAAAGGGGTTGCCAAGCTTCCAAAAATTACGAATCTCCAGAAATCTCAGCAAATATTTTTTCACCCAAACTGGATGATACTTTCAGGTAAGGATCAGTACACGAAGGCGACTTGGTTCCCCAAATTTCGTTCTTCTATGTTGAAGCGTTCATTTCCAGTAACAATTTGAATTTTTAGGTTTCACTCTGTTTTCTCCTATATCGATAGATGTATTTGGAACTCTAAATCCAACACGGTTTGTGCTAGCTTCTTGAAACTTGACACAGTAAAGTAGTTTCACGTTCTATCTCTATGTTTGGTTTCCTCTTGATAAAGCCCTAATCAGTGACGGGCGAGAAACACTTTCATGGAAAGGGGTTGCCAAGCTTCCAAAAATTACGAATCTCCAAAAATCTCAGCCAATATTTTTTCACCCAAACTGGATGATACTTTCAGGTAATGATCAGTACACTAAGGCGACTTGGTTCCCCAAATTTCGTTCTTCTATGTTGAAGCGTTCATTTCCAGTAACACTTTGAATTTTTAGGTATCACTCTGTTTTCTCCTATATTGATAGATGTATTTGGAACTCTAAATCCAACACGGTTTGTGCTAGCTTCTTGAAACTTGACACAGTAAAGTAGTTTCACGTTCTATCTCTATGTTTTGTTTCCTCTTGATGTAGCCCTAAGCAGTGACTGGCGAGAAACACTTTCATGGAAAGGGGTTGCCAAGCTTCCAAAAATTACGAATCTCCAGAAATCTCAGCAAATATTTTTTCACCCAAACTGGATGACACTTTCAGGTAATGATCAGTACACTAAGGCGACTTGGTTCCCCAAATTTCGTTCTTCTATGTTGAAGCGTTCATTTCCAGTAACACTTTGAATTTTTAGGTATCACTCTGTTTTCTCCTATATTGATAGATGTATTTGGAACTCTAAATCCAACACGGTTTGTGCTAGCTTCTTGAAACTTGACACAGTAAAGTAGTTTCACGTTCTATCTCTATGGTTTGTTTCCTCTTGATGTAGCCCTAAGCAGTGACTGGCGAGAAACACTTTCATGGAAAGGGGTTGCCAAGCTTCCAAAATTACGAATCTCCAGAAATCTCAGCAAATATTTTTTCACCCAAACTGGATGGTACTTTCAGGTAATGATCAGTACACTAAGGCGACTTGGTTCCCCAAATTTCGTTCTTCTATGTTGAAGCGTTCATTTCCAGTAACAGTTTGAATTTTTAGGTATCACTCTGTTTTCTCCTATATTGATACTTGTACTTGGAACTCTAAATCCAACACGGTTTGTGCTAGCTTCTTGAAACTTGACACAGTAAAGTAGTTTCACGTTCTATCTCTATGTTTGGTTTCCTCTTGATAAAGCCCTAATCAGTGACGGGCGAGAAACACTTTCATGGAAAGGGGTTGCCAAGCTTCCAAAAATTACGAATCTCCAAAAATCTCAGCCAATATTTTTTCACCCAAATGGATGATACTTTCAGGTAATGATCAGTACACTAAGGCGACTTGGTTCCCCAAATTTCGTTCTTCTATGTTGAAGCGTTCATTTCCAGTAACACTTTGAATTTTTAGGTATCACTCTGTTTTCTCCTATATTGATAGATGTATTTGGAACTCTAAATCCAACACGGTTTGTGCTAGCTTCTTGAAACTTGACACAGTAAAGTAGTTTCACGTTCTATCTCTATGTTTGGTTTCCTCTTGATGTAGCCCTAAGCAGTGACTTGCGAGAAACACTTTCATGGAAAGGGGTTTCCAAGCTTCCAAAAATTACGAATCTCCAGAAATCTCAGCAAACATTTTTTCACCCAAACTGGATGGCACTTTCAGGTAATGATCAGTACACTAAGGCGACTTGGTTCCCCAAATTTCGTTCTTCTATGTTGAAGCGTTCATTTCCAGTAACACTTTGAATTTTTAGGTATCACTCTGTTTTCTCCTATATTGATAGATGTATTTGGAACTCTAAATCCAACACGGTTTGTGCTAGCTTCTTGAAACTTGACACAGTAAAGTAGTTTCACGTTCTATCTCTATGTTTTGTTTCCTCTTGATGTAGCCCTAAGCAGTGACTGGCGAGAAACACTTTCATGGAAAGGGGTTGCCAAGCTTCCAAAAATTACGAATCTCCAGAAATCTCAGCAAATATTTTTTCAACCAAACTGGATGATACTTTCAGGTAATGATCAGTACACTAAGGCGACTTGGTTCCCCAAATTTCGTTCTTCTATGTTGAAGCGTTCATTTCCAGTAACACTTTGAATTTTTAGGTATCACTCTGTTTTCTCCTATATTGATACATGTACTTGGAACTCTAAATCCAACACGGTTTTTGCTAGCTTCTTGAAACTTGACACAGTGAAGTAGTTTCACGTTCTATCTCTATGGTTTGTTTCCTCTTGATGTAGCCCTAAGCACTGACTGGAGAGAAACACTTTCATGGAAAGGGGTTGCCAAGCTTCCAAAAATTACGAATCTCCAGAAATCTCAGCAAATATTTTTTCACCCAAACTGGATGATCCTTTCAGGTAATGATCAGTACACTAAGGCGACTTGGTTCCCCAAATTTCGTTCTTCTATGTTGAAGCGTTCATTTCCAGTAACACTTTGAATTTTTAGGTATCACTCTGTTTTCTCCTATATTGATACATGTACTTGGAACTCTAAATCCAACACGGTTTGTGCTAGCTTCTTGAAACTTGACACAGTAAAGTAGTTTCACGTTCTATCTCTATGTTTTGTTTCCTCTTGATGTAGCCCTAAGCACTGACTGGCGAGAAACACTTTCATGGAAAGGGGTTGCCAAGCTTCCAAAAATTACGAATCTCCAGAAATCTCAGCAAATATTTTTTCACCCAAACTGGATGATACTTTCAGGTAACGATCAGTACACGAAGGCGACTTGGTTCCCCAAATTTCGTTCTTCTATGTTGAAGCGTTCATTTCCAGTAACAGTTTGAATTTTTAGGTTTCACTCTGTTTTCTCCTATATCGATAGATGTATTTGGAACTCTAAATCCAACACGGTTTGTGCTAGCTTCTTGAAACTTGACACAGTAAAGTAGTTTCACGTTCTATCTCTATGTTTGGTTTCCTCTTGATAAAGCCCTAATCAGTGACGGGCGAGAAACACTTTCATGGAAAGGGGTTGCCAAGCTTCCAAAAATTACGAATCTCCAAAAATCTCAGCCAATATTTTTTCACCCAAACTGGATGATACTTTCAGGTAATGATCAGTACACTAAGGCGACTTGGTTCCCCAAATTTCGTTCTTCTATGTTGAAGCGTTCATTTCCAGTAACACTTTGAATTTTTAGGTATCACTCTGTTTTCTCCTATATCGATAGATGTATTTGGAACTCTAAATCCAACACGGTTTGTGCTAGCTTCTTGAAACTTGACACAGTAAAGTAGTTTCACGTTCTATCTCTATGTTTGGTTTCCTCTTGATGTAGCCCTAAGCAGTGACTTGCGAGAAACACTTTCATGGAAAGGGGTTTCCAAGCTTCCAAAAATTACGAATCTCCAGAAATCTCAGCAAACATTTTTTCACCCAAACTGGATGGCACTTTCAGGTAATGATCAGTACACTAAGGCGACTTGGTTCCCCAAATTTCGTTCTTCTATGTTGAAGCATTCATTTCCAGTAACACTTTGAATTTTTAGGTATCACTCTGTTTTCTCCTATATTGATAGATGTATTTGGAACTCTAAATCCAACACGGTTTGTGCTAGCTTCTTGAAACTTGACACAGTAAAGTAGTTTCACGTTCTATCTCTATGTTTTGTTTCCTCTTGATGTAGCCCTAAGCAGTGACTGGCGAGAAACACTTTCATGGAAAGGGGTTGCCAAGCTTCCAAAAATTACGAATCTCCAGAAATCTCAGCAAATATTTTTTCAACCAAACTGGATGATACTTTCAGGTAATGATCAGTACACTAAGGCGACTTGGTTCCCCAAATTTCGTTCTTCTATGTTGAAGCGTTCATTTCCAGTAACACTTTGAATTTTTAGGTATCACTCTGTTTTCTCCTATATTGATACATGTACTTGGAACTCTAAATCCAACACGGTTTTTGCTAGCTTCTTGAAACTTGACACAGTGAAGTAGTTTCACGTTCTATCTCTATGGTTTGTTTCCTCTTGATGTAGCCCTAAGCACTGACTGGAGAGAAACACTTTCATGGAAAGGGGTTGCCAAGCTTCCAAAAATTACGAATCTCCAGAAATCTCAGCAAATATTTTTTCACCCAAACTGGATGATCCTTTCAGGTAATGATCAGTACACTAAGGCGACTTGGTTCCCCAAATTTCGTTCTTCTATGTTGAAGCGTTCATTTCCAGTAACACTTTGAATTTTTAGGTATCACTCTGTTTTCTCCTATATTGATACATGTACTTGGAACTCTAAATCCAACACGGTTTGTGCTAGCTTCTTGAAACTTGACACAGTAAAGTAGTTTCACGTTCTATCTCTATGTTTTGTTTCCTCTTGATGTAGCCCTAAGCACTGACTGGCGAGAAACACTTTCATGGAAAGGGGTTGCCAAGCTTCCAAAAATTACGAATCTCCAGAAATCTCAGCAAATATTTTTTCAACCAAACTGGATGATACTTTCAGGTAATGATCAGTACACTAAGGCGACTTGGTTCCCCAAATTTCGTTCTTCTATGTTGAAGCGTTCATTTCCAGTAACACTTTGAATTTTTAGGTATCACTCTGTTTTCTCCTATATTGATACATGTACTTGGAACTCTAAATCCAACACGGTTTTTGCTAGCTTCTTGAAACTTGACACAGTGAAGTAGTTTCACGTTCTATCTCTATGGTTTGTTTCCTCTTGATGTAGCCCTAAGCACTGACTGGAGAGAAACACTTTCATGGAAAGGGGTTGCCAAGCTTCCAAAAATTACGAATCTCCAGAAATCTCAGCAAATATTTTTTCACCCAAACTGGATGATCCTTTCAGGTAATGATCAGTACACTAAGGCGACTTGGTTCCCCAAATTTCGTTCTTCTATGTTGAAGCGTTCATTTCCAGTAACACTTTGAATTTTTAGGTATCACTCTGTTTTCTCCTATATTGATACATGTACTTGGAACTCTAAATCCAACACGGTTTGTGCTAGCTTCTTGAAACTTGACACAGTAAAGTAGTTTCACGTTCTATCTCTATGTTTTGTTTCCTCTTGATGTAGCCCTAAGCACTGACTGGCGAGAAACACTTTCATGGAAAGGGGTTGCCAAGCTTCCAAAAATTACGAATCTCCAGAAATCTCAGCAAATATTTTTTCACCCAAACTGGATGATACTTTCAGGTAACGATCAGTACACGAAGGCGACTTGGTTCCCCAAATTTCGTTCTTCTATGTTGAAGCGTTCATTTCCAGTAACAGTTTGAATTTTTAGGTTTCACTCTGTTTTCTCCTATATCGATAGATGTATTTGGAACTCTAAATCCAACACGGTTTGTGCTAGCTTCTTGAAACTTGACACAGTAAAGTAGTTTCACGTTCTATCTCTATGTTTGGTTTCCTCTTGATAAAGCCCTAATCAGTGACGGGCGAGAAACACTTTCATGGAAAGGGGTTGCCAAGCTTCCAAAAATTACGAATCTCCAAAAATCTCAGCCAATATTTTTTCACCCAAACTGGATGATACTTTCAGGTAATGATCAGTACACTAAGGCGACTTGGTTCCCCAAATTTCGTTCTTCTATGTTGAAGCGTTCATTTCCAGTAACACTTTGAATTTTTAGGTATCACTCTGTTTTCTCCTATATCGATAGATGTATTTGGAACTCTAAATCCAACACGGTTTGTGCTAGCTTCTTGAAACTTGACACAGTAAAGTAGTTTCACGTTCTATCTCTATGTTTGGTTTCCTCTTGATGTAGCCCTAAGCAGTGACTTGCGAGAAACACTTTCATGGAAAGGGGTTTCCAAGCTTCCAAAAATTACGAATCTCCAGAAATCTCAGCAAACATTTTTTCACCCAAACTGGATGGCACTTTCAGGTAATGATCAGTACACTAAGGCGACTTGGTTCCCCAAATTTCGTTCTTCTATGTTGAAGCATTCATTTCCAGTAACACTTTGAATTTTTAGGTATCACTCTGTTTTCTCCTATATTGATAGATGTATTTGGAACTCTAAATCCAACACGGTTTGTGCTAGCTTCTTGAAACTTGACACAGTAAAGTAGTTTCACGTTCTATCTCTATGTTTTGTTTCCTCTTGATGTAGCCCTAAGCAGTGACTGGCGAGAAACACTTTCATGGAAAGGGGTTGCCAAGCTTCCAAAAATTACGAATCTCCAGAAATCTCAGCAAATATTTTTTCAACCAAACTGGATGATACTTTCAGGTAATGATCAGTACACTAAGGCGACTTGGTTCCCCAAATTTCGTTCTTCTATGTTGAAGCGTTCATTTCCAGTAACACTTTGAATTTTTAGGTATCACTCTGTTTTCTCCTATATTGATACATGTACTTGGAACTCTAAATCCAACACGGTTTTTGCTAGCTTCTTGAAACTTGACACAGTGAAGTAGTTTCACGTTCTATCTCTATGGTTTGTTTCCTCTTGATGTAGCCCTAAGCACTGACTGGAGAGAAACACTTTCATGGAAAGGGGTTGCCAAGCTTCCAAAAATTACGAATCTCCAGAAATCTCAGCAAATATTTTTTCACCCAAACTGGATGATCCTTTCAGGTAATGATCAGTACACTAAGGCGACTTGGTTCCCCAAATTTCGTTCTTCTATGTTGAAGCGTTCATTTCCAGTAACACTTTGAATTTTTAGGTATCACTCTGTTTTCTCCTATATTGATACATGTACTTGGAACTCTAAATCCAACACGGTTTGTGCTAGCTTCTTGAAACTTGACACAGTAAAGTAGTTTCACGTTCTATCTCTATGTTTTGTTTCCTCTTGATGTAGCCCTAAGCACTGACTGGCGAGAAACACTTTCATGGAAAGGGGTTGCCAAGCTTCCAAAAATTACGAATCTCCAGAAATCTCAGCAAATATTTTTTCACCCAAACTGGATGATACTTTCAGGTAACGATCAGTACACGAAGGCGACTTGGTTCCCCAAATTTCGTTCTTCTATGTTGAAGCGTTCATTTCCAGTAACAGTTTGAATTTTTAGGTTTCACTCTGTTTTCTCCTATATCGATAGATGTATTTGGAACTCTAAATCCAACACGGTTTGTGCTAGCTTCTTGAAACTTGACACAGTAAAGTAGTTTCACGTTCTATCTCTATGTTTGGTTTCCTCTTGATAAAGCCCTAATCAGTGACGGGCGAGAAACACTTTCATGGAAAGGGGTTGCCAAGCTTCCAAAAATTACGAATCTCCAAAAATCTCAGCCAATATTTTTTCACCCAAACTGGATGATACTTTCAGGTAATGATCAGTACACTAAGGCGACTTGGTTCCCCAAATTTCTTTCTTCTATGTTGAAGCGTTCATTTCCAGTAACACTTTGAATTTTTAGGTATCACTCTGTTTTCTCCTATATCGATAGATGTATTTGGAACTCTAAATCCAACACGGTTTGTGCTAGCTTCTTGAAACTTGACACAGTAAAGTAGTTTCACGTTCTATCTCTATGTTTTGTTTCCTCTTGATGTAGCCCTAAGCAGTGACTGGCGAGAAACACTTTCATGGAAAGGGGTTTCCAAGCTTCCAAAAATTACGAATCTCCAGAAATCTCAGCAAATATTTTTTTCACCCAAACTGGATGACACTTTCAGGTAATGATCAGTACACTAAGGCGACTTGGTTCCCCAAATTTCGTTCTTCTATGTTGAAGCGTTCATTTCCAGTAACACTTTGAATTTTTAGGTATCACTCTGTTTTCTCCTATATTGATAGATGTATTTGGAACTCTAAATCCAACACGGTTTGTGCTAGCTTCTTGAAACTTGACACAGTAAAGTAGTTTCACGTTCTATCTCTATGTTTTGTTTCCTCTTGATGTAGCCCTAAGCAGTGACTGGCGAGAAACACTTTCATGGAAAGGGGTTTCCAAGCTTCCAAAAATTACGAATCTCCAGAAATCTCAGCAAATATTTTTTCACCCTAACTGGATGATACTTTCAGGTAATGATCAGTACACTAAGGCGACTTGGTTCCCCAAATTTCGTTCTTCTATGTTGAAGCGTTCATTTCCAGTAACAGTTTGAATTTTTAGGTATCACTCTGTTTTCTCCTATATTGATAGATGTATTTGGAACTCTAAATCCAACACGGTTTGTGCTAGCTTCTTGTAACTTGACACAGTAAAGTAGTTTCACGTTCTATCTCTATGTTTTGTTTCCTATTGATGTAGCCCTAAGCAGTGACTGGCGAGAAACACTTTCATGGAAAGGGGTTGACAAGCTTCCAAAAATTACGAATCTCCAGAAATCTCAGCAAATATTTTTTCAACCAAACTGGATGATACTTTCAGGTAATGATCAGTACACTAAGGCGACTTGGTTCCCCAAATTTCGTTCTTCTATGTTGAAGCGTTCATTTCCAGTAACAGTTTGCATTTTTAGGTATCACTCTGTTTTCTCCTATATTGATACATGTACTTGGAACTCTAAATCCAACACGGTTTGTGCTAGCTTCTTGAAACTTGACACAGTGAAGTAGTTTCACGTTCTATCTCTATGGTTTGTTTCCTCTTGATGTAGCCCTAAGCACTGACTGGAGAGAAACACTTTCATGGAAAGGGGTTGCCAAGCTTCCAAAAATTAGGAATCTCCAGAAATCTTAGCCAATATTTTTTCACCCAAACTGGATGATACTTTCAGGTAATGATCAGTACACTAAGGCGACTTGGTTCCCCAAATTTCGTTCTTCTATGTTGAAGCGTTCATTTCCAGTAACACTTTGAATTTTTAGGTATCACTCTGTTTTCTCCTATATTGATAGATGTATTTGGAACTCTAAATCCAACACGGTTTGTGCTTGCTTCTTGAAACTTGACACAGTAAAGTAGTTTTACGTTGTATCTCTATGTTTTGTTTCCTCTTGATGTAGCCCTAAGCAGTGACTGGCGAGAAACACTTTCATGGAAAGGGGTTGCCAAGCTTCCAAAAATTACGAATCTCCAGAAATCTCAGCCAATATTTTTTCACCCAAACTGGATGATACTTTCAGGTAATGATCAGTACACTAAGGCGACTTGGTTCCCCAAATTTCGTTCTTCTATGTTGAAGCGTTCATTTCCAGTAACACTTTGAATTTTTAGGTATCACTCTGTTTTCTCCTATATTGATAGATGTATTTGGAACTCTAAATCCAACACGGTTTGTGCTAGCTTCTTGAAACTTGACACAGTAAAGTAGTTTCACGTTCTATCTCTATGTTTTGTTTCCTCTTGATGTAGCCCTAAGCAGTGACTGGCGAGAAACACTTTCATGGAAAGGGGTTGCCAAGCTTCCAAAAATTACGAATCTCCAGAAATCTCAGCAAATATTTTTTCACCCAAACTGGATGATACTTTCAGGTAACGATCAGTACACGAAGGCGACTTGGTTCCCCAAATTTCGTTCTTCTATGTTGAAGCGTTCATTTCCAGTAACAGTTTGAATTTTTAGGTTTCACTCTGTTTTCTCCTATATCGATAGATGTATTTGGAACTCTAAATCCAACACGGTTTGTGCTAGCTTCTTGAAACTTGACACAGTAAAGTAGTTTCACGTTCTATCTCTATGTTTGGTTTCCTCTTGATGTAGCCCTAAGCAGTGACTGGCGAGAAACACTTTCATGGAAAGGGGTTGCCAAGCTTCCAAAAATTACGAATCTCCAGAAATCTCAGCAAATATTTTTTCACCCAAACTGGATGACACTTTCAGGTAATGATCAGTACACTAAGGCGACTTGGTTCCCCAAATTTCGTTCTTCTATGTTGAAGCGTTCATTTCCAGTAACACTTTGAATTTTTAGGTATCACTCTGTTTTCTCCTATATTGATAGATGTATTTGGAACTCTAAATCCAACACGGTTTGTGCTAGCTTCTTGAAACTTGACACAGTAAAGTAGTTTCACGTTCTATCTCTATGTTTTGTTTCCTCTTGATGTAGCCCTAAGCAGTGACTGGCGAGAAACACTTTCATGGAAAGGGGTTGCCAAGCTTCCAAAAATTACGAATCTCCAGAAATCTCAGCAAATATTTTTTCACCCAAACTGGATGATACTTTCAGGTAATGATCAGTACACTAAGGCGACTTGGTTCCCCAAATTTCGTTCTTCTATGTTGAAGCGTTCATTTCCAGTAACAGTTTGAATTTTTAGGTATCACTCTGTTTTCTCCTATATTGATACTTGTACTTGGAACTCTAAATCCAACACGGTTTGTGCTAGCTTCTTGAAACTTGACACAGTAAAGTAGTTTCACGTTCTATCTCTATGTTTGGTTTCCTCTTGATAAAGCCCTAATCAGTGACGGGCGAGAAACACTTTCATGGAAAGGGGTTGCCAAGCTTCCAAAAATTACGAATCTCCAAAAATCTCAGCCAATATTTTTTCACCCAAATGGATGATACTTTCAGGTAATGATCAGTACACTAAGGCGACTTGGTTCCCCAAATTTCGTTCTTCTATGTTGAAGCGTTCATTTCCAGTAACACTTTGAATTTTTAGGTATCACTCTGTTTTCTCCTATATTGATAGATGTATTTGGAACTCTAAATCCAACACGGTTTGTGCTAGCTTCTTGAAACTTGACACAGTAAAGTAGTTTCACGTTCTATCTCTATGTTTGGTTTCCTCTTGATGTAGCCCTAAGCAGTGACTTGCGAGAAACACTTTCATGGAAAGGGGTTTCCAAGCTTCCAAAAATTACGAATCTCCAGAAATCTCAGCAAACATTTTTTCACCCAAACTGGATGGCACTTTCAGGTAATGATCAGTACACTAAGGCGACTTGGTTCCCCAAATTTCGTTCTTCTATGTTGAAGCGTTCATTTCCAGTAACACTTTGAATTTTTAGGTATCACTCTGTTTTCTCCTATATTGATAGATGTATTTGGAACTCTAAATCCAACACGGTTTGTGCTAGCTTCTTGAAACTTGACACAGTAAAGTAGTTTCACGTTCTATCTCTATGTTTTGTTTCCTCTTGATGTAGCCCTAAGCAGTGACTGGCGAGAAACACTTTCATGGAAAGGGGTTGCCAAGCTTCCAAAAATTACGAATCTCCAGAAATCTCAGCAAATATTTTTTCAACCAAACTGGATGATACTTTCAGGTAATGATCAGTACACTAAGGCGACTTGGTTCCCCAAATTTCGTTCTTCTATGTTGAAGCGTTCATTTCCAGTAACACTTTGAATTTTTAGGTATCACTCTGTTTTCTCCTATATTGATACATGTACTTGGAACTCTAAATCCAACACGGTTTTTGCTAGCTTCTTGAAACTTGACACAGTGAAGTAGTTTCACGTTCTATCTCTATGGTTTGTTTCCTCTTGATGTAGCCCTAAGCACTGACTGGAGAGAAACACTTTCATGGAAAGGGGTTGCCAAGCTTCCAAAAATTACGAATCTCCAGAAATCTCAGCAAATATTTTTTCACCCAAACTGGATGATCCTTTCAGGTAATGATCAGTACACTAAGGCGACTTGGTTCCCCAAATTTCGTTCTTCTATGTTGAAGCGTTCATTTCCAGTAACACTTTGAATTTTTAGGTATCACTCTGTTTTCTCCTATATTGATACATGTACTTGGAACTCTAAATCCAACACGGTTTGTGCTAGCTTCTTGAAACTTGACACAGTAAAGTAGTTTCACGTTCTATCTCTATGTTTTGTTTCCTCTTGATGTAGCCCTAAGCACTGACTGGCGAGAAACACTTTCATGGAAAGGGGTTGCCAAGCTTCCAAAAATTACGAATCTCCAGAAATCTCAGCAAATATTTTTTCACCCAAACTGGATGATACTTTCAGGTAACGATCAGTACACGAAGGCGACTTGGTTCCCCAAATTTCGTTCTTCTATGTTGAAGCGTTCATTTCCAGTAACAGTTTGAATTTTTAGGTTTCACTCTGTTTTCTCCTATATCGATAGATGTATTTGGAACTCTAAATCCAACACGGTTTGTGCTAGCTTCTTGAAACTTGACACAGTAAAGTAGTTTCACGTTCTATCTCTATGTTTGGTTTCCTCTTGATAAAGCCCTAATCAGTGACGGGCGAGAAACACTTTCATGGAAAGGGGTTGCCAAGCTTCCAAAAATTACGAATCTCCAAAAATCTCAGCCAATATTTTTTCACCCAAACTGGATGATACTTTCAGGTAATGATCAGTACACTAAGGCGACTTGGTTCCCCAAATTTCGTTCTTCTATGTTGAAGCGTTCATTTCCAGTAACACTTTGAATTTTTAGGTATCACTCTGTTTTCTCCTATATCGATAGATGTATTTGGAACTCTAAATCCAACACGGTTTGTGCTAGCTTCTTGAAACTTGACACAGTAAAGTAGTTTCACGTTCTATCTCTATGTTTGGTTTCCTCTTGATGTAGCCCTAAGCAGTGACTTGCGAGAAACACTTTCATGGAAAGGGGTTTCCAAGCTTCCAAAAATTACGAATCTCCAGAAATCTCAGCAAACATTTTTTCACCCAAACTGGATGGCACTTTCAGGTAATGATCAGTACACTAAGGCGACTTGGTTCCCCAAATTTCGTTCTTCTATGTTGAAGCGTTCATTTCCAGTAACACTTTGAATTTTTAGGTATCACTCTGTTTTCTCCTATATTGATAGATGTATTTGGAACTCTAAATCCAACACGGTTTGTGCTAGCTTCTTGAAACTTGACACAGTAAAGTAGTTTCACGTTCTATCTCTATGTTTTGTTTCCTCTTGATGTAGCCCTAAGCAGTGACTGGCGAGAAACACTTTCATGGAAAGGGGTTGCCAAGCTTCCAAAAATTACGAATCTCCAGAAATCTCAGCAAATATTTTTTCAACCAAACTGGATGATACTTTCAGGTAATGATCAGTACACTAAGGCGACTTGGTTCCCCAAATTTCGTTCTTCTATGTTGAAGCGTTCATTTCCAGTAACACTTTGAATTTTTAGGTATCACTCTGTTTTCTCCTATATTGATACATGTACTTGGAACTCTAAATCCAACACGGTTTTTGCTAGCTTCTTGAAACTTGACACAGTGAAGTAGTTTCACGTTCTATCTCTATGGTTTGTTTCCTCTTGATGTAGCCCTAAGCACTGACTGGAGAGAAACACTTTCATGGAAAGGGGTTGCCAAGCTTCCAAAAATTACGAATCTCCAGAAATCTCAGCAAATATTTTTTCACCCAAACTGGATGATCCTTTCAGGTAATGATCAGTACACTAAGGCGACTTGGTTCCCCAAATTTCGTTCTTCTATGTTGAAGCGTTCATTTCCAGTAACACTTTGAATTTTTAGGTATCACTCTGTTTTCTCCTATATTGATACATGTACTTGGAACTCTAAATCCAACACGGTTTGTGCTAGCTTCTTGAAACTTGACACAGTAAAGTAGTTTCACGTTCTATCTCTATGTTTTGTTTCCTCTTGATGTAGCCCTAAGCACTGACTGGCGAGAAACACTTTCATGGAAAGGGGTTGCCAAGCTTCCAAAAATTACGAATCTCCAGAAATCTCAGCAAATATTTTTTCACCCAAACTGGATGATACTTTCAGGTAACGATCAGTACACGAAGGCGACTTGGTTCCCCAAATTTCGTTCTTCTATGTTGAAGCGTTCATTTCCAGTAACAGTTTGAATTTTTAGGTTTCACTCTGTTTTCTCCTATATCGATAGATGTATTTGGAACTCTAAATCCAACACGGTTTGTGCTAGCTTCTTGAAACTTGACACAGTAAAGTAGTTTCACGTTCTATCTCTATGTTTGGTTTCCTCTTGATAAAGCCCTAATCAGTGACGGGCGAGAAACACTTTCATGGAAAGGGGTTGCCAAGCTTCCAAAAATTACGAATCTCCAAAAATCTCAGCCAATATTTTTTCACCCAAACTGGATGATACTTTCAGGTAATGATCAGTACACTAAGGCGACTTGGTTCCCCAAATTTCTTTCTTCTATGTTGAAGCGTTCATTTCCAGTAACACTTTGAATTTTTAGGTATCACTCTGTTTTCTCCTATATCGATAGATGTATTTGGAACTCTAAATCCAACACGGTTTGTGCTAGCTTCTTGAAACTTGACACAGTAAAGTAGTTTCACGTTCTATCTCTATGTTTTGTTTCCTCTTGATGTAGCCCTAAGCAGTGACTGGCGAGAAACACTTTCATGGAAAGGGATTTCCAAGCTTCCAAAAATTACGAATCTCCAGAAATCTCAGCAAATATTTTTTTCACCCAAACTGGATGACACTTTCAGGTAATGATCAGTACACTAAGGCGACTTGGTTCCCCAAATTTCGTTCTTCTATGTTGAAGCGTTCATTTCCAGTAACACTTTGAATTTTTAGGTATCACTCTGTTTTCTCCTATATTGATAGATGTATTTGGAACTCTAAATCCAACACGGTTTGTGCTAGCTTCTTGAAACTTGACACAGTAAAGTAGTTTCACGTTCTATCTCTATGTTTTGTTTCCTCTTGGTGTATCCCTAAGCAGTGACTGGCGAGAAACACTTTCATGGAAAGGGGTTGCCAAGCTTCCAAAAATTACGAATCTCCAGAAATCTCAGCAAATATTTTTTCAACCAAACTGGATGATACTTTCAGGTAATGATCAGTACACTAAGGCGACTTGGTTCCCCAAATTTCGTTCTTCTATGTTGAAGCGTTCATTTCCAGTAACAGTTTGAATTTTTAGGTATCACTCTGTTTTCTCCTATATTGATACATGTACTTGGAACTCTAAATCCAACACGGTTTGTGCTAGCTTCTTGAAACTTGACACAGTAAAGTAGTTTCATGTTCTATCTCTATGGTTTGTTTCCGCTTGATGTAGCCCTAAGCACTGACTGGCGAGAAACACTTTCATGGAAAGGGGTTGCCAAGCTTCCAAAAATTACGAATCTCCAGAAATCTCAGCCAATATTTTTTCACCCAAACTGGATGATACTTTCAAGTAATGATCAGTACACTAAGGCAACTTGGTTCCCCAAATTTCGTTCTTCTACGTTGAAGCGTTCATTTCCAGTAACACTTTGAATTTTTAGGTATCACTCTGTTTTCTCCTATATTGATAGATGTATTTGGAACTCTAAATCCAACACGGTTTGTGCTAGCTTCTTGAAACTTGACACAGTAAAGTAGTTTCACGTTCTATCTCTATGTTTTGTTTCCTCTTGATGTAGCCCTAAGCAGTGACTGGCGAGAAACACTTTCATGGAAAGGGGTTTCCAAGCTTCCAAAAATTACGAATCTCCAGAAATCTCAGCAAATATTTTTTCACCCTAACTGGATGATACTTTCAGGTAATGATCAGTACACTAAGGCGACTTGGTTCCCCAAATTTCGTTCTTCTATGTTGAAGCGTTCATTTCCAGTAACAGTTTGAATTTTTAGGTATCACTCTGTTTTCTCCTATATTGATAGATGTATTTGGAACTCTAAATCCAACACGGTTTGTGCTAGCTTCTTGTAACTTGACACAGTAAAGTAGTTTCACGTTCTATCTCTATGTTTTGTTTCCTATTGATGTAGCCCTAAGCAGTGACTGGCGAGAAACACTTTCATGGAAAGGGGTTGACAAGCTTCCAAAAATTACGAATCTCCAGAAATCTCAGCAAATATTTTTTCAACCAAACTGGATGATACTTTCAGGTAATGATCAGTACACTAAGGCGACTTGGTTCCCCAAATTTCGTTCTTCTATGTTGAAGCGTTCATTTCCAGTAACAGTTTGCATTTTTAGGTATCACTCTGTTTTCTCCTATATTGATACATGTACTTGGAACTCTAAATCCAACACGGTTTGTGCTAGCTTCTTGAAACTTGACACAGTGAAGTAGTTTCACGTTCTATCTCTATGGTTTGTTTCCTCTTGATGTAGCCCTAAGCACTGACTGGAGAGAAACACTTTCATGGAAAGGGGTTGCCAAGCTTCCAAAAATTAGGAATCTCCAGAAATCTTAGCCAATATTTTTTCACCCAAACTGGATGATACTTTCAGGTAATGATCAGTACACTAAGGCGACTTGGTTCCCCAAATTTCGTTCTTCTATGTTGAAGCGTTCATTTCCAGTAACACTTTGAATTTTTAGGTATCACTCTGTTTTCTCCTATATTGATAGATGTATTTGGAACTCTAAATCCAACACGGTTTGTGCTTGCTTCTTGAAACTTGACACAGTAAAGTAGTTTTACGTTGTATCTCTATGTTTTGTTTCCTCTTGATGTAGCCCTAAGCAGTGACTGGCGAGAAACACTTTCATGGAAAGGGGTTGCCAAGCTTCCAAAAATTACGAATCTCCAGAAATCTCAGCCAATATTTTTTCACCCAAACTGGATGATACTTTCAGGTAATGATCAGTACACTAAGGCGACTTGGTTCCCCAAATTTCGTTCTTCTATGTTGAAGCGTTCATTTCCAGTAACACTTTGAATTTTTAGGTATCACTCTGTTTTCTCCTATATTGATAGATGTATTTGGAACTCTAAATCCAACACGGTTTGTGCTAGCTTCTTGAAACTTGACACAGTAAAGTAGTTTCACGTTCTATCTCTATGTTTTGTTTCCTCTTGATGTAGCCCTAAGCAGTGACTGGCGAGAAACACTTTCATGGAAAGGGGTTGCCAAGCTTCCAAAAATTACGAATCTCCAGAAATCTCAGCAAATATTTTTTCACCCAAACTGGATGATACTTTCAGGTAACGATCAGTACACGAAGGCGACTTGGTTCCCCAAATTTCGTTCTTCTATGTTGAAGCGTTCATTTCCAGTAACAGTTTGAATTTTTAGGTTTCACTCTGTTTTCTCCTATATCGATAGATGTATTTGGAACTCTAAATCCAACACGGTTTGTGCTAGCTTCTTGAAACTTGACACAGTAAAGTAGTTTCACGTTCTATCTCTATGTTTGGTTTCCTCTTGATGTAGCCCTAAGCAGTGACTGGCGAGAAACACTTTCATGGAAAGGGGTTGCCAAGCTTCCAAAAATTACGAATCTCCAGAAATCTCAGCAAATATTTTTTCACCCAAACTGGATGACACTTTCAGGTAATGATCAGTACACTAAGGCGACTTGGTTCCCCAAATTTCGTTCTTCTATGTTGAAGCGTTCATTTCCAGTAACACTTTGAATTTTTAGGTATCACTCTGTTTTCTCCTATATTGATAGATGTATTTGGAACTCTAAATCCAACACGGTTTGTGCTAGCTTCTTGAAACTTGACACAGTAAAGTAGTTTCACGTTCTATCTCTATGTTTTGTTTCCTCTTGATGTAGCCCTAAGCAGTGACTGGCGAGAAACACTTTCATGGAAAGGGGTTGCCAAGCTTCCAAAAATTACGAATCTCCAGAAATCTCAGCAAATATTTTTTCACCCAAACTGGATGATACTTTCAGGTAATGATCAGTACACTAAGGCGACTTGGTTCCCCAAATTTCGTTCTTCTATGTTGAAGCGTTCATTTCCAGTAACAGTTTGAATTTTTAGGTATCACTCTGTTTTCTCCTATATTGATACTTGTACTTGGAACTCTAAATCCAACACGGTTTGTGCTAGCTTCTTGAAACTTGACACAGTAAAGTAGTTTCACGTTCTATCTCTATGTTTGGTTTCCTCTTGATAAAGCCCTAATCAGTGACGGGCGAGAAACACTTTCATGGAAAGGGGTTGCCAAGCTTCCAAAAATTACGAATCTCCAAAAATCTCAGCCAATATTTTTTCACCCAAACTGGATGATACTTTCAGGTAATGATCAGTACACTAAGGCGACTTGGTTCCCCAAATTTCGTTCTTCTATGTTGAAGCGTTCATTTCCAGTAACACTTTGAATTTTTAGGTATCACTCTGTTTTCTCCTATATTGATAGATGTATTTGGAACTCTAAATCCAACACGGTTTGTGCTAGCTACTTGAAACTTGACACAGTAAAGTAGTTTCACGTTCTATCTCTATGTTTTGTTTCCTCTTGATGTAGCCCTAAGCAGTGACTGGCGAGAAACACTTTCATGGAAAGGGGTTGCCAAGCTTCCAAAAATTACGAATCTCCAGAAATCTCAGCAAATATTTTTTCACCCAAACTGGATGGCACTTTCAGGCAATGATCAGTACACTAAGGCGACTTGGTTCCCCAAATTTCGTTCTTCTATGTTGAAGCGTTCATTTCCAGTAACAGTTTGAATTTTTAGGTATCACTCTGTTTTCTCCTATATTGATAGATGTATTTGGAACTCTAAATCCAACACGGTTTGTGCTAGCTTCTTGTAACTTGACACAGTAAAGTAGTTTCACGTTCTATCTCTATGTTTTGTTTCCTCTTGATGTAGCCCTAAGCAGTGACTGGCGAGAAACACTTTCATGGAAAGGGGTTGCCAAGCTTCCAAAAATTACGAATCTCCAGAAATCTCAGCAAATATTTTTTCACCCAAACTGGATGACACTTTCAGGTAATGATCAGTACACTAAGGCGACTTGGTTCCCCAAATTTCGTTCTTCTATGTTGAAGCGTTCATTTCCAGTAACACTTTGAATTTTTAGGTATCACTCTGTTTTCTCCTATATTGATAGATGTATTTGGAACTCTAAATCCAACACGGTTTGTGCTTGCTTCTTGAAACTTGACACAGTAAAGTAGTTTTACGTTGTATCTCTATGTTTTGTTTCCTCTTGATGTAGCCCTAAGCAGTGACTGGCGAGAAACACTTTCATGGAAAGGGGTTGCCAAGCTTCCAAAAATTACGAATCTCCAGAAATCTCAGCCAATATTTTTTCACCCAAACTGGATGATACTTTCAGGTAATGATCAGTACACTAAGGCGACTTGGTTCCCCAAATTTCGTTCTTCTATGTTGAAGCGTTCATTTCCAGTAACACTTTGAATTTTTAGGTATCACTCTGTTTTCTCCTATATTGATAGATGTATTTGGAACTCTAAATCCAACACGGTTTGTGCTAGCTTCTTGAAACTTGACACAGTAAAGTAGTTTCACGTTCTATCTCTATGTTTTGTTTCCTCTTGATGTAGCCCTAAGCAGTGACTGGCGAGAAACACTTTCATGGAAAGGGGTTGCCAAGCTTCCAAAAATTACGAATCTCCAGAAATCTCAGCAAATATTTTTTCACCCAAACTGGATGATACTTTCAGGTAACGATCAGTACACGAAGGCGACTTGGTTCCCCAAATTTCGTTCTTCTATGTTGAAGCGTTCATTTCCAGTAACAGTTTGAATTTTTAGGTTTCACTCTGTTTTCTCCTATATCGATAGATGTATTTGGAACTCTAAATCCAACACGGTTTGTGCTAGCTTCTTGAAACTTGACACAGTAAAGTAGTTTCACGTTCTATCTCTATGTTTGGTTTCCTCTTGATGTAGCCCTAAGCAGTGACTGGCGAGAAACACTTTCATGGAAAGGGGTTGCCAAGCTTCCAAAAATTACGAATCTCCAGAAATCTCAGCAAATATTTTTTCACCCAAACTGGATGACACTTTCAGGTAATGATCAGTACACTAAGGTGACTTGGTTCCCCAAATTTCGTTCTTCTATGTTGAAGCGTTCATTTCCAGTAACACTTTGAATTTTTAGGTATCACTCTGTTTTCTCCTATATTGATAGATGTATTTGGAACTCTAAATCCAACACGGTTTGTGCTAGCTTCTTGAAACTTGACACAGTAAAGTAGTTTCACGTTCTATCTCTATGTTTTGTTTCCTCTTGATGTAGCCCTAAGCAGTGACTGGCGAGAAACACTTTCATGGAAAGGGGTTGCCAAGCTTCCAAAAATTACGAATCTCCAGAAATCTCAGCAAATATTTTTTCACCCAAACTGGATGATACTTTCAGGTAATGATCAGTACACTAAGGCGACTTGGTTCCCCAAATTTCGTTCTTCTATGTTGAAGCGTTCATTTCCAGTAACAGTTTGAATTTTTAGGTATCACTCTGTTTTCTCCTATATTGATACTTGTACTTGGAACTCTAAATCCAACACGGTTTGTGCTAGCTTCTTGAAACTTGACACAGTAAAGTAGTTTCACGTTCTATCTCTATGTTTGGTTTCCTCTTGATAAAGCCCTAATCAGTGACGGGCGAGAAACACTTTCATGGAAAGGGGTTGCCAAGCTTCCAAAAATTACGAATCTCCAAAAATCTCAGCCAATATTTTTTCACCCAAACTGGATGATACTTTCAGGTAATGATCAGTACACTAAGGCGACTTGGTTCCCCAAATTTCGTTCTTCTATGTTGAAGCGTTCATTTCCAGTAACACTTTGAATTTTTAGGTATCACTCTGTTTTCTCCTATATTGATAGATGTATTTGGAACTCTAAATCCAACACGGTTTGTGCTAGCTACTTGAAACTTGACACAGTAAAGTAGTTTCACGTTCTATCTCTATGTTTTGTTTCCTCTTGATGTAGCCCTAAGCAGTGACTGGCGAGAAACACTTTCATGGAAAGGGGTTGCCAAGCTTCCAAAAATTACGAATCTCCAGAAATCTCAGCAAATATTTTTTCACCCAAACTGGATGGCACTTTCAGGTAATGATCAGTACACTAAGGCGACTTGGTTCCCCAAATTTCGTTCTTCTATGTTGAAGCGTTCATTTCCAGTAACAGTTTGAATTTTTAGGTATCACTCTGTTTTCTCCTATATTGATAGATGTATTTGGAACTCTAAATCCAACACGGTTTGTGCTAGCTTCTTGTAACTTGACACAGTAAAGTAGTTTCACGTTCTATCTCTATGTTTTGTTTCCTCTTGATGTAGCCCTAAGCAGTGACTGGCGAGAAACACTTTCATGGAAAGGGGTTGCCAAGCTTCCAAAAATTACGAATCTCCAGAAATCTCAGCAAATATTTTTTCACCCAAACTGGATGACACTTTCAGGTAATGATCAGTACACTAAGGCGACTTGGTTCCCCAAATTTCGTTCTTCTATGTTGAAGCGTTCATTTCCAGTAACACTTTGAATTTTTAGGTATCACTCTGTTTTCTCCTATATTGATAGATGTATTTGGAACTCTAAATCCAACACGGTTTGTGCTAGCTTCTTGAAACTTGACACAGTAAAGTAGTTTCACGTTCTATCTCTATGTTTTGTTTCCTCTTGATGTAGCCTTAAGCAGTGACTGGCGAGAAACACTTTCATGGAAAGGGGTTGCCAAGCTTCCAAAAATTACGAATCTCCAGAAATCTCAGCAAATATTTTTTCACCCAAACTGGATGATACTTTCAGGTAATGATCAGTACACTAAGGCGACTTGGTTCCCCAAATTTCGTTCTTCTATGTTGAAGCGTTCATTTCCAGTAACACTTTGAATTTTTAGGTATCACTCTGTTTTCTCCTATATTGATAGATGTATTTGGAACTCTAAATCCAACACGGTTTGTGCTAGCTTCTTGAAACTTGACACAGTAAAGTAGTTTCACGTTCTATCTCTATGTTTTGTTTCCTCTTGATGTAGCCCTAAGCAGTGACTGGCGAGAAACACTTTCATGGAAAGGGGTTGCCAAGCTTCCAAAAATTACGAATCTCCAGAAATCTCAGCAAATATTTTTTCAACCAAACTGGATGATACTTTCAGGTAATGATCAGTACACTAAGGCGACTTGGTTCCCCAAATTTCGTTCTTCTATGTTGAAGCGTTCATTTCCAGTAACACTTTGAATTTTTAGGTATCACTCTGTTTTCTCCTATATTGATACATGTACTTGGAACTCTAAATCCAACACGGTTTTTGCTAGCTTCTTGAAACTTGACACAGTGAAGTAGTTTCACGTTCTATCTCTATGGTTTGTTTCCTCTTGATGTAGCCCTAAGCACTGACTGGAGAGAAACACTTTCATGGAAAGGGGTTGCCAAGCTTCCAAAAATTACGAATCTCCAGAAATCTCAGCAAATATTTTTTCACCCAAACTGGATGATACTTTCAGGTAATGATCAGTACACTAAGGCGACTTGGTTCCCCAAATTTCGTTCTTCTATGTTGAAGCGTTCATTTCCAGTAACACTTTGAATTTTTAGGTATCACTCTGTTTTCTCCTATATTGATACATGTACTTGGAACTCTAAATCCAACACGGTTTGTGCTAGCTTCTTGAAACTTGACACAGTAAAGTAGTTTCACGTTCTATCTCTATGTTTTGTTTCCTCTTGATGTAGCCCTAAGCACTGACTGGCGAGAAACACTTACATGGAAAGGGGTTGCCAAGCTTCCAAAAATTACGAATCTCCAGAAATCTCAGCAAATATTTTTTCACCCAAACTGGATGATACTTTCAGGTAACGATCAGTACACGAAGGCGACTTGGTTCCCCAAATTTCGTTCTTCTATGTTGAAGCGTTCATTTCCAGTAACAGTTTGAATTTTTAGGTTTCACTCTGTTTTCTCCTATATCGATAGATGTATTTGGAACTCTAAATCCAACACGGTTTGTGCTAGCTTCTTGAAACTTGACACAGTAAAGTAGTTTCACGTTCTATCTCTATGTTTGGTTTCCTCTTGATAAAGCCCTAATCAGTGACGGGCGAGAAACACTTTCATGGAAAGGGGTTGCCAAGCTTCCAAAAATTACGAATCTCCAAAAATCTCAGCCAATATTTATTCACCCAAACTGGATGATACTTTCAGGTAATGATCAGTACACTAAGGCGACTTGGTTCCCCAAATTTCGTTCTTCTATGTTGAAGCGTTCATTTCCAGTAACACTTTGAATTTTTAGGTATCACTCTGTTTTCTCCTATATCGATAGATGTATTTGGAACTCTAAATCCAACACGGTTTGTGCTAGCTTCTTGAAACTTGACACAGTAAAGTAGTTTCACGTTCTATCTCTATGTTTTGTTTCCTCTTGATGTAGCCCTAAGCAGTGACTGGCGAGAAACACTTTCATGGAAAGGGGTTTCCAAGCTTCCAAAAATTACGAATCTCCAGAAATCTCAGCAAATATTTTTTTCACCCAAACTGGATGACACTTTCAGGTAATGATCAGTACACTAAGGCGACTTGGTTCCCCAAATTTCGTTCTTCTATGTTGAAGCGTTCATTTCCAGTAACACTTTGAATTTTTAGGTATCACTCTGTTTTCTCCTATATTGATAGATGTATTTGGAACTCTAAATCCAACACGGTTTGTGCTAGCTTCTTGAAACTTGACACAGTAAAGTAGTTTCACGTTCTATCTCTATGTTTTGTTTCCTCTTGGTGTATCCCTAAGCAGTGACTGGCGAGAAACACTTTCATGGAAAGGGGTTGCCAAGCTTCCAAAAATTACGAATCTCCAGAAATCTCAGCAAATATTTTTTCAACCAAACTGGATGATACTTTCAGGGAATGATCAGTACACTAAGGCGACTTGGTTCCCCCAATTTCGTTCTTCTATGTTGAAGCGTTCATTTCCAGTAACAGTATGAATTTTTAGGTATCACTCTGTTTTCTCCTATATTGATACATGTACTTGGAACTCTAAATCCAACACGGTTTTTGCTAGCTTCTTGAAACTTGACACAGTGAAGTAGTTTCACGTTCTATCTCTATGGTTTGTTTCCTCTTGATGTAGCCCTAAGCACTGACTGGAGAGAAACACTTTCATGGAAAGGGGTTGCCAAGCTTCCAAAAATTACGAATCTCCAGAAATCTCAGCCAATATTTTTTCACCCAAACTGGATGATACTTTCAGGTAATGATCAGTACACTAAGGCGACTTGGTTCCCCAAATTTCGTTCTTCTATGTTGAAGCGTTCATTTCCAGTAACACTTTGAATTTTTAGGTATCACTCTGTTTTCTCCTATATTGATAGATGTACTTGGAACTCTAAATCCAACACGGTTTGTGCTAGCTTCTTGAAACTTGACACAGTAAAGTAGTTTCACGTTCTATCTCTGTGTTTTGTTTCCTCTTGATGTAGCCCTAAGCAGTGACTGGCGAGAAACACTTTCATGGAAAGGGGTTGCCAAGCTTCCAAAAATTACGAATCTCCAGAAATCTCAGCAAATATTTTTTCACCCAAACTGGATGGCACTTTCAGGTAATGATCAGTACACTAAGGCGACTTGGTTCCCCAAATTTCGTTCTTCTATGTTGAAGCGTTCATTTCCAGTAACAGTTTGAATTTTTAGGTATCACTCTGTTTTCTCCTATATTGATAGATGTATTTGGAACTCTAAATCCAACACGGTTTGTGCTAGCTTCTTGTAACTTGACACAGTAAAGTAGTTTCACGTTCTATCTCTATGTTTTGTTTCCTCTTGATGTAGCCCTAAGCAGTGACTGGCGAGAAACACTTTCATGGAAAGGGGTTGCCAAGCTTCCAAAAATTACGAATCTCCAGAAATCTCAGCAAATATTTTTTCACCCAAACTGGATGATACTTTCAGGTAATGATCAGTACACTAAGGCGACTTGGTTCCCCAAATTTCGTTCTTCTATGTTGAAGCGTTCATTTCCAGTAACACTTTGAATTTTTAGGTATCACTCTGTTTTCTCCTATATTGATACATGTACTTGGAACTCTAAATCCAACACGGTTTGTGCTAGCTTCTTGAAACTTGATACAGTAAAGTAGTTTCACGTTCTATCTCTATGTTTTGTTTCCTCTTGATGTAGCCCTAAGCACTGACTGGCGAGAAACACTTACATGGAAAGGGGTTGCCAAGCTTCCAAAAATTACGAATCTCCAGAAATCTCAGCAAATATTTTTTCACCCAAACTGGATGATACTTTCAGGTAACGATCAGTACACGAAGGCGACTTGGTTCCCCAAATTTCGTTCTTCTATGTTGAAGCGTTCATTTCCAGTAACAGTTTGAATTTTTAGGTTTCACTCTGTTTTCTCCTATATCGATAGATGTATTTGGAACTCTAAATCCAACACAGTTTGTGCTAGCTTCTTGAAACTTGACACAGTAAAGTAGTTTCACGTTCTATCTCTATGTTTGGTTTCCTCTTGATAAAGCCCTAATCAGTGAGGGGCGAGAAACACTTTCATGGAAAGGGGTTGCCAAGCTTCCAAAAATTACGAATCTCCAAAAATCTCAGCCAATATTTATTCACCCAAACTGGATGATACTTTCAGGTAATGATCAGTACACTAAGGCGACTTGGTTCCCCAAATTTCGTTCTTCTATGTTGAAGCGTTCATTTCCAGTAACACTTTGAATTTTTAGGTATCACTCTGTTTTCTCCTATATCGATAGATGTATTTGGAACTCTAAATCCAACACGGTTTGTGCTAGCTTCTTGAAACTTGACACAGTAAAGTAGTTTCACGTTCTATCTCTATGTTTTGTTTCCTCTTGATGTAGCCCTAAGCAGTGACTGGCGAGAAACACTTTCATGGAAAGGGGTTTCCAAGCTTCCAAAAATTACGAATCTCCAGAAATCTCAGCAAATATTTTTTTCACCCAAACTGGATGACACTTTCAGGTAATGATCAGTACACTAAGGCGACTTGGTTCCCCAAATTTCGTTCTTCTATGTTGAAGCGTTCATTTCCAGTAACACTTTGAATTTTTAGGTATCACTCTGTTTTCTCCTATATTGATAGATGTATTTGGAACTCTAAATCCAACACGGTTTGTGCTAGCTTCTTGAAACTTGACACAGTAAAGTAGTTTCACGTTCTATCTCTATGTTTTGTTTCCTCTTGGTGTATCCCTAAGCAGTGACTGGCGAGAAACACTTTCATGGAAAGGGGTTGCCAAGCTTCCAAAAATTACGAATCTCCAGAAATCTCAGCAAATATTTTTTCAACCAAACTGGATGATACTTTCAGGGAATGATCAGTACACTAAGGCGACTTGGTTCCCCCAATTTCGTTCTTCTATGTTGAAGCGTTCATTTCCAGTAACAGTATGAATTTTTAGGTATCACTCTGTTTTCTCCTATATTGATACATGTACTTGGAACTCTAAATCCAACACGGTTTTTGCTAGCTTCTTGAAACTTGACACAGTGAAGTAGTTTCACGTTCTATCTCTATGGTTTGTTTCCTCTTGATGTAGCCCTAAGCACTGACTGGAGAGAAACACTTTCATGGAAAGGGGTTGCCAAGCTTCCAAAAATTACGAATCTCCAGAAATCTCAGCCAATATTTTTTCACCCAAACTGGATGATACTTTCAGGTAATGATCAGTACACTAAGGCGACTTGGTTCCCCAAATTTCGTTCTTCTATGTTGAAGCGTTCATTTCCAGTAACACTTTGAATTTTTAGGTATCACTCTGTTTTCTCCTATATTGATAGATGTACTTGGAACTCTAAATCCAACACGGTTTGTGCTAGCTTCTTGAAACTTGACACAGTAAAGTAGTTTCACGTTCTATCTCTATGTTTTGTTTCCTCTTGATGTAGCCCTAAGCAGTGACTGGCGAGAAACACTTTCATGGAAAGGGGTTGCCAAGCTTCCAAAAATTACGAATCTCCAGAAATCTCAGCAAATATTTTTTCACCCAAACTGGATGGCACTTTCAGGTAATGATCAGTACACTAAGGCGACTTGGTTCCCCAAATTTCGTTCTTCTATGTTGAAGCGTTCATTTCCAGTAACAGTTTGAATTTTTAGGTATCACTCTGTTTTCTCCTATATTGATAGATGTATTTGGAACTCTAAATCCAACACGGTTTGTGCTAGCTTCTTGTAACTTGACACAGTAAAGTAGTTTCACGTTCTATCTCTATGTTTTGTTTCCTCTTGATGTAGCCCTAAGCAGTGACTGGCGAGAAACACTTTCATGGAAAGGGGTTGCCAAGCTTCCAAAAATTACGAATCTCCAGAAATCTCAGCAAATATTTTTTCAACCAAACTGGATGATACTTTCAGGTAATGATCAGTACACTAAGGCGACTTGGTTCCCCAAATTTCGTTCTTCTATGTTGAAGCGTTCATTTCCAGTAACAGTTTGCATTTTTAGGTATCACTCTGTTTTCTCCTATATTGATACATGTACTTGGAACTCTAAATCCAACACGGTTTGTGCTAGCTTCTTGAAACTTGACACAGTGAAGTAGTTTCACGTTCTATCTCTATGGTTTGTTTCCTCTTGATGTAGCCCTAAGCACTGACTGGAGAGAAACACTTTCATGGAAAGGGGTTGCCAAGCTTCCAAAAATTACGAATCTCCAGAAATCTCAGCCAATATTTTTTCACCCAAACTGGATGATACTTTCAGGTAATGATCAGTACACTAAGGCGACTTGGTTCCCCAAATTTCGTTCTTCTATGTTGAAGCGTTCATTTCCAGTAACACTTTGAATTTTTAGGTATCACTCTGTTTTCTCCTATATTGATAGATGTATTTGGAACTCTAAATCCAACACGGTTTGTGCTAGCTTCTTGAAACTTGACACAGTAAAGTAGTTTCACGTTCTATCTCTATGTTTTGTTTCCTCTTGATGTAGCCCTAAGCAGTGACTGGCGAGAAACACTTTCATGGAAAGGGGTTGCCAAGCTTCCAAAAATTACGAATCTCCAGAAATCTCAGCAAATATTTTTTCACCCAAACTGGATGATACTTTCAGGTAACGATCAGTACACGAAGGCGACTTGGTTCCCCAAATTTCGTTCTTCTATGTTGAAGCGTTCATTTCCAGTAACAGTTTGAATTTTTAGGTTTCACTCTGTTTTCTCCTATATCGATAGATGTATTTGGAACTCTAAATCCAACACGGTTTGTGCTAGCTTCTTGAAACTTGACACAGTAAAGTAGTTTCACGTTCTATCTCTATGTTTTGTTTCCTCTTGATGTAGCCCTAAGCAGTGACTGGCGAGAAACACTTTCATGGAAAGGGGTTGCCAAGCTTCCAAAAATTACGAATCTCCAGAAATCTCAGCAAATATTTTTTCACCCAAACTGGATGACACTTTCAGGTAATGATCAGTACACTAAGGCGACTTGGTTCCCCAAATTTCGTTCTTCTATGTTGAAGCGTTCATTTCCAGTAACACTTTGAATTTTTAGGTATCACTCTGTTTTCTCCTATATTGATAGATGTATTTGGAACTCTAAATCCAACACGGTTTGTGCTAGCTTCTTGAAACTTGACACAGTAAAGTAGTTTCACGTTCTATCTCTATGTTTTGTTTCCTCTTGATGTAGCCCTAAGCAGTGACTGGCGAGAAACACTTTCATGGAAAGGGGTTGCCAAGCTTCCAAAAATTACGAATCTCCAGAAATCTCAGCAAATATTTTTTCACCCAAACTGGATGATACTTTCAGGTAATGATCAGTACACTAAGGCGACTTGGTTCCCCAAATTTCGTTCTTCTATGTTGAAGCGTTCATTTCCAGTAACACTTTGAATTTTTAGGTATCACTCTGTTTTCTCCTATATTGATACTTGTACTTGGAACTCTAAATCCAACACGGTTTGTGCTAGCTTCTTGAAACTTGACACAGTAAAGTAGTTTCACGTTCTATCTCTATGTTTGGTTTCCTCTTGATAAAGCCCTAATCAGTGACGGGCGAGAAACACTTTCATGGAAAGGGGTTGCCAAGCTTCCAAAAATTACGAATCTCCAAAAATCTCAGCCAATATTTTTTCACCCAAACTGGATGATACTTTCAGGTAATGATCAGTACACTAAGGCGACTTGGTTCCCCAAATTTCGTTCTTCTATGTTGAAGCGTTCATTTCCAGTAACACTTTGAATTTTTAGGTATCACTCTGTTTTCTCCTATATTGATAGATGTATTTGGAACTCTAAATCCAACACGGTTTGTGCTAGCTACTTGAAACTTGACACAGTAAAGTAGTTTCACGTTGTATCTCTATGTTTTGTTTCCTCTTGATGTAGCCCTAAGCAGTGACTGGCGAGAAACACTTTCATGGAAAGGGGTTGCCAAGCTTCCAAAAATTACTAATCTCCAGAAATCTCAGCAAATATTTTTTCACCCAAACTGGATGACACTTTCAGGTAATGATCAGTACACTAAGGCGACTTGGTTCCCCAAATTTCGTTCTTCTATGTTGAAGCGTTCATTTCCAGTAACACTTTGAATTTTTAGGTATCACTCTGTTTTCTCCTATATTGATAGATGTATTTGGAACTCTAAATCCAACACGGTTTGTGCTAGCTTCTTGAAACTTGACACAGTAAAGTAGTTTCACGTTCTATCTCTATGTTTTGTTTCCTCTTGATGTAGCCCTAAGCAGTGACTGGCGAGAAACACTTTCATGGAAAGGGGTTGCCAAGCTTCCAAAAATTACGAATCTCCAGAAATCTCAGCAAATATTTTTTCACCCAAACTGGATGATACTTTCAGGTAATGATCAGTACACTAAGGCGACTTGGTTCCCCAAATTTGGTTCTTCTATGTTGAAGCGTTCATTTCCAGTAACAGTTTGAATTTTTAGGTATCACTCTGTTTTCTCCTATATTGATACTTGTACTTGGAACTCTAAATCCAACACGGTTTGTGCTAGCTTCTTGAAACTTGACACAGTAAAGTAGTTTCACGTTCTATCTCTATGTTTGGTTTCCTCTTGATAAAGCCCTAATCAGTGACGGGCGAGAAACACTTTCATGGAAAGGGGTTGCCAAGCTTCCAAAAATTACGAATCTCCAAAAATCTCAGCCAATATTTTTTCACCCAAACTGGATGATACTTTCAGGTAATGATCAGTACACTAAGGCGACTTGGTTCCCCAAATTTCGTTCTTCTATGTTGAAGCGTTCATTTCCAGTAACACTTTGAATTTTTAGGTATCACTCTGTTTTCTCCTATATTGATAGATGTATTTGGAACTCTAAATCCAACACGGTTTGTGCTAGCTTCTTGAAACTTGACACAGTAAAGTAGTTTCACGTTCTATCTCTATGTTTGGTTTCCTCTTGATGTAGCCCTAAGCAGTGACTGGCGAGAAACACTTTCATGGAAAGGGGTTTTCAAGCTTCCAAAAATTACGAATCTCCAGAAATCTCAGCAAATATTTTTTCACCCAAACTGGATGGCACTTTCAGGTAATGATCAGTACACTAAGGCGACTTGGTTCCCCAAATTTCGTTCTTCTATGTTGAAGCGTTCATTTCCAGTAACAGTTTGAATTTTTAGGTATCACTCTGTTTTCTCCTATATTGATACATGTACTTGGAACTCTAAATCCAACACGGTTTGTGCTAGCTAATTGAAACTTGACACAGTAAAGTAGTTTCACGTTCTATCTCTATGTTTTGTTTCCTCTTGATGTAGCCCTGAGCACTGACTGTCGAGAAACACTTTCATGGAAAGGGGTTGCCAAGCTTCCAAAAATTACGAATCTCCAGAAATCTCAGCAAATATTTTTTCACCCAAACTGGATGATACTTTCAGGTAATGATCAGTACACGAAGGCGACTTGGTTCCCCAAATTTCGTTCTTCTATGTTGAAGCGTTCATTTCCAGTAACAGTATGAATTTTTAGGTTTCACTCTGTTTTCTCCTATATTGATAGATGTATTTGGAACTCTAAATCCAACACGGTTTGTGCTAGCTTCTTGAAACTTGACACAGTAAAGTAGTTTCACGTTCTATCTCTATGTTTTGTTTCCTCTTGATATAGCCCTAATCAGTGACGGGCGAGAAACACTTTCATGGAAAGGGGTTTCCAAGCTCCCAAAAATTACGAATCTCCAGAAATCTCAGCAAATATTTTTTCACCCAAACTGGATGATACTTTCAGGTAATGATCAGTACACTAAGGCGACTTGGTTCCCCAAATTTCGTTCTTCTATGTTGAAGCGTTCATTTCCAGTAACAGTTTGAATTTTTAGGTTTCACTCTGTTTTCTCCTATATCGATAGATGTATTTGGAACTCTAAATCCAACACGGTTTGTGCTAGCTTCTTGAAACTTGACACAGTAAAGTAGTTTCACGTTCTATCTCTATGTTTGGTTTCCTCTTGATAAAGCCCTAATCAGTGACGGGCGAGAAACACTTTCATGGAAAGGGGTTGCCAAGCTTCCAAAAATTACGAATCTCCAAAAATCTCAGCCAATATTTTTTCACCCAAACTGGATGATACTTTCAGGTAATGATCAGTACACTAAGGCGACTTGGTTCCCCAAATTTCGTTCTTCTATGTTGAAGCATTCATTTCCAGTAACACTTTGAATTTTTAGGTATCACTCTGTTTTCTCCTATATCGATAGATGTATTTGGAACTCTAAATCCAACACGGTTTGTGCTAGCTTCTTGAAACTTGACACAGTAAAGTAGTTTCACGTTCTATCTCTATGTTTTGTTTCCTCTTGATGTAGCCCTAAGCAGTGACTGGCGAGAAACACTTTCATGGAAAGGGGTTTCCAAGCTTCTAAAAATTACGAATCTCCAGAAATCTCAGCAAATATTTTTTTCACCCAAACTGGATGACACTTTCAGGTAATGATCAGTACACTAAGGCGACTTGGTTCCCCAAATTTCGTTCTTCTATGTTGAAGCATTCATTTCCAGTAACACTTTGAATTTTTAGGTATCACTCTGTTTTCTCCTATATTGATAGATGTATTTGGAACTCTAAATCCAACACGGTTTGTGCTAGCTTCTTGAAACTTGACACAGTAAAGTAGTTTCACGTTCTATCTCTATGTTTTGTTTCCTCTTGGTGTAGCCCTAAGCAGTGACTGGCGAGAAACACTTTCATGGAAAGGGGTTGCCAAGCTTCCAAAAATTACGAATCTCCAGAAATCTCAGCAAATATTTTTTCAACCAAACTGGATGATACTTTCAGGTAATGATCAGTACACTAAGGCGACTTGGTTCCCCCAATTTCGTTCTTCTATGTTGAAGCGTTCATTTCCAGTAACAGTTTGAATTTTTAGGTATCACTCTCTTTTCTCCTATATTGATACATGTACTTGGAACTCTAAATCCAACACGGTTTTTGCTAGCTTCTTGAAACTTGACACAGTGAAGTAGTTTCACGTTCTATCTCTATGGTTTGTTTCCTCTTGATGTAGCCCTAAGCAGTGACTGGCGAGAAACACTTTCATGGAAAGGGGTTGCCAAGCTTCCAAAAATTACGAATCTCCAGAAATCTCAGCAAATATTTTTTCACCCAAACTGGATGGCACTTTCAGGTAATGATCAGTACACTAAGGCGACTTGGTTCCCCAAATTTCGTTCTTCTATGTTGAAGCGTTCATTTCCAGTAACACTTTGAATTTTTAGGTATCACTCTGTTTTCTCCTATATTGATAGATGTATTTGGAACTCTAAATCCAACACGGTTTGTGCTAGCTTCTTGAAACTTGACACAGTAAAGTAGTTTCACGTTCTATCTCTATGTTTTGTTTCCTCTTGATGTAGCCCTAAGCAGTGACTGGCGAGAAACACTTTCATGGAAAGGGGTTGCCAAGCTTCCAAAAATTACGAATCTCCAGAAATCTCAGCAAATATTTTTTCAACCAAACTGGATGATACTTTCAGGTAATGATCAGTACACTAAGGCGACTTGGTTCCCCAAATTTCGTTCTTCTATGTTGAAGCGTTCATTTCCAGTAACACTTTGAATTTTTAGGTATCACTCTGTTTTCTCCTATATTGATACATGTACTTGGAACTCTAAATCCAACACGGTTTGTGCTAGCTTCTTGAAACTTGACACAGTAAAGTAGTTTCATGTTCTATCTCTATGGTTTGTTTCCGCTTGATGTAGCCCTAAGCACTGACTGGCGAGAAACACTTTCATGGAAAGGGGTTGCCAAGCTTCCAAAAATTACGAATCTCCAGAAATCTCAGCCAATATTTTTTCACCCAAACTGGATGATACTTTCAAGTAATGATCAGTACACTAAGGCGACTTGGTTCCCCAAATTTCGTTCTTCTACGTTGAAGCGTTCATTTCCAGTAACACTTTGAATTTTTAGGTATCACTCTGTTTTCTCCTATATTGATAGATGTATTTGGAACTCTAAATCCAACACGGTTTGTGCTAGCTTCTTGAAACTTGACACAGTAAAGTAGTTTCACGTTCTATCTCTATGTTTTGTTTCCTCTTGATGTAGCCCTAAGCACTGACTGGCGAGAAACACTTTCATGGAAAGGGGTTTCCAAGCTTCCAAAAATTACGAATCTCCAGAAATCTCAGCAAATATTTTTTCACCCAAACTGGATGATACTTTCAGGTAACGATCAGTACACGAAGGCGACTTGGTTCCCCAAATTTCGTTCTTCTATGTTGAAGCGTTCATTTCCAGTAACAGTTTGAATTTTTAGGTTTCACTCTGTTTTCTCCTATATTGATAGATGTATTTGGAACTCTAAATCCAACACGGTTTGTGCTAGCTTCTTGAAACTTGACACAGTAAAGTAGTTTCACGTTCTATCTCTATGTTTTGTTTCCTCTTGATATAGCCCTAATCAGTGACGGGCGAGAAACACTTTCATGGAAAGGGGTTACCAAGCTTCCAAAAATTACGAATCTCCAGAAATCTCAGCCAATATTTTTTCACCCAAACTGGATGACACTTTCAGGTAATGATCAGTACACGAAGGCGACTTGGTTCCCCAAATTTCGTTCTTCTATGTTGAGGCGTTCATTTCCAGTAACAGTTTGAATTTTTAGGTTTCACTCTGTTTTCTCCTATATTGATAGATGTATTTGGAACTCTGAATCCAACACGGTTTGTGCTAGCTTCTTGAAACTTGACACAGTAAAGTAGTTTCACGTTCTATCTCTATGTTTTGTTTCCTCTTGATATAGCCCTAATCAGTGACGGGCGAGAAACACTTTCATGGAAAGGGGTTTCCAAGCTCCCAAAAATTACGAATCTCCAGAAATCTCAGCCAATATTTTTTCACCCAAACTGGATGATACTTTCAGGTAATGATCAGTACACTAAGGCGACTTGGTTCCCCAAATTTCGTTCTTCTATGTTGAAGCGTTCATTTCCAGTAACACTTTGAATTTTTAGGTATCACTCTGTTTTCTCCTATATTGATAGATGTATTTGGAACTCTAAATCCAACACGGTTTGTGTTAGCTTCTTGAAACTTGACACAGTAAAGTAGTTTCACGTTCTATCTCTATGGGTTGTTTTCTCTTGATGTAGCCCTAAGCACTGACTGGCGAGAAACACGTTCATGGAAAGGGGTTGCCAAGCTTCCAAAAATTACGAATCTCCAGAAATCTCAGCAAATATTTTTTCACCCAAACTGGATGATACTGTCAGGTAATGATCAGTACACTACGGCGACTTGGTTCCCCAAATTTCGTTCTTCTATGTTGAAGCGTTCATTTCCAGTAACAGTTTGAATTTTTAGGTATCACTCTGTTTTCTCCTATATTGATAGATGTATTTGGAACTCTAAATCCAACACGGTTTGTGCTAGCTTCTTGAAACTTGACACAGTAAAGTAGTTTCACGTTCTATCTCTATGTTTTGTTTCCACTTGATGTAACCCTAAGCACTGACTGGCGAGAAACACTTTCATGGAAAGGGGTTTCCAAGCTTCCAAAAATTACGAATCTCCAGAAATCTCAGCCAATATTTTTTCACCCAAACTGGATGATACTTTCAGGTAATGATCAGTACACTAAGGCGACTTGGTTCCCCAAATTTCGTTCTTCTATGTTGAAGCGTTCATTTCCAGTAACACTTTGAATTTTTAGGTATCACTCTGTTTTCTCCAATATTGATAGATGTATTTGGAACTCTAAATTCAACACGGTTTGTGCTAGCTTCTTGAAACTTGACACAGTAAAGTAGTTTCACGTTCTATCTCTATGGTTTGTTTCCGCTTGATGTAGCCCTAAGCACTGACTGGCGAGAAACACTTTCATGGAAAGGGGTTGCCGAGCTTCCAAAAATTACGAATCTCCAGAAATCTCAGCAAATATTTTTTCACCCAAACTGGATGATACTTTCAGGTAATGATCAGTACACTAAGGCGACTTGGTTCCCCAAATTTCGTTCTTCTATGTTGAAGCGTTCATTTCCAGTAACAGTTTGAATTTTTAGGTTTCACTCTGTTTTCTCCTATATTGATAGATGTATTTGGAACTCTGAATCCAACACGGTTTGTGCTAGCTTCTTGAAACTTGACACAGTAAAGTAGTTTCACGTTCTATCTCTATGTTTTGTTTCCTCTTGATATAGCCCTAATCAGTGACGGGCGAGAAACACTTTCATGGAAAGGGGTTTCCAAGCTCCCAAAAATTACGAATCTCCAGAAATCTCAGCCAATATTTTTTCACCCAAACTGGATGATACTTTCAGGTAATGATCAGTACACTAAGGCGACTTGGTTCCCCAAATTTCGTTCTTCTATGTTGAAGCGTTCATTTCCAGTAACACTTTGAATTTTTAGGTATCACTCTGTTTTCTCCTATATTGATAGATGTATTTGGAACTCTAAATCCAACACGGTTTGTGTTAGCTTCTTGAAACTTGACACAGTAAAGTAGTTTCACGTTCTATCTCTATGGGTTGTTTCCTCTTGATATAGCCCTAATCAGTGACGGGCGAGAAACACTTTCATGGAAAGGGGTTACCAAGCTTCCAAAAATTACGAATCTCCAGAAATCTCAGCAAATATTTTTTCACCCAAACTGGATGACACTTTCAGGTAATGATCAGTACACTAAGGCGACTTGGTTCCCCAAATTTCGTTCTTCTATGTTTAAGCGTTCATTTCCAGTAACACTTTGAATTTTTAGGTATCACTCTGTTTTCTCCTATATTGATAGATGTATTTGGAACTCTAAATCCAACACGGTTTGTGCTAGCTTCTTGAAACTTGACACAGTAAAGTAGTTTCACGTTCTATCTCTATGGTTTGTTTCCTCTTGATGTAGCCCTAAGCAGTGAGTGGCGAGAAACACTTTCATGGAAAGGGGTTGCCAAGCTTCCAAAAATTACGAAACTCCAGAAATCTCAGCAAATATTTTTTCACCCAAACTGGATGATACTTTCAGGTAATGATCAGTACACTAAGGCGACTTGGTTCCCCAAATTTCGTTCTTCTATGTTGAAGCGTTCATTTCCAGTAACAGTTTGAATTTTTAGGTATCACTCTGTTTTCTCCTATATTGATACATGTACTTGGAACTCTAAATCCAACACGGTTTGTGCTAGCTAATTGAAACTTGACACAGTAAAGTAGTTTCACGTTCTATCTCTATGTTTTGTTTCCTCTTGATGTAGCCCTGAGCACTGACTGGCGAGAAACACTTTCATGGAAAGGGGTTGCCAAGCTTCCAAAAATTACGAATCTCCAGAAATCTCAGCAAATATTTTTTCACCCAAACTGGATGATACTTTCAGGTAATGATCAGTACACGAAGGCGACTTGGTTCCCCAAATTTCGTTCTTCTATGTTGAAGCGTTCATTTCCAGTAACACTTTGAATTTTTAGGTATCACTTTGTTTTCTCCAATATTGATAGATGTATTTGGAACTCTGAATCCAACACGGTTTGTGCTAGCTTCTTGAAACTTGACACAGTAAAGTAGTTTCACGTTCTATCTCTATGTTTTGTTTCCTCTTGATATAGCCCTAATCAGTGACGGGCGAGAAACACTTTCATGGAAAGGGGTTTCCAAGCTCCCAAAAATTACGAATCTCCAGAAATCTCAGCCAATATTTTTTCACCCAAACTGGATGATACTTTCAGGTAATGATCAGTACACTAAGGCGACTTGGTTCCCCAAATTTCGTTCTTCTATGTTGAAGCGTTCATTTCCAGTAACACTTTGAATTTTTAGGTATCACTCTGTTTTCTCCTATATTGATAGATGTATTTGGAACTCTAAATCCAACACGGTTTGTGTTAGCTTCTTGAAACTTGACACAGTAAAGTAGTTTCACGTTCTATCTCTATGGGTTGTTTCCTCTTGATGTAGCCCTAAGCACTGACTGGCGAGAAACACTTTCATGGAAAGGGGTTGCCAAGCTTCCAAAAATTACGAATCTCCAGAAATCTCAGCAAATATTTTTTCACCCAAACTGGATGATACTGTCAGGTAATGATCAGTACACTAAGGCGACTTGGTTCCCCAAATTTCATTCTTCTACGTTGAAGCGTTCATTTCCAGTAACACTTTGAATTTTTAGGTATCACTCTGTTTTCTCCAATATTGATAGATGTATTTGGAACTCTAAATCCAACAGGGTTTGTGCTAGCTTCTTGAATCTTGACACAGTAAAGTAGTTTCACGTTCTATCTCTATGTTTTGTTTCCACTTGATGTAGCTTTAAGCAGTGACTGGCTAGAAACACTTTCATGGAAAGGGGTTTCCAAGATTCCAAAAATTACGAATCTCCAGAAATCTCAGCCAATATTTTTTCACCCAAACTGGATGATACTTTCAGGTAATGATCAGTACACTAAGGCGACTTGGTTCCCCAAATTTCATTCTTCTACGTTGAAGCGTTCATTTCCAGTAACACTTTGAATTTTTAGGTATCACTCTGTTTTCTCCTATATTGATAGATGTATTTGGAACTCTAAATCCAACACGGTTTGTGCTAGCTTCTTGAAACTTGACACAGTAAAGTAGTTTCACGTTCTATCTCTATGTTTTGTTTCTTCTTGATGTAGCCCTAAGTAGTGACTGGCGAGAAACACTTTCATGGAAAGGGGTTGCCAAGCTTCCAAAAATTACGAATCTCCAGAAACCTCAGCCAATATTTTTTCACCCAAACTGGATGACACTTTCAGGTAATGATCAGTACACTAAGGCGACTTGGTTCCCCAAATTTCGTTCTTCTATGTTGAAGCGTTCATTTCCAGTAACACTTTGAATTTTTAGGTATCACTCTGTTTTCTCCTATATTGATAGATGTATTTGGAACTCTAAATCCAACACGGTTTGTGCTAGCTTCTTGAAACTTGACACAGTAAAGTAGTTTCACGTTGTATCTCTATGTTTTGTTTCCTCTTGATGTAGCCCTAAGCAGTGACTGGCGAGAAACACTTTCATGGAAAGGGGTTGCCAAGCTTCCAAAAATTACGAATCTCCAGAAATCTCAGCAAATATTTTTTCACCCAAACTGGATGATACTTTCAGGTAATGATCAGTACACTAAGGCGACTTGGTTCCCCAAATTTCGTTCTTCTATGTTGAAGCGTTCATTTCCAGTAACACTTTGAATTTTTAGGTATCACTCTGTTTTCTCCTATATTGATACATGTACTTGGAACTCTAAATCCAACACGGTTTGTGCTAGCTAATTGAAACTTGACACAGTAAAGTAGTTTCACGTTCTATCTCTACGTTTTGTTTCCTCTTGATGTAGCCCTGAGCACTGACTGGCGAGAAACACTTTCATGGAAAGGGGTTGCCAAGCTTCCAAAAATTACGAATCTCCAGAAATCTCAGCAAATATTTTTTCACCCAAACTGGATGATACTTTCAGGTAATGATCAGTACACGAAGGCGACTTGGTTCCCCAAATTTCGTTCTTCTATGTTGAAGCGTTCATTTCCAGTAACAGTTTGAATTTTTAGGTTTCACTCTGTTTTCTCCTATATTGATAGATGTATTTGCAACTCTGAATCCAACACGGTTTGTGCTAGCTTCTTGAAACTTGACACAGTAAAGTAGTTTCACGTTCTATCTCTATGTTTTGTTTCCTCTTGATATAGCCCTAATCAGTGACGGGCGAGAAACACTTTCATGGAAAGGGGTTTCCAAGCTTCCAAAAATTACGAATCTCCAGAAATCTCAGCCAATATTTTTTCACCCAAACTGGATGATACTTTCAGGTAATGATCAGTACACTAAGGCGACTTGGTTCCCCAAATTTCGTTCTTCTATGTTGAAGCGTTCATTTCCAGTAACACTTTGAATTTTTAGGTATCACTCTGTTTTCTCCTATATTGATAGATGTATTTGGAACTCTAAATCCAACACGGTTTGTGTTAGCTTCTTGAAACTTGACACACTAAAGTAGTTTCACGTTCTATCTCTATGGGTTGTTTCCTCTTGATGTAGCCCTAAGCACTGACTGGCGAGAAACACTTTCATGGAAAGGGGTTTCCAAGCACCCAAAAATTACGAATCTCCAGAAATCTCAGCCAATATTTTTTCACCCAAACTGGATGATACTTTCAGGTAATGATCAGTACACTAAGGCGACTTGGTTCCCCAAATTTCGTTCTTCTATGTTGAAGCGTTCATTTCCAGTAACACTTTGAATTTTTAGGTATCACTCTGTTTTCTCCTATATTGATAGATGTATTTGGAACTCTAAATCCAACACGGTTTGTGTTAGCTTCTTGAAACTTGACACAGTAAAGTAGTTTCACGTTCTATCTCTATGGGTTGTTTCCTCTTGATGTAGCCCTAAGCACTGACTGGCGAGAAACACTTTCATGGAAAGGGGTTGCCAAGCTTCCAAAAATTACGAATCTCCAGAAATCTCAGCAAATATTTTTTCACCCAAACTGGATGATACTGTCAGGTAATGATCAGTACACTAAGGCGACTTGGTTCCCCAAATTTCGTTCTTCTATGTTGAAGCGTTCATTTCCAGTAACACTTTGAATTTTTAGGTATCACTCTGTTTTCTCCTATATTGATAGATGTATTTGGAACTCTAAATCCAACACGGTTTGTGCTAGCTTCTTGAATCTTGACAGTAAAGTAGTTTCACGTTCTATCTCTATGTTTTGTTTCCACTTGATGTAACCCTAAGCAGTGACTGGCGAGAAACACTTTCATGGAAAGGGGTTTCCAAGCTTCCAAAAATTACGAATCTCCAGAAATCTCAGCCAATATTTTTTCACCCAAACTGGATGATACTTTCAGGTAATGATCAGTACACTAAGGCGACTTGGTTCCCCAAATTTCGTTCTTCTATGTTGAAGCGTTCATTTCCAGTAACAGTTTGAATTTTTAGGTATCACTCTGTTTTCTCCTATATTGATACATGTACTTGGAACTCTAAATCCAACACGGTTTGTGCTAGCTTCATGAAACTTGACACAGTAAAGTAGTTTCACGTTCTATCTCTATGGTTTGTTTCCTCTTGATGTAGCCCTAAGCACTGACTGGCGAGAAACACTTTCATGGAAAGGGGTTGCCAAGCTTCCAAAAATTACGAATCTCCAGAAATCTCAGCCAATATTTTTTCACCCAAACTGGATGATACTTTCAGGTAATGATCAGTACACTAAGGCGACTTGGTTCCCCAAAATTCATTCTTCTACGTTGAAGCGTTCATTTCCAGTAACACTTTGAATTTCTAGGTATCACTTTGTTTTCTCCAATATTGATAGATGTATTTGGAACTCTAAATCCAACACGGTTTGTGCTAGCTTCTTGAAACTTGACACAGTAAAGTAGTTTCACGTTCTATCTCTATGGGTTGTTTCCTCTTGATGTAGCCCTAAGCACTGACTGGCGAGAAACACTTTCATGGAAAGGGGTTGCCAAGCTTCCAAAAATTACGAATCTCCAGAAATCTCAGCAAATATTTTTTCACCCAAACTGGATGATACTGTCAGGTAATGATCAGTACACTAAGGTGACTTGGTTCCCCAAATTTCGTTCTTCTATGTTGAAGCGTTCATTTCCAGTAACACTTTGAATTTTTAGGTATCACTCTGTTTTCTCCTATATTGATAGATGTATTGAAACTCTAAATCCAACAGGGTTTGTGCTAGCTTCTTGAATCTTGACACAGTAAAGTAGTTTCACGTTCTATCTCTATGTTTTGTTTCCTCTTGATGTAGCCCTAAGCAGTGACTGGCGAGAAACACTTTCATGGAAAGGGGTTTCCAAGCTTCCAAAAATTACGAATCTCCAGAAATCTCAGCCAATATTTTTTCACCCAAACTGGATGGCACTTTCAGGTAATGATCAGTACACTAAGGCGACTTGGTTCCCCAAATTTCGTTCTTCTACGTTGAAGCGTTCATTTCCAGTAACACTTTGAATTTTTAGGTATCACTCTGTTTTCTCCTATATTGATAGATGTATTTGGAACTCTAAATCCAACACGGTTTGTGCTAGCTTCTTGAAACTTGACACAGTAAAGTAGTTTCACGTTCTATCTCTATGTTTTGTTTCCTCTTGATGTAGCCCTAAGCAGTGACTGGCGAGAAACACTTTCATGGAAAGGGGTTGCCAAGCTTCCAAAAATTACGAATCTCCAGAAACCTCAGCCAATATTTTTTCACCCAACTGGATGACACTTTCAGGTAATGATCAGTACACTAAGGCGACTTGGTTCCCCAAATTTCGTTCTTCTATGTTGAAGCGTTCATTTCCAGTAACACTTTGAATTTTTAGGTATCACTCTGTTTTCTCCTATATTGATAGATGTATTTGGAACTCTAAATCCAACGCGGTTTGTGCTAGCTTCTTGAATCTTGACAGTAAAGTAGTTTCACGTTCTATCTCTATGTTTTGTTTCCACTTGATGTAACCCTAAGCAGTGACTGGCGAGAAACACTTTCATGGAAAGGGGTTTCCAAGCTTCCAAAAATTACGAATCTCCAGAAATCTCAGCCAATATTTTTTCACCCAAACTGGATGATACTTTCAGGTAATGATCAGTACACTAAGGCGACTTGGTTCCCCAAATTTCGTTCTTCTATGTTGAAGCGTTCATTTCCAGTAACAGTTTGAATTTTTAGGTTTCACTCTGTTTTCTCCTATATTGATAGATGTATTTGGAACTCTGAATCCAACACGGTTTGTGCTAGCTTCTTGAAACTTGACACAGTAAAGTAGTTTCACGTTCTATCTCTCTGTTTTGTTTCCTCTTGATATAGCCCTAATCAGTGACGGGCGAGAAACACTTTCATGGAAAGGGGTTTCCAAGCTCCCAAAAATTACGAATCTCCAGAAATCTCAGCCAATATTTTTTCACCCAAACTGGATGATACTTTCAGGTAATGATCAGTACACTAAGGCGACTTGGTTCCCCAAATTTCGTTCTTCTATGTTGAAGCGTTCATTTCCAGTAACACTTTGAATTTTTAGGTATCACTCTGTTTTCTCCTATATTGATAGATGTATTTGGAACTCTAAATCCAACACGGTTTGTGTTAGCTTCTTGAAACTTGACACAGTAAAGTAGTTTCACGTTCTATCTCTATGGGTTGTTTCCTCTTGATGTAGCCCTAAGCACTGACTGGCGAGAAACACTTTCATGGAAAGGGGTTGCCAAGCTTCCAAAAATTACGAATCTCCAGAAATCTCAGCAAATATTTTTTCACCCAAACTGGATGATACTGTCAGGTAATGATCAGTACACTAAGGCGACTTGGTTCCCCAAATTTCGTTCTTCTATGTTGAAGCGTTCATTTCCAGTAACACTTTGAATTTTTAGGTATCACTCTGTTTTCTCCTATATTGATAGATGTATTTGGAACTCTAAATCCAACACGGTTTGTGCTAGCTTCTTGAATCTTGACAGTAAAGTAGTTTCACGTTCTATCTCTATGTTTTGTTTCCACTTGATGTAACCCTAAGCAGTGACTGGCGAGAAACACTTTCATGGAAAGGGGTTTCCAAGCTTCCAAAAATTACGAATCTCCAGAAATCTCAGCAAATATTTTTTCACCCAAACTGGATGATACTTTCAGGTAATGATCAGTACACTAAGGCGACTTGGTTCCCCAAATTTCGTTCTTCTATGTTGAAGCGTTCATTTCCAGTAACAGTTTGAATTTTTAGGTATCACTCTGTTTTCTCCTATATTGATACATGTACTTGGAACTCTAAATCCAACACGGTTTGTGCTAGCTTCATGAAACTTGACACAGTAAAGTAGTTTCACGTTCTATCTCTATGTTTTGTTTCCACTTGATGTAGCTTTAAGCAGTGACTGGCGAGAAACACTTTCATGGAAAGGGGTTGCCAAGATTCCAAAAATTACGAATCTCCAGAAATCTCAGCCAATATTTTTTCACCCAAACTGGATGATACTTTCAGGTAATGATCAGTACACTAAGGCGACTTGGTTCCCCAAATTTCGTTCTTCTACGTTGAAGCGTTCATTTCCAGTAACACTTTGAATTTTTAGGTATCACTCTGTTTTCTCCTATATTGATAGATGTATTTGGAACTCTAAATCCAACACGGTTTGTGCTAGCTTCTTGAAACTTAACACAGTAAAGTAGTTTCACGTTCTATCTCTATGTTTTGTTTCCTCTTGATGTAGCCCTAAGCAGTGACTGGCGAGAAACACTTTCATGGAAAGGGGTTGCCAAGCTTCCAAAAATTACGAATCTCCAGAAACCTCAGCCAATATTTTTTCACCCAAACTGGATGATACTTTCAGGTAATGATCAGTACACTAAGGCGACTTGGTTCCCCAAATTGCGTTCTTCTATGTTGAAGCGTTCATTTCCAGTAACAGTTTGAATTTTTAGGTATCACTCTGTTTTCTCCTATATTGATACATATACTTGGAACTCTAAATCCAACACGGTTTGTGCTAGCTTCTTGAAACTTGACACAGTAAAGTAGTTTCACGTTCTATCTCTATGTTTTGTTTCCTCTTGATGTAGCCCTAAGCACTGACTGGCGAGAAACACTTTCATGGAAAGGGGTTGCCAAGCTTCCAAAAATTACGAATCTCCAGAAATCTCAGCAAATATTTTTTCACCCAAACTGGATGATACTTTCAGGTAACGATCAGTACACGAAGGCGACTTGGTTCCCCAAATTTTGTTCTTCTATGTTGAAGCATTCATTTCCAGTAACACTTTGAATTTTTAGGTTTCACTCTGTTTTCTCCTATATTGATAGATGTATTTGGAACTCTAAATCCAACACGGTTTGTGCTAGCTTCTTGAAACTTGACACAGTAAAGTAGTTTCACGTTCTCTCTCTATGTTTTGTTTCCTCTTGATATAGCCCTAATCAGTGACGGGCGAGAAACACTTTCATGGAAAGGGGTTGCCAAGCTTCCAAAAATTACGAATCTCCAGAAATCTCAGCAAATATTTTTTCACCCAAACTGGATGATACTTTCAGGTAATGATCAGTACACTAAGGCGACTTGGTTCCCCAAATTTCGTTCTTCTATGTTGAAGCGTTCATTTCCAGTAACACTTTGAATTTTTAGGTATCACTCTGTTTTCTCCTATATCGATAGATGTATTTGGAACTCTAAATCCAACACGGTTTGTGCTAGCTTCTTGAAACTTGACACAGTAAAGTAGTTTCACGTTGTATCTCTATGTTTTGTTTCCTCTTGATGTAGCCCTAAGCACTGACTGGCGAGAAACACTTTCATGGAAAGGGGTTTCCAAGCTTCCAAAAATTACGAATCTCCAGAAATCTCAGCAAATATTTTTTCACCCAAACTGGATGATACTTTCAGGTAATGATCAGTACACTAAGGCGACTTGGTTCCCCAAATTTCGTTCTTCTATGTTTAAGCGTTCATTTCCAGTAACAGTTTGAATTTTTAGGTATCACTCTGTTTTCTCCTATATTGATAGATGTATTTGGAACTCTAAATCCAACACGGTTTGTGCTAGCTTCTTGAAACTTGACACAGTAAAGTAGTTTCACGTTCTATCTCTACGTTTTGTTTCCTCTTGATGTAGACCTAAGCAGTGACTGGCGAGAAACACTTTCATGGAAAGGGGTTGCCAAGCTTCCAAAAATTACGAATCTCCAGAAATCTCAGCCAATATTTTTTCACCCAAACTGGATGATACTTTCAGGTAATGATCACTACACTAAGGCGACTTGGTTCCCCAAATTTCGTTCTTCTATGTTGAAGCGTTCATTTCCAGTAACACTTTGAATTTTTAGGTATCACTCTGTTTTCTCCTATATTGATAGATGTATTTGGAACTCTAAATCCAACACGGTTTGTGCTAGCTTCTTGAAACTTGACACAGTAAAGTAGTTCCACGTTCTATCTCTACGTTTTGTTTCCTCTTGATGTAGCCCTAAGCAGTGACTGGCGAGAAACACTTACATGGAAAGGGGTTGCCAAGCTTCCAAAAATTACGAATCTCCAGAAATCTCAGCCAATATTTTTTCACCCAAACTGGATGATACTTTCAGGTAATGATAAGTACACTAAGGCGACTTGGTTCCCCAAATTTCGTTCATCTATGTTGAAGCGTTCATTTCCAGTAACAGTTTGAATTTTTAGGTATCACTCTGTTTTCTCCTATATTGATACATGTACTTGGAACTCTAAATCCAACACGGTTTGTGCTAGCTTCATGAAACTTGACACAGTAAAGTAGTTTCACGTTCTATCTCTATGGTTTGTTTCCTCTTGATGTAGCCCTAAGCACTGACTGGCGAGAAACACTTTCATGGAAAGGGGTTGCCAAGCTTCCAAAAATTACGAATCTCCAGAAATCTCAGCCAATATTTTTTCACCCAAACTGGATGATACTTTCAGGTAATGATCAGTACACTAAGGCGACTTGGTTCCCCAAATTTCGTTCTTCTATGTTGAAGCGTTCATTTCCAGTAACACTTTGAATTTTTAGGTATCACTCTGTTTTCTCCTATATTGATAGATGTATTGAAACTCTAAATCCAACAGGGTTTGTGCTAGCTTCTTGAATCTTGACACAGTAAAGTAGTTTCACGTTCTATCTCTATGTTTTGTTTCCACTTGATGTAGCTTTAAGCAGTGACTGGCGAGAAACACTTTCATGGAAAGGGGTTTCCAAGCTTCCAAAAATTACGAACCTCCAGAAATCTCAGCCAATATTTTTTCACCCAAACTGGATGATACTTTCAGGTAATGATCAGTACACTAAGGCGACTTGGTTCCCCAAATTTCGTTCTTCTACGTTGAAGCGTTCATTTCCAGTAACACTTTGAATTTTTAGGTATCACTCTGTTTTCTCCTATATTGATAGATGTATTTGGAACTCTAAATCCAACACGGTTTGTGCTAGCTTCTTGAAACTTGACACAGTAAAGTAGTTTCACGTTCTATCTCTATGTTTTGTTTCCTCTTGATGTAGCCCTAAGCAGTGACTGGCGAGAAACACTTTCATGGAAAGGGGTTGCCAAGCTTCCAAAAATTACGAATCTCCAGAAATCTCAGCCAATATTTTTTCACCCAAACTGGATGATACTTTCAGGTAATGATCAGTACACTAAGGCGACTTGGTTCCCCAAATTTCGTTCTTCTATGTTGAAGCGTTCATTTCCAGTAACAGTTTGAATTTTTAGGTATCACTCTGTTTTCTCCTATATTGATAGATGTATTTGGAACTCTAAATCCAACACGGTTTGTGCTAGCTTCTTGAAACTTGACACAGTAAAGTAGTTTCACGTTCTATCTCTACGTTTTGTTTCCTCTTGATGTAGCCCTAAGCACTGACTGGCGAGAAACACTTTCATGGAAAGGGGTTGCCAAGCTTCCAAAAATTACGAATCTCCAGAAATCTCAGCCAATATTTTTTCACCCAAACTGGATGATACTTTCAGGTAATGATCAGTACACTAAGGCGACTTGGTTCCCCAAATTTCGTTCTTCTATGTTGAAGCGTTCATTTCCAGTAACAGTTTGAATTTTTAGGTATCACTCTGTTTTCTCCTATATTGATAAATGTACTTGGAACTCTAAATCCAACACGGTTTGTGCTAGCTAATTGAAACTTGACACACTAAAGTAGTTTCACGTTCTATCTCTATGTTTTGTTTCCTCTTGATGTAGCCCTGAGCACTGACTGGCGAGAAACACTTTCATGGAAAGGGGTTGCCAAGCTTCCAAAAATTACGAATCTCCAGAAATCTCAGCAAATATTTTTTCACCCAAACTGGATGATACTTTCAGGTAATGATCAGTACACGAAGGCGACTTGGTTCCCCAAATTTCGTTCTTCTATGTTGAAGCGTTCATTTCCAGTAACAGTTTGAATTTTTAGGTTTCACTCTGTTTTCTCCTATATTGATAGATGTATTTGGAACTCTGAATCCAACACGGTTTGTGCTAGCTTCTTGAAACTTGACACAGTAAAGTAGTTTCACGTTCTATCTCTATGTTTTGTTTCCTCTTGATATAGCCCTAATCAGTGACGGGCGAGAAACACTTTCATGGAAAGGGGTTTCCAAGCTTCCAAAAATTACGAATCTCCAGAAATCTCAGCCAATATATTTTCACCCAAACTGGATGATACTTTCAGGTAATGATCAGTACACTAAGGCGACTTGGTTCCCCAAATTTCGTTCTTCTATGTTGAAGCGTTCATTTCCAGTAACACTTTGAATTTTTAGGTATCACTCTGTTTTCTCCTATATTGATAGATGTATTTGGAACTCTAAATCCAACACGGTTTGTGTTAGCTTCTTGAAACTTGACACAGTAAAGTAGTTTCACGTTCTATCTCTATGGGTTGTTTCCTCTTGATGTAGCCCTAAGCACTGACTGGCGAGAAACACTTTCATGGAAAGGGGTTGCCAAGCTTCCAAAAATTACGAATCTCCAGAAATCTCAGCCAATATTTTTTCACCCAAACTGGATGATACTTTCAGGTAATGATCAGTACACTAAGGCGACTTGGTTCCCCAAATTTCGTTCTTCTATGTTGAAGCGTTCATTTCCAGTAACAGTTTGAATTTTTAGGTATCACTCTGTTTTCTCCTATATTGATAAATGTACTTGGAACTCTAAATCCAACACGGTTTGTGCTAGCTAATTGAAACTTGACACACTAAAGTAGTTTCACGTTCTATCTCTATGTTTTGTTTCCTCTTGATGTAGCCCTGAGCACTGACTGGCGAGAAACACTTTCATGGAAAGGGGTTGCCAAGCTTCCAAAAATTACGAATCTCCAGAAATCTCAGCAAATATTTTTTCACCCAAACTGGATGATACTTTCAGGTAATGATCAGTACACGAAGGCGACTTGGTTCCCCAAATTTCGTTCTTCTATGTTGAAGCGTTCATTTCCAGTAACAGTTTGAATTTTTAGGTTTCACTCTGTTTTCTCCTATATTGATAGATGTATTTGGAACTCTGAATCCAACACGGTTTGTGCTAGCTTCTTGAAACTTGACACAGTAAAGTAGTTTCACGTTCTATCTCTATGTTTTGTTTGCTCTTGATATAGCCCTAATCAGTGACGGGCGAGAAACACTTTCATGGAAAGGGGTTTCCAAGCTTCCAAAAATTACGAATCTCCAGAAATCTCAGCCAATATTTTTTCACCCAAACTGGATGATACTTTCAGGTAATGATCAGTACACTAAGGCGACTTGGTTCCCCAAATTTCGTTCTTCTATGTTGAAGCGTTCATTTCCAGTAACACTTTGAATTTTTAGGTATCACTCTGTTTTCTCCTATATTGATAGATGTATTTGGAACTCTAAATCCAACACGGTTTGTGTTAGCTTCTTGAAACTTGACACAGTAAAGTAGTTTCACGTTCTATCTCTATGGGTTGTTTAATCTTGATGTAGCCCTAAGCACTGACTGGCGAGAAACACTTTCATGGAAAGGGGTTGCCAAGCTTCCAAAAATTACGAATCTCCAGAAATCTCAGCAAATATTTTTTCACCCAAACTGGATGATACTGTCAGGTAATGATCAGTACACTAAGGCGACTTGGTTCCCCAAATTTCGTTCTTCTATGTTGAAGCGTTCATTTCCAGTAACACTTTGAATTTTTAGGTATCACTCTGTTTTCTCCTATATTGATAGATGTATTTGGAACTCTAAATCCAACACGGTTTGTGCTAGCTTCTTGAATCTTGACAGTAAAGTAGTTTCACGTTCTATCTCTATGTTTTGTTTCCACTTGATGTAACCCTAAGCAGTGACTGGCGAGAAACACTTTCATGGAAAGGGGTTTCCAAGCTTCCAAAAATTACGAATCTCCAGAAATCTCAGCAAATATTTTTTCACCCAAACTGGATGATACTTTCAGGTAATGATCAGTACACTAAGGCGACTTGGTTTCCCAAATTTCGTTCTTCTATGTTGAAGCGTTCATTTCCAGTAACAGTTTGAATTTTTAGGTTTCACTCTGTTTTCTCCTATATTGATAGATGTATTTGGAACTCTGAATCCAACACGGTTTGTGCTAGCTTCTTGAAACTTGACACAGTAAAGTAGTTTCACGTTCTATCTCTATGTTTTGTTTCCTCTTGATATAGCCCAATCAGTGACGGGCGAGAAACACTTTCATGGAAAGGGGTTTCCAAGCTCCCAAAAATTACGAATCTCCAGAAATCTCAGCCAATATTTTTTCACCCAAACTGGATGATACTTTCAGGTAATGATCAGTACACTAAGGCGACTTGGTTCCCCAAATTTCGTTCTTCTATGTTGAAGCGTTCATTTCCAGTAACACTTTGAATTTTTAGGTATCACTCTGTTTTCTCCTATATTGATAGATGTATTTGGAACTCTAAATCCAACACGGTTTGTGTTAGCTTCTTGAAACTTGACACAGTAAAGTAGTTTCACGTTCTATCTCTATGGGTTGTTTCCTCTTGATGTAGCCCTAAGCACTGACTGGCGAGAAACACTTTCATGGAAAGGGGTTGCCAAGCTTCCAAAAATTACGAATCTCCAGAAATCTCAGCAAATATTTTTTCACCCAAACTGGATGATACTGTCAGGTAATGATCAGTACACTAAGGCGACTTGGTTCCCCAAATTTCGTTCTTCTATGTTGAAGCGTTCATTTCCAGTAACACTTTGAATTTTTAGGTATCACTCTGTTTTCTCCTATATTGATAGATGTATTTGGAACTCTAAATCCAACACGGTTTGTGCTAGCTTCTTGAATCTTGACAGTAAAGTAGTTTCACGTTCTATCTCTATGTTTTGTTTCCACTTGATGTAACCCTAAGCAGTGACTGGCGAGAAACACTTTCATGGAAAGGGGTTTCCAAGCTTCCAAAAATTACGAATCTCCAGAAATCTCAGCAAATATTTTTTCACCCAAACTGGATGATACTTTCAGGTAATGATCAGTACACTAAGGCAACTTGGTTCCCCAAATTTCGTTCTTCTATGTTGAAGCGTTCATTTCCAGTAACAGTTTGAATTTTTAGGTATCACTCTGTTTTCTCCTATATTGATACATGTACTTGGAACTCTAAATCCAACACGGTTTGTGCTAGCTTCATGAAACTTGACACAGTAAAGTAGTTTCACGTTCTATCTCTATGGTTTGTTTCCTCTTGATGTAGCCCTAAGCACTGACTGGCGAGAAACACTTTCATGGAAAGGGGTTGCCAAGCTTCCAAAAATTACGAATCTCCAGAAATCTCAGCCAATATTTTTTCACCCAAACTGGATGATACTTTCAGGTAATGATCAGTACACTAAGGCGACTTGGTTCCCCAAATTTCATTCTTCTACGTTGAAGCGTTCATTTCCAGTAACACTTTGAATTTTTAGGTATCACTTTGTTTTCTCCAATATTGATAGATGTATTTGGAACTCTAAATCCAACACGGTTTGTGCTAGCTTCTTGAAACTTGACACAGTAAAGTAGTTTCACGTTCTATTTCTATGGGTTGTTTCCTCTTGATGTAGCCCTAAGCACTGACTGGCGAGAAACACTTTCATGGAAAGGGGTTGCCAAGCTTCCAAAAATTACGAATCTCCAGAAATCTCAGCAAATATTTTTTCACCCAAACTGGATGATACTGTCAGGTAATGATCAGTACACTAAGGTGACTTGGTTCCCCAAATTTCGTTCTTCTATGTTGAAGCGTTCATTTCCAGTAATACTTTGAATTTTTAGGTATCACTCTGTTTTCTCCTATATTGATAGATGTATTGAAACTCTAAATCCAACAGGGTTTGTGCTAGCTTCTTGAATCTTGACACAGTAAAGTAGTTTCACGTTCTATCTCTATGTTTTGTTTCCTCTTGATGTAGCCCTAAGCAGTGACTGGCGAGAAACACTTTCATGGAAAGGGGTTTCCAAGCTTCCAAAAATTACGAATCTCCAGAAATCTCAGCCAATATTTTTTCACCCAAACTGGATGGCACTTTCAGGTAATGATCAGTACACTAAGGCGACTTGGTTCCCCAAATTTCGTTCTTCTACGTTGAAGCGTTCATTTCCAGTAACACTTTGAATTTTTAGGTATCACTCTGTTTTCTCCAATATTGATAGATATATTTGGAACTCTAAATCCAACACGGTTTGTGCTAGCTTCTTGAAACTTGACACAGTAAAGTAGTTTCACGTTCTATCTCTATGTTTTGTTTCCTCTTGATGTAGCCCTAAGCAGTGACTGGCGAGAAACACTTTCATGGAAAGGGGTTGCCAAGCTTCCAAAAATTACGAATCTCCAGAAACCTCAGCCAATATTTTTTCACCCAAACTGGATGACACTTTCAGGTAATGATCAGTACACTAAGGCGACTTGGTTCCCCAAATTTCGTTCTTCTATGTTGAAGCGTTCATTTCCAGTAACAGTTTGAATTTTTAGGTTTCACTCTGTTTTCTCCTATATTGATAGATGTATTTGGAACTCTGAATCCAACACGGTTTGTGCTAGCTTCTTGAAACTTGACACAGTAAAGTAGTTTCACGTTCTATCTCTATGTTTTGTTTCCTCTTGATATAGCCCTAATCAGTGACGGGCGAGAAACACTTTCATGGAAAGGGGTTTCCAAGCTCCCAAAAATTACGAATCTCCAGAAATCTCAGCCAATATTTTTTCACCCAAACTGGATGATACTTTCAGGTAATGATCAGTACACTAAGGCGACTTGGTTCCCCAAATTTCGTTCTTCTATGTTGAAGCGTTCATTTCCAGTAACACTTTGAATTTTTAGGTATCACTCTGTTTTCTCCTATATTGATAGATGTATTTGGAACTCTAAATCCAACACGGTTTGTGTTAGCTTCTTGAAACTTGACACAGTAAAGTAGTTTCACGTTCTATCTCTATGGGTTGTTTCCTCTTGATGTAGCCCTAAGCACTGACTGGCGAGAAACACTTTCATGGAAAGGGGTTGCCAAGCTTCCAAAAATTACGAATCTCCAGAAATCTCAGCAAATATTTTTTCACCCACACTGGATGATACTGTCAGGTAATGATCAGTACACTAAGGCGACTTGGTTCCCCAAATTTCGTTCTTCTATGTTGAAGCGTTCATTTCCAGTAACACTTTGAATTTTTAGGTATCACTCTGTTTTCTCCTATATTGATAGATGTATTTGGAACTCTAAATCCAACACGGTTTGTGCTAGCTTCTTGAATCTTGACAGTAAAGTAGTTTCACGTTCAATCTCTATGTTTTGTTTCCACTTGATGTAACCCTAAGCAGTGACTGGCGAGAAACACTTTCATGGAAAGGGGTTTCCAAGCTTCCAAAAATTACGAATCTCCAGAAATCTCAGCAAATATTTTTTCACCCAAACTGGATGATACTTTCAGGTAATGATCAGTACACTAAGGCGACTTGGTTCCCCAAATTTCGTTCTTCTATGTTGAAGCGTTCATTTCCAGTAACACTTTGAATTTTTAGGTATCACTCTGTTTTCTCCTATATTGATACATGTACTTGGAACTCTAAATCCAACACGGTTTGTGCTAGCTTCATGAAACTTGACACAGTAAAGTAGTTTCACGTTCTATCTCTATGGTTTGTTTCCTCTTGATGTAGCCCTAAGCACTGACTGGCGAGAAACACTTTCATGGAAAGGGGTTGCCAAGCTTCCAAAAATTACGAATCTCCAGAAATCTCAGCCAATATTTTTTCACCCAAACTGGATGATACTTTCAGGTAATGATCAGTACACTAAGGCGACTTGGTTCCCCAAATTTCATTCTTCTACGTTGAAGCGTTCATTTCCAGTAACACTTTGAATTTTTAGGTATCACTCTGTTTTCTCCAATATTGATAGATGTATTTGGAACTCTAAATCCAACACGGTTTGTGCTAGCTTCTTGAAACTTGACACAGTAAAGTAGTTTCACGTTCTATCTCTATGGTTTGTTTCCTCTTGATGTAGCCCTAAGCACTGACTGGCGAGAAACACTTTCATGGAAAGGGGTTGCCAAGCTTCCAAAAATTACGAATCTCCAGAAATCTCAGCAAATATTTTTTAACCCAAACTGGATGATACTGTCAGGTAATGATCAGTACACTAAGGCGACTTGGTTCCCCAAATTTCGTTCTTCTACGTTGAAGCGTTCATTTCCAGTAACACTTTGAATTTTTAGGTTTCACTCTGTTTTCTCCTATATTGATAGATGTATTTGGAACTCTAAATCCAACACGGTTTGTGCTAGCTTCTTGAAACTTAACACAGAAAAGTAGTTTCACATTCTATCTCTATGTTTTGTTTCCTCTTGATGTAGCCCTAAGCAGTGACTGGCGAGAAACACTTTCATGGAAAGGGGTTGCCAAGCTTCCAAAAATTACGAATCTCCAGAAATCTCAGCAAATATTTTTTCACCCAAACTGGATGATACTTTCAGGTAATGATCAGTACACTAAGGCGACTTGGTTCCCCAAATTGCGTTCTTCTATGTTGAAGCGTTCATTTCCAGTAACAGTTTGAATTTTTAGGTATCACTCTGTTTTCTCCTATATTGATACATATACTTGGAACTCTAAAACCAACACGGTTTGTGCTAGCTTCTTGAAACTTGACACAGTAAAGTAGTTTCACGTTCTATCTCTATGTTTTGTTTCCTCTTGATGTAGCCCTAAGCACTGACTGGCGAGAAACACTTTTATGGAAAGGGGTTGCCAAGCTTCCAAAAATTACGAATCTCCAGAAATCTCAGCAAAAATTTTTTCACCCAAACTGGATGATACTTTCAGGTAACGATCAGTACACGAAGGCGACTTGGTTCCCCAAATTTTGTTCTTCTATGTTGAAGCGTTCATTTCCAGTAACACTTTGAATTTTTAGGTTTCACTCTGTTTTCTCCTATATTGATAGATGTATTTGGAACTCTAAATCCAACACGGTTTGTGCTAGCTTCTTGAAACTTGACACAGTAAAGTAGTTTCACGTTCTATCTCTATGTTTTGTTTCCTCTTGATATAGCCCTAATCAGTGACGGGCGAGAAACACTTTCATGGAAAGGGGTTTCCAAGCTCCCAAAAATTACGAATCTCCAGAAATCTCAGCCAATATTTTTTCACCCAAACTGGATGATACTTTCAGGTAATGATCAGTACACTAAGGCGACTTGGTTCCCCAAATTTCGTTCTTCTATGTTGAAGCGTTCATTTCCAGTAACACTTTGAATTTTTAGGTGTCACTCTGTTTTCTCCTATATCGATAGATGTATTTGGAACTCTAAATCCAAGACGGTTTGTGCTAGCTTCTTGAAACTTGACACAGTAAAGTAGTTTCACGTTGTATCTCTATGTTTTGTTTCCTCTTGATGTAGCCCTAAGCACTGACTGGCGAGAAACACTTTCATGGAAAGGGGTTTCCAAGCTTCCAAAAATTACGAATCTCCAGAAATCTCAGCAAATATTTTTTCACCCAAACTGGATGATACTTTCAGGTAATGATCAGTACACTAAGGCGACTTGGTTCCCCAAATTTCGTTCTTCTATGTTTAAGCATTCATTTCCAGTAACAGTTTGAATTTTTAGGTATCACTCTGTTTTCTCCTATATTGATAGATGTATTTGGAACTCTAAATCCAACACGGTTTGTGCTAGCTTCTTGAAACTTGACACAGTAAAGTAGTTTCACGTACTATCTCTATGTTTTGTTTCCTCTTGATGTAGCCCTAAGCAGTGACTGGCGAGAAACACTTTCAGGGAAAGGGGTTGCCAAGCTTCCAAAAATTACGAATCTCCAGAAATCTCAGCCAATATTTTTTCACCCAAACTGGATGATACTTTCAGGTAATGATCAGTACACTAAGGCGACTTGGTTCCCCAAATTTCGTTCTTCTATGTTGAAGCGTTCATTTCCAGTAACACTTTGAATTTTTAGGTATCACTCTGTTTTCTCCTATATTGATAGATGTATTTGGAACTCTAAATCCAACACGGTTTGTGCTAGCTTCTTGAAACTTGACACAGTAAAGTAGTTTCACGTTCTATTTCTATGGGTTGTTTCCTCTTGATGTAGCCCTAAGCACTGACTGGCGAGAAACACTTTCATGGAAAGGGGTTGCCAAGCTTCCAAAAATTACGAATCTCCAGAAATCTCAGCAAATATTTTTTCACCCAAACTGGATGATACTGTCAGGTAATGATCAGTACACTAAGGTGACTTGGTTCCCCAAATTTCGTTCTTCTATGTTGAAGCGTTCATTTCCAGTAATACTTTGAATTTTTAGGTATCACTCTGTTTTCTCCTATATTGATAGATGTATTGAAACTCTAAATCCAACAGGGTTTGTGCTAGCTTCTTGAATCTTGACACAGTAAAGTAGTTTCACGTTCTATCTCTATGTTTTGTTTCCTCTTGATGTAGCCCTAAGCAGTGACTGGCGAGAAACACTTTCATGGAAAGGGGTTTCCAAGCTTCCAAAAATTACGAATCTCCAGAAATCTCAGCCAATATTTTTTCACCCAAACTGGATGGCACTTTCAGGTAATGATCAGTACACTAAGGCGACTTGGTTCCCCAAATTTCGTTCTTCTACGTTGAAGCGTTCATTTCCAGTAACACTTTGAATTTTTAGGTATCACTCTGTTTTCTCCAATATTGATAGATATATTTGGAACTCTAAATCCAACACGGTTTGTGCTAGCTTCTTGAAACTTGACACAGTAAAGTAGTTTCACGTTCTATCTCTATGTTTTGTTTCCTCTTGATGTAGCCCTAAGCAGTGACTGGCGAGAAACACTTTCATGGAAAGGGGTTGCCAAGCTTCCAAAAATTACGAATCTCCAGAAACCTCAGCCAATATTTTTTCACCCAAACTGGATGACACTTTCAGGTAATGATCAGTACACTAAGGCGACTTGGTTCCCCAAATTTCGTTCTTCTATGTTGAAGCGTTCATTTCCAGTAACAGTTTGAATTTTTAGGTTTCACTCTGTTTTCTCCTATATTGATAGATGTATTTGGAACTCTGAATCCAACACGGTTTGTGCTAGCTTCTTGAAACTTGACACAGTAAAGTAGTTTCACGTTCTATCTCTATGTTTTGTTTCCTCTTGATATAGCCCTAATCAGTGACGGGCGAGAAACACTTTCATGGAAAGGGGTTTCCAAGCTCCCAAAAATTACGAATCTCCAGAAATCTCAGCCAATATTTTTTCACCCAAACTGGATGATACTTTCAGGTAATGATCAGTACACTAAGGCGACTTGGTTCCCCAAATTTCGTTCTTCTATGTTGAAGCGTTCATTTCCAGTAACACTTTGAATTTTTAGGTATCACTCTGTTTTCTCCTATATTGATAGATGTATTTGGAACTCTAAATCCAACACGGTTTGTGTTAGCTTCTTGAAACTTGACACAGTAAAGTAGTTTCACGTTCTATCTCTATGGGTTGTTTCCTCTTGATGTAGCCCTAAGCACTGACTGGCGAGAAACACTTTCATGGAAAGGGGTTGCCAAGCTTCCAAAAATTACGAATCTCCAGAAATCTCAGCAAATATTTTTTCACCCACACTGGATGATACTGTCAGGTAATGATCAGTACACTAAGGCGACTTGGTTCCCCAAATTTCGTTCTTCTATGTTGAAGCGTTCATTTCCAGTAACACTTTGAATTTTTAGGTATCACTCTGTTTTCTCCTATATTGATAGATGTATTTGGAACTCTAAATCCAACACGGTTTGTGCTAGCTTCTTGAATCTTGACAGTAAAGTAGTTTCACGTTCAATCTCTATGTTTTGTTTCCACTTGATGTAACCCTAAGCAGTGACTGGCGAGAAACACTTTCATGGAAAGGGGTTTCCAAGCTTCCAAAAATTACGAATCTCCAGAAATCTCAGCAAATATTTTTTCACCCAAACTGGATGATACTTTCAGGTAATGATCAGTACACTAAGGCGACTTGGTTCCCCAAATTTCGTTCTTCTATGTTGAAGCGTTCATTTCCAGTAACACTTTGAATTTTTAGGTATCACTCTGTTTTCTCCTATATTGATACATGTACTTGGAACTCTAAATCCAACACGGTTTGTGCTAGCTTCATGAAACTTGACACAGTAAAGTAGTTTCACGTTCTATCTCTATGGTTTGTTTCCTCTTGATGTAGCCCTAAGCACTGACTGGCGAGAAACACTTTCATGGAAAGGGGTTGCCAAGCTTCCAAAAATTACGAATCTCCAGAAATCTCAGCCAATATTTTTTCACCCAAACTGGATGATACTTTCAGGTAATGATCAGTACACTAAGGCGACTTGGTTCCCCAAATTTCATTCTTCTACGTTGAAGCGTTCATTTCCAGTAACACTTTGAATTTTTAGGTATCACTCTGTTTTCTCCAATATTGATAGATGTATTTGGAACTCTAAATCCAACACGGTTTGTGCTAGCTTCTTGAAACTTGACACAGTAAAGTAGTTTCACGTTCTATCTCTATGGTTTGTTTCCTCTTGATGTAGCCCTAAGCACTGACTGGCGAGAAACACTTTCATGGAAAGGGGTTGCCAAGCTTCCAAAAATTACGAATCTCCAGAAATCTCAGCAAATATTTTTTAACCCAAACTGGATGATACTGTCAGGTAATGATCAGTACACTAAGGCGACTTGGTTCCCCAAATTTCGTTCTTCTACGTTGAAGCGTTCATTTCCAGTAACACTTTGAATTTTTAGGTTTCACTCTGTTTTCTCCTATATTGATAGATGTATTTGGAACTCTAAATCCAACACGGTTTGTGCTAGCTTCTTGAAACTTAACACAGAAAAGTAGTTTCACATTCTATCTCTATGTTTTGTTTCCTCTTGATGTAGCCCTAAGCAGTGACTGGCGAGAAACACTTTCATGGAAAGGGGTTGCCAAGCTTCCAAAAATTACGAATCTCCAGAAATCTCAGCAAATATTTTTTCACCCAAACTGGATGATACTTTCAGGTAATGATCAGTACACTAAGGCGACTTGGTTCCCCAAATTGCGTTCTTCTATGTTGAAGCGTTCATTTCCAGTAACAGTTTGAATTTTTAGGTATCACTCTGTTTTCTCCTATATTGATACATATACTTGGAACTCTAAAACCAACACGGTTTGTGCTAGCTTCTTGAAACTTGACACAGTAAAGTAGTTTCACGTTCTATCTCTATGTTTTGTTTCCTCTTGATGTAGCCCTAAGCACTGACTGGCGAGAAACACTTTTATGGAAAGGGGTTGCCAAGCTTCCAAAAATTACGAATCTCCAGAAATCTCAGCAAAAATTTTTTCACCCAAACTGGATGATACTTTCAGGTAACGATCAGTACACGAAGGCGACTTGGTTCCCCAAATTTTGTTCTTCTATGTTGAAGCGTTCATTTCCAGTAACACTTTGAATTTTTAGGTTTCACTCTGTTTTCTCCTATATTGATAGATGTATTTGGAACTCTAAATCCAACACGGTTTGTGCTAGCTTCTTGAAACTTGACACAGTAAAGTAGTTTCACGTTCTATCTCTATGTTTTGTTTCCTCTTGATATAGCCCTAATCAGTGACGGGCGAGAAACACTTTCATGGAAAGGGGTTTCCAAGCTCCCAAAAATTACGAATCTCCAGAAATCTCAGCCAATATTTTTTCACCCAAACTGGATGATACTTTCAGGTAATGATCAGTACACTAAGGCGACTTGGTTCCCCAAATTTCGTTCTTCTATGTTGAAGCGTTCATTTCCAGTAACACTTTGAATTTTTAGGTGTCACTCTGTTTTCTCCTATATCGATAGATGTATTTGGAACTCTAAATCCAACACGGTTTGTGCTAGCTTCTTGAAACTTGACACAGTAAAGTAGTTTCACGTTGTATCTCTATGTTTTGTTTCCTCTTGATGTAGCCCTAAGCACTGACTGGCGAGAAACACTTTCATGGAAAGGGGTTTCCAAGCTTCCAAAAATTACGAATCTCCAGAAATCTCAGCAAATATTTTTTCACCCAAACTGGATGATACTTTCAGGTAATGATCAGTACACTAAGGCGACTTGGTTCCCCAAATTTCGTTCTTCTATGTTTAAGCATTCATTTCCAGTAACAGTTTGAATTTTTAGGTATCACTCTGTTTTCTCCTATATTGATAGATGTATTTGGAACTCTAAATCCAACACGGTTTGTGCTAGCTTCTTGAAACTTGACACAGTAAAGTAGTTTCACGTACTATCTCTATGTTTTGTTTCCTCTTGATGTAGCCCTAAGCAGTGACTGGCGAGAAACACTTTCAGGGAAAGGGGTTGCCAAGCTTCCAAAAATTACGAATCTCCAGAAATCTCAGCCAATATTTTTTCACCCAAACTGGATGATACTTTCAGGTAATGATCAGTACACTAAGGCGACTTGGTTCCCCAAATTTCGTTCTTCTATGTTGAAGCGTTCATTTCCAGTAACACTTTGAATTTTTAGGTATCACTCTGTTTTCTCCTATATTGATAGATGTATTTGGAACTCTAAATCCAACACGGTTTGTGCTAGCTTCTTGAAACTTGACACAGTAAAGTAGTTTCACGTTCTATCTCTACGTTTTGTTTCCTCTTGATGTAGCCCTAAGCAGTGACTGTCGAGAAACACTTTCATGGAAAGGGGTTGCCAAGCTTCCAAAAATTACGAATCTCCAGAAATCTCAGCAAATATTTTTTCACCCAAACTGGATGATACTGTCAGGTAATGATCAGTACACTAAGGTGACTTGGTTCCCCAAATTTCGTTCTTCTATGTTGAAGCGTTCATTTCCAGTAATACTTTGAATTTTTAGGTATCACTCTGTTTTCTCCTATATTGATAGATGTATTGAAACTCTAAATCCAACAGGGTTTGTGCTAGCTTCTTGAATCTTGACACAGTAAAGTAGTTTCACGTTCTATCTCTATGTTTTGTTTCCTCTTGATGTAGCCCTAAGCAGTGACTGGCGAGAAACACTTTCATGGAAAGGGGTTTCCAAGCTTCCAAAAATTACGAATCTCCAGAAATCTCAGCCAATATTTTTTCACCCAAACTGGATGGCACTTTCAGGTAATGATCAGTACACTAAGGCGACTTGGTTCCCCAAATTTCGTTCTTCTACGTTGAAGCGTTCATTTCCAGTAACACTTTGAATTTTTAGGTATCACTCTGTTTTCTCCAATATTGATAGATATATTTGGAACTCTAAATCCAACACGGTTTGTGCTAGCTTCTTGAAACTTGACACAGTAAAGTAGTTTCACGTTCTATCTCTATGTTTTGTTTCCTCTTGATGTAGCCCTAAGCAGTGACTGGCGAGAAACACTTTCATGGAAAGGGGTTGCCAAGCTTCCAAAAATTACGAATCTCCAGAAACCTCAGCCAATATTTTTTCACCCAAACTGGATGACACTTTCAGGTAATGATCAGTACACTAAGGCGACTTGGTTCCCCAAATTTCGTTCTTCTATGTTGAAGCGTTCATTTCCAGTAACAGTTTGAATTTTTAGGTTTCACTCTGTTTTCTCCTATATTGATAGATGTATTTGGAACTCTGAATCCAACACGGTTTGTGCTAGCTTCTTGAAACTTGACACAGTAAAGTAGTTTCACGTTCTATCTCTATGTTTTGTTTCCTCTTGATATAGCCCTAATCAGTGACGGGCGAGAAACACTTTCATGGAAAGGGGTTTCCAAGCTCCCAAAAATTACGAATCTCCAGAAATCTCAGCCAATATTTTTTCACCCAAACTGGATGATACTTTCAGGTAATGATCAGTACACTAAGGCGACTTGGTTCCCCAAATTTCGTTCTTCTATGTTGAAGCGTTCATTTCCAGTAACACTTTGAATTTTTAGGTATCACTCTGTTTTCTCCTATATTGATAGATGTATTTGGAACTCTAAATCCAACACGGTTTGTGTTAGCTTCTTGAAACTTGACACAGTAAAGTAGTTTCACGTTCTATCTCTATGGGTTGTTTCCTCTTGATGTAGCCCTAAGCACTGACTGGCGAGAAACACTTTCATGGAAAGGGGTTGCCAAGCTTCCAAAAATTACGAATCTCCAGAAATCTCAGCAAATATTTTTTCACCCACACTGGATGATACTGTCAGGTAATGATCAGTACACTAAGGCGACTTGGTTCCCCAAATTTCGTTCTTCTATGTTGAAGCGTTCATTTCCAGTAACACTTTGAATTTTTAGGTATCACTCTGTTTTCTCCTATATTGATAGATGTATTTGGAACTCTAAATCCAACACGGTTTGTGCTAGCTTCTTGAATCTTGACAGTAAAGTAGTTTCACGTTCAATCTCTATGTTTTGTTTCCACTTGATGTAACCCTAAGCAGTGACTGGCGAGAAACACTTTCATGGAAAGGGGTTTCCAAGCTTCCAAAAATTACGAATCTCCAGAAATCTCAGCAAATATTTTTTCACCCAAACTGGATGATACTTTCAGGTAATGATCAGTACACTAAGGCGACTTGGTTCCCCAAATTTCGTTCTTCTATGTTGAAGCGTTCATTTCCAGTAACACTTTGAATTTTTAGGTATCACTCTGTTTTCTCCTATATTGATACATGTACTTGGAACTCTAAATCCAACACGGTTTGTGCTAGCTTCATGAAACTTGACACAGTAAAGTAGTTTCACGTTCTATCTCTATGGTTTGTTTCCTCTTGATGTAGCCCTAAGCACTGACTGGCGAGAAACACTTTCATGGAAAGGGGTTGCCAAGCTTCCAAAAATTACGAATCTCCAGAAATCTCAGCCAATATTTTTTCACCCAAACTGGATGATACTTTCAGGTAATGATCAGTACACTAAGGCGACTTGGTTCCCCAAATTTCATTCTTCTACGTTGAAGCGTTCATTTCCAGTAACACTTTGAATTTTTAGGTATCACTCTGTTTTCTCCAATATTGATAGATGTATTTGGAACTCTAAATCCAACACGGTTTGTGCTAGCTTCTTGAAACTTGACACAGTAAAGTAGTTTCACGTTCTATCTCTATGGTTTGTTTCCTCTTGATGTAGCCCTAAGCACTGACTGGCGAGAAACACTTTCATGGAAAGGGGTTGCCAAGCTTCCAAAAATTACGAATCTCCAGAAATCTCAGCAAATATTTTTTCACCCAAACTGGATGATACTGTCAGGTAATGATCAGTACACTAAGGCGACTTGGTTCCCCAAATTTCGTTCTTCTACGTTGAAGCGTTCATTTCCAGTAACACTTTGAATTTTTAGGTTTCACTCTGTTTTCTCCTATATTGATAGATGTATTTGGAACTCTAAATCCAACACGGTTTGTGCTAGCTTCTTGAAACTTAACACAGAAAAGTAGTTTCACATTCTATCTCTATGTTTTGTTTCCTCTTGATGTAGCCCTAAGCAGTGACTGGCGAGAAACACTTTCATCGAAAGGGGTTGCCAAGCTTCCAAAAATTACGAATCTCCAGAAATCTCAGCAAATATTTTTTCACCCAAACTGGATGATACTTTCAGGTAATGATCAGTACACTAAGGCGACTTGGTTCCCCAAATTGCGTTCTTCTATGTTGAAGCGTTCATTTCCAGTAACAGTTTGAATTTTTAGGTATCACTCTGTTTTCTCCTATATTGATACATATACTTGGAACTCTAAAACCAACACGGTTTGTGCTAGCTTCTTGAAACTTGACACAGTAAAGTAGTTTCACGTTCTATCTCTATGTTTTGTTTCCTCTTGATGTAGCCCTAAGCACTGACTGGCGAGAAACACTTTTATGGAAAGGGGTTGCCAAGCTTCCAAAAATTACGAATCTCCAGAAATCTCAGCAAAAATTTTTTCACCCAAACTGGATGATACTTTCAGGTAACGATCAGTACACGAAGGCGACTTGGTTCCCCAAATTTTGTTCTTCTATGTTGAAGCGTTCATTTCCAGTAACACTTTGAATTTTTAGGTTTCACTCTGTTTTCTCCTATATTGATAGATGTATTTGGAACTCTAAATCCAACACGGTTTGTGCTAGCTTCTTGAAACTTGACACAGTAAAGTAGTTTCACGTTCTATCTCTATGTTTTGTTTCCTCTTGATATAGCCCTAATCAGTGACGGGCGAGAAACACTTTCATGGAAAGGGGTTTCCAAGCTCCCAAAAATTACGAATCTCCAGAAATCTCAGCCAATATTTTTTCACCCAAACTGGATGATACTTTCAGGTAATGATCAGTACACTAAGGCGACTTGGTTCCCCAAATTTCGTTCTTCTATGTTGAAGCGTTCATTTCCAGTAACACTTTGAATTTTTAGGTGTCACTCTGTTTTCTCCTATATCGATAGATGTATTTGGAACTCTAAATCCAACACGGTTTGTGCTAGCTTCTTGAAACTTGACACAGTAAAGTAGTTTCACGTTGTATCTCTATGTTTTGTTTCCTCTTGATGTAGCCCTAAGCACTGACTGGCGAGAAACACTTTCATGGAAAGGGGTTTCCAAGCTTCCAAAAATTACGAATCTCCAGAAATCTCAGCAAATATTTTTTCACCCAAACTGGATGATACTTTCAGGTAATGATCAGTACACTAAGGCGACTTGGTTCCCCAAATTTCGTTCTTCTATGTTGAAGCGTTCATTTCCAGTAACAGTTTGAATTTTTAGGTATCACTCTGTTTTCTCCTATATTGATACATGTACTTGGAACTCTAAATCCAACACGGTTTGTGCTAGCTTCATGAAACTTGACACAGTAAAGTAGTTTCACGTTCTATCTCTATGGTTTGTTTCCTCTTGATGTAGCCCTAAGCACTGACTGGCGAGAAACACTTTCATGGAAAGGGGTTGCCAAGCTTCCAAAAATTACGAATCTCCAGAAATCTCAGCCAATATTTTTTCACCCAAACTGGATGATACTTTCAGGTAATGATCAGTACACTAAGGCGACTTGGTTCCCCAAATTTCATTCTTCTACGTTGAAGCGTTCATTTCCAGTAACACTTTGAATTTTTAGGTATCACTTTGTTTTCTCCAATATTGATAGATGTATTTGGAACTCTAAATCCAACACGGTTTGTGCTAGCTTCTTGAAACTTGACACAGTAAAGTAGTTTCACGTTCTATTTCTATGGGTTGTTTCCTCTTGATGTAGCCCTAAGCACTGACTGGCGAGAAACACTTTCATGGAAAGGGGTTGCCAAGCTTCCAAAAATTACGAATCTCCAGAAATCTCAGCAAATATTTTTTCACCCAAACTGGATGATACTGTCAGGTAATGATCAGTACACTAAGGTGACTTGGTTCCCCAAATTTCGTTCTTCTATGTTGAAGCGTTCATTTCCAGTAATACTTTGAATTTTTAGGTATCACTCTGTTTTCTCCTATATTGATAGATGTATTGAAACTCTAAATCCAACAGGGTTTGTGCTAGCTTCTTGAATCTTGACACAGTAAAGTAGTTTCACGTTCTATCTCTATGTTTTGTTTCCTCTTGATGTAGCCCTAAGCAGTGACTGGCGAGAAACACTTTCATGGAAAGGGGTTTCCAAGCTTCCAAAAATTACGAATCTCCAGAAATCTCAGCCAATATTTTTTCACCCAAACTGGATGGCACTTTCAGGTAATGATCAGTACACTAAGGCGACTTGGTTCCCCAAATTTCGTTCTTCTACGTTGAAGCGTTCATTTCCAGTAACACTTTGAATTTTTAGGTATCACTCTGTTTTCTCCTATATTGATAGATATATTTGGAACTCTAAATCCAACACGGTTTGTGCTAGCTTCTTGAAACTTGACACAGTAAAGTAGTTTCACGTTCTATCTCTATGTTTTGTTTCCTCTTGATGTAGCCCTAAGCAGTGACTGGCGAGAAACACTTTCATGGAAAGGGGTTGCCAAGCTTCCAAAAATTACGAATCTCCAGAAACCTCAGCCAATATTTTTTCACCCAAACTGGATGACACTTTCAGGTAATGATCAGTACACTAAGGCGACTTGGTTCCCCAAATTTCGTTCTTCTATGTTGAAGCGTTCATTTCCAGTAACAGTTTGAATTTTTAGGTTTCACTCTGTTTTCTCCTATATTGATAGATGTATTTGGAACTCTGAATCCAACACGGTTTGTGCTAGCTTCTTGAAACTTGACACAGTAAAGTAGTTTCACGTTCTATCTCTATGTTTTGTTTCCTCTTGATATAGCCCTAATCAGTGACGGGCGAGAAACACTTTCATGGAAAGGGGTTTCCAAGCTCCCAAAAATTACGAATCTCCAGAAATCTCAGCCAATATTTTTTCACCCAAACTGGATGATACTTTCAGGTAATGATCAGTACACTAAGGCGACTTGGTTCCCCAAATTTCGTTCTTCTATGTTGAAGCGTTCATTTCCAGTAACACTTTGAATTTTTAGGTATCACTCTGTTTTCTCCTATATTGATAGATGTATTTGGAACTCTAAATCCAACACGGTTTGTGTTAGCTTCTTGAAACTTGACACAGTAAAGTAGTTTCACGTTCTATCTCTATGGGTTGTTTCCTCTTGATGTAGCCCTAAGCACTGACTGGCGAGAAACACTTTCATGGAAAGGGGTTGCCAAGCTTCCAAAAATTACGAATCTCCAGAAATCTCAGCAAATATTTTTTCACCCACACTGGATGATACTGTCAGGTAATGATCAGTACACTAAGGCGACTTGGTTCCCCAAATTTCGTTCTTCTATGTTGAAGCGTTCATTTCCAGTAACACTTTGAATTTTTAGGTATCACTCTGTTTTCTCCTATATTGATAGATGTATTTGGAACTCTAAATCCAACACGGTTTGTGCTAGCTTCTTGAATCTTGACAGTAAAGTAGTTTCACGTTCAATCTCTATGTTTTGTTTCCACTTGATGTAACCCTAAGCAGTGACTGGCGAGAAACACTTTCATGGAAAGGGGTTTCCAAGCTTCCAAAAATTACGAATCTCCAGAAATCTCAGCAAATATTTTTTCACCCAAACTGGATGATACTTTCAGGTAATGATCAGTACACTAAGGCGACTTGGTTCCCCAAATTTCGTTCTTCTATGTTGAAGCGTTCATTTCCAGTAACACTTTGAATTTTTAGGTATCACTCTGTTTTCTCCTATATTGATACATGTACTTGGAACTCTAAATCCAACACGGTTTGTGCTAGCTTCATGAAACTTGACACAGTAAAGTAGTTTCACGTTCTATCTCTATGGTTTGTTTCCTCTTGATGTAGCCCTAAGCACTGACTGGCGAGAAACACTTTCATGGAAAGGGGTTGCCAAGCTTCCAAAAATTACGAATCTCCAGAAATCTCAGCCAATATTTTTTCACCCAAACTGGATGATACTTTCAGGTAATGATCAGTACACTAAGGCGACTTGGTTCCCCAAATTTCATTCTTCTACGTTGAAGCGTTCATTTCCAGTAACACTTTGAATTTTTAGGTATCACTCTGTTTTCTCCAATATTGATAGATGTATTTGGAACTCTAAATCCAACACGGTTTGTGCTAGCTTCTTGAAACTTGACACAGTAAAGTAGTTTCACGTTCTATCTCTATGGTTTGTTTCCTCTTGATGTAGCCCTAAGCACTGACTGGCGAGAAACACTTTCATGGAAAGGGGTTGCCAAGCTTCCAAAAATTACGAATCTCCAGAAATCTCAGCAAATATTTTTTCACCCAAACTGGATGATACTGTCAGGTAATGATCAGTACACTAAGGCGACTTGGTTCCCCAAATTTCGTTCTTCTACGTTGAAGCGTTCATTTCCAGTAACACTTTGAATTTTTAGGTTTCACTCTGTTTTCTCCTATATTGATAGATGTATTTGGAACTCTAAATCCAACACGGTTTGTGCTAGCTTCTTGAAACTTAACACAGAAAAGTAGTTTCACATTCTATCTCTATGTTTTGTTTCCTCTTGATGTAGCCCTAAGCAGTGACTGGCGAGAAACACTTTCATGGAAAGGGGTTGCCAAGCTTCCAAAAATTACGAATCTCCAGAAATCTCAGCAAATATTTTTTCACCCAAACTGGATGATACTTTCAGGTAATGATCAGTACACTAAGGCGACTTGGTTCCCCAAATTGCGTTCTTCTATGTTGAAGCGTTCATTTCCAGTAACAGTTTGAATTTTTAGGTATCACTCTGTTTTCTCCTATATTGATACATATACTTGGAACTCTAAAACCAACACGGTTTGTGCTAGCTTCTTGAAACTTGACACAGTAAAGTAGTTTCACGTTCTATCTCTATGTTTTGTTTCCTCTTGATGTAGCCCTAAGCACTGACTGGCGAGAAACACTTTTATGGAAAGGGGTTGCCAAGCTTCCAAAAATTACGAATCTCCAGAAATCTCAGCAAAAATTTTTTCACCCAAACTGGATGATACTTTCAGGTAACGATCAGTACACGAAGGCGACTTGGTTCCCCAAATTTTGTTCTTCTATGTTGAAGCGTTCATTTCCAGTAACACTTTGAATTTTTAGGTTTCACTCTGTTTTCTCCTATATTGATAGATGTATTTGGAACTCTGAATCCAACACGGTTTGTGCTAGCTTCTTGAAACTTGACACAGTAAAGTAGTTTCACGTTCTATCTCTATGTTTTGTTTCCTCTTGATATAGCCCTAATCAGTGACGGGCGAGAAACACTTTCATGGAAAGGGGTTTCCAAGCTCCCAAAAATTACGAATCTCCAGAAATCTCAGCCAATATTTTTTCACCCAAACTGGATGATACTTTCAGGTAATGATCAGTACACTAAGGCGACTTGGTTCCCCAAATTTCGTTCTTCTATGTTGAAGCGTTCATTTCCAGTAACACTTTGAATTTTTAGGTATCACTCTGTTTTCTCCTATATTGATAGATGTATTTGGAACTCTAAATCCAACACGGTTTGTGTTAGCTTCTTGAAACTTGACACAGTAAAGTAGTTTCACGTTCTATCTCTATGGGTTGTTTCCTCTTGATGTAGCCCTAAGCACTGACGGGCGAGAAACACTTTCATGGAAAGGGGTTGCCAAGCTTCCAAAAATTACGAATCTCCAGAAATCTCAGCAAATATTTTTTCACCCACACTGGATGATACTGTCAGGTAATGATCAGTACACTAAGGCGACTTGGTTCCCCAAATTTCGTTCTTCTATGTTGAAGCGTTCATTTCCAGTAACACTTTGAATTTTTAGGTATCACTCTGTTTTCTCCTATATTGATAGATGTATTTGGAACTCTAAATCCAACACGGTTTGTGCTAGCTTCTTGAATCTTGACAGTAAAGTAGTTTCACGTTCAATCTCTATGTTTTGTTTCCACTTGATGTAACCCTAAGCAGTGACTGGCGAGAAACACTTTCATGGAAAGGGGTTTCCAAGCTTCCAAAAATTACGAATCTCCAGAAATCTCAGCAAATATTTTTTCACCCAAACTGGATGATACTGTCAGGTAATGATCAGTACACTAAGGCGACTTGGTTCCCCAAATTTCGTTCTTCTATGTTGAAGCGTTCATTTCCAGTAACACTTTGAATTTTTAGGTATCACTCTGTTTTCTCCTATATTGATAGATGTATTTGGAACTCTAAATCCAACACGGTTTGTGCTAGCTTCTTGAATCTTGACAGTAAAGTAGTTTCACGTTCTATCTCTATGTTTTGTTTCCACTTGATGTAACCCTAAGCAGTGACTGGCGAGAAACACTTTCATGGAAAGGGGTTTCCAAGCTTCCAAAAATTACGAATCTCCAGAAATCTCAGCAAATATTTTTTCACCCAAACTGGATGATACTTTCAGGTAATGATCAGTACACTAAGGCGACTTGGTTCCCCAAATTTCGTTCTTCTATGTTGAAGCGTTCATTTCCAGTAACAGTTTGAATTTTTAGGTATCACTCTGTTTTCTCCTATATTGATACATGTACTTGCAACTCTAAATCCAACACGGTTTGTGCTAGCTTCATGAAACTTGACACAGTAAAGTAGTTTCACGTTCTATCTCTATGGTTTGTTTCCTCTTGATGTAGCCCTAAGCACTGACTGGCGAGAAACACTTTCATGGAAAGGGGTTGCCAAGCTTCCAAAAATTACGAATCTCCAGAAATCTCAGCCAATATTTTTTCACCCAAACTGGATGATACTTTCAGGTAATGATCAGTACACTAAGGCGACTTGGTTCCCCAAATTTCATTCTTCTACGTTGAAGCGTTCATTTCCAGTAACACTTTGAATTTTTAGGTATCACTTTGTTTTCTCCAATATTGATAGATGTATTTGGAACTCTAAATCCAACACGGTTTGTGCTAGCTTCTTGAAACTTGACACAGTAAAGTAGTTTCACGTTCTATTTCTATGGGTTGTTTCCTCTTGATGTAGCCCTAAGCACTGACTGGCGAGAAACACTTTCATGGAAAGGGGTTGCCAAGCTTCCAAAAATTACGAATCTCCAGAAATCTCAGCAAATATTTTTTCACCCAAACTGGATGATACTGTCAGGTAATGATCAGTACACTAAGGTGACTTGGTTCCCCAAATTTCGTTCTTCTATGTTGAAGCGTTCATTTCCAGTAACACTTTGAATTTTTAGGTATCACTCTGTTTTCTCCTATATTGATAGATGTATTGAAACTCTAAATCCAACAGGGTTTGTGCTAGCTTCTTGAATCTTGACACAGTAAAGTAGTTTCACGTTCTATCTCTATGTTTTGTTTCCTCTTGATGTAGCCCTAAGCAGTGACTGGCGAGAAACACTTTCATGGAAAGGGGTTTCCAAGCTTCCAAAAATTACGAATCTCCAGAAATCTCAGCCAATATTTTTTCACCCAAACTGGATGGCACTTTCAGGTAATGATCAGTACACTAAGGCGACTTGGTTCCCCAAATTTCGTTCTTCTACGTTGAAGCGTTCATTTCCAGTAACACTTTGAATTTTTAGGTATCACTCTGTTTTCTCCTATATTGATAGATATATTTGGAACTCTAAATCCAACACGGTTTGTGCTAGCTTCTTGAAACTTGACACAGTAAAGTAGTTTCACGTTCTATCTCTATGTTTTGTTTCCTCTTGATGTAGCCCTAAGCAGTGACTGGCGAGAAACACTTTCATGGAAAGGGGTTGCCAAGCTTCCAAAAATTACGAATCTCCAGAAACCTCAGCCAATATTTTTTCACCCAAACTGGATGACACTTTCAGGTAATGATCAGTACACTAAGGCGACTTGGTTCCCCAAATTTCGTTCTTCTATGTTGAAGCGTTCATTTCCAGTAACAGTTTGAATTTTTAGGTTTCACTCTGTTTTCTCCTATATTGATAGATGTATTTGGAACTCTGAATCCAACACGTTTTGTGCTAGCTTCTTGAAACTTGACACAGTAAAGTAGTTTCACGTTCTATCTCTATGTTTTGTTTCCTCTTGATATAGCCCTAATCAGTGACGGGCGAGAAACACTTTCATGGAAAGGGGTTTCCAAGCTCCCAAAAATTACGAATCTCCAGAAATCTCAGCCAATATTTTTTCACCCAAACTGGATGATACTTTCAGGTAATGATCAGTACACTAAGGCGACTTGGTTCCCCAAATTTCGTTCTTCTATGTTGAAGCGTTCATTTCCAGTAACACTTTGAATTTTTAGGTATCACTCTGTTTTCTCCTATATTGATAGATGTATTTGGAACTCTAAATCCAACACGGTTTGTGTTAGCTTCTTGAAACTTGACACAGTAAAGTAGTTTCACGTTCTATCTCTATGGGTTGTTTCCTCTTGATGTAGCCCTAAGCACTGACTGGCGAGAAACACTTTCATGGAAAGGGGTTGCCAAGCTTCCAAAAATTACGAATCTCCAGAAATCTCAGCAAATATTTTTTCACCCACACTGGATGATACTGTCAGGTAATGATCAGTACACTAAGGCGACTTGGTTCCCCAAATTTCGTTCTTCTATGTTGAAGCGTTCATTTCCAGTAACACTTTGAATTTTTAGGTATCACTCTGTTTTCTCCTATATTGATAGATGTATTTGGAACTCTAAATCCAACACGGTTTGTGCTAGCTTCTTGAATCTTGACAGTAAAGTAGTTTCACGTTCAATCTCTATGTTTTGTTTCCACTTGATGTAACCCTAAGCAGTGACTGGCGAGAAACACTTTCATGGAAAGGGGTTTCCAAGCTTCCAAAAATTACGAATCTCCAGAAATCTCAGCAAATATTTTTTCACCCAAACTGGATGATACTTTCAGGTAATGATCAGTACACTAAGGCGACTTGGTTCCCCAAATTTCGTTCTTCTATGTTGAAGCGTTCATTTCCAGTAACACTTTGAATTTTTAGGTATCACTCTGTTTTCTCCTATATTGATACATGTACTTGGAACTCTAAATCCAACACGGTTTGTGCTAGCTTCATGAAACTTGACACAGTAAAGTAGTTTCACGTTCTATCTCTATGGTTTGTTTCCTCTTGATGTAGCCCTAAGCACTGACTGGCGAGAAACACTTTCATGGAAAGGGGTTGCCAAGCTTCCAAAAATTACGAATCTCCAGAAATCTCAGCCAATATTTTTTCACCCAAACTGGATGATACTTTCAGGTAATGATCAGTACACTAAGGCGACTTGGTTCCCCAAATTTCATTCTTCTACGTTGAAGCGTTCATTTCCAGTAACACTTTGAATTTTTAGGTATCACTCTGTTTTCTCCAATATTGATAGATGTATTTGGAACTCTAAATCCAACACGGTTTGTGCTAGCTTCTTGAAACTTGACACAGTAAAGTAGTTTCACGTTCTATCTCTATGGTTTGTTTCCTCTTGATGTAGCCCTAAGCACTGACTGGCGAGAAACACTTTCATGGAAAGGGGTTGCCAAGCTTCCAAAAATTACGAATCTCCAGAAATCTCAGCAAATATTTTTTCACCCAAACTGGATGATACTGTCAGGTAATGATCAGTACACTAAGGCGACTTGGTTCCCCAAATTTCGTTCTTCTACGTTGAAGCGTTCATTTCCAGTAACACTTTGAATTTTTAGGTTTCACTCTGTTTTCTCCTATATTGATAGATGTATTTGGAACTCTAAATCCAACACGGTTTGTGCTAGCTTCTTGAAACTTAACACAGAAAAGTAGTTTCACATTCTATCTCTATGTTTTGTTTCCTCTTGATGTAGCCCTAAGCAGTGACTGGCGAGAAACACTTTCATGGAAAGGGGTTGCCAAGCTTCCAAAAATTACGAATCTCCAGAAATCTCAGCAAATATTTTTTCACCCAAACTGGATGATACTTTCAGGTAATGATCAGTACACTAAGGCGACTTGGTTCCCCAAATTGCGTTCTTCTATGTTGAAGCGTTCATTTCCAGTAACAGTTTGAATTTTTAGGTATCACTCTGTTTTCTCCTATATTGATACATATACTTGGAACTCTAAAACCAACACGGTTTGTGCTAGCTTCTTGAAACTTGACACAGTAAAGTAGTTTCACGTTCTATCTCTATGTTTTGTTTCCTCTTGATGTAGCCCTAAGCACTGACTGGCGAGAAACACTTTTATGGAAAGGGGTTGCCAAGCTTCCAAAAATTACGAATCTCCAGAAATCTCAGCAAAAATTTTTTCACCCAAACTGGATGATACTTTCAGGTAACGATCAGTACACGAAGGCGACTTGGTTCCCCAAATTTTGTTCTTCTATGTTGAAGCGTTCATTTCCAGTAACACTTTGAATTTTTAGGTTTCACTCTGTTTTCTCCTATATTGATAGATGTATTTGGAACTCTAAATCCAACACGGTTTGTGCTAGCTTCTTGAAACTTGACACAGTAAAGTAGTTTCACGTTCTATCTCTATGTTTTGTTTCCTCTTGATATAGCCCTAATCAGTGACGGGCGAGAAACACTTTCATGGAAAGGGGTTTCCAAGCTCCCAAAAATTACGAATCTCCAGAAATCTCAGCCAATATTTTTTCACCCAAACTGGATGATACTTTCAGGTAATGATCAGTACACTAAGGCGACTTGGTTCCCCAAATTTCGTTCTTCTATGTTGAAGCGTTCATTTCCAGTAACACTTTGAATTTTTAGGTGTCACTCTGTTTTCTCCTATATCGATAGATGTATTTGGAACTCTAAATCCAACACGGTTTGTGCTAGCTTCTTGAAACTTGACACAGTAAAGTAGTTTCACGTTCTATCTCTATGTTTTGTTTCCTCTTGATGTAGCCCTAAGCACTGACTGGCGAGAAACACTTTCATGGAAAGGGGTTTCCAAGCTTCCAAAAATTACGAATCTCCAGAAATCTCAGCAAATATTTTTTCACCCAAACTGGATGATACTTTCAGGTAATGATCAGTACACTAAGGCGACTTGGTTCCCCAAATTTCGTTCTTCTATGTTTAAGCATTCATTTCCAGTAACAGTTTGAATTTTTAGGTATCACTCTGTTTTCTCCTATATTGATAGATGTATTTGGAACTCTAAATCCAACACGGTTTGTGCTAGCTTCTTGAAACTTGACACAGTAAAGTAGTTTCACGTACTATCTCTATGTTTTGTTTCCTCTTGATGTAGCCCTAAGCAGTGACTGGCGAGATACACTTTCAGGGAAAGGGGTTGCCAAGCTTCCAAAAATTACGAATCTCCAGAAATCTCAGCCAATATTTTTTCACCCAAACTGGATGATACTTTCAGGTAATGATCAGTACACTAAGGCGACTTGGTTCCCCAAATTTCGTTCTTCTATGTTGAAGCGTTCATTTCCAGTAACACTTTGAATTTTTAGGTATCACTCTGTTTTCTCCTATATTGATAGATGTATTTGGAACTCTAAATCCAACACGGTTTGTGCTAGCTTCTTGAAACTTGACACAGTAAAGTAGTTTCACGTTCTATCTCTACGTTTTGTTTCCTCTTGATGTAGCCCTAAGCAGTGACTGGCGAGAAACACTTTCATGGAAAGGGGTTGCCAAGCTTCCAAAAATTACGAATCTCCAGAAATCTCAGCCAATATTTTTTCACCCAAACTGGATGATACTTTCAGGTAATGATCACTACACTAAGGCGACTTGGTTCCCCAAATTTCGTTCTTCTATGTTGAAGCGTTCATTTCCAGTAACACTTTGAATTTTTAGGTATCACTCTGTTTTCTCCTATATTGATAGATGTATTTGGAACTCTAAATCCAACACGGTTTGTGCTAGCTTCTTGAAACTTGACACAGTAAAGTAGTTTCACGTTCTATCTCTACGTTTTGTTTCCTCTTGATGTAGCCCTAAGCAGTGACTGGCGAGAAACACTTTCATGGAAAGGGGTTGCCAAGCTTCCAAAAATTACGAATCTCCAGAAATCTCAGCCAATATTTTTTCACCCAAACTGGATGATACTTTCAGGTAATGATCAGTACACTAAGGCGACTTGGTTCCCCAAATTTCGTTCCTCTATGTTGAAGCGTTCATTTCCAGTAACAGTTTGAATTTTTAGGTATCACTCTGTTTTCTCCTATATTGATACATGTACTTGGAACTCTAAATCCAACACGGTTTGTGCTAGCTAATTGAAACTTGACACAGTAAAGTAGTTTCACGTTCTATCTCTATGTTTTGTTTCCTCTTGATGTAGCCCTGAGCACTGACAGGCGAGAAACACTTTCATGGAAAGGGGTTGCCAAGCTTCCAAAAATTACGAATCTCCAGAAATCTCAGCAAATATTTTTTCACCCAAACTGGATGATACTTTCAGGTAATGATCAGTACACGAAGGCGACTTGGTTCCCCAAATTGCGTTCTTCTATGTTGAAGCGTTCATTTCCAGTAACAGTTTGAATTTTTAGGTATCACTCTGTTTTCTCCTATATTGATACATATACTTGGAACTCTAAAACCAACACGGTTTGTGCTAGCTTCTTGAAACTTGACACAGTAAAGTAGTTTCACGTTCTATCTCTATGTTTTGTTTCCTCTTGATGTAGCCCTAAGCACTGACTGGCGAGAAACACTTTCATGGAAAGGGGTTTCCAAGCTTCCAAAAATTACGAATCTCCAGAAATCTCAGCAAAAATTTTTTCACCCAAACTGGATGATACTTTCAGGTAACGATCAGTACACGAAGGCGACTTGGTTCCCCAAATTTTGTTCTTCTATGTTGAAGCGTTCATTTCCAGTAACACTTTGAATTTTTAGGTTTCACTCTGTTTTCTCCTATATTGATAGATGTATTTGGAACTCTAAATCCAACACGGTTTGTGCTAGCTTCTTGAAACTTGACACAGTAAAGTAGTTTCACGTTCTATCTCTACGTTTTGTTTCCTCTTGATGTAGCCCTAAGCAGTGACTGGCGAGAAACACTTTCATGGAAAGGGGTTGCCAAGCTTCCAAAAATTACGAATCTCCAGAAATCTCAGCCAATATTTTTTCACCCAAACTGGATGATACTTTCAGGTAATGATCAGTACACTAAGGCGACTTGGTTCCCCAAATTTCGTTCCTCTATGTTGAAGCGTTCATTTCCAGTAACAGTTTGAATTTTTAGGTATCACTCTGTTTTCTCCTATATTGATACATGTACTTGGAACTCTAAATCCAACACGGTTTGTGCTAGCTAATTGAAACTTGACACAGTAAAGTAGTTTCACGTTCTATCTCTATGTTTTGTTTCCTCTTGATGTAGCCCTGAGCACTGACAGGCGAGAAACACTTTCATGGAAAGGGGTTGCCAAGCTTCCAAAAATTACGAATCTCCAGAAATCTCAGCAAATATTTTTTCACCCAAACTGGATGATACTTTCAGGTAATGATCAGTACACGAAGGCGACTTGGTTCCCCAAATTGCGTTCTTCTATGTTGAAGCGTTCATTTCCAGTAACAGTTTGAATTTTTAGGTATCACTCTGTTTTCTCCTATATTGATACATATACTTGGAACTCTAAAACCAACACGGTTTGTGCTAGCTTCTTGAAACTTGACACAGTAAAGTAGTTTCACGTTCTATCTCTATGTTTTGTTTCCTCTTGATGTAGCCCTAAGCACTGACTGGCGAGAAACACTTTCATGGAAAGGGGTTTCCAAGCTTCCAAAAATTACGAATCTCCAGAAATCTCAGCAAAAATTTTTTCACCCAAACTGGATGATACTTTCAGGTAACGATCAGTACACGAAGGCGACTTGGTTCCCCAAATTTTGTTCTTCTATGTTGAAGCGTTCATTTCCAGTAACACTTTGAATTTTTAGGTTTCACTCTGTTTTCTCCTATATTGATAGATGTATTTGGAACTCTAAATCCAACACGGTTTGTGCTAGCTTCTTGAAACTTGACACAGTAAAGTAGTTTCACGTTCTATCTCTATGTTTTGTTTCCTCTTGATGTAGCCCTAAGCACTGACTGGCGAGAAACACTTTCATGGAAAGGGGTTTCCAAGCTTCCAAAAATTACGAATCTCCAGAAATCTCAGCAAATATTTTTTCACCCAAACTGGATGATACTTTCAGGTAATGATCAGTACACTAAGGCGACTTGGTTCCCCAAATTTCGTTCTTCTATGTTTAAGCATTCATTTCCAGTAACAGTTTGAATTTTTAGGTATCACTCTGTTTTCTCCTATATTGATAGATGTATTTGGAACTCTAAATCCAACACGGTTTGTGCTAGCTTCTTGAAACTTGACACAGTAAAGTAGTTTCACGTACTATCTCTATGTTTTGTTTCCTCTTGATGTAGCCCTAAGCAGTGACTGGCGAGATACACTTTCAGGGAAAGGGGTTGCCAAGCTTCCAAAAATTACGAATCTCCAGAAATCTCAGCCAATATTTTTTCACCCAAACTGGATGATACTTTCAGGTAATGATCAGTACACTAAGGCGACTTGGTTCCCCAAATTTCGTTCTTCTATGTTGAAGCGTTCATTTCCAGTAACACTTTGAATTTTTAGGTATCACTCTGTTTTCTCCTATATTGATAGATGTATTTGGAACTCTAAATCCAACACGGTTTGTGCTAGCTTCTTGAAACTTGACACAGTAAAGTAGTTTCACGTTCTATCTCTACGTTTTGTTTCCTCTTGATGTAGCCCTAAGCAGTGACTGGCGAGAAACACTTTCATGGAAAGGGGTTGCCAAGCTTCCAAAAATTACGAATCTCCAGAAATCTCAGCCAATATTTTTTCACCCAAACTGGATGATACTTTCAGGTAATGATCACTACACTAAGGCGACTTGGTTCCCCAAATTTCGTTCTTCTATGTTGAAGCGTTCATTTCCAGTAACACTTTGAATTTTTAGGTATCACTCTGTTTTCTCCTATATTGATAGATGTATTTGGAACTCTAAATCCAACACGGTTTGTGCTAGCTTCTTGAAACTTGACACAGTAAAGTAGTTTCACGTTCTATCTCTACGTTTTGTTTCCTCTTGATGTAGCCCTAAGCAGTGACTGGCGAGAAACACTTTCATGGAAAGGGGTTGCCAAGCTTCCAAAAATTACGAATCTCCAGAAATCTCAGCCAATATTTTTTCACCCAAACTGGATGATACTTTCAGGTAATGATCAGTACACTAAGGCGACTTGGTTCCCCAAATTTCGTTCCTCTATGTTGAAGCGTTCATTTCCAGTAACAGTTTGAATTTTTAGGTATCACTCTGTTTTCTCCTATATTGATACATGTACTTGGAACTCTAAATCCAACACGGTTTGTGCTCGCTAATTGAAACTTGACACAGTAAAGTAGTTTCACGTTCTATCTCTATGTTTTGTTTCCTCTTGATGTAGCCCTGAGCACTGACAGGCGAGAAACACTTTCATGGAAAGGGGTTGCCAAGCTTCCAAAAATTACGAATCTCCAGAAATCTCAGCAAATATTTTTTCACCCAAACTGGATGATACTTTCAGGTAATGATCAGTACACGAAGGCGACTTGGTTCCCCAAATTGCGTTCTTCTATGTTGAAGCGTTCATTTCCAGTAACAGTTTGAATTTTTAGGTATCACTCTGTTTTCTCCTATATTGATACATATACTTGGAACTCTAAAACCAACACGGTTTGTGCTAGCTTCTTGAAACTTGACACAGTAAAGTAGTTTCACGTTCTATCTCTATGTTTTGTTTCCTCTTGATGTAGCCCTAAGCACTGACTGGCGAGAAACACTTTCATGGAAAGGGGTTTCCAAGCTTCCAAAAATTACGAATCTCCAGAAATCTCAGCAAATATTTTTTCACCCAAACTGGATGATACTTTCAGGTAATGATCAGTACACTAAGGCGACTTGGTTCCCCAAATTTCGTTCTTCTATGTTTAAGCATTCATTTCCAGTAACAGTTTGAATTTTTAGGTATCACTCTGTTTTCTCCTATATTGATAGATGTATTTGGAACTCTAAATCCAACACGGTTTGTGCTAGCTTCTTGAAACTTGACACAGTAAAGTAGTTTCACGTACTATCTCTATGTTTTGTTTCCTCTTGATGTAGCCCTAAGCAGTGACTGGCGAGAAACACTTTCAGGGAAAGGGGTTGCCAAGCTTCCAAAAATTACGAATCTCCAGAAATCTCAGCCAATATTTTTTCACCCAAACTGGATGATACTTTCAGGTAATGATCAGTACACTAAGGCGACTTGGTTCCCCAAATTTCGTTCTTCTATGTTGAAGCGTTCATTTCCAGTAACACTTTGAATTTTTAGGTATCACTCTGTTTTCTCCTATATTGATAGATGTATTTGGAACTCTAAATCCAACACGGTTTGTGCTAGCTTCTTGAAACTTGACACAGTAAAGTAGTTTCACGTTCTATCTCTACGTTTTGTTTCCTCTTGATGTAGCCCTAAGCAGTGACTGGCGAGAAACACTTTCATGGAAAGGGGTTGCCAAGCTTCCAAAAATTACGAATCTCCAGAAATCTCAGCCAATATTTTTTCACCCAAACTGGATGATACTTTCAGGTAATGATCAGTACACTAAGGCGACTTGGTTCCCCAAATTTCGTTCTTCTATGTTGAAGCGTTCATTTCCAGTAACAGTTTGAATTTTTAGGTATCACTCTGTTTTCTCCTATATTGATACATGTACTTGGAACTCTAAATCCAACACGGTTTGTGCTAGCTAATTGAAACTTGACACAGTAAAGTAGTTTCACGTTCTATCTCTATGTTTTGTTTCCTCTTGATGTAGCCCTGAGCACTGACAGGCGAGAAACACTTTCATGGAAAGGGGTTGCCAAGCTTCCAAAAATTACGAATCTCCAGAAATCTCAGCAAATATTTTTTCACCCAAACTGGATGATACTTTCAGGTAATGATCAGTACACGAAGGCGACTTGCTTCCCCAAATTTCGTTCTTCTATGTTGAAGCGTTCATTTCCAGTAACAGTTTGAATTTTTAGGTTTCACTCTGTTTTCTCCTATATTGATAGATGTATTTGGAACTCTGAATCCAACACGGTTTGTGCTAGCTTCTTGAAACTTGACACAGTAAAGTAGTTTCACGTTCTATCTCTATGTTTTGTTTCCTCTTGATATAGCCCTAATCAGTGACGGGCGAGAAACACTTTCATGGAAAAGGGTTTCCAAGCTCCCAAAAATTACGAATCTCCAGAAATCTCAGCCAATATTTTTTCACCCAAACTGGATGATACTTTCAGGTAATGATCAGTACACTAAGGCGACTTGGTTCCCCAAATTTCGTTCTTCTATGTTGAAGCGTTCATTTCCAGTAACACTTTGAATTTTTAGGTATCACTCTGTTTTCTCCTATATTGATAGATGTATTTGGAACTCTAAATCCAACACGGTTTGTGTTAGCTTCTTGAAACTTGACACAGTAAAGTAGTTTCACGTTCTATCTCTATGGGTTGTTTCCACTTGATGTAGCCCTAAGCACTGACTGGCGAGAAACACTTTCATGGAAAGGGGTTGCCAAGCTTCCAAAAATTACGAATCTCCAGAAATCTCAGCAAATATTTTTTCACCCAAACTGGATGATACTGTCAGGTAATGATCAGTACACTAAGGCGACTTGGTTCCCCAAATTTCGTTCTTCTATGTTGAAGCGTTCATTTCCAGTAACACTTTGAATTTTTAGGTATCACTCTGTTTTCTCCTATATTGATAGATGTATTTGGAACTCTAAATCCAACACGGTTTGTGCTAGCTTCTTGAAACTTGACACAGTAAAGTAGTTTCACGTTCTATCTCTATGTTTTGTTTCCACTTGATGTAACCCTAAGCAGTGACTGGCGAGAAACACTTTCATGGAAAGGGGTTGCCAAGCTTCCAAAAATTACGAATCTCCAGAAATCTCAGCAAATATTTTTTCACCCAAACTGGATGATACTTTCAGGTAATGATAAGTACACTAAGGCGACTTGGTTCCCCAAATTTCGTTCTTCTATGTTGAAGCGTTCATTTCCAGTAACAGTTTGAATTTTTAGGTATCACTCTGTTTTCTCCTATATTGATACATGTACTTGGAACTCTAAATCCAACACGGTTTGTGCTAGCTTCATGAAACTTGACACAGTAAAGTAGTTTCACGTTCTATCTCTATGGTTTGTTTCCTCTTGATGTAGCCCTAAGCACTGACTGGCGAGAAACACTTTCATGGAAAGGGGTTGCCAAGCTTCCAAAAATTACGAATCTCCAGAAATCTCAGCCAATATTTTTTCACCCAAACTGGATGATACTTTCAGGTAATGATCACTACACTAAGGCGACTTGGTTCCCCAAATTTCATTCTTCTACGTTGAAGCGTTCATTTCCAGTAACACTTTGAATTTTTAGGTATCACTCTGTTTTCTCCAATATTGATAGATGTATTTGGAACTCTAAATCCAACACGGTTTGTGCTAGCTTCTTGAAACTTGACACAGTAAAGTAGTTTCACGTTCTATCTCTATGGTTTGTTTCCTCTTGATGTAGCCCTAAGCACTGACTGGCGAGAAACACTTTCATGGAAAGGGGTTGCCAAGCTTCCAAAAATTACGAATCTCCAGAAATCTCAGCAAATATTTTTTCACCCAAACTGGATGATACTGTAAGGTAATGATCAGTACACTAAGGTGACTTGGTTCCCCAAATTTCGTTCTTCTATGTTGAAGCGTTCATTTCCAGTAACACTTTGAATTTTTAGGTATCACTCTGTTTTCTCCTATATTGATAGATGTATTGAAACTCTAAATCCAACAGGGTTTGTGCTAGCTTCTTGAATCTTGACACAGTAAAGTAGTTTCACGTTCTATCTCTATGTTTTGTTTCCACTTGATGTAGCTTTAAGCAGTGACTGGCGAGAAACACTTTCATGGAAAGGGGTTTCCAAGATTCCAAAAATTACGAACCTCCAGAAATCTCAGCCAATATTTTTTCACCCAAACTGGATGATACTTTCAGGTAATGATCAGTACACTAAGGCGACTTGGTTCCCCAAATTTCGTTCTTCTACGTTGAAGCGTTCATTTCCAGTAACACTTTGAATTTTTAGGTATCACTCTGATTTCTCCAATATTGATAGATGTATTTGGAACTCTAAATCCAACACGGTTTGTGCTAGCTTCTTGAAACTTGACACAGTAAAGTAGTTTCACGTTCTATCTCTATGGTTTGTTTCCTCTTGATGTAGCCCTAAGCACTGACTGGCGAGAAACACTTTCATGGAAAGGGGTTGCCAAGCTTCCAAAAATTACGAATCTCCAGAAATCTCAGCAAATATTTTTTCACCCAAACTGGATGATACTGTAAGGTAATGATCAGTACACTAAGGTGACTTGGTTCCCCAAATTTCGTTCTTCTATGTTGAAGCGTTCATTTCCAGTAACACTTTGAATTTTTAGGTATCACTCTGTTTTCTCCTATATTGATAGATGTATTGAAACTCTAAATCCAACAGGGTTTGTGCTAGCTTCTTGAATCTTGACACAGTAAAGTAGTTTCACGTACTATCTCTATGTTTTGTTTCCTCTTGATGTAGCCCTAAGCAGTGACTGGCGAGAAACACTTTCAGGGAAAGGGGTTGCCAAGCTTCCAAAAATTACGAATCTCCAGAAATCTCAGCCAATATTTTTTCACCCAAACTGGATGATACTTTCAGGTAATGATCAGTACACTAAGGCGACTTGGTTCCCCAAATTTCGTTCTTCTATGTTGAAGCGTTCATTTCCAGTAACACTTTGAATTTTTAGGTATCACTCTGTTTTCTCCTATATTGATAGATGTATTTGGAACTCTAAATCCAACACGGTTTGTGCTAGCTTCTTGAAACTTGACACAGTAAAGTAGTTTCACGTTCTATCTCTACGTTTTGTTTCCTCTTGATGTAGCCCTAAGCAGTGACTGGCGAGAAACACTTTCATGGAAAGGGGTTGCCAAGCTTCCAAAAATTACGAATCTCCAGAAATCTCAGCCAATATTTTTTCACCCAAACTGGATGATACTTTCAGGTAATGATCAGTACACTAAGGCGACTTGGTTCCCCAAATTTCGTTCTTCTATGTTGAAGCGTTCATTTCCAGTAACAGTTTGAATTTTTAGGTATCACTCTGTTTTCTCCTATATTGATACATGTACTTGGAACTCTAAATCCAACACGGTTTGTGCTAGCTAATTGAAACTTGACACAGTAAAGTAGTTTCACGTTCTATCTCTATGTTTTGTTTCCTCTTGATGTAGCCCTGAGCACTGACAGGCGAGAAACACTTTCATGGAAAGGGGTTGCCAAGCTTCCAAAAATTACGAATCTCCAGAAATCTCAGCCAATATTTTTTCACCCAAACTGGATGACACTTTCAGGTAATTATCAGTACACGAAGGCGACTTGCTTCCCCAAATTTCGTTCTTCTATGTTGAAGCGTTCATTTCCAGTAACAGTTTGAATTTTTAGGTTTCACTCTGTTTTCTCCTATATTGATAGATGTATTTGGAACTCTGAATCCAACACGGTTTGTGCTAGCTTCTTGAAACTTGACACAGTAAAGTAGTTTCACGTTCTATCTCTATGTTTTGTTTCCTCTTGATATAGCCCTAATCAGTGACGGGCGAGAAACACTTTCATGGAAAAGGGTTTCCAAGCTCCCAAAAATTACGAATCTCCAGAAATCTCAGCCAATATTTTTTCACCCAAACTGGATGATACTTTCAGGTAATGATCAGTACACTAAGGCGACTTGGTTCCCCAAATTTCGTTCTTCTATGTTGAAGCGTTCATTTCCAGTAACACTTTGAATTTTTAGGTATCACTCTGTTTTCTCCTATATTGATAGATGTATTTGGAACTCTAAATCCAACACGGTTTGTGTTAGCTTCTTGAAACTTGACACAGTAAAGTAGTTTCACGTTCTATCTCTATGGGTTGTTTCCACTTGATGTAGCCCTAAGCACTGACTGGCGAGAAACACTTTCATGGAAAGGGGTTGCCAAGCTTCCAAAAATTACGAATCTCCAGAAATCTCAGCAAATATTTTTTCACCCAAACTGGATGATACTGTCAGGTAATGATCAGTACACTAAGGCGACTTGGTTCCCCAAATTTCGTTCTTCTATGTTGAAGCGTTCATTTCCAGTAACACTTTGAATTTTTAGGTATCACTCTGTTTTCTCCTATATTGATAGATGTATTTGGAACTCTAAATCCAACACGGTTTGTGCTAGCTTCTTGAAACTTGACACAGTAAAGTAGTTTCACGTTCTATCTCTATGTTTTGTTTCCACTTGATGTAACCCTAAGCAGTGACTGGCGAGAAACACTTTCATGGAAAGGGGTTGCCAAGCTTCCAAAAATTACGAATCTCCAGAAATCTCAGCAAATATTTTTTCACCCAAACTGGATGATACTTTCAGGTAATGATAAGTACACTAAGGCGACTTGGTTCCCCAAATTTCGTTCTTCTATGTTGAAGCGTTCATTTCCAGTAACAGTTTGAATTTTTAGGTATCACTCTGTTTTCTCCTATATTGATACATGTACTTGGAACTCTAAATCCAACACGGTTTGTGCTAGCTTCATGAAACTTGACACAGTAAAGTAGTTTCACGTTCTATCTCTATGGTTTGTTTCCTCTTGATGTAGCCCTAAGCACTGACTGGCGAGAAACACTTTCATGGAAAGGGGTTGCCAAGCTTCCAAAAATTACGAATCTCCAGAAATCTCAGCCAATATTTTTTCACCCAAACTGGATGATACTTTCAGGTAATGATCACTACACTAAGGCGACTTGGTTCCCCAAATTTCATTCTTCTACGTTGAAGCGTTCATTTCCAGTAACACTTTGAATTTTTAGGTATCACTCTGTTTTCTCCAATATTGATAGATGTATTTGGAACTCTAAATCCAACACGGTTTGTGCTAGCTTCTTGAAACTTGACACAGTAAAGTAGTTTCACGTTCTATCTCTATGGTTTGTTTCCTCTTGATGTAGCCCTAAGCACTGACTGGCGAGAAACACTTTCATGGAAAGGGGTTGCCAAGCTTCCAAAAATTACGAATCTCCAGAAATCTCAGCAAATATTTTTTCACCCAAACTGGATGATACTGTAAGGTAATGATCAGTACACTAAGGTGACTTGGTTCCCCAAATTTCGTTCTTCTATGTTGAAGCGTTCATTTCCAGTAACACTTTGAATTTTTAGGTATCACTCTGTTTTCTCCTATATTGATAGATGTATTGAAACTCTAAATCCAACAGGGTTTGTGCTAGCTTCTTGAATCTTGACACAGTAAAGTAGTTTCACGTTCTATCTCTATGTTTTGTTTCCACTTGATGTAGCTTTAAGCAGTGACTGGCGAGAAACACTTTCATGGAAAGGGGTTTCCAAGATTCCAAAAATTACGAACCTCCAGAAATCTCAGCCAATATTTTTTCACCCAAACTGGATGATACTTTCAGGTAATGATCAGTACACTAAGGCGACTTGGTTCCCCAAATTTCGTTCTTCTACGTTGAAGCGTTCATTTCCAGTAACACTTTGAATTTTTAGGTATCACTCTGATTTCTCCAATATTGATAGATGTATTTGGAACTCTAAATCCAACACGGTTTGTGCTAGCTTCTTGAAACTTGACACAGTAAAGTAGTTTCACGTTCTATCTCTATGGTTTGTTTCCTCTTGATGTAGCCCTAAGCACTGACTGGCGAGAAACACTTTCATGGAAAGGGGTTGCCAAGCTTCCAAAAATTACGAATCTCCAGAAATCTCAGCAAATATTTTTTCACCCAAACTGGATGATACTGTAAGGTAATGATCAGTACACTAAGGTGACTTGGTTCCCCAAATTTCGTTCTTCTATGTTGAAGCGTTCATTTCCAGTAACACTTTGAATTTTTAGGTATCACTCTGTTTTCTCCTATATTGATAGATGTATTGAAACTCTAAATCCAACAGGGTTTGTGCTAGCTTCTTGAATCTTGACACAGTAAAGTAGTTTCACGTTCTATCTCTATGTTTTGTTTCCACTTGATGTAGCTTTAAGCAGTGACTGGCGAGAAACACTTTCATGGAAAGGGGTTGCCAAGCTTCCAAAAATTACGAATCTCCAGAAATCTCAGCAAATATTTTTTCACCCAAACTGGATGATACATTCAGGTAATGATCAGTACACTAAGGCGACTTGGTTCCCCAAATTTCGTTCTTCTATGTTGAAGCGTTCATTTCCAGTAACAGTTTGAATTTTTAGGTATCACTCTGTTTTCTCCTATATTGATACATATACTTGGAACTCTAAATCTAACACGGTTTGTGCTAGCTTCTTGAAACTTGACACAGTAAAGTAGTTTCACGTTCTATCTCTATGTTTTGTTTCCTCTTGATGTAGCCCTAAGCACTGACTGGCGAGAAACACTTTCATGGAAAGGTGTTGCCAAGCTTCCAAAAATTACGAATCTCCAGAAATCTCAGCAAATATTTTTTCACCCAAACTGGATGATACTTTCAGGTAACGATCAGTACACGAAGGCGACTTGGTTCCCCAAATTTTGTTCTTCTATGTTGAAGCGTTCATTTCCAGTAACACTTTGAATTTCTAGGTTTCACTCTGTTTTCTCCTATATTGATAGATGTATTTGGAACTCTAAATCCAACACGGTTTGTGCTAGCTTCTTGAAACTTGACACAGTAAAGTAGTTTCACGTTCTATCTCTATGTTTTGTTTCCTCTTGATATAGCCCTAATCAGTGACGGGCGAGAAACACTTTCATGGAAAGGGGTTGCCAAGCTTCCAAAAATTACGAATCTCCAGAAATCTCAGCAAATATTTTTTCACCCAAACTGGATGATACTGTCAGGTAATGATCAGTACACTAAGGCGACTTGGTTCCCCAAATTTCGTTCTTCTACGTTGAAGCGTTCATTTCCAGTAACACTTTGAATTTTTAGGTATCACTCTGTTTTCTCCTATATTGATAGATGTATTTGGAACTCTAAATCCAACACGGTTTGTGCTAGCTTCTTGAAACTTAACACAGAAAAGTAGTTTCACATTCTATCTCTATGTTTTGTTTCCTCTTGATGTAGCCCTAAGCAGTGACTGGCGAGAAACACTTTCATGGAAAGGGGTTGCCAAGCTTCCAAAAATTACGAATCTCCAGAAATCTCAGCAAATATTTTTTCACCCAAACTGGATGATACTTTCAGGTAATGATCAGTACACTAAGGCGACTTGGTTCCCCAAATTGCGTTCTTCTATGTTGAAGCGTTCATTTCCAGTAACAGTTTGAATTTTTAGGTATCACTCTGTTTTCTCCTATATTGATACATATACTTGGAACTCTAAAACCAACACGGTTTGTGCTAGCTTCTTGAAACTTGACACAGTAAAGTAGTTTCACGTTCTATCTCTATGTTTTGTTTCCTCTTGATGTAGCCCTAAGCACTGACTGGCGAGAAACACTTTTATGGAAAGGGGTTGCCAAGCTTCCAAAAATTACGAATCTCCAGAAATCTCAGCAAAAATTTTTTCACCCAAACTGGATGATACTTTCAGGTAACGATCAGTACACGAAGGCGACTTGGTTCCCCAAATTTTGTTCTTCTATGTTGAAGCGTTCATTTCCAGTAACACTTTGAATTTTTAGGTTTCACTCTGTTTTCTCCTATATTGATAGATGTATTTGGAACTCTAAATCCAACACGGTTTGTGCTAGCTTCTTGAAACTTGACACAGTAAAGTAGTTTCACGTTCTATCTCTATGTTTTGTTTCCTCTTGATGTAGCCCTAATCAGTGACGGGCGAGAAACACTTTCATGGAAAGGGGTTGCCAAGCTTCCAAAAATTACGAATCTCCAGAAATCTCAGCCAATATTTTTTCACCCAAACAGGATGATACTTTCAGGTAATGATCACTACACTAAGGCGACTTGGTTCCCCAAATTTCGTTCTTCTATGTTGAAGCGTTCATTTCCAGTAACACTTTGAATTTTTAGGTATCACTCTGTTTTCTCCTATATCGATAGATGTATTTGGAACTCTAAATCCAACACGGTTTGTGCTAGCTTCTTGAAACTTGACACAGTAAAGTAGTTTCACGTTGTATCTCTATGTTTTGTTTCCTCTTGATGTAGCCCTAAGCACTGACTGGCGAGAAACACTTTCATGGAAAGGGGTTTCCAAGCTTCCAAAAATTACGAATCTCCAGAAATCTCAGCAAATATTTTTTCACCCAAACTGGATGATACTTTCAGGTAATGATCAGTACACTAAGGCGACTTGGTTCCCCAAATTTCGTTCTTCTATGTTGAAGCGTTCATTTCCAGTAACACTTTGAATTTTTAGGTATCACTCTGTTTTCTCCTATATTGATAGATGTATTTGGAACTCTAAATCCAACACGGTTTGTGCTAGATTCTTGAAACTTGACACAGTAAAGTAGTTTCACGTACTATCTCTATGTTTTGTTTCCTCTTGATGTAGCCCTAAGCAGTGACTGGCGAGAAACACTTTCAGGGAAAGGGGTTGCCAAGCTTCCAAAAATTACGAATCTCCAGAAATCTCAGCCAATATTTTTTCACCCAAACTGGATGATACTTTCAGGTAATGATCAGTACACTAAGGCGACTTGGTTCCCCAAATTTCGTTCTTCTATGTTGAAGCGTTCATTTCCAGTAACACTTTGAATTTTTAGGTATCACTCTGTTTTCTCCTATATTGATAGATGTATTTGGAACTCTAAATCCAACACGGTTTGTGCTAGCTTCTTGAAACTTGACACAGTAAAGTAGTTTCACGTTCTATCTCTACGTTTTGTTTCCTCTTGATGTAGCCCTAAGCAGTGACTGGCGAGAAACACTTTCATGGAAAGGGGTTGCCAAGCTTCCAAAAATTACGAATCTCCAGAAATCTCAGCCAATATTTTTTCACCCAAACTGGATGATACTTTCAGGTAATGATCACTACACTAAGGCGACTTGGTTCCCCAAATTTCGTTCTTCTATGTTGAAGCGTTCATTTCCAGTAACACTTTGAATTTTTAGGTATCACTCTGTTTTCTCCTATATTGATACATGTACTTGGAACTCTAAATCCAACACGGTTTGTGCTAGCTTCTTGAAACTTGACACAGTAAAGTAGTTTCACGTTCTATCTCTACGTTTTGTTTCCTCTTGATGTAGCCCTGAGCACTGACAGGCGAGAAACACTTTCATGGAAAGGGGTTGCCAAGCTTCCAAAAATTACGAATCTCCAGAAATCTCAGCCAATATTTTTTCACCCAAACTGGATGATACTTTCAGGTAATGATCAGTACACTAAGGCGACTTGGTTCCCCAAATTTCGTTCTTCTATGTTGAAGCGTTCATTTCCAGTAACAGTTTGAATTTTTAGGTTTCACTCTGTTTTCTCCTATATTGATAGATGTATTTGGAACTCTAAATCCAACACGGTTTGTGCTAGCTAATTGAAACTTGACACAGTAAAGTAGTTTCACGTTCTATCTCTATGTTTTGTTTCCTCTTGATGTAGCCCTGAGCACTGACAGGCGAGAAACACTTTCATGGAAAGGGGTTGCCAAGCTTCCAAAAATTACGAATCTCCAGAAATCTCAGCAAATATTTTTTCACCCAAACTGGATGATACTTTCAGGTAATGATCAGTACACGAAGGCGACTTGCTTCCCCAAATTTCGTTCTTCTATGTTGAAGCGTTCATTTCCAGTAACAGTTTGAATTTTTAGGTTTCACTCTGTTTTCTCCTATATTGATAGATGTATTTGGAACTCTGAATCCAACACGGTTTGTGCTAGCTTCTTGAAACTTGACACAGTAAAGTAGTTTCACGTTCTATCTCTATGTTTTGTTTCCTCTTGATATAGCCCTAATCAGTGACGGGCGAGAAACACTTTCATGGAAAAGGGTTTCCAAGCTCCCAAAAATTACGAATCTCCAGAAATCTCAGCCAATATTTTTTCACCCAAACTGGATGATACTTTCAGGTAATGATCAGTACACTAAGGCGACTTGGTTCCCCAAATTTCGTTCTTCTATGTTGAAGCGTTCATTTCCAGTAACACTTTGAATTTTTAGGTATAACTCTGTTTTCTCCTATATTGATAGATGTATTTGGAACTCTAAATCCAACACGGTTTGTGTTAGCTTCTTGAAACTTGACACAGTAAAGTAGTTTCACGTTCTATCTCTATGGGTTGTTTCCACTTGATGTAGCCCTAAGCACTGACTGGCGAGAAACACTTTCATGGAAAGGGGTTGCCAAGCTTCCAAAAATTACGAATCTCCAGAAATCTCAGCAAATATTTTTTCACCCAAACTGGATGATACTGTCAGGTAATGATCAGTACACTAAGGCGACTTGGTTCCCCAAATTTCGTTCTTCTATGTTGAAGCGTTCATTTCCAGTAACACTTTGAATTTTTAGGTATCACTCTGTTTTCTCCTATATTGATAGATGTATTTGGAACTCTAAATCCAACACGGTTTGTGCTAGCTTCTTGAAACTTGACACAGTAAAGTAGTTTCACGTTCTATCTCTATGTTTTGTTTCCACTTGATGTAACCCTAAGCAGTGACTGGCGAGAAACACTTTCATGGAAAGGGGTTGCCAAGCTTCCAAAAATTACGAATCTCCAGAAATCTCAGCAAATATTTTTTCACCCAAACTGGATGATACTTTCAGGTAATGATAAGTACACTAAGGCGACTTGGTTCCCCAAATTTCGTTCTTCTACGTTGAAGCGTTCATTTCCAGTAACAGTTTGAATTTTTAGGTATCACTCTGTTTTCTCCTATATTGATACATGTACTTGGAACTCTAAATCCAACACGGTTTGTGCTAGCTTCATGAAACTTGACACAGTAAAGTAGTTTCACGTTCTATCTCTATGGTTTGTTTCCTCTTGATGTAGCCCTAAGCACTGACTGGCGAGAAACACTTTCATGGAAAGGGGTTTCCAAGCTTCCAAAAATTACGAATCTCCAGAAATCTCAGCCAATATTTTTTCACCCAAACTGGATGATACTTTCAGGTAATGATCAGTACACTAAGGCGACTTGGTTCCCCAAATTTCATTCTTCTACGTTGAAGCGTTCATTTCCAGTAACACTTTGAATTTTTAGGTATCACTCTGTTTTCTCCAATATTGATAGATGTATTTGGAACTCTAAATCCAACACGGTTTGTGCTAGCTAATTGAAACTTGACACAGTAAAGTAGTTTCACGTTCTATCTCTATGGTTTGTTTCCTCTTGATGTAGCCCTAAGCACTGACTGGCGAGAAACACTTTCATGGAAAGGGGTTGCCAAGCTTCCAAAAATTACGAATCTCCAGAAATCTCAGCAAATATTTTTTCACCCAAACTGGATGATACTGTAAGGTAATGATCAGTACACTAAGGTGATTTGGTTCCCCAAATTTCGTTCTTCTATGTTGAAGCGTTCATTTCCAGTAACACTTTGAATTTTTAGGTATCACTCTGTTTTCTCCTATATTGATAGATGTATTGAAACTCTAAATCCAACAGGGTTTGTGCTAGCTTCTTGAATCTTGACACAGTAAAGTAGTTTCACGTTCTATCTCTATGTTTTGTTTCCACTTGATGTAGCTTTAAGCAGTGACTGGCGAGAAACACTTTCATGGAAAGGGGTTGCCAAGATTCCAAAAATTACGAACCTCCAGAAATCTCAGCCAATATTTTTTCACCCAAACTGGATGATACTTTCAGGTAATGATCAGTACACTAAGGCGACTTGGTTCCCCAAATTTCGTTCTTCTACGTTGAAGCGTTCATTTCCAGTAACACTTTGAATTTTTAGGTATCACTCTGATTTCTCCAATATTGATAGATGTATTTGGAACTCTAAATCCAACACGGTTTGTGCTAGCTTCTTGAAACTTGACACAGTAAAGTAGTTTCACGTTCTATCTCTATGGTTTGTTTCCTCTTGATGTAGCCCTAAGCACTGACTGGCGAGAAACACTTTCATGGAAAGGGGTTGCCAAGCTTCCAAAAATTACGAATCTCCAGAAATCTCAGCAAATATTTTTTCACCCAAACTGGATGATACTGTAAGGTAATGATCAGTACACTAAGGTGACTTGGTTCCCCAAATTTCGTTCTTCTATGTTGAAGCGTTCATTTCCAGTAACACTTTGAATTTTTAGGTATCACTCTGTTTTCTCCTATATTGATAGATGTATTGAAACTCTAAATCCAACAGGGTTTGTGCTAGCTTCTTGAATCTTGACACAGTAAAGTAGTTTCACGTTCTATCTCTATGTTTTGTTTCCACTTGATGTAGCTTTAAGCAGTGACTGGCGAGAAACACTTTCATGGAAAGGGGTTTCCAAGCTTCCAAAAATTACGAATCTCCAGAAATCTCAGCAAATATTTTTTCACCCAAACTGGATGATACTTTCAGGTAATGATCAGTACACTAAGGCGACTTGGTTCCCCAAATTTCGTTCTTCTATGTTGAAGCGTTCATTTCCAGTAACAGTTTGAATTTTTAGGTATCACTCTGTTTTCTCCTGTATTGATAGATGTATTTGGAACTCTAAATCCAACACGGTTTGTGCTAGCTTCTTGAAACTTGACACAGTAAAGTAGTTTCACGTTCTATCTCTATGTTTTGTTTCCTCTTGATATAGCCCTAATCAGTGACGGGCGAGAAACACTTTCATGGAAAGGGGTTGCCAAGCTTCCAAAAATTACGAATCTCCAGAAATCTCAGCCAATATTTTTTCACCCAAACTGGATGATACTTTCAGGTAATGATCAGTACACTAAGGCGACTTGGTTCCCCAAATTTCGTTCTTCTATGTTGAAGCGTTCATTTCCAGTAACACTTTGAATTTTTAGGTATCACTCTGTTTTCTCCTATATCGATAGATGTATTTGGAACTCTAAATCCAACACGGTTTGTGCTAGCTTCTTGAAACTTGACACAGTAAAGTAGTTTCACGTTGTATCTCTATGTTTTGTTTCCTCTTGATGTAGCCCTAAGCACTGACTGGCGAGAAACACTTTCATGGAAAGGGGTTTCCAAGCTTCCAAAAATTACGAATCTCCAGAAATCTCAGCAAATATTTTTTCACCCAAACTGGATGATACTTTCAGGTAACGATCAGTACACGAAGGCGACTTGGTTCCCCAAATTTTGTTCTTCTATGTTGAAGCGTTCATTTCCAGTAACACTTTGAATTTCTAGGTTTCACTCTGTTTTCTCCTATATTGATAGATGTATTTGGAACTCTAAATCCAACACGGTTTGTGCTAGCTTCTTGAAACTTGACACAGTAAAGTAGTTTCACGTTCTATCTCTATGTTTTGTTTCCTCTTGATATAGCCCTAATCAGTGACGGGCGAGAAACACTTTCATGGAAAGGGGTTGCCAAGCTTCCAAAAATTACGAATCTCCAGAAATCTCAGCAAATATTTTTTCACCCAAACTGGATGATACTGTCAGGTAATGATCAGTACACTAAGGCGACTTGGTTCCCCAAATTTCGTTCTTCTACGTTGAAGCGTTCATTTCCAGTAACACTTTGAATTTTTAGGTATCACTCTGTTTTCTCCTATATCGATAGATGTATTTGGAACTCTAAATCCAACACGGTTTGTGCTAGCTTCTTGAAACTTAACACAGAAAAGTAGTTTCACATTCTATCTCTATGTTTTGTTTCCTCTTGATGTAGCCCTAAGCAGTGACTGGCGAGAAACACTTTCATGGAAAGGGGTTGCCAAGCTTCCAAAAATTACGAATCTCCAGAAATCTCAGCAAATATTTTTTCACCCAAACTGGATGATACTTTCAGGTAATGATCAGTACACTAAGGCGACTTGGTTCCCCAAATTGCGTTCTTCTATGTTGAAGCGTTCATTTCCAGTAACAGTTTGAATTTTTAGGTATCACTCTGTTTTCTCCTATATTGATACATGTACTTGGAACTCTAAAACCAACACGGTTTGTGCTAGCTTCTTGAAACTTGACACAGTAAAGTAGTTTCACGTTCTATCTCTATGTTTTGTTTCCTCTTGATGTAGCCCTAAGCACTGACTGGCGAGAAACACTTTTATGGAAAGGGGTTGCCAAGCTTCCAAAAATTACGAATCTCCAGAAATCTCAGCAAAAATTTTTTCACCCAAACTGGATGATACTTTCAGGTAACGATCAGTACACGAAGGCGACTTGGTTCCCCAAATTTTGTTCTTCTATGTTGAAGCGTTCATTTCCAGTAACACTTTGAATTTTTAGGTTTCACTCTGTTTTCTCCTATATTGATAGATGTATTTGGAACTCTAAATCCAACACGGTTTGTGCTAGCTTCTTGAAACTTGACACAGTAAAGTAGTTTCACGTTCTATCTCTATGTTTTGTTTCCTCTTGATGTAGCCCTAATCAGTGACGGGCGAGAAACACTTTCATGGAAAGGGGTTGCCAAGCTTCCAAAAATTACGAATCTCCAGAAATCTCAGCCAATATTTTTTCACCCAAACAGGATGATACTTTCAGGTAATGATCAGTACACTAAGGCGACTTGGTTCCCCAAATTTCGTTCTTCTATGTTGAAGCGTTCATTTCCAGTAACACTTTGAATTTTTAGGTATCACTCTGTTTTCTCCTATATCGATAGATGTATTTGGAACTCTAAATCCAACACGGTTTGTGCTAGCTTCTTGAAACTTGACACAGTAAAGTAGTTTCACGTTGTATCTCTATGTTTTGTTTCCTCTTGATGTAGCCCTAAGCACTGACTGGCGAGAAACACTTTCATGGAAAGGGGTTTCCAAGCTTCCAAAAATTACGAATCTCCAGAAATCTCAGCAAATATTTTTTCACCCAAACTGGATGATACTTTCAGGTAATGATCAGTACACTAAGGCGACTTGGTTCCCCAAATTTCGTTCTTCTATGTTGAAGCGTTCATTTCCAGTAACACTTTGAATTTTTAGGTATCACTCTGTTTTCTCCTATATTGATAGATGTATTTGGAACTCTAAATCCAACACGGTTTGTGCTAGATTCTTGAAACTTGACACAGTAAAGTAGTTTCACGTACTATCTCTATGTTTTGTTTCCTCTTGATGTAGCCCTAAGCAGTGACTGGCGAGAAACACTTTCAGGGAAAGGGGTTGCCAAGCTTCCAAAAATTACGAATCTCCAGAAATCTCAGCCAATATTTTTTCACCCAAACTGGATGATACTTTCAGGTAATGATCAGTACACTAAGGCGACTTGGTTCCCCAAATTTCGTTCTTCTATGTTGAAGCGTTCATTTCCAGTAACACTTTGAATTTTTAGGTATCACTCTGTTTTCTCCTATATTGATAGATGTATTTGGAACTCTAAATCCAACACGGTTTGTGCTAGCTTCTTGAAACTTGACACAGTAAAGTAGTTTCACGTTCTATCTCTACGTTTTGTTTCCTCTTGATGTAGCCCTAAGCAGTGACTGGCGAGAAACACTTTCATGGAAAGGGGTTGCCAAGCTTCCAAAAATTACGAATCTCCAGAAATCTCAGCCAATATTTTTTCACCCAAACTGGATGATACTTTCAGGTAATGATCACTACACTAAGGCGACTTGGTTCCCCAAATTTCGTTCTTCTATGTTGAAGCGTTCATTTCCAGTAACACTTTGAATTTTTAGGTATCACTCTGTTTTCTCCTATATTGATACATGTACTTGGAACTCTAAATCCAACACGGTTTGTGCTAGCTTCTTGAAACTTGACACAGTAAAGTAGTTTCACGTTCTATCTCTACGTTTTGTTTCCTCTTGATGTAGCCCTGAGCACTGACAGGCGAGAAACACTTTCATGGAAAGGGGTTGCCAAGCTTCCAAAAATTACGAATCTCCAGAAATCTCAGCCAATATTTTTTCACCCAAACTGGATGATACTTTCAGGTAATGATCAGTACACTAAGGCGACTTGGTTCCCCAAATTTCGTTCTTCTATGTTGAAGCGTTCATTTCCAGTAACAGTTTGAATTTTTAGGTTTCACTCTGTTTTCTCCTATATTGATAGATGTATTTGGAACTCTAAATCCAACACGGTTTGTGCTAGCTAATTGAAACTTGACACAGTAAAGTAGTTTCACGTTCTATCTCTATGTTTTGTTTCCTCTTGATGTAGCCCTGAGCACTGACAGACGAGAAACACTTTCATGGAAAGGGGTTGCCAAGCTTCCAAAAATTACGAATCTCCAGAAATCTCAGCAAATATTTTTTCACCCAAACTGGATGATACTTTCAGGTAATGATCAGTACACGAAGGCGACTTGCTTCCCCAAATTTCGTTCTTCTATGTTGAAGCGTTCATTTCCAGTAACAGTTTGAATTTTTAGGTTTCACTCTGTTTTCTCCTATATTGATAGATGTATTTGGAACTCTGAATCCAACACGGTTTGTGCTAGCTTCTTGAAACTTGACACAGTAAAGTAGTTTCACGTTCTATCTCTATGTTTTGTTTCCTCTTGATATAGCCCTAATCAGTGACGGGCGAGAAACACTTTCATGGAAAAGGGTTTCCAAGCTCCCAAAAATTACGAATCTCCAGAAATCTCAGCCAATATTTTTTCACCCAAACTGGATGATACTTTCAGGTAATGATCAGTACACTAAGGCGACTTGGTTCCCCAAATTTCGTTCTTCTATGTTGAAGCGTTCATTTCCAGTAACACTTTGAATTTTTAGGTATAACTCTGTTTTCTCCTATATTGATAGATGTATTTGGAACTCTAAATCCAACACGGTTTGTGTTAGCTTCTTGAAACTTGACACAGTAAAGTAGTTTCACGTTCTATCTCTATGGGTTGTTTCCACTTGATGTAGCCCTAAGCACTGACTGGCGAGAAACACTTTCATGGAAAGGGGTTGCCAAGCTTCCAAAAATTACGAATCTCCAGAAATCTCAGCAAATATTTTTTCACCCAAACTGGATGATACTGTCAGGTAATGATCAGTACACTAAGGCGACTTGGTTCCCCAAATTTCGTTCTTCTATGTTGAAGCGTTCATTTCCAGTAACACTTTGAATTTTTAGGTATCACTCTGTTTTCTCCTATATTGATAGATGTATTTGGAACTCTAAATCCAACACGGTTTGTGCTAGCTTCTTGAAACTTGACACAGTAAAGTAGTTTCACGTTCTATCTCTATGTTTTGTTTCCACTTGATGTAACCCTAAGCAGTGACTGGCGAGAAACACTTTCATGGAAAGGGGTTGCCAAGCTTCCAAAAATTACGAATCTCCAGAAATCTCAGCAAATATTTTTTCACCCAAACTGGATGATACTTTCAGGTAATGATAAGTACACTAAGGCGACTTGGTTCCCCAAATTTCGTTCTTCTACGTTGAAGCGTTCATTTCCAGTAACAGTTTGAATTTTTAGGTATCACTCTGTTTTCTCCTATATTGATACATGTACTTGGAACTCTAAATCCAACACGGTTTGTGCTAGCTTCATGAAACTTGACACAGTAAAGTAGTTTCACGTTCTATCTCTATGGTTTGTTTCCTCTTGATGTAGCCCTAAGCACTGACTGGCGAGAAACACTTTCATGGAAAGGGGTTTCCAAGCTTCCAATAATTACGAATCTCCAGAAATCTCAGCCAATATTTTTTCACCCAAACTGGATGATACTTTCAGGTAATGATCAGTACACTAAGGCGACTTGGTTCCCCAAATTTCATTCTTCTACGTTGAAGCGTTCATTTCCAGTAACACTTTGAATTTTTAGGTATCACTCTGTTTTCTCCAATATTGATAGATGTATTTGGAACTCTAAATCCAACACGGTTTGTGCTAGCTTCTTGAAACTTGACACAGTAAAGTAGTTTCACGTTCTATCTCTATGGTTTGTTTCCTCTTGATGTAGCCCTAAGCACTGACTGGCGAGAAACACTTTCATGGAAAGGGGTTGCCAAGCTTCCAAAAATTACGAATCTCCAGAAATCTCAGCAAATATTTTTTCACCCAAACTGGATGATACTGTAAGGTAATGATCAGTACACTAAGGTGATTTGGTTCCCCAAATTTCGTTCTTCTATGTTGAAGCGTTCATTTCCAGTAACACTTTGAATTTTTAGGTATCACTCTGTTTTCTCCTATATTGATAGATGTATTGAAACTCTAAATCCAACAGGGTTTGTGCTAGCTTCTTGAATCTTGACACAGTAAAGTAGTTTCACGTTCTATCTCTATGTTTTGTTTCCACTTGATGTAGCTTTAAGCAGTGACTGGCGAGAAACACTTTCATGGAAAGGGGTTGCCAAGATTCCAAAAATTACGAACCTCCAGAAATCTCAGCCAATATTTTTTCACCCAAACTGGATGATACTTTCAGGTAATGATCAGTACACTAAGGCGACTTGGTTCCCCAAATTTCGTTCTTCTACGTTGAAGCGTTCATTTCCAGTAACACTTTGAATTTTTAGGTATCACTCTGATTTCTCCAATATTGATAGATGTATTTGGAACTCTAAATCCAACAAGGTTTGTGCTAGCTTCTTGAAACTTGACACAGTAAAGTAGTTTCACGTTCTATCTCTATGGTTTGTTTCCTCTTGATGTAGCCCTAAGCACTGACTGGCGAGAAACACTTTCATGGAAAGGGGTTGCCAAGCTTCCAAAAATTACGAATCTCCAGAAATCTCAGCAAATATTTTTTCACCCAAACTGGATGATACTGTAAGGTAATGATCAGTACACTAAGGTGACTTGGTTCCCCAAATTTCGTTCTTCTATGTTGAAGCGTTCATTTCCAGTAACACTTTGAATTTTTAGGTATCACTCTGTTTTCTCCTATATTGATAGATGTATTGAAACTCTAAATCCAACAGGGTTTGTGCTAGCTTCTTGAATCTTGACACAGTAAAGTAGTTTCACGTTCTATCTCTATGTTTTGTTTCCACTTGATGTAGCTTTAAGCAGTGACTGGCGAGAAACACTTTCATGGAAAGGGGTTTCCAAGCTTCCAAAAATTACGAATCTCCAGAAATCTCAGCAAATATTTTTTCACCCAAACTGGATGATACTTTCAGGTAATGATCAGTACACTAAGGCGACTTGGTTCCCCAAATTTCGTTCTTCTATGTTGAAGCGTTCATTTCCAGTAACAGTTTGAATTTTTAGGTATCACTCTGTTTTCTCCTGTATTGATAGATGTATTTGGAACTCTAAATCCAACACGGTTTGTGCTAGCTTCTTGAAACTTGACACAGTAAAGTAGTTTCACGTTCTATCTCTATGTTTTGTTTCCTCTTGATATAGCCCTAATCAGTGACGGGCGAGAAACACTTTCATGGAAAGGGGTTGCCAAGCTTCCAAAAATTACGAATCTCCAGAAATCTCAGCCAATATTTTTTCACCCAAACTGGATGATACTTTCAGGTAATGATCAGTACACTAAGGCGACTTGGTTCCCCAAATTTCGTTCTTCTATGTTGAAGCGTTCATTTCCAGTAACACTTTGAATTTTTAGGTATCACTCTGTTTTCTCCTATATCGATAGATGTATTTGGAACTCTAAATCCAACACGGTTTGTGCTAGCTTCTTGAAACTTGACACAGTAAAGTAGTTTCACGTTGTATCTCTATGTTTTGTTTCCTCTTGATGTAGCCCTAAGCACTGACTGGCGAGAAACACTTTCATGGAAAGGGGTTTCCAAGCTTCCAAAAATTACGAATCTCCAGAAATCTCAGCCAATATTTTTTCACCCAAACTGGATGATACTTTCAGGTAATGATCAGTACACTAAGGCGACTTGGTTCCCCAAATTTCGTTCTTCTATGTTGAAGCGTTCATTTCCAGTAACACTTTGAATTTTTAGGTATCACTCTGTTTTCTCCTATATTGATAGATGTATTTGGAACTCTAAATCCAACACGGTTTGTGCTAGCTTCTTGAAACTTGACACAGTAAAGTAGTTTCACGTTCTATCTCTACGTTTTGTTTCCTCTTGATGTAGCCCTAAGCAGTGACTGGCGAGAAACACTTTCATGGAAAGGGGTTGCCAAGCTTCCAAAAATTACGAATCTCCAGAAATCTCAGCCAATATTTTTTCACCCAAACTGGATGATACTTTCAGGTAATGATCAGTACACTAAGGCGACTTGGTTCCCCAAATTTCGTTCTTCTTTGTTGAAGCGTTCATTTCCAGTAACACTTTGAATTTTTAGGTATCACTCTGTTTTCTCCTATATTGATAGATGTATTTGGAACTCTAAATCCAACACGGTTTGTGCTAGCTTCTTGAAACTTGACACAGTAAAGTAGTTTCACGTTCTATCTCTACGTTTTGTTTCCTCTTGATGTAGCCCTAAGCACTGACTGGCGAGAAACACTTTCATGGAAAGGGGTTGCCAAGCTTCCAAAAATTACGAATCTCCAGAAATCTCAGCCAATATTTTTTCACCCAAACTGGATGATACTTTCAGGTAATGATCAGTACACTAAGGCGACTTGGTTCCCCAAATTTCGTTCTTCTATGTTGAAGCGTTCATTTCCAGTAACACTTTGAATTTTTAGGTATCACTCTGTTTTCTCCTATATTGATAGATGTATTTGGAACTCTAAATCCAACACGGTTTGTGCTAGCTTCTTGAAACTTGACACAGTAAAGTAGTTTCACGTTCTATCTCTACGTTTTGTTTCCTCTTGATGTAGCCCTAAGCACTGACTGGTGAGAAACACTTTCATGGAAAGGGGTTGCCAAGCTTCCAAAAATTACGAATCTCCAGAAATCTCAGCCAATATTTTTTCACCCAAACTGGATGATACTTTCAGGTAATGATCAGTACACTAAGGCGACTTGGTTCCCCAAATTTCGTTCTTCTATGTTGAAGCGTTCATTTCCAGTAACAGTTTGAATTTTTAGGTATCACTCTGTTTTCTCCTATATTGATACATGTACTTGGAACTCTAAATCCAACACGGTTTGTGCTAGCTAATTGAAACTTGACACAGTAAAGTAGTTTCACGTTCTATCTCTATGTTTTGTTTCCTCTTGATGTAGCCCTGAGCACTGACTGGCGAGAAACACTTTCATGGAAAGGGGTTGCCAAGCTTCCAAAAATTACGAATCTCCAGAAATCTCAGCAAATATTTTTTCACCCAAACTGGATGATACTTTCAGGTAATGATCAGTACACGAAGGCGACTTGCTTCCCCAAATTTCGTTCTTCTATGTTGAAGCGTTCATTTCCAGTAACAGTTTGAATTTTTAGGTTTCACTCTGTTTTCTCCTATATTGATAGATGTATTTGGAACTCTGAATCCAACACGGTTTGTGCTAGCTTCTTGAAACTTGACACAGTAAAGTAGTTTCACGTTCTATCTCTATGGTTTGTTTCCTCTTGATATAGCCCTAATCAGTAACGGGCGAGAAACACTTTCATGGAAAGGGGTTTCCAAGCTCCCAAAAATTACGAATCTCCAGAAATCTCAGCCAATATTTTTTCACCCAAACTGGATGACACTTTCAGGTAATGATCAGTACACTAAGGCGACTTGGTTCCCCAAATTTCGTTCTTCTATGTTTAAGCGTTCATTTCCAGTAACACTTTGAATTTTTAGGTATCACTCTGTTTTCTCCTATATTGATAGATGTATTTGGAACTCTAAATCCAACACGGTTTGTGCTAGCTTCTTGAAACTTGACACAGTAAAGTAGTTTCACGTTCTATCTCTATGTTTTGTTTCCTCTTGATGTAGCCCTAAGCAGTGACTGGCGAGAAACACTTTCATGGAAAGGGGTTGCCAAGCTTCCAAAAATTACGAATCTCCAGAAACCTCAGCCAATATTTTTTCACCCAAACTGGATGACACTTTCAGGTAATGATCAGTACACTAAGGCGACTTGGTTCCCCAAATTTCGTTCTTCTATGTTGAAGCGTTCATTTCCAGTAACACTTTGAATTTTTAGGTATCACTCTGTTTTCTCCTATATTGATAGATGTATTTGGAACTCTAAATCCAACACGGTTTGTGCTAGCTTCTTGAATCTTGACAGTAAAGTAGTTTCACGTTCTATCTCTATGTTTTGTTTCCACTTGATGTAACCCTAAGCAGTGACTGGCGAGAAACACTTTCATGGAAAGGGGTTTCCAAGCTTCCAAAAATTACGAATCTCCAGAAATCTCAGCAAATATTTTTTCACCCAAACTGGATGATACTTTCAGGTAATGATCAGTACACTAAGGCGACTTGGTTCCCCAAATTTCGTTCTTCTATGTTGAAGCGTTCATTTCCAGTAACAGTTTGAATTTTTAGGTTTCACTCTGTTTTCTCCTATATTGATAGATGTATTTGGAACTCTGAATCCAACACGGTTTGTGTTAGCTTCTTGAAACTTGACACAGTAAAGTAGTTTCACGTTCTATCTCTATGGGTTGTTTCCTCTTGATGTAGCCCTAAGCACTGACTGGCGAGAAACACTTTCATGGAAAGGGGTTGCCAAGCTTCCAAAAATTACGAATCTCCAGAAATCTCAGCAAATATTTTTTCACCCAAACTGGATGACACTTTCAGGTAATGATCAGTACACTAAGGCGACTTGGTTCCCCAAATTTCGTTCTTCTATGTTTAAGCGTTCATTTCCAGTAACACTTTGAATTTTTAGGTATCACTCTGTTTTCTCCTATATTGATAGATGTATTTGGAACTCTAAATCCAACACGGTTTGTGCTAGCTTCTTGAAACTTGACACAGTAAAGTAGTTTCACGTTGTATCTCTATGTTTTGTTTCCTCTTGATGTAGCCCTAAGCAGTGACTGGCGAGAAACACTTTCATGGAAAGGGGTTGCCAAGCTTCCAAAAATTACGAATCTCCAGAAATCTCAGCAAATATTTTTTCACCCAAACTGGATGATACTTTCAGGTAATGATCAGTACACTAAGGCGACTTGGTTCCCCAAATTTCGTTCTTCTATGTTGAAGCGTTCATTTCCAGTAACAGTTTGAATTTTTAGGTATCACTCTGTTTTCTCCTATATTGATACATGTATTTGGAACTCTAAATCCAACACGGTTTGTGCTAGCTAATTGAAACTTGACACAGTAAAGTAGTTTCACGTTCTATCTCTATGTTTTGTTTCCTCTTGATGTAGCCCTGAGCACTGACTGGCGAGAAACACTTTCATGGAAAGGGGTTGCCAAGCTTCCAAAAATTACGAATCTCCAGAAATCTCAGCAAATATTTTTTCACCCAAACTGGATGATACTTTCAGGTAATGATCAGTACACTAAGGCGACTTGGTTCCCCAAATTTCGTTCTTCTATGTTGAAGCGTTCATTTCCAGTAACAGTTTGAATTTTTAGGTTTCACGCTGTTTTCTCCTATATTGATAGATGTATTTGGAACTCTGAATCCAACACGGTTTGTGCTAGCTTCTTGAAACTTGACACAGTAAAGTAGTTTCACGTTCTATCTCTATGTTTTGTTTCCTCTTGATATAGCCCTAATCAGTGACGGGCGAGAAACACTTTCATGGAAAGGGGTTTCCAAGCTTCCAAAAATTACGAATCTCCAGAAATCTCAGCCAATATTTTTTCACCCAAACTGGATGATACTTTCAGGTAATGATCAGTACACTAAGGCGACTTGGTTCCCCAAATTTCGTTCTTCTATGTTGAAGCGTTCATTTCCAGTAACACTTTGAATTTTTAGGTATCACTCTGTTTTCTCCTATATTGATAGATGTATTTGGAACTCTAAATCCAACACGGTTTGTGTTAGCTTCTTGAAACTTGACACAGTAAAGTAGTTTCACGTTCTATCTCTATGGGTTGTTTCCTCTTGATGTAGCCCTAAGCACTGACTGGCGAGAAACACTTTCATGGAAAGGGGTTGCCAAGCTTCCAAAAATTACGAATCTCCAGAAATCTCAGCAAATATTTTTTCACCCAAACTGGATGATACTGTCAGGTAATGATCAGTACACTAAGGCGACTTGGTTCCCCAAATTTCGTTCTTCTATGTTGAAGCGTTCATTTCCAGTAACACTTTGAATTTTTAGGTATCACTCTGTTTTCTCCTATATTGATAGATGTATTTGGAACTCTAAATCCAACACGGTTTGTGCTAGCTTCTTGAATCTTGACAGTAAAGTAGTTTCACGTTCTATCTCTATGTTTTGTTTCCACTTGATGTATCCCTAAGCAGTGACTGGCGAGAAACACTTTCATGGAAAGGGGTTTCCAAGCTTCCAAAAATTACGAATCTCCAGAAATCTCAGCAAATATTTTTTCACCCAAACTGGATGATACTTTCAGGTAATGATCAGTACACTAAGGCGACTTGGTTCCCCAAATTTCGTTCTTCTATGTTGAAGCGTTCATTTCCAGTAACAGTTTGAATTTTTAGGTATCACTCTGTTTTCTCCTATATTGATACATGTACTTGGAACTCTAAATCCAACACGGTTTGTGCTAGCTTCATGAAACTTGACACAGTAAAGTAGTTTCACGTTCTATCTCTATGGTTTGTTTCCTCTTGATATAGCCCTAATCAGTGACGGGCGAGAAACACTTTCATGGAAAGGGGTTGCCAAGCTTCCAAAAATTACGAATCTCCAGAAATCTCAGCCAATATTTTTTCACCCAAACTGGATGATACTTTCAGGTAATGATCAGTACACTAAGGCGACTTGGTTCCCCAAATTTCGTTCTTCTACGTTGAAGCGTTCATTTCCAGTAACACTTTGAATTTTTAGGTATCACTCTGTTTTCTCCAATATTGATAGATGTATTTGGAACTCTAAATCCAACACGGTTTGTGCTAGTTCTTGAAACTTGACACAGTAAAGTAGTTTCACGTTCTATCTCTATGGTTTGTTTCCTCTTGATGTAGCCCTAAGCACTGACTGGCGAGAAACACTTTCATGGAAAGGGGTTGCCAAGCTTCCAAAAATTACGAATCTCCAGAAATCTCAGCAAATATTTTTTCACCCAAACTGGATGATACTGTAAGGTAATGATCAGTACACTAAGGTGACTTGGTTCCCCAAATTTCGTTCTTCTATGTTGAAGCGTTCATTTCCAGTAACACTTTGAATTTTTAGGTATCACTCTGTTTTCTCCTATATTGATAGATGTATTGAAACTCTAAATCCAACAGGGTTTGTGCTAGCTTCTTGAATCTTGACACAGTAAAGTAGTTTCACGTTCTATCTCTATGTTTTGTTTCCACTTGATGTAGCTTTAAGCAGTGACTGGCGAGAAACACTTTCATGGAAAGGGGTTTCCAAGATTCCAAAAATTACGAATCTCCAGAAATCTCAGCCAATATTTTTTCACCCAAACTGGATGATACTTTCAGGTAATGATCAGTACACTAAGGCGACTTGGTTCCCCAAATTTCGTTCTTCTATGTTGAAGCGTTCATTTCCAGTAACAGTTTGAATTTTTAGGTATCACTCTGTTTTCTCCTATATTGATACATGTACTTGGAACTCTAAATCCAACACGGTTTGTGCTAGCTTCATGAAACTTGACACAGTAAAGTAGTTTCACGTTCTATCTCTATGGTTTGTTTCGTCTTGATGTAGCCCTAAGCACTGACTGGCGAGAAACACTTTCAGGGAAAGGGGTTGCCAAGCTTCCAAAAATTACGAATCTCCAGAAATCTCAGCAAATATTTTTTCACCCAAACTGGATGATACTGTAAGGTAATGATCAGTACACTAAGGTGACTTGGTTCCCCAAATTTCGTTCTTCTATGTTGAAGCGTTCATTTCCAGTAACACTTTGAATTTTTAGGTATCACTCTGTTTTCTCCTATATTGATAGATGTATTGAAACTCTAAATCCAACAGGGTTTGTGCTAGCTTCTTGAATCTTGACACAGTAAAGTAGTTTCACGTTCTATCTCTATGTTTTGTTTCCACTTGATGTAGCTTTAAGCAGTGACTGGCGAGAAACACTTTCATGGAAAGGGGTTTCCAAGATTCCAAAAATTACGAATCTCCAGAAATCTCAGCCAATATTTTTTCACCCAAACTGGATGATACTTTCAGGTAATGATCAGTACACTAAGGCGACTTGGTTCCCCAAATTTCGTTCTTCTACGTTGAAGCGTGCATTTCCAGTAACACTTTGAATTTTTAGGTATCACTCTGTTTTCTCCTATATTGATAGATGTATTTGGAACTCTAAATCCAACACGGTTTGTGCTAGCTTCTTGAAACTTGACACAGTAAAGTAGTTTCACGTTCTATCTCTATGTTTTGTTTCCTCTTGATGTAGCCCTAAGCAGTGACTGGCAAGAAACACTTTCATGGAAAGGGGTTGCCAAGCTTCCAAAAATTACGAATCTCCAGAAATCTCAGCCAATATTTTTTCACCCAAACTGGATGATACTTTCAGGTAATGATCAGTACACTAAGGCGACTTGGTTCCCCAAATTTCGTTCTTCTACGTTGAAGCGTTCATTTCCAGTAACACTTTGAATTTTTAGGTATCACTCTGTTTTCTCCTATATTGATAGATGTATTTGGAACTCTAAATCCAACACGGTTTGTGCTAGCTTCTTGAAACTTGACACAGTAAAGTAGTTTCACGTTCTATCTCTATGTTTTGTTTCCTCTTGATGTAGCCCTAAGCAGTGACTGGCGAGAAACACTTTCATGGAAAGGGGTTTCCAAGCTTCCAAAAATTACGAATCTCCAGAAATCTCAGCAAATATTTTTTCACCCAAACTGGATGATACTTTCAGGTAATGATCAGTACACTAAGGCGACTTGGTTCCCCAAATTTCGTTCTTCTATGTTGAAGCGTTCATTTCCAGTAACACTTTGAATTTTTAGGTATCACTCTGTTTTCTCCTATATTGATAGATGTATTTGGAACTCTAAATCCAACACGGTTTGTGCTAGCTTCTTGAAACTTGACACAGTAAAGTAGTTTCACGTTCTATCTCTACGTTTTGTTTCCTCTTGATGTAGCCCTAAGCACTGACTGGCGAGAAACACTTTCATGGAAAGGGGTTGCCAAGCTTCCAAAAATTACGAATCTCCAGAAATCTCAGCCAATATTTTTTCACCCAAACTGGATGATACTTTCAGGTAATGATCAGTACACTAAGGCGACTTGGTTCCCCAAATTTCGTTCTTCTATGTTGAAGCGTTCATTTCCAGTAACAGTTTGAATTTTTAGGTATCACTCTGTTTTCTCCTATATTGATACATGTACTTGGAACTCTAAATTCAACACGGTTTGTGCTAGCTAATTGAAACTTGACACAGTAAAGTAGTTTCACGTTCTATCTCTATGTTTTGTTTCCTCTTGATGTAGCCCTGAGCACTGACTGGCGAGAAACACTTTCATGGAAAGGGGTTGCCAAGCTTCCAAAAATTACGAATCTCCAGAAATCTCAGCAAATATTTTTTCACCCAAACTGGATGATACTTTCAGGTAATGATCAGTACATGAAGGCGACTTGGTTCCCCAAATTTCGTTCTTCTATGTTGAAGCGTTCATTTCCAGTAACAGTTTGAATTTTTAGGTTTCACTCTGATTTCTCCTATATTGATAGATGTACTTGGAACTCTGAATCCAAGACGGTTTGTGCTAGCTTCTTGAAACTTGACACAGTAAAGTAGTTTCACGTTCTATCTCTACGTTTTGTTTCCTCTTGATATAGCCCTAATCAGTGACGGGCGAGAAACACTTTCATGGAAAGGGGTTTCCAAGCTCCCAAAAATTACGAATCTCCAGAAATCTCAGCCAATATTTTTTCACCCAAACTGGATGATACTTTCAGGTAATGATCAGTACACTAAGGCGACTTGGTTCCCCAAATTTCGTTCTTCTATGTTGAAGCGTTCATTTCCAGTAACACTTTGAATTTTTAGGTATCACTCTGTTTTCTCCTATATTGATAGATGTATTTGGAACTCTAAATCCAACACGGTTTGTGTTAGCTTCTTGAAACTTGACACAGTAAAGTAGTTTCACGTTCTATCTCTATGGGTTGTTTCCTCTTGATGTAGCCCTAAGCACTGACTGGCGAGAAACACTTTCATGGAAAGGGGTTGCCAAGCTTCCAAAAATTACGAATCTCCAGAAATCTCAGCAAATATTTTTTCACCCAAACTGGATGATACTGTCAGGTAATGATCAGTACACTAAGGCGACTTGGTTCCCCAAATTTCGTTCTTCTATGTTGAAGCGTTCATTTCCAGTAACACTTTGAATTTTTACGTATCACTCTGTTTTCTCCTATATTGATAGATGTATTTGGAACTCTAAATCCAACACGGTTTGTGCTAGCTTCTTGAAACTTGACACAGTAAAGTAGTTTCACGTTCTATCTCTATGTTTTGTTTCCACTTGATGTAACCCTAAGCAGTGACTGGCGAGAAACACTTTCATGGAAAGGGGTTTCCAAGCTTCCAAAAATTACGAATCTCCAGAAATCTCAGCCAATATTTTTTCACCCAAACTGGATGATACTTTCAGGTAATGATCAGTACAATAAGGCGACTTGGTTCCCCAAATTTCGTTCTTCTATGTTTAAGCGTTCATTTCCAGTAACAGTTTGAATTTTTAGGTATCACTCTGTTTTCTCCTATATTGATAGATGTATTTGGAACTCTAAATCCAACACGGTTTGTGCTAGCTTCTTGAAACTTGACACAGTAAAGTAGTTTCACGTTCTATCTCTACGTTTTGTTTCCTCTTGATGTAGCCCTAAGCAGTGACTGGCGAGAAACACTTTCATGGAAAGGGGTTGCCAAGCTTCCAAAAATTACGAATCTCCAGAAATCTCAGCCAATATTTTTTCACCCAAACTGGATGATACTTTCAGGTAATGATCAGTACACTAAGGCGACTTGGTTCCCCAAATTTCGTTCTTCTAATTTGAAGCGTTCATTTCCAGTAACACTTTGAATTTTTAGGTATCACTCTGTTTTCTCCTATATTGATAGATGTATTTGGAACTCTAAATCCAACACGGTTTGTGTTAGCTTCTTGAAACTTGACACAGTAAAGTAGTTTCACGTTCTATCTCTATGGGTTGTTTCCTCTTGATGTAGCCCTAAGCACTGACTGGCGAGAAACACTTTCATGGAAAGGGGTTGCCAAGCTTCCAAAAATTACGAATCTCCAGAAATCTCAGCAAATATTTTTTCACCCAAACTGGATGATACTGTCAGGTAATGATCAGTACACTAAGGCGACTTGGTTCCCCAAATTTCGTTCTTCTATGTTGAAGCGTTCATTTCCAGTAACACTTTGAATTTTTACGTATCACTCTGTTTTCTCCTATATTGATAGATGTATTTGGAACTCTAAATCCAACACGGTTTGTGCTAGCTTCTTGAAACTTAACACAGTAAAGTAGTTTCACGTTCTATCTCTATATTTTGTTTCCTCTTGATGTAGCCCTAAGCAGTGACTGGCGAGAAACACTTTCATGGAAAGGGGTTGCCAAGCTTCCAAAAATTACGAATCTCCAGAAATCTCAGCAAATATTTTTTCACCCAAACTGGATGATACTTTCAGGTAATGATCAGTACACTAAGGCGACTTGGTTCCCCAAATTTCGTTCTTCTATGTTGAAGCGTTCATTTCCAGTAACAGTTTGAATTTTTAGGTATCACTCTGTTTTCTCCTATATTGATACATATACTTGGAACTCTAAATCCAACACGGTTTGTGCTAGCTTCTTGAAACTTGACACAGTAAAGTAGTTTCACGTTCTATCTCTATGTTTTGTTTCCTCTTGATGTAGCCCTAAGCACTGACTGGCGAGAAACACTTTCATGGAAAGGGGTTTCCAAGCTTCCAAAAATTACGAATCTCCAGAAATCTCAGCAAATATTTTTTCACCCAAACTGGATGATACTTTCAGGTAATGATCAGTACACGAAGGCGACTTGGTTCCCCAAATTTTGTTCTTCTATGTTGAAGCGTTCATTTCCAGTAACACTTTGAATTTTTAGGTTTCACTCTGTTTTCTCCTATATGGATAGATGTATTTGGAACTCTAAATCCAACTCGGTTTGTGCTAGCTTCTTGAAACTTGACACAGTAAAGTAGTTTCACGTTCTATCTCTATGTTTTGTTTCCTCTTGATATAGCCCTAATCAGTGACGGTTGAGAAACACTTTCATGGAAAGGGGTTGCCAAGCTTCCAAAAATTACGAATCTCCAGAAATCTCAGCCAATATTTTTTCACCCAAACTGGATGATACTTTCAGGTAATGATCAGTACACTAAGGCGACTTGGTTCCCCAAATTTCGTTCTTCTATGTTGAAGCGTTCATTTCCAGTAACACTTTGAATTTTTAGGTATCACTCTGTTTTCTCCTATATCTATAGATGTATTTGGAACTCTAAATCCAACACGGTTTGTGCTAGCTTCTTGAAACTTGACACAGTAAAGTAGTTTCACGTTGTATCTCTATGTTTTGTTTCCTCTTGATGTAGCCCTAAGCACTGACTGGCGAGAAACACTTTCATGGAAAGGGGTTTCCAAGCTTCCAAAAATTACGAATCTCCAGAAATCTCAGCAAATATTTTTTCACCCAAACTGGATGATACTTGCAGGTAATGATCAGTACACTAAGGCGACTTGGTTCCCCAAATTTCGTTCTTCTCTGTTGAAGGGTTCATTTCCAGTAACACTTTGAATTTTTAGGTATCACTCTGTTTTCTCCTATATTGATAGATGTATTTGGAACTCTAAATCCAACACGGTTTGTGCTAGCTTCTTGAAATTTGACACAGTAAAGTAGTTTCACGTTCTATCTCTACGTTTTGTTTCCTCTTGATGTAGCCCTAAGCAGTGACTGGCGAGAAACACTTTCATGGAAAGGGGTTGCCAAGCTTCCAAAAATTACGAATCTCCAGAAATCTCAGCCAATATTTTTTCACCCAAACTGGATGATACTTTCAGGTAATGATCAGTACACTAAGGCGACTTGGTTCCCCAAATTTCGTTCTTCTATGTTGAAGCGTTCATTTCCAGTAACACTTTGAATTTTTAGGTATCACTCTGTTTTCTCCTATATTGATAGATGTATTTGGAACTCTAAATCCAACACGGTTTGTGCTAGCTTCTTGAAACTTGACACAGTAAAGTAGTTTCACGTTCTATCTCTACGTTTTGTTTCCTCTTGATGTAGCCCTAAGCACTGACTGGCGAGAAACACTTTCATGCAAAGGGGTTGCCAAGCTTCCAAAAATTACGAATCTCCAGAAATCTCAGCAAATATTTTTTCACCCAAACTGGATGATACTTTCAGGTAATGATCAGTACACTAAGGCGACTTGGTTCCCCAAATTTCGTTCTTCTATGTTGAAGCGTTCATTTCCAGTAACAGTTTGAATTTTTAGGTATCACTCTGTTTTCTCCTATATTGATACATGTACTTGGAACTCTAAATCCAACACGGTTTGTGCTAGCTAATTGAAACTTGACACAGTAAAGTAGTTTCACGTTCTATCTCTATGTTTTGTTTCCTCTTGATGTAGCCCTGAGCACTGACTGGCGAGAAACACTTTCATGGAAAGGGGTTGCCAAGCTTCCAAAAATTACGAATCTCCAGAAATCTCAGCAAATATTTTTTCACCCAAACTGGATGATACTTTCAGGTAATGATCAGTACACGAAGGCGACTTGCTTCCCCAAATTTCGTTCTTCTATGTTGAAGCGTTCATTTCCAGTAACAGTTTGAATTTTTAGGTTTCACTCTGTTTTCTCCTATATTGATAGATGTATTTGGAACTCTGAATCCAACACGGTTTGTGCTAGCTTCTTGAAACTTGACACAGTAAAGTAGTTTCACGTTCTATCTCTATGTTTTGTTTCCTCTTGATATAGCCCTAATCAGTGACGGGCGAGAAACACTTTCATGGAAAGGGGTTTCCAAGCTCCCAAAAATTACGAATCTCCAGAAATCTCAGCCAATATTTTTTCACCCAAACTGGATGATACTTTCAGGTAATGATCAGTACACTAAGGTGACTTGGTTCCCCAAATTTCGTTCTTCTATGTTGAAGCGTTCATTTCCAGTAACACTTTGAATTTTTAGGTATCACTCTTTTTTCTCCTATATTGATAGATGTATTTGGAACTCTAAATCCAACACGGTTTGTGTTAGCTTCTTGAAACTTGACACAGTAAAGTAGTTTCACGTTCTATCTCTATGGGTTGTTTCCTCTTGATGTAGCCCTAAGCACTGACTGGCGAGAAACACTTTCATGGAAAGGGGTTGCCAAGCTTCCAAAAATTACGAATCTCCAGAAATCTCAGCAAATATTTTTTCACCCAAACTGGATGATACTGTCAGGTAATGATCAGTACACTAAGGCGACTTGGTTCCCCAAATTTCGTTCTTCTATGTTGAAGCGTTCATTTCCAGTAACACTTTGAATTTTTAGGTATCACTCTGTTTTCTCCTATATTGATAGATGTATTTGGAACTCTAAATCCAACACGGTTTGTGCTAGCTTCTTGAAACTTGACACAGTAAAGTAGTTTCACGTTCTATCTCTATGTTTTGTTTCCACTTGATGTAACCCTAAGCAGTGACTGGCGAGAAACACTTTCATGGAAAGGGGTTTCCAAGCTTCCAAAAATTACGAATCTCCAGAAATCTCAGCAAATATTTTTTCACCCAAACTGGATGATACTTTCAGGTAATGATCAGTACACTAAGGCGACTTGGTCCCCAAATTTCGTTCTTCTATGTTGAAGCGTTCATTTCCAGTAACAGTTTGAATTTTTAGGTATCACTCTGTTTTCTCCTATATTGATACATGTACTTGGAACTCTAAAGCCAACACGGTTTGTGCTAGCTTCATGAAACTTGACACAGTAAAGTAGTTTCATGTTCTATCTCCATGGTTTGTTTCCTCTTGATGTAGCCCTAAGCACTGACTGGCGAGAAACACTTTCATGGAAAGGGGTTGCCAAGCTTCCAAAAATTACGAATCTCCAGAAATCTCAGCCAATATTTTTTCACCCAAACTGGATGATACTTTCAGGTAATGATCAGTACACTAAGGCGACTTGGTTCCCCAAATTTCATTCTTCTACGTTGAAGCGTTCATTTTCAGTAACACTTTGAATTTTTAGGTATCACTCTGTTTTCTCCAATATTGATAGATGTATTTGGAACTCTAAATCCAACACGGTTTGTGCTAGCTTCTTGAAACTTGACACAGTAAAGTAGTTTCACGTTCTATCTCTATGGTTTGTTTCCTCTTGATGTAGCCCTAAGCACTGACTGGCGAGAAACACTTTCATGGAAAGGGGTTGCCAAGCTTCCAAAAATTACGAATCTCCAGAAATCTCAGCAAATATTTTTTTACCCAAACTGGATGATACTGTAAGGTAATGATCAGTACACTAAGGTGACTTGGTTCCCCAAATTTCGCTCTTCTATGTTGAAGCGTTCATTTCCAGTAACACTTTGAATTTTTAGGTATCACTCTGTTTTCTCCTATATTGATAGATGTATTGAAACTCTAAATCCAACAGGGTTTGTGCTAGCTTCTTGAATCTTGACACAGTAAAGTAGTTTCACGTTCTATCTCTATGTTTTGTTTCTACTTGATGTAGCTTTAAGCAGTGACTGGCGAGAAACACTTTCATGGAAAGGGGTTTCCAAGATTCCAAAAATTACGAATCTCCAGAAATCTCAGCCAATATTTTTTCACCCAAACTGGATGATACTTTCAGGTAATGATCAGTACACTAAGGCGACTTGGTTCCCCAAATTTCGTTCTTCTACGTTGAAGCGTTCATTTCCAGTAACACTTTGAATTTTTAGGTATCACTCTGTTTTCTCCTATATTGATAGATGTATTTGGAACTCTAAATCCAACACGGTTTGTGCTAGCTTCTTGAAACTTGACACAGTAAAGTAGTTTCACGTTCTATCTCTACGTTTTGTTTCCTCTTGATGTAGCCCTAAGCACTGACTGGCGAGAAACACTTTCATGGAAAGGGGTTGCCAAGCTTCCAAAAATTACGAATCTCCAGAAATCTCAGCCAATATTTTTTCACCCAAACTGGATGATACTTTCAGGTAATGATCAGTACACTAAGGCGACTTGGTTCCCCAAATTTCGTTCTTCTATGTTGAAGCGTTCATTTCCAGTAACAGTTTGAATTTTTAGGTATCACTCTGTTTTCTCCTATATTGATACATGTACTTGGAACTCTAAATCCAACACGGTTTGTGCTAGCTAATTGAAACTTGACACAGTAAAGTAGTTTCACGTTCTATCTCTATGTTTTGTTTCCTCTTGATGTAGCCCTGAGCACTGACTGGCGAGAAACACTTTCATGGAAAGGGGTTGCCAAGCTTCCAAAAATTACGAATCTCCAGAAATCTCAGCAAATATTTTTTAACCCAAACTGGATGATACTGTCAGGTATTGATCAGTACACTAAGGCGACTTGGTTCCCCAAATTTCGTTCTTCTATGTTGAAGCGTTCATTTCCAGTAACACTTTGAATTTTTAGGTATCACTCTGTTTTCTCCTATATTGATAGATGTATTTGGAACTCTAAATCCAACACGGTTTGTGCTAGCTTCTTGAAACTTGACACAGTAAAGTAGTTTCACGTTCTATCTCTACGTTTTGTTTCCTCTTGATGTAGCCCTAAGCACTGACTGGCGAGAAACACTTTCATGGAAAGGGGTTGCCAAGCTTCCAAAAATTACGAATCTCCAGAAATCTCAGCCAATATTTTTTCACCCAAACTGGATGATACTTTCAGGTAATGATCAGTACACTAAGGCGACTTGGTTCCCCAAATTTCGTTCTTCTATGTTGAAGCGTTCATTTCCAGTAACAGTTTGAATTTTTAGGTATCACTCTGTTTTCTCCTATATTGATACATGTACTTGGAACTCTAAATCCAACACGGTTTGTGCTAGCTAATTGAAACTTGACACAGTAAAATAGTTTCACGTTCTATCTCTATGTTTTGTTTCCTCTTGATGTAGCCCTGAGCACTGACTGGCGAGAAACACTTTCATGGAAAGGGGTTGCCAAGCTTCCAAAAATTACGAATCTCCAGAAATCTCAGCAAATATTTTTTCACCCAAACTGGATGATACTTTCAGGTAATGATCAGTACACGAAGGCGACTTGCTTCCCCAAATTTCGTTCTTCTATGTTGAAGCGTTCATTTCCAGTAACAGTTTGAATTTTTAGGTTTCACTCTGTTTTCTCCTATATTGATAGATGTATTTGGAACTCTGAATCCAACACGGTTTGTGCTAGCTTCTTGAAACTTGACACAGTAAAGTAGTTTCACGTTCTATCTCTATGTTTTGTTTCCTCTTGATATAGCCCTAATCAGTGACGGGCGAGAAACACTTTCATGGAAAGGGGTTTCCAAGCTCCCAAAAATTACGAATCTCCAGAAATCTCAGCCAATATTTTTTCACCCAAACTGGATGATACTTTCAGGTAATGATCAGTACACTAAGGCGACTTGGTTCCCCAAATTTCGTTCTTCTATGTTGAAGCGTTCATTTCCAGTAACACTTTGAATTTTTAGGTATCACTCTGTTTTCTCCTATATTGATAGATGTATTTGGAACTCTAAATCCAACACGGTTTGTGTTAGCTTCTTGAAACTTGACACAGTAAAGTAGTTTCACGTTCTATCTCTATGGGTTGTTTCCTCTTGATGTAGCCCTAAGCACTGACTGGCGAGAAACACTTTCATGGAAAGGGGTTGCCAAGCTTCCAAAAATTACGAATCTCCAGAAATCTCAGCAAATATTTTTTCACCCAAACTGGATGATACTTTCAGGTAATGATCAGTACACTAAGGCGACTTGGTTCCCCAAATTTCGTTCTTCTATGTTGAAGCGTTCATTTCCAGTAACAGTTTGAATTTTTAGGTATCACTCTGTTTTCTCCTATATTGATACATGTACTTGGAATTCTAAATCCAACACGGTTTGTGCTAGCTTCATGAAACTTGACACAGTAAAGTAGTTTCACGTTCTATCTCTATGGTTTGTTTCCTCTTGATGTAGCCCTAAGCACTGACTGGCGAGAAACACTTTCATGGAAAGGGGTTGCCAAGCTTCCAAAAATTACGAATCTCCAGAAATCTCAGCCAATATTTTTTCACCCAAACTGGATGATACTTTCAGGTAATGATCAGTACACTAAGGCGACTTGGTTCCCCAAATTTCATTCTTCTACGTTGAAGCGTTCATTTCCAGTAACACTTTGAATTTTTAGGTATCACTCTGTTTTCTCCTATATTGATAGATGTATTGAAACTCTAAATCCAACAGGGTTTGTGCTAGCTTCTTGAATCTTGACACAGTAAAGTAGTTTCACGTTCTATCTCTATGTTTTGTTTCTACTTGATGTAGCTTTAAGCAGTGACTGGCGAGAAACACTTTCATGGAAAGGGGTTTCCAAAATTCCAAAAATTACGAATCTCCAGAAATCTCAGCCAATATTTTTTCACCCAAACTGGATGATACTTTCAGGTAATGATCAGTACACTAAGGCGACTTGGTTCCCCAAATTTCGTTCTTCTACGTTGAAGCGTTCATTTCCAGTAACACTTTGAATTTTTAGGTATCACTCTGTTTTCTCCTATATTGATAGATGTATTTGGAACTCTAAATCCAACACGGTTTGTGCTAGCTTCTTGAAACTTGACACAGTAAAGTAGTTTCACGTTCTATCTCTACGTTTTGTTTCCTCTTGATGTAGCCCTAAGCACTGACTGGCGAGAAACACTTTCATGGAAAGGGGTTGCCAAGCTTCCAAAAATTACGAATCTCCAGAAATCTCAGCCAATATTTTTTCACCCAAACTGGATGATACTTTCAGGTAATGATCAGTACACTAAGGCGACTTGGTTCCCCAAATTTCGTTCTTCTATGTTGAAGCGTTCATTTCCAGTAACAGTTTGAATTTTTAGGTATCACTCTGTTTTCTCCTATATTGATACATGTACTTGGAACTCTAAATCCAACACGGTTTGTGCTAGCTAATTGAAACTTGACACAGTAAAGTAGTTTCACGTTCTATCTCTATGTTTTGTTTCCTCTTGATGTAGCCCTGAGCACTGACTGGCGAGAAACACTTTCATGGAAAGGGGTTGCCAAGCTTCCAAAAATTACGAATCTCCAGAAATCTCAGCAAATATTTTTTAACCCAAACTGGATGATACTGTCAGGTATTGATCAGTACACTAAGGCGACTTGGTTCCCCAAATTTCGTTCTTCTATGTTGAAGCGTTCATTTCCAGTAACACTTTGAATTTTTAGGTATCACTCTGTTTTCTCCTATATTGATAGATGTATTTGGAACTCTAAATCCAACACGGTTTGTGCTAGCTTCTTGAAACTTGACACAGTAAAGTAGTTTCACGTTCTATCTCTATGTTTTGTTTCCACTTGATGTAACCCTAAGCAGTGACTGGCGAGAAACACTTTCATGGAAAGGGGTTTCCAAGCTTCCAAAAATTACGAATCTCCAGAAATCTCAGCAAATATTTTTTCACCCAAACTGGATGATACTTTCAGGTAATGATCAGTACACTAAGGCGACTTGGTTCCCCAAATTTCGTTCTTCTATGTTGAAGCGTTCATTTCCAGTAACAGTTTGAATTTTTAGGTATCACTCTGTTTTCTCCTATATTGATACATGTACTTGGAACTCTAAATCCAACACGGTTTGTGCTAGCTTCATGAAACTTGACACAGTAAAGTAGTTTCACGTTCTATCTCTATGGTTTGTTTCCTCTTGATGTAGCCCTAAGCACTGACTGGCGAGAAACACTTTCATGGAAAGGGGTTGCCAAGCTTCCAAAAATTACGAATCTCCAGAAATCTCAGCCAATATTTTTTCACCCAAACTGGATGATACTTTCAGGTAATGATCAGTACACTAAGGCGACTTGGTTCCCCAAATTTCGTTCTTCTATGTTGAAGCGTTCATTTCCAGTAACACTTTGAATTTTTAGGTATCACTCTGTTTTCTCCTATATTGATAGATGTATTTGGAACTCTAAATCCAACACGGTTTGTGCTAGCTTCTTGAAACTTGACACAGTAAAGTAGTTTCACGTTCTATCTCTATGTTTTGTTTCCACTTGATGTAACCCTAAGCAGTGACTGGCGAGAAACACTTTCATGGAAAGGGGTTTCCAAGCTTCCAAAAATTACGAATCTCCAGAAATCTCAGCAAATATTTTTTCACCCAAACTGGATGATACTTTCAGGTAATGATCAGTACACTAAGGCGACTTGGTTCCCCAAATTTCGTTCTTCTATGTTGAAGCGTTCATTTCCAGTAACAGTTTGAATTTTTAGGTATCACTCTGTTTTCTCCTATATTGATACATGTACTTGGAATTCTAAATCCAACACGGTTTCTGCTAGCTTCATGAAACTTGACACAGTAAAGTAGTTTCACGTTCTATCTCTATGGTTTGTTTCCTCTTGATGTAGCCCTAAGCACTGACTGGCGAGAAACACTTTCATGGAAAGGGGTTGCCAAGCTTCCAAAAATTACGAATCTCCAGAAATCTCAGCCAATATTTTTTCACCCAAACTGGATGATACTTTCAGGTAATGATCAGTACACTAAGGCGACTTGGTTCCCCAAATTTCATTCTTCTACGTTGAAGCGTTCATTTCCAGTAACACTTTGAATTTTTAGGTATCACTCTGTTTTCTCCTATATTGATAGATGTATTGAAACTCTAAATCCAACAGGGTTTGTGCTAGCTTCTTGAATCTTGACACAGTAAAGTAGTTTCACGTTCTATCTCTATGTTTTGTTTCTACTTGATGTAGCTTTAAGCAGTGACTGGCGAGAAACACTTTCATGGAAAGGGGTTTCCAAGATTCCAAAAATTACGAATCTCCAGAAATCTCAGCCAATATTTTTTCACCCAAACTGGATGATACTTTCAGGTAATGATCAGTACACTAAGGCGACTTGGTTCCCCAAATTTCGTTCTTCTACGTTGAAGCGTTCATTTCCAGTAACACTTTGAATTTTTAGGTATCACTCTGTTTTCTCCTATATTGATAGATGTATTTGGAACTCTAAATCCAACACGGTTTGTGCTAGCTTCTTGAAACTTGACACAGTAAAGTAGTTTCACGTTCTATCTCTACGTTTTGTTTCCTCTTGATGTAGCCCTAAGCACTGACTGGCGAGAAACACTTTCATGGAAAGGGGTTGCCAAGCTTCCAAAAATTACGAATCTCCAGAAATCTCAGCCAATATTTTTTCACCCAAACTGGATGATACTTTCAGGTAATGATCAGTACACTAAGGCGACTTGGTTCCCCAAATTTCGTTCTTCTATGTTGAAGCGTTCATTTCCAGTAACAGTTTGAATTTTTAGGTATCACTCTGTTTTCTCCTATATTGATACATGTACTTGGAACTCTAAATCCAACACGGTTTGTGCTAGCTAATTGAAACTTGACACAGTAAAGTAGTTTCACGTTCTATCTCTATGTTTTGATTCCTCTTGATGTAGCCCTGAGCACTGACTGGCGAGAAACACTTTCATGGAAAGGGGTTGCCAAGCTTCCAAAAATTACGAATCTCCAGAAATCTCAGCAAATATTTTTTAACCCAAACTGGATGATACTGTCAGGTATTGATCAGTACACTAAGGCGACTTGGTTCCCCAAATTTCGTTCTTCTATGTTGAAGCGTTCATTTCCAGTAACACTTTGAATTTTTAGGTATCACTCTGTTTTCTCCTATATTGATAGATGTATTTGGAACTCTAAATCCAACACGGTTTGTGCTAGCTTCTTGAAACTTGACGCAGTAAAGTAGTTTCACGTTCTATCTCTATGTTTTGTTTCCACTTGATGTAACCCTAAGCAGTGACTGGCGAGAAACACTTTCATGGAAAGGGGTTTCCAAGCTTCCAAAAATTACGAATCTCCAGAAATCTCAGCAAATATTTTTTCACCCAAACTGGATGATACTTTCAGGTAATGATCAGTACACTAAGGCGACTTGGTTCCCCAAATTTCGTTCTTCTATGTTGAAGCGTTCATTTCCAGTAACAGTTTGAATTTTTAGGTATCACTCTGTTTTCTCCTATATTGATACATGTACTTGGAACTCTAAATCCAACACGGTTTGTGCTAGCTTCATGAAACTTGACACAGTAAAGTAGTTTCACGTTCTATCTCTATGGTTTGTTTCCTCTTGATGTAGCCCTAAGCACTGACTGGCGAGAAACACTTTCATGAAAAGGGGTTGCCAAGCTTCCAAAAATTACGAATCTCCAGAAATCTCAGCCAATATTTTTTCACCCAAACTGGATGATACTTTCAGGTAATGATCAGTACACTAAGGCGACTTGGTTCCCCAAATTTCATTCTTCTACGTTGAAGCGTTCATTTCCAGTAACACTTTGAATTTTTAGGTATCACTCTGTTTTCTCCAATATTGATAGATGTATTTGGAACTCTAAATCCAACACGGTTTGTGCTAGCTTCTTGAAACTTGACACAGTAAAGTAGTTTCACGTTCTATCTCTATGGTTTGTTTCCTCTTGATGTAGCCCTAAGCACTGACTGGCGAGAAACACTTTCATGGAAAGGGGTTGCCAAGCTTCCAAAAATTACGAATCTCCAGAAATCTCAGCAAATATTTTTTCACCCAAACTGGATGATACTGTAAGGTAATGATCAGTACACTAAGGTGACTTGGTTCCCCAAATTTCGCTCTTCTATGTTGAAGCGTTCATTTCCAGTAACACTTTGAATTTTTAGGTATCACTCTGTTTTCTCCTATATTGATAGATGTATTGAAACTCTAAATCCAACAGGGTTTGTGCTAGCTTCTTGAATCTTGACACAGTAAAGTAGTTTCACGTTCTATCTCTATGTTTTGTTTCCACTTGATGTAGCTTTAAGCAGTGACTGGCGAGAAACACTTTCATGGAAAGGAGTTTCCAAGATTCCAAAAATTACGAATCTCCAGAAATCTCAGCCAATATTTTTTCACCCAAACTGGATGATACTTTCAGGTAATGATCAGTACACTAAGGCGACTTGGTTCCCCAAATTTCGTTCTTCTACGTTGAAGCGTTCATTTCCAGTAACACTTTGAATTTTTAGGTATCACTCTGTTTTCTCCTATATTGATAGATGTATTTGGAACTCTAAATCCAACACGGTTTGTGCTAGCTTCTTGAAACTTGACACAGTAAAGTAGTTTCACGTTCTATCTCTACGTTTTGTTTCCTCTTGATGTAGCCCTAAGCACTGACTGGCGAGAAACACTTTCATGGAAAGGGGTTGCCAAGCTTCCAAAAATTACGAATCTCCAGAAATCTCAGCCAATATTTTTTCACCCAAACTGGATGATACTTTCAGGTAATGATCAGTACACTAAGGCGACTTGGTTCCCCAAATTTCGTTCTTCTATGTTGAAGCGTTCATTTCCAGTAACAGTTTGAATTTTTAGGTATCACTCTGTTTTCTCCTATATTGATACATGTACTTGGAACTCTAAATCCAACACGGTTTGTGCTAGCTAATTGAAACTTGACACAGTAAAGTAGTTTCACGTTCTATCTCTATGTTTTGTTTCCTCTTGATGTAGCCCTGAGCACTGACTGCCGAGAAACACTTTCATGGAAAGGGGTTGCCAAGCTTCCAAAAATTACGAATCTCCAGAAATCTCAGCAAATATTTTTTCACCCAAACTGGATGATACTTTCAGGTAATGATCAGTACACGAAGGCGACTTGCTTCCCCAAATTTCGTTCTTCTATGTTGAAGCGTTCATTTCCAGTAACAGTTTGAATTTTTAGGTTTCACTCTGTTTTCTCCTATATTGATAGATGTATTTGGAACTCTGAATCCAACACGGTTTGTGCTAGCTTCTTGAAACTTGACACAGTAAAGTAGTTTCACGTTCTATCTCTATGTTTTGTTTCCTCTTGATATAGCCCTAATCAGTGACGGGCGAGAAACACTTTCATGGAAAGGGGTTTCCAAGCTCCCAAAAATTACGAATCTCCAGAAATCTCAGCCAATATTTTTTCACCCAAACTGGATGATACTTTCAGGTAATGATCAGTACACTAAGGCGACTTGGTTCCCCAAATTTCGTTCTTCTATGTTGAAGCGTTCATTTCCAGTAACACTTTGAATTTTTAGGTATCACTCTGTTTTCTCCTATATTGATAGATGTATTTGGAACTCTAAATCCAACACGGTTTGTGTTAGCTTCTTGAAACTTGACACAGTAAAGTAGTTTCACGTTCTATCTCTATGGGTTGTTTACTCTTGATGTAGCCCTAAGCACTGACTGGCGAGAAACACTTTCATGGAAAGGGGTTGCCAAGCTTCCAAAAATTACGAATCTCCAGAAATCTCAGCAAATATTTTTTCACCCAAACTGGATGATACTTTCAGGTAATGATCAGTACACTAAGGCGACTTGGTTCCCCAAATTTCGTTCTTCTATGTTGAAGCGTTCATTTCCAGTAACACTTTGAATTTTTAGGTATCACTCTGTTTTCTCCTATATTGATAGATGTATTTGGAACTCTAAATCCAACACGGTTTGTGCTAGCTTCTTGAAACTTGACACAGTAAAGTAGTTTCACGTTCTATCTCTATGTTTTGTTTCCACTTGATGTAACCCTAAGCAGTGACTGGCGAGAAACACTTTCATGGAAAGGGGTTTCCAAGCTTCCAAAAATTACGAATCTCCAGAAATCTCAGCAAATATTTTTTCACTCAAACTGGATGATACTTTCAGGTAATGATCAGTACACTAAGGCGACTTGGTTCCCCAAATTTCGTTCTTCTATGTTGAAGCGTTCATTTCCAGTAACAGTTTGAATTTTTAGGTATCACTCTGTTTTCTCCTATATTGATACATGTACTTGGAATTGTAAATCCAACACGGTTTGTGCTAGCTTCATGAAACTTGACACAGTAAAGTAGTTTCACGTTCTATCTCTATGGTTTGTTTCCTCTTGATGTAGCCCTAAGCACTGACTGGCGAGAAACACTTTCATGGAAAGGGGTTGCCAAGCTTCCAAAAATTACGAATCTCCAGAAATCTCAGCCAATATTTTTTCACCCAAACTGGATGATACTTTCAGGTAATGATCAGTACACTAAGGCGACTTGGTTCCCCAAATTTCATTCTTCTACGTTGAAGCGTTCATTTCCAGTAACACTTTGAATTTTTAGGTATCACTCTGTTTTCTCCAATATTGATAGATGTATTTGGAACTCTAAATCCAACACGGTTTGTGCTAGCTTCTTGAAACTTGACACAGTAAAGTAGTTTCACGTTCTATCTCTATGGTTTGTTTCCTCTTGATGTAGCCCTAAGCACTGACTGGCGAGAAACACTTTCATGGAAAGGGGTTGCCAAGCTTCCAAAAATTACGAATCTCCAGAAATCTCAGCAAATATTTTTTCACCCAAACTGGATGATACTGTAAGGTAATGATCAGTACACTAAGGTGACTTGGTTCCCCAAATTTCGTTCTTCTATGTTGAAGCGTTCATTTCCAGTAACACTTTGAATTTTTAGGTATCACTCTGTTTTCTCCTATATTGATAGATGTATTGAAACTCTAAATCCAACAGGGTTTGTGCTAGCTTCTTGAATCTTGACACAGTAAAGTAGTTTCACGTTCTATCTCTATGTTTTGTTTCCACTTGATGTAGCTTTAAGCAGTGACTGGCGAGAAACACTTTCATGGAAAGGGGTTTCCAAGATTCCAAAAATTACGAATCTCCAGAAATCTCAGCCAATATTTTTTCACCCAAACTGGATGATACTTTCAGGTAATGATCAGTACACTAAGGTGACTTGGTTCCCCAAATTTCGTTCTTCTATGTTGAAGCGTTCATTTCCAGTAACAGTTTGAATTTTTAGGTATCACTCTGTTTTCTCCTATATTGATACATGTACTTGGAACTCTAAATCCAACACGGTTTGTGCTAGCTAATTGAAACTTGACACAGTAAAGTAGTTTCACGTTCTATCTCTATGTTTTGTTTCCTCTTGATGTAGCCCTGAGCACTGACTGGCGAGAAACACTTTCATGGAAAGGGGTTGCCAAGCTTCCAAAAATTACGAATCTCCAGAAATCTCAGCAAATATTTTTTCACCCAAACTGGATGATACTTTCAGGTAATGATCAGTACACGAAGGCGACTTGGTTCCCCAAATTTCGTTCTTCTATGTTGAAGCGTTCATTTCCAGTAACAGTTTGAATTTTTATGTTTCACTCTGTTTTCTCCTATATTGATAGATGTATTTGGAACTCTGAATCCAATACGGTTTGTGCTAGCTTCTTGAAACTTGACACAGTAAAGTAGTTTCACGTTCTATCTCTATGTTTTGTTTCCTCTTGATATAGCCCTAATCAGTGACGGGCGAGAAACACTTTCATGGAAAGGGGTTTCCAAGCTCCCAAAAATTACGAATCTCCAGAAATCTCAGCCAATATTTTTTCACCCAAACTGGATGATACTTTCAGGTAATGATCAGTACACTAAGGCGACTTGGTTCCCCAAATTTCGTTCTTCTATGTTGAAGCGTTCATTTCCAGTAACACTTTGAATTTTTAGGAATCACTCTGTTTTCTCCTATATTGATAGATGTATTTGGAACTCTAAATCCAACACGGTTTGTGTTAGCTTCTTGAAACTTGACACAGTAAAGTAGTTTCACGTTCTATCTCTATGGGTTGTTTCCTCTTGATGTAGCCCTAAGCACTGACTGGCGAGAAACACTTTCATGGAAAGGGGTTGCCAAGCTTCCAAAAATTACGAATCTCCAGAAATCTCAGCAAATATTTTTTCACCCAAACTGGATGATACTGTAAGGTAATGATCAGTACACTAAGGTGACTTGGTTCCCCAAATTTCGTTCTTCTATGTTGAAGCGTTCATTTCCAGTAACACTTTGAATTTTTAGGTATCACTCTGTTTTCTCCTATATTGATAGATGTATTGAAACTCTAAATCCAACAGGGTTTGTGCTAGCTTCTTGAATCTTGACACAGTAAAGTAGTTTCACGTTCTATCTCTATGTTTTGTTTCCACTTGATGTAGCTTTAAGCAGTGACTGGCGAGAAACACTTTCATGGAAAGGGGTTTCCAAGATTCCAAAAATTACGAATCTCCAGAAATCTCAGCCAATATTTTTTCACCCAAACTGGATGATACTTTCAGGTAATGATCAGTACACTAAGGTGACTTGGTTCCCCAAATTTCGTTCTTCTATGTTGAAGCGTTCATTTCCAGTAACAGTTTGAATTTTTAGGTATCACTCTGTTTTCTCCTATATTGATACATGTACTTGGAACTCTAAATCCAACACGGTTTGTGCTAGCTAATTGAAACTTGACACAGTAAAGTAGTTTCACGTTCTATCTCTATGTTTTGTTTCCTCTTGATGTAGCCCTGAGCACTGACTGGCGAGAAACACTTTCATGGAAAGGGGTTGCCAAGCTTCCAAAAATTACGAATCTCCAGAAATCTCAGCAAATATTTTTTCACCCAAACTGGATGATACTTTCAGGTAATGATCAGTACACGAAGGCGACTTGGTTCCCCAAATTTCGTTCTTCTATGTTGAAGCGTTCATTTCCAGTAACAGTTTGAATTTTTATGTTTCACTCTGTTTTCTCCTATATTGATAGATGTATTTGGAACTCTGAATCCAATACGGTTTGTGCTAGCTTCTTGAAACTTGACACAGTAAAGTAGTTTCACGTTCTATCTCTATGTTTTGTTTCCTCTTGATATAGCCCTAATCAGTGGCGGGCGAGAAACACTTTCATGGAAAGGGGTTTCCAAGCTCCCAAAAATTACGAATCTCCAGAAATCTCAGCAAATATTTTTTCACCCAAACTGGATGATACTTTCAGGTAATGATCAGTACACTAAGGCGACTTGGTTCCCCAAATTTCGTTCTTCTATGTTGAAGCGTTCATTTCCAGTAACACTTTGAATTTTTAGGTATCACTCTGTTTTCTCCTATATTGATAGATGTATTTGGAACTCTAAATCCAACACGGTTTGTGTTAGCTTCTTGAAACTTGACACAGTAAAGTAGTTTCACGTTCTATCTCTATGGGTTGTTTCCTCTTGATGTAGCCCTAAGCACTGACTGGCGAGAAACACTTTCATGGAAAGGGGTTGCCAAGCTTCCAAAAATTACGAATCTCCAGAAATCTCAGCAAATATTTTTTCACCCAAACTGGATGATACTGTCAGGTAATGATCAGTACACTAAGGCGACTTGGTTCCCCAAATTTCGTTCTTCTATGTTGAAGCGTTCATTTCCAGTAACACTTTGAATTTTTAGGTATCACTCTGTTTTCTCCTATATTGATAGATGTATTTGGAACTCTAAATCCAACACGGTTTGTGCTAGCTTCTTGAAACTTGACACAGTAAAGTAGTTTCACGTTCTATCTCTATGTTTTGTTTCCTCTTGATGTAGCCCTAAGCAGTGACTGGCGAGAAACACTTTCAGGGAAAGGGGTTGCCAAGCTTCCAAAAATTACGAATCTCCAGAAATCTCAGCCAATATTTTTTCACCCAAACTGGATGATACTTTCAGGTAATGATCAGTACACTAAGGCGACTTGGTTCCCCAAATTTCGTTCTTCTATGTTGAAGCGTTCATTTCCAGTAACACTTTGAATTTTTAGGTATCACTCTGTTTTCTCCTATATTGATAGATGTATTTGGAACTCTAAATCCAACACGGTTTGTGCTAGCTTCTTGAAACTTGACACAGTAAAGTAGTTTCACGTTCTATCTCTATGTTTTGTTTCCTCTTGATGTAGCCCTAAGCAGTGACTGGCGAGAAACACTTTCATGGAAAGGGGTTGCCAAGCTTCCAAAAATTACGAAACTCCAGAAATCTCAGCCAATATTTTTTCACCCAAACTGGATGATACTTTCAGGTAATGATCAGTACACTAAGGCGACTTGGTTCCCCAAATTTCGTTCTTCTATGTTGAAGCGTTCATTTCCAGTAACACTTTGAATTTTTAGGTATCACTCTGTTTTCTCCTATATTGATAGATGTATTTGGAACTCTAAATCCAACACGGTTTGTGCTAGCTTCTTGAAACTTGACACAGTAAAGTAGTTTCACGTTCTATCTCTACGTTTTGTTTCCTCTTGATGTAGCCCTAAGCACTGACTGGCGAGAAACACTTTCATGGAAAGGGGTTGCCAAGCTTCCAAAAATTACGAATCTCCAGAAATCTCAGCCAATATTTTTTCACCCAAACTGGATGATACTTTCAGGTAATGATCAGTACACTAAGGCGACTTGGTTCCCCAAATTTCGTTCTTCTATGTTGAAGCGTTCATTTCCAGTAACAGTTTGAATTTTTAGGTATCACTCTGTTTTCTCCTATATTGATACATGTACTTGGAACTCTAAATCCAACACGGTTTGTGCTAGCTAATTGAAACTTGACACAGTAAAGTAGTTTCACGTTCTATCTCTATGTTTTGTTTCCTCTTGATGTAGCCCTGAGCACTGACTGGCGAGAAACACTTTCATGGAAAGGGGTTGCCAAGCTTCCAAAAATTACGAATCTCCAGAAATCTCAGAAAATATTTTTTCACCCAAACTGGATGATAGTTTCAGGTAATGATCAGTACACGAAGGCGACTTGCTTCCCCAAATTTCGTTCTTCTATGTTGAAGCGTTCATTTCCAGTAACAGTTTGAATTTTTAGGTTTCACTCTGTTTTCTCCTATATTGATAGATGTATTTGGAACTCTGAATCCAACACGGTTTGTGCTAGCTTCTTGAAACTTGACACAGTAAAGTAGTTTCATGTTCTATCTCTATGTTTTGTTTCCTCTTGATATAGCCCTAATCAGTGACGGGCGATAAACACTTTCATGGAAAGGGGTTTCCAAGCTCCCAAAAATTACGAATCTCCAGAAATCTCAGCCAATATTTTTTCACCCAAACTGGATGATACTTTCAGGTAATGATCAGTACACTAAGGCGACTTGGTTCCCCAAATTTCGCTCTTCTATGTTGAAGCGTTCATTTCCAGTAACACTTTGAATTTTTAGGTATCACTCTGTTTTCTCCTATATTGATAGATGTATTGAAACTCTAAATCCAACAGGGTTTGTGCTAGCTTCTTGAATCTTGACACAGTAAAGTAGTTTCACGTTCTATCTCTATGTTTTGTTTCCACTTGATGTAGCTTTAAGCAGTGACTGGCGAGAAACACTTTCATGGAAAGGGGTTTCCAAGATTCCAAAAATTACGAATCTCCAGAAATCTCAGCCAATATTTTTTCACCCAAACTGGATGATACTTTCAGGTAATGATCAGTACACTAAGGCGACTTGGTTCCCCATATTTCGTTCTTCTACGTTGAAGCGTTCATTTCCAGTAACACTTTGAATTTTTAGGTATCACTCTGTTTTCTCCTATATTGATAGATGTATTTGGAACTCTAAATCCAACACGGTTTGTGCTAGCTTCTTGAAACTTGACACAGTAAAGTAGTTTCACGTTCTATCTCTTTGGGTTGTTTCCTCTTGATGTAGCCCTAAGCAGTGACTGGCGAGAAACACTTTCATGGAAAGGGGTTGCCAAGCTTCCAAAAATTACGAATCTCCAGAAATCTCAGCCAATATTTTTTCACCCAAACTGGATGATACTTTCAGGTAATGATCAGTACACTAAGGCGACTTGGTTCCCCAAATTTCGTTCTTCTACGTTGAAGCGTTCATTTCCAGTAACACTTTGAATTTTTAGGTATCACTCTGTTTTCTCCTATATTGATAGATGTATTTGGAACTCTAAATCCAACACGGTTTGTGCTAGCTTCTTGAAACTTGACACAGTAAAGTAGTTTCACGTTCTATCTCTACGTTTTGTTTCCTCTTGATGTAGCCCTAAGCACTGACTGGCGAGAAACACTTTCATGGAAAGGGGTTGCCAAGCTTCCAAAAATTACGAATCTCCAGAAATCTCAGCCAATATTTTTTCACCCAAACTGGATGATACTTTCAGGTAATGATCAGTACACTAAGGCGACTTGGTTCCCCAAATTTCGTTCTTCTATGTTGAAGCGTTCATTTCCAGTAACAGTTTGAATTTTTAGGTTTCACTCTGTTTTCTCCTATATTGATAGATGTATTTGGAACTCTAAATCCAACACGGTTTGTGCTAGCTTCTTGAAACTTGACACAGTGAAGTAGTTTCACGTTCTATCTCTATGGTTTGTTTCCTCTTGATGTAGCCCTAAGCCCTGACTGGCGAGAAACACTTTCATGGAAAGGGGTTGCCAAGCTTCCAAAAATTACGAATCTCCAGAAATCTCAGCAAATATTTTTTCACCCAAACTGGATGACACTTTCAGGTAATGATCAGTACACTAAGGCGACTTGGTTCCCCAAATTTCGTTCTTCTATGTTTAAGCGTTCATTTCCAGTAACACTTTGAATTTTTAGGTATCACTCTGTTTTCTCCTATATTGATAGATGTATTTGGAACTCTAAATCCAACACGGTTTGTGCTAGCTTCTTGAATCTTGACAGTAAAGTAGTTTCACGTTCTATCTCTATGTTTTGTTTCCACTTGATGTAACCCTAAGCAGTGACTGGCGAGAAACACTTTCAAGGAAAGGGGTTTCCAAGCTTCCAAAAATTACGAATCTCCAGAAATCTCAGCAAATTTTTTTTCACCCAAACTGGATGATACTTTCAGGTAATGATCAGTACACTAAGGCGACTTGGTTCCCCAAATTTCGTTCTTCTATGTTGAAGCGTTCATTTCCAGTAACAGTTTGAATTTTTAGGTATCACTCTGTTTTCTCCTATATTGATACATGTACTTGGAACTCTAAATCCAACACGGTTTGTGCTAGCTTCATGAAACTTGACACAGTAAAGTAGTTTCACGTTCTATCTCTATGGTTTGTTTCCTCTTGATGTAGCCCTAAGCACTGACTGGCGAGAAACACTTTCATGGAAAGGGGTTGCCAAGCTTCCAAAAATTACGAATCTCCAGAAATCTCAGCCAATATTTTTTCACCCAAACTGGATGATACTTTCAGGTAATGATCAGTACACTAAGGCGACTTGGTTCCCCAAATTTCATTCTTCTACGTTGAAGCGTTCATTTCCAGTAACACTTTGAATTTTTAGGTATCACTCTGTTTTCTCCAATATTGATAGATGTATTTGGAACTCTAAATCCAACACGGTTTGTGCTAGCTTCTTGATACTTGACACAGTAAAGTAGTTTCATGTTCTATCTCTATGGTTTGTTTCCTCTTGATGTAGCCCTAAGCACTGACTGGCGAGAAACACTTTCATGGAAAGGGGTTGCCAAGCTTCCAAAAATTACGAATCTCCAGAAATCTCAGCAAATATTTTTTCACCCAAACTGGATGATACTGTCAGGTAATGATCAGTACACTAAGGTGACTTGGTTCCCCAAATTTCGTTCTTCTATGTTGAAGCGTTCATTTCCAGTAACACTTTGAATTTTTAGGTATCACTCTGTTTTCTCCTATATTGATAGATGTATTGAAACTCTAAATCCAACAGGGTTTGTGCTAGCTTCTTGAATCTTGACACAGTAAAGTAGTTTCACGTCCTATCTCTATGTTTTGTTTCCACTTAATGTAGCTTTAAGCAGTGACTGGCGAGAAACACTTTCATGGAAAGGGGTTGCCAAGCTTCCAAAAATTACGAATCTCCAGAAATCTCAGCCAATATTTTTTCACCCAAACTGGATGATACTTTCAGGTAATGATCAGTACACTAAGGCGACTTGGTTCCCCAAATTTCGTTCTTCTACGTTGAAGCGTTCATTTCCAGTAACACTTTGAATTTTTAGGTATCACTCTGTTTTCTCCTATATTGATAGATGTATTTGGAACTCTAAATCCAACACGGTTTGTGCTAGCTTCTTGAAACTTGACACAGTAAAGTAGTTTCACGTTCTATCTCTATGTTTTGTTTCCTCTTGATGTAGCCCTAAGCAGTGACTGGCGAGAAACACTTTCATGGAAAGGGGTTGCCAAGCTTCCAAAAATTACGAATCTCCAGAAACCTCAGCCAATATTTTTTCACCCAAACTGGATGACACTTTCAGGTAATGATCAGTACACTAAGGCGACTTGGTTCCCCAAATTTCGTTCTTCTATGTTGAAGCGTTCATTTCCAGTAACACTTTGAATTTTTAGGTATCACTCTGTTTTCTCCTATATTGATAGATGTATTTGGAACTCTAAATCCAACACGGTTTGTGCTAGCTTCTTGAAACTTGACACAGTAAAGTAGTTTCACGTTGTATCTCTATGTTTTGTTTCCTCTTGATGTAGCCCTAAGCAGTGACTGGCGAGAAACACTTTCATGGAAAGGGGTTGCCAAGCTTCCAAAAATTACGAATCTCCAGAAATCTCAGCAAATATTTTTTCACCCAAACTGGATGATACTTTCAGGTAATGATCAGTACACTAAGGCGACTTGGTTCCCCAAATTTCGTTCTTCTATGTTGAAGCGTTCATTTCCAGTAACAGTTTGAATTTTTAGGTATCACTCTGTTTTCTCCTATATTGATACATATACTTGGAACTCTAAATCCAACACGGTTTGTGCTAGCTTCTTGAAACTTGACACAGTAAAGTAGTTTCACGTTCTATCTCTACGTTTTGTTTCCTCTTGATGTAGCCCTAAGCAGTGACTGGCGAGAAACACTTTCATGGAAAGGGGTTGCCAAGCTTCCAAAAATTACGAATCTCCAGAAATCTCAGCAAATATTTTTTCACCCAAACTGGATGATACTTTCAGGTAATGATCAGTACACTAAGGCGACTTGGTTCCCCAAATTTCGTTCTTCTATGTTGAAGCGTTCATTTCCAGTAACACTTTGAATTTTTAGGTATCACTCTGTTTTCTCCTATATTGATAGATGTATTTGGAACTCTAAATCCAACACGGTTTGTGCTAGCTTCTTGAAACTTGACACAGTAAAGTAGTTTCACGTTCTATCTCTACGTTTTGTTTCCTCTTGATGTAGCCCTAAGCACTGACTGGCGAGAAACACTTTCATGGAAAGGGGTTGCCAAGCTTCCAAAAATTACGAATCTCCAGAAATCTCAGCCAATATTTTTTCACCCAAACTGGATGATACTTTCAGGTAATGATCAGTACACTAAGGCGACTTGGTTCCCCAAATTTCGTTCTTCTATGTTGAAGCGTTCATTTCCAGTAACACTTTGAATTTTTAGGTATCACTCTGTTTTCTCCTATATTGATACATATACTTGGAACTCTAAATCCAACACGGTTTGTGCTAGCTTCTTGAAACTTGACACAGTAAAGTAGTTTCACGTTCTATCTCTACGTTTTGTTTCCTCTTGATGTAGCCCTAAGCAGTGACTGGCGAGAAACACTTTCATGGAAAGGGGTTGCCAAGCTTCCAAAAATTACGAATCTCCAGAAATCTCAGCAAATATTTTTTCACCCAAACTGGATGATACTTTCAGGTAATGATCAGTACACTAAGGCGACTTGGTTCCCCAAATTTTGTTCTTCTATGTTGAAGCGTTCATTTCCAGTAACACTTTGAATTTTTAGGTATCACTCTGTTTTCTCCTATATTGATACATGTTCTTGGAACTCTAAATCCAACACGGTTTGTGCTAGCTTCTTGAAACTTGACAAAGTAAAGTAGTTTCACGTTCTATCTCTATGTTTTGTTTCCTCTTGATGTAGCCCTAAGCACTGACTGGCGAGAAACACTTTCATGGAAAGGGGTTGCCAAGCTTCCAAAAATTACGAATCTCCAGAAATCTCAGCAAATATTTTTTCACCCAAACTGGATGATACTTTCAGGTAACGATCAGTACACGAAGGTGACTTGGTTCCCCAAATTTCGTTCTTCTATGTTGAAGCGTTCATTTCCAGTAAAGTTTGAATTTTTAGGTATCACTCTGTTTTCTCCTATATTGATACATGTACTTGGAACTCTAAATCCAACACGGTTTGTGCTAGCTTCATGAAACTTGACACAGTAAAGTAGTTTCACGTTCTATCTCTATGGTTTGTTTCCTCTTGATGTAGCCCTAAGCACTGACTGGCGAGAAACACTTTCATGGAAAGGGGTTGCCAAGCTTCCAAAAATTACGAATCTCCAGAAATCTCAGCCAATATTTTTTCACCCAAACTGGATGATACTTTCAGGTAATGATCAGTACACTAAGGCGACTTGGTTCCCCAAATTTCATTCTTCTACGTTGAAGCGTTCATTTCCAGTAACACTTTGAATTTTTAGGTATCACTCTGTTTTCTCCAATATTGATAGATGTATTTGGAACTCTAAATCCAACACGGTTTGTGCTAGCTTCTTGAAACTTGACACAGTAAAGTAGTTTCACGTTCTTTGTCTATGGTTTGTTTCCTCTTGATGTAGCCCTAAGCACTGACTGGCGAGAAACACTTTCATGGAAAGGGGTTGCCAAGCTTCCAAAAATTACGAATCTCCAGAAATCTCAGCAAATATTTTTTCACCCAAACTGGATGATACTGTAAGGTAATGATCAGTACACTAAGGTGACTTGGTTCCCCAAATTTCGTTCTTCTATGTTGAAGCGTTCATTTCCAGTAACACTTTGAATTTTTAGGTATCACTCTGTTTTCTCCTATATTGATAGATGTATTGAAACTCTAAATCCAACAGGGTTTGTGCTAGCTTCTTGAATCTTGACACAGTAAAGTAGTTTCACGTTCTATCTCTATGTTTTGTTTCCACTTGATGTAGCTTTAAGCAGTGACTGGCGAGAAACACTTTCATGGAAAGGGGTTTCCAAGATTCCAAAAATTACGAATCTCCAGAAATCTCAGCCAATATTTTTTCACCCAAACTGGATGATACTTTCAGGTAATGATCAGTACACTAAGGCGACTTGGTTCCCCAAATTTCGTTCTTCTACGTTGAAGCGTTCATTTCCAGTAACACTTTGAATTTTTAGGTATCACTCTGTTTTCTCCTATATTGATAGATGTATTTGGAACTCTAAATCCAACACGGTTTGTGCTAGCTTCTTGAAACTTGACACAGTAAAGTAGTTTCACGTTCTATCTCTATGTTTTGTTTCCTCTTGATGTAGCCCTAAGCACACTGACTGGCGAGAAACACTTTCATGGAAAGGGGTTGCCAAGCTTCCAAAAATTACAAATCTCCAGAAACCTCAGCCAATATTTTTTCACCCAAACTGGATGACACTTTCAGGTAATGATCAGTACACTAAGGCGACTTGGTTCCCCAAATTTCGTTCTTCTATGTTGAAGCGTTCATTTCCAGTAACACTTTGAATTTTTAGGTATCACTCTGTTTTCTCCTATATTGATAGATGTATTTGGAACTCTAAATCCAACACGGTTTGTGCTAGCTTCTTGAAACTTGACACAGTAAAGTAGTTTCACGTTGTATCTCTATGTTTTGTTTCCTCTTGATGTAGCCCTAAGCAGTGACTGGCGAGAAACACTTTCATGGAAAGGGGTTGCCAAGCTTCCAAAAATTACGAATCTCCAGAAATCTCAGCAAATATTTTTTCACCCAAACTGGATGATACTTTCAGGTAATGATCAGTACACTAAGGAGACTTGGTTCCCCAAATTTCGTTCTTCTATGTTGAAGCGTTCATTTCCAGTAACACTTTGAATTTTTAGGTATCACTCTGTTTTCTCCTATATTGATAGATGTATTTGGAACTCTAAATCCAACACGGTTTGTGTTAGCTTCTTGAAACTTGACACAGTAAAGTAGTTTCACGTTCTATCTCTATGGGTTGTTTCCTCTTGATGTAGCCCTAAGCACTGACTGGCGAGAAACACTTTCATGGAAAGGGGTTGCCAAGCTTCCAAAAATTACGAATCTCCAGAAATCTCAGCCAATATTTTTTCACCCAAACTGGATGATACTTTCAGGTAATGATCAGTACACTAAGGCGACTTGGTTCCCCAAATTTCGTTCTTCTATGTTGAAGCGTTCATTTCCAGTAACACTTTGAATTTTTAGGTATCACTCTGTTTTCTCCTATATTGATAGATGTATTTGGAACTCTAAATCCAACACGGTTTGTGCTAGCTTCTTGAATCTTGACAGTAAAGTAGTTTCACGTTCTATCTCTATGTTTTGTTTCCACTTGATGTAACCCTAATCAGTGACGGGCGAGAAACACTTTCATGGAAAGGGGTTTCCAAGCTTCCAAAAATTACGAATCTCCAGAAATCTCAGCAAATATTTTTTCACCCAAACTGGATGATACTTTCAGGTAATGATCAGTACACCAAGGCGACTTGGTTCCCCAAATTTCGTTCTTCTATGTTGAAGCGTTCATTTCCAGTAACAGTTTGAATTTTTAGGTATCACTCTGTTTTCTCCTATATTGATACATGTACTTGGAACTCTAAATCCAACACGGTTTGTGCTAGCTTCATGAAACTTGACACAGTAAAGTAGTTTCACGTTCTATCTCTATGGTTTGTTTCCTCTTGATGTATCCCTAAGCACTGACTGGCGAAAAACACTTTCATGGAAAGGGGTTGCCAAGCTTCCAAAAATTACGAATCTCCAGAAATCTCAGCCAATATTTTTTCACCCAAACTGGATGATACTTTCAGGTAATGATCAGTACACTAAGGCGACTTGGTTCCCCAAATTTCATTCTTCTACGTTGAAGCGTTCATTTCCAGTAACACTTTGAATTTTTAGGTATCACTCTGTTTTCTCCAATATTGATAGATGTATTTGGAACTCTAAATCCAACACGGTTTGTGCTAGCTTCTTGAAACTTGACACAGTAAAGTAGTTTCACGTTCTATCTCTATGGTTTGTTTCCTCTTGATGTAGCCCTAAGCACTGACTGGCGAGAAACACTTTCATGGAAAGGGGTTGCCAAGCTTCCAAAAATTACGAATCTCCAGAAATCTCAGCAAATATTTTTTCACCCAAACTGGATGATACTGTCAGGTAATGATCAGTACACTAAGGTGACTTGGTTCCCCAAATTTCGTTCTTCTATGTTGAAGCGTTCATTTCCAGTAACACTTTGAATTTTTACGTATCACTCTGTTTTCTCCTATATTGATAGATGTATTGAAACTCTAAATCCAACAGGGTTTGTGGTAGCTTCTTGAATCTTGACACAGTAAAGTAGTTTCACGTTCTATCTCTATGTTTTGTTTCCACTTGATGTAGCTTTAAGCAGTGACTGGCGAGAAACACTTTCATGGAAAGGGGTTGCCAAGCTTCCAAAAATTACGAATCTCCAGAAATCTCAGCCAATATTTTTTCACCCAAACTGGATGATACTTTCAGGTAATGATCAGTACAGTAAGGCGACTTGGTTCCCCAAATTTCGTTCTTCTACGTTGAAGCGTTCATTTCCAGTAACACTTTGAATTTTTAGGTATCACTCTGTTTTCTCCTATATTGATAGATGTATTTGGAACTCTAAATCCAACACGGTTTGTGCTAGCTTCTTGAAACTTGACACAGTAAAGTAGTTTCACGTTCTATCTCTATGTTTTGTTTCCTCTTGATGTAGCCCTAAGCAGTGACTGGCGAGAAACACTTTCATGGAAAGGGGTTGCCAAGCTTCCAAAAATTACGAATCTCCAGAAACCTCAGCCAATATTTTTTCACCCAAACTGGATGACACTTTCAGGTAATGATCAGTACACTAAGGCGACTTGGTTCCCCAAATTTCGTTCTTCTATGTTGAAGCGTTCATTTCCAGTAACACTTTGAATTTTTAGGTATCACTCTGTTTTCTCCTATATTGATAGATGTATTTGGAACTCTAAATCCAACACGGTTTGTGCTAGCTTCTTGAAACTTGACACAGTAAAGTAGTTTCACGTTCTATCTCTATGTTTTGTTTCCTCTTGATGTAGCCCTAAGCACTGACTGGCGAGAAACACTTTCATGGAAAGGGGTTGCCAAGCTTCCAAAAATTACGAATCTCCAGAAATCTCAGCAAATATTTTTTCACCCAAACTGGATGATACTTTCAGGTAATGATCAGTACACTAAGGCGACTTGGTTCCCCAAATTTCGTTCTTCTATGTTGAAGCGTTCATTTCCAGTAACAGTTTGAATTTTTAGGTATCACTCTGTTTTCTCCTATATTGATACATATACTTGGAACTCTAAATCCAACACGGTTTGTGCTAGCTTCTTGAAACTTGACACAGTAAAGTAGTTTCACGTTCTATCTCTATGTTTTGTTTCCTCTTGATGTAGCCCTAAGCACTGACTGGCGAGAAACACTTTCATGGAAAGGGGTTGCCAAGCTTCCAAAAATTACGAATCTCCAGAAATCTCAGCAAATATTTTTTCACCCAAACTGGATGATACTTTCAGGTAACGATCAGTACACGAAGGCGACTTGGTTCCCCAAATTTTGTTCTTCTATGTTGAAGCGTTCATGTCCAGTAACACTTTGAATTTTTAGGTTTCACTCTGTTTTCTCCTATATTGATAGATGTATTTGGAACTCTAAATCCAACACGGTTTGTGCTAGCTTCTTGAAACTTGACACAGTAAAGTAGTTTCACGTTCTATCTCTATGTTTTCTTTCCTCTTGATATAGCCCTAATCAGTGACGGGCGAGAAACACTTTCATGGAAAGGGGTTGCCAAGCTTCCAAAAATTACGAATCTCCAGAAATCTCAGCCAATATTTTTTCACCCAAACTGGATGATACTTTCAGGTAATGATCAGTACACTAAGGCGACTTGGTTCCCCAAATTTCGTTCTTCTATGTTGAAGCGTTCATTTCCAGTAACACTTTGAATTTTTAGGTATCACTCTGCTTTCTCCTATATCGATAGATGTATTTGGAACTCTAAATCCAACACGGTTTGTGCTAGCTTCTTGAAACTTGACACAGTAAAGTAGTTTCACGTTGTATCTCTATGTTTTGTTTCCTCTTGATGTAGCCCTAAGCACTGACTGGCGAGAAACACTTTCATGGAAAGGGGTTGCCAAGCTTCCAAAAATTACGAATCTCCAGAAATCTCAGCAAATATTTCTTCACCCAAACTGGATGATACTTTCAGGTAATGATCAGTACACTAAGGCGACTTGGTTCCCCAAATTTCGTTCTTCTATGTTGAAGCGTTCATTTCCAGTAACAGTTTGAATTTTTAGGTATCACTCTGTTTTCTCCTATATTGATAGATGTATTTGGAACTCTAAATCCAACACGGTTTGTGCTAGCTTCTTGAAACTTGACACAGTAAAGTAGTTTCACGTTCTATCTCTACGTTTTGTTTCCTCTTGATGTAGCCCTAAGCAGTGACTGGCGAGAAACACTTTCATGGAAAGGGGTTGCCAAGCTTCCAAAAATTACGAATCTCCAGAAATCTCAGCCAATATTTTTTCACCCAAACTGGATGATACTTTCAGGTAATGATCAGTACACTAAGGCGACTTGGTTCCCCAAATTTCGTTCTTCTATGTTGAAGCGTTCATTTCCAGTAACACTTTGAATTTTTAGGTATCACTCTGTTTTCTCCTATATTGATAGATGTATTTGGAACTCTAAATCCAACACGGTTTGTGCTAGCTTCTTGAAGCTTGACACAGTAAAGTAGTTTCACGTTCTATCTCTATGTTTTGTTTCCTCTTGATGTAGCCCTAAGCTGTGACTGGCGAGAAACACTTTCATGGAAAGGGGTTGCCAAGCTTCCAAAAATTACGAATCTCCAGAAATCTCAGCCAATATTTTTTCACCCAAACTGGATGATACTTTCAGGTAATGATCAGTACACTAAGGCGACTTGGTTCCCCAAATTTCGTTCTTCTATGTTGAAGCGTTCATTTCCAGTAACACTTTGAATTTTTAGGTATCACTCTGTTTTCTCCTATATTGATAGATGTATTTGGAACTCTAAATCCAACACGGTTTGTGCTAGCTTCTTGAACCTTGACACAGTAAAGTAGTTTCACGTTCTATCTCTACGTTTTGTTTCCTCTTGATGTAGCCCTAAGCACTGACTGGCGAGAAACACTTTCATGGAAAGGGGTTGCCAAGCTTCCAAAAATTACGAATCTCCAGAAATCTCAGCCAATATTTTTTCACCCAAACTGGATGATACTTTCAGGTAATGATCAGTACACTAAGGCGACTTGGTTCCCCAAATTTCGTTCTTCTATGTTGAAGCGTTCATTTCCAGTAACACTTTGAATTTTTAGGTATCACTCTGTTTTCTCCTATATTGATACATGTTCTTGGAACTCTAAATCCAACACGGTTTGTGCTAGCTTCTTGAAACTTGACACAGTAAAGTAGTTTCACGTTCTATCTCTACGTTTTGTTTCCTCTTGATGTAGCCCTAAGCACTGACTGGCGAGAAACACTTTCATGGAAAGGGGTTGCCAAGCTTCCAAAAATTACGAATCTCCAGAAATCTCAGCAAATATTTTTTCACCCAAACTGGATGATACTTTCAGGTAATGATCAGTACACTAAGGCGACTTGGTTCCCCAAATTTCGTTCTTCTATGTTGAAGCGTTCATTTCCAGTAACAGTTTGAATTTTTAGGTATCACTCTGTTTTCTCCTATATCGATAGATGTATTTGGAACTCTAAATCCAACACGGTTTGTGCTAGCTTCTTGAAACTTGACACAGTAAAGTAGTTTCACGTTCTATCTCTATGTTTTGTTTCCTCTTGATGTAGCCCTAAGCAGTGACTGGCGAGAAACACTTTCATGGAAAGGGGTTGCCAAGCTTCCAAAAATTACGAATCTCCAGAAATCTCAGCAAATATTTTTTCACCCAAACTGGATGATACTTTCAGGTAATGATCAGTACACTAAGGCGACTTGGTTCCCCAAATTTCGTTCTTCTATGTTGAAGCGTTCATTTCCAGTAACACTTTGAATTTTTAGGTATCACTCTGTTTTCTCCTATATTGATACATGTTCTTGGAACTCTAAATCCAACACGGTTTGTGCTAGCTTCTTGAAACTTGACACAGTAAAGTAGTTTCACGTTCTATCTCTATGTTTTGTTTCCTCTTGATGTAGCCCTAAGCAGTGACTGGCGAGAAACACTTTCATGGAAAGGGGTTGCCAGGCTTCCAAAAATTACGAATCTCCAGAAATCTCAGCAAATATTTTTTCACCCAAACTGGATGATACTTTCAGGTAATGATCAGTACACTAAGGCGACTTGGTTCCCCAAATTTCGTTCTTCTATGTTGAAGCGTTCATTTCCAGTAACAGTTTGAATTTTTAGGTGTCTCTCTGTTTTCTTCTATATTGATACATGTACTTGGAACTCTAAATCCAACACGGTTTGTGCTAGCTTCTTGAAACTTGACACAGTGAAGTAGTTTCACGTTCTATCTCTATGGTTTGTTTCCTCTTGATGTAGCCCTAAGCACTGACTGGCGAGAAACACTTTCATGGAAAGGGGTTGCCAAGCTTCCAAAAATTACGAATCTCCAGAAATCTCAGCAAATATTTTTTCACCCAAACTGGATGATACTGTCAGGTAATGATCAGTACACTAAGGTGACTTGGTTCCCCAAATTTCGTTCTTCTATGTTGAAGCGTTCATTTCCAGTAACACTTTGAATTTTTAGGTATCACTCTGTTTTCTCCTATATTGATAGATGTATTGAAACTCTAAATCCAACAGGGTTTGTGCTAGCTTCTTGAATCTTGACACAGTAAAGTAGTTTCACGTTCTATCTCTATGTTTTGTTTCCACTTGATGTAGCTTTAAGCAGTGATTGGCGAGAAACACTTTCATGGAAAGGGGTTGCCAAGATTCCAAAAATTACGAATCTCCAGAAATCTCAGCCAGTATTTTTTCACCCAAACTGGATGATACTTTCAGGTAATGATCAGTACACTAAGGCGACTTGGTTCCCCAAATTTCGTTCTTCTACGTTGAAGCGTTCATTTCCAGTAACCCTTTGAATTTTTAGGTATCACTCTGTTTTCTCCTATATTGATAGATGTATTTGGAACTCTAAATCCAACACGGTTTGTGCTAGCTTCTTGAAACTTGACACAGTAAAGTAGTTTCACGTTCTATCTCTATGTTTTGTTTCCTCTTGATGTAGCCCTAAGCAGTGACTGGCGAGAAACACTTTCATGGAAAGGGGTTGCCAAGCTTCCAAAAATTACGAATCTCCAGAAACCTCAGCCAATATTTTTTCACCCAAACTGGATGACACTTTCAGGTAATGATCAGTACACTAAGGCGACTTGGTTCCCCATATTTCGTTCTTCTATGTTGAAGCGTTCATTTCCAGTAACACTTTGAATTTTTAGGTATCACTCTGTTTTCTCCTATATTGATAGATGTATTTGGAACTCTAAATCCAACACGGTTTGTGCTAGCTTCTTGAAACTTGACACAGTAAAGTAGTTTCACGTTGTATCTCTATGTTTTGTTTCCTCTTGATGTAGCCCTAAGCAGTGACTGGCGAGAAACACTTTCATGGAAAGGGGTTGCCAAGCTTCCAAAAATTACGAATCTCCAGAAATCTCAGCAAATATTTTTTCACCCAAACTGGATGATACTTTCAGGTAATGATCAGTACACTAAGGCGACTTGGTTCCCCAAATTTCGTTCTTCTATGTTGAAGCGTTCATTTCCAGTAACAGTTTGAATTTTTAGGTATCACTCGGTTTTCTCCTATATTGATACATATACTTGGAACTCTAAATCCAACACGGTTTGTGCTAGCTTCTTGAAACTTGACACAGTAAAGTAGTTTCACGTTCTATCTCTATGTTTTGTTTCCTCTTGATGTAGCCCTAAGCACTGACTGGCGAGAAACACTTTCATGGAAAGGGGTTGCCAAGCTTCCAAAAATTACGAATCTCCAGAAATCTCAGCTAATATTTTTTCACCCAAACTGGATGATACTTTCAGGTAACGATCAGTACACGAAGGCGACTTGGTTCCCCAAATTTCGTTCTTCTATGTTGAAGCGTTCATTTCCAGTAACACTTTGAATTTTTAGGTTTCACTCTGTTTTCTCCTATATTGATAGATGTATTTGGAACTCTAAATCCAACACGGTTTGTGCTAGCTTCTTGAAACTTGACACAGTAAAGTAGTTTCACGTTCTATCTCTATGTTTTGTTTTCTCTTGATATAGCCCTAATCAGTGACGGGCGAGAAACACTTTCATGGAAAGGGGTTGCCAAGCTTCCAAAAATTACGAATCTCCAGAAATCTCAGCCAATATTTTTTCACCCAAACTGGATGATACTTTCAGGTAATGATCAGTACACTAAGGCGACTTGGTTCCCCAAATTTCGTTCTTCTATGTTGAAGCGTTCATTTCCAGTAACACTTTGAATTTTTAGGTATCACTCTGTTTTCTCCTATATCGATAGATGTATTTGGAACTCTAAATCCAACACGGTTTGTGCTAGCTTCTTGAAACTTGACACAGTAAAGTAGTTTCACGTTGTATCTCTATGTTTTGTTTCCTCTTGATGTAGCCCTAAGCAGTGACTGGCGAGAAACACTTTCATGGAAAGGGGTTGCCAAGCTTCCAAAAATTACGAATCTCCAGAAATCTCAGCCAATATTTTTTCACCCAAACTGGATGATACTTTCAGGTAATGATCAGTACACTAAGGCGACTTGGTTCCCCAAATTTCGTTCTTCTATGTTGAAGCGTTCATTTCCAGTAACACTTTGAATTTTTAGGTATCACTCTGTTTTCTCCTATATTGATACATGTTCTTGGAACTCTAAATCCAACACGGTTTGTGCTAGCTTCTTGAAACTTGACACAGTAAAGTAGTTTCACGTTCTATCTCTATGTTTTGTTTCCTCTTGATGTAGCCCTAAGCACTGACTGGCGAGAAACACTTTCATGGAAAGGGGTTGCCAAGCTTCCAAAAATTACGAATCTCCAGAAATCTCAGCAAATATTTTTTCACCCAAACTGGATGATACTTTCAGGTAACGATCAGTACACGAAGGTGACTTGGTTCCCCAAATTTCGTTCTTCTATGTTGAAGCGTTCATTTCCAGTAACAGTTTGAATTTTTAGGTTTCACTCTGTTTTCTCCTATATTGATAGATGTATTTGGAACTCTAAATCCAACATGGTTCGTGCTAGCTTCTTGAAACTTGACACAGTAAAGTAGTTTCACGTTCTATCTCTATGTTTTGTTTCCTCTTGATGTAGCCCTAAGCAGTGACTGGCGAGAAACACTTTCATGGAAAGGGGTTGCCAAGCTTCCAAAAATTACGTATTTCCAGAAATCTCAGCCAATATTTTTTCACCCAAACTGAATGACACTTTCAGGTAATGATCAGTACACTAAGGCGACTTGGTTCCCCAAATTTCGTTCTTCTATGTTGAAGCGTTCATTTCCAGTAACACTTTGAATTTTTAGGTATCACTCTGTTTTCTCCTATATTGATAGATGTATTTGGAACTCTAAATCCAACACGGTTTGTGCTAGCTTCTTGAAACTTGACACAGTAAAGTAGTTTCACGTTCTATCTCTATGTTTTGTTTCCTCTTGATGTAACCCTAAGCACTGACTGGCGAGAAACACTTTCATGGAAAGGGGTTGCCAAGCTTCCAAAAATTACGAATCTCCAGAAATCTCAGCCAATATTTTTTCACCCAAACTGGATGATACTTTCAGGTAATGATCAGTACACTAAGGCGACTTGGTTCCCCAAATTTCGTTCTTCTATGTTGAAGCGTTCATTTCCAGTAACAGTTTGAATTTTTAGGTTTCACTCTGTTTTCTCCTATATTGATAGATGTATTTGGAACTCTAAATCCAACACGGTTCGTGCTAGCTTCTTGAAACTTGACACAGTAAAGTAGTTTCACGTTCTATCTCTATGTTTTGTTTCCTCTTGATGTAGCCCTAAGCAGTGACTGGCGAGAAACACTTTCATGGAAAGGGGTTGCCAAGCTTCCAAAAATTACGTATTTCCAGAAATCTCAGCCAATATTTTTTCACCCAAACTGAATGACACTTTCAGGTAATGATCAGTACACTAAGGCGACTTGGTTCCCCAAATTTCGTTCTTCTATGTTGAAGCGTTCATTTCCAGTAACACTTTGAATTTTTAGGTATCACTCTGTTTTCTCCTATATTGATAGATGTATTTGGAACTCTAAATCCAACACGGTTTGTGCTAGCTTCTTGAAACTTGACACAGTAAAGTAGTTTCATGTTCTATCTCTATGTTTTGTTTCCTCTTGATGTAACCCTAAGCACTGACTGGCGAGAAACACTTTCATGGAAAGGGGTTGCCAAGCTTCCAAAAATTACGAATCTCCAGAAATCTCAGCCAATATTTTTTCACCCAAACTGGATGATACTTTCAGGTAATGATCAGTACACTAAGGCGACTTGGTTCCCCAAATTTCGTTCTTCTATGTTTAAGCGTTCATTTCCAGTAACAGTTTGAATTTTTAGGTATCACTCTGTTTTCTCCTATATTGATAGATGTATTTGGAACTCTAAATCCAACACGGTTTGTGCTAGCTTCTTGAAACTTGACACAGTAAAGTAGTTTCACGTTCTATCTCTATGTTTTGTTTCCTCTTGATGTAGCCCTAAGCAGTGACTGGCGAGAAACACTTTCATGGAAAGGGGTTGCCAAGCTTCCAAAAATTACGAATCTCCAGAAATCTCAGCCAATATTTTTTCACCCAAACTGGATGACACTTTCAGGTAATGATCAGTACACTAAGGCGACTTGGTTCCCCAAATTTCGTTCTTCTATGTTTAAGCGTTCATTTCCAGTAACACTTTGAATTTTTAGGTATCACTCTGTTTTCTCCTATATTGATAGATGTATTTGGAACTCTAAATCCAACACGGTTTGTGCTAGCTTCTTGAAACTTGACACAGTAAAGTAGTTTCACGTTCTATCTCTATGTTTTGTTTCCTCTTGATGTAGCCCTAAGCACTGACTGGCGAGAAACACTTTCATGGAAAGGGGTTGCCAAGCTTCCAAAAATTACGAATCTCCAGAAATCTCAGCAAATATTTTTTCACCCAAACTGGATGATACTTTCAGGTAATGATCAGTACACTAAGGCGACTTGGTTCCCCAAATTTCGTTCTTCTATGTTGAAGCGTTCATTTCCAGTAACACTTTGAATTTTTAGGTATCACTCTGTTTTCTCCTATATTGATAGATGTATTTGGAACTCTAAATCCAACACGGTTTGTGCTAGCTTCTTGAAACTTGACACAGTAAAGTAGTTTCACGTTCTATCTCTATGTTTTGTTTCCTCTTGATGTAGCCCTAAGCAGTGACTGGCGAGAAACACTTTCATGGAAAGGGGTTGCCAAGCTTCCAAAAATTACGAATCTCCAGAAATCTCAGCAAATATTTTTTCACCCAAACTGGATGATACTTTCAGGTAATGATCAGTACACTAAGGCGACTTGGTTCCCCAAATTTCGTTCTTCTATGTTGAAGCGTTCATTTCCAGTAACAGTTTGAATTTTTAGGTATCACTCTGTTTTCTCCTATATTGATAGATGTATTTGGAACTCTAAATCCAACACGGTTTGTGCTAGCTTCTTGAAACTTGACACAGTAAAGTAGTTTCACGTTCTATCTCTATGTTTTGTTTCCTCTTGATGTAGCCCTAAGCAGTGACTGGCGAAAAACACTTTCAGGGAAAGGGGTTGCCAAGCTTCCAAAAATTACGAATCTCCAGAAATCTCAGCAAATATTTTTTCACCCAAACTGGATGATACTTTCAGGTAATGATCAGTACACTAAGGCGACTTGGTTCCCCAAATTTCGTTCTTCTATGTTGAAGCGTTCATTTCCAGTAACAGTTTGAATTTTTAGGTATCACTCTGTTTTCTCCTATATTGATAGATGTATTTGGAACTCTAAATCCAACACGGTTTGTGCTAACTTCTTGAAACTTGACACAGTAAAGTAGTTTCACGTTCTATCTCTATGTTTTGTTTCCTCTTGATGTAGCCCTAAGCAGTGACTGGCGAGAAACACTTTCATGGAAAGGGGTTTCCAAGCTTCCAAAAATTACGAATCTCCAGAAATCTCAGCAAATATTTTTTCACCCAAACTGGATGATACTTTCAGGTAATGATCAGTACACTAAGGCGACTTGGTTCCCCAAATTTCGTTCTTCTATGTTGAAGCGTTCATTTCCAGTAACAGTTTGAATTTTTAGGTGTCTCTCTGTTTTCTTCTATATTGATACATGTACTTGGAACTCTAAATCCAACACGGTTTGTGCTAGCTTCTTGAAACTTGACACAGTGAAGTAGTTTCACGTTCTATCTCTATGGTTTGTTTCCTCTTGATGTAGCCCTAAGCACTGACTGGCGAGAAACACTTTCATGGAAAGGGGTTGCCAAGCTTCCAAAAATTACGAATCTCCAAAAATCTCAGCCAATATTTTTTCACCCAAACTGGATGATACTTTCAGGTAATGATCAGTACACTAAGGCGACTTGGTTCCCCAAATTTCGTTCTTCTATGTTGAAGCGTTCATTTCCAGTAACACTTTGAATTTTTAGGTATCACTCTGTTTTCTCCTATATTGATAGATGTATTTGGAACTCTAAATCCAACACGGTTTGTGCTAGCTTCTTGAAACTTGACACAGTAAAGTAGTTTCACGTTCTATCTCTATGTTTTGTTTCCTCTTGATGTAGCGCTAAGCAGTGACTGGCGAGAAACACTTTCATGGAAAGGGGTTTCCAAGCTTCCAAAAATTACTAATCTCCAGAAATCTCAGCAAATATTTTTTCACCCAAACTGGATGATACTTTCAGGTAATGATCAGTACACTAAGGCGACTTGGTTCCCCAAATTTCGTTCTTCTATGTTGAAGCGTTCATTTCCAGTAACAGTTTGAATTTTTAGGTGTCTCTCTGTTTTCTTCTATATTGATACATGTACTTGGAACTCAAAATCAACACGGTTTGTGCTAGCTTCTTGAAACTTGACACAGTGAAGTAGTTTCACGTTCTATCTCTATGTTTTGTTTCCTCTTGATGTAGCCCTAAGCAGTGACTGGCGAGAAACACTTTCATGGAAAGGGGTTGTCAAGCTTCCAAAAATTACGAATCTCCAGAAATCTCAGCCAATATTTTTTCACCCAAACTGGATGATATTTTCAGGTAATGATCAGTACACTAAGGCGACTTGGTTCCCCAAATTTCGTTCTTCTATGTTGAAGCGTTCATTTCCAGTAACAGTTTGAATTTTTAGGTTTCACTCTGTTTTCTCCTATATTGATAGATGTATTTGGAACTCTAAATCCAACACGGTTTGTGCTAGCTTCTTGAAACTTGACACAGTAAAGTAGTTTCACGTTCTATCTCTATGTTTTGTTTCCTCTTGATATAGCCCTAAGCACTGACTGGCGAGAAACACTTTCATGGAAAGGGGTTGCCAAGCTTCCAAAAATTACGAATCTCCAGAAATCTCAGCAAATATTTTTTCACCCAAACTGGATGATACTTTCAGGTAACGATCAGTACACGAAGGCGACTTGGTTCCCCAAATTTCGTTCTTCTATGTTGAAGCGTTCATTTCCAGTAACACTTTGAATTTTAGGTATCACTCTGTTTTCTCCTATATTGATAGATGTATTTGGAACTCTAAATCCAACACGGTTTGTGCTAGCTTCTTGAAACTTGACACAGTAAAGTAGTTTCACGTTCTATCTCTATGTTTTGTTTCCTCTTGATGTAGCCCTAAGCAGTGACTGGCGAGAAACACTTTCATGGAAAGGGGTTGCCAAGCTTCCAAAAATTACGAATCTCCAGAAATCTCAGCCAATATTTTTTCACCCAAACTGGATGATACTTTCAGGTAATGATCAGTACACTAAGGCGACTTGGTTCCCCAAATTTCGTTCTTCTATGTTGAAGCGTTCATTTCCAGTAACAGTTTGAATTTTTAGGTATCACTCTATTTTCTCCTATATTGATAGATGTATTTGGAACTCTAAATCCAACACGGTTTGGGCTAGCTTCTTGAAACTTGACAGAGTAAAGTAGTTTCACGTTCTATCTCTATGTTTTGTTTCCTCTTGATGTAGCCCTAAGCACTGACTGGCGAGAAACACTTTCATGGAAAGGGGTTGCCAAGCTTCCAAAAATTACGAATCTCCAGAAATCTCAGCCAATATTTTTTCACCCAAACTGGATGATACTTTCAGGTAATGATCAGTACACTAAGGCGACTTGGTTCCCCAAATTTCGTTCTTCTATGTTGAAGCGTTCATTTCCAGTAACAGTTTGAATTTTTAGGTTTCACTCTGTTTTCTCCTATATTGATAGATGTATTTGGAACTCTAAATCCAACACGGTTTGTGCTAGCTTCTTGAAACTTGACACAGTAAAGTAGTTTCACGTTCTATCTCTATGTTTTGTTTCCTCTTGATATAGCCCTAATCAGTGACGGGCGAGAAACACTTTCATGGAAAGGGGTTGCCAAGCTTCCAAAAATTACGAATCTCCAGAAATCTCAGCCAATATTTTTTCACCCAAACTGGATGATACTTTCAGGTAATGATCAGTACACTAAGGCGACTTGGTTCCCCAAATTTCGTTCTTCTATGTTGAAGCGTTCATTTCCAGTAACACTTTGAATTTTAGGTATCACTCTGTTTTCTCCTATATTGATAGATGTATTTGGAACTCTAAATCCAACACGGTTTGTGCTAGCTTCTTGAAACTTGACACAGTAAAGTAGTTTCACGTTCTATCTCTATGTTTTGTTTCCTCTTGATGTAGCCCTAAGCAGTGACTGGCGAGAAACACTTTCATGGAAAGGGGTTGCCAAGCTTCCAAAAATTACGAATCTCCAGAAATCTCAGCCAATATTTTTTCACCCAAACTGGATGATACTTTCAGGTAATGATCAGTACACTAAGGCGACTTGGTTCCCCAAATTTCGTTCTTCTATGTTGAAGCGTTCATTTCCAGTAACACTTTGAATTTTTAGGTATCACTCTGTTTTCTCCTATATCGATAGATGTATTTGGAACTCTAAATCCAACACGGTTTGTGCTAGCTTCTTGAAACTTGACACAGTAAAGTAGTTTCACGTTGTATCTCTATGTATTGTTTCCTCTTGATGTAGCCCTAAGCAGTGACTGGCGAGAAACACTTTCATGGAAAGGGGTTGCCAAGCTTCCAAAAATTACGAATCTCCAGAAATCTCAGCAAATATTTTTTCACCCAAACTGGATGATACTTTCAGGTAATGATCAGTACACTAAGGCGACTTGGTTCCCCAAATTTCGTTCTTCTATGTTTAAGCGTTCATTTCCAGTAACACTTTGAATTTTTAGGTATCACTCTGTTTTTCCTATATTGATAGATGTATTTGGAACTCTAAATCCAACACGGTTTGTGCTAGCTTCTTGAAACTTGACACAGTAAAGTAGTTTCACGTTCTATCTCTATGTTTTGTTTCCTCTTGATGTAGCCCTAAGCAGTGACTGGCGAGAAACACTTTCATGGAAAGGGGTTGCCAAGCTTCCAAAAATTACGAATCTCCAGAAATCTCAGCAAATATTTTTTCACCCAAACTGGATGATACTTTCAGGTAATGATCAGTACACTAAGGCGACTTGGTTCCCCAAATTTCGTTCTTCTATGTTGAAGCGTTCATTTCCAGTAACAGTGTGAATTTTTAGGTAACACTCTGTTTTCTCCTATATTGATAGATGTATTTGGAACTCTAAATCCAACACGGTTTGTGCTAGCTTCTTGAAACTTGACACAGTAAAGTAGTTTCACGTTCTATCTCTATGTTTTGTTTCCTCTTGATGTAGCCCTAAGCAGTGACTGGCGAGAAACACTTTCATGGAAAGGGGTTGCCAAGCTTCCAAAAATTACGAATCTCCAGAAATCTCAGCAAATATTTTTTCACCCAAACTGGATGATACTTTCAGGTAATGATCAGTACACTAAGGCGACTTGGTTCCCCAAATTTCGTTCTTCTATGTTGAAGCGTTCATTTCCAGTAACAGTTTGAATTTTTAGGTATCACTCTGTTTTCTCCTATATTGATAGATGTATTTGGAACTCTAAATCCAACACGGTTTGTGCTAACTTCTTGAAACTTGACACAGTAAAGTAGTTTCACGTTCTATCTCTATGTTTTGTTTCCTCTTGATGTAGCCCTAAGCAGTGACTGGCGAGAAACACTTTCATGGAAAGGGGTTTCCAAGCTTCCAAAAATTACGAATCTCCAGAAATCTCAGCAAATATTTTTTCACCCAAACTGGATGATACTTTCAGGTAATGATCAGTACACTAAGGCGACTTGGTTCCCCAAATTTCGTTCTTCTATGTTGAAGCGTTCATTTCCAGTAACAGTTTGAATTTTTAGGTGTCTCTCTGTTTTCTTCTATATTGATACATGTACTTGGAACTCTAAATCCAACACGGTTTGTGCTAGCTTCTTGAAACTTGACACAGTGAAGTAGTTTCACGTTCTATCTCTATGGTTTGTTTCCTCTTGATGTAGCCCTAAGCACTGACTGGCGAGAAACACTTTCATGGAAAGGGGTTGCCAAGCTTCCAAAAATTACGAATCTCCAAAAATCTCAGCCAATATTTTTTCATCCAAACTGGATGATACTTTCAGGTAATGATCAGTACACTAAGGCGACTTGGTTCCCCAAATTTCGTTCTTCTATGTTGAAGCGTTCATTTCCAGTAACACTTTGAATTTTTAGGTATCACTCTGTTTTCTCCTATATTGATAGATGTATTTGGAACTCTAAATCCAACACGGTTTGTGCTAGCTTCTTGAAACTTGACACAGTAAAGTAGTTTCACGTTCTATCTCTATGTTTTGTTTCCTCTTGATGTAGCCCTAAGCAGTGACTGGCGAGAAACACTTTCATGGAAAGGGGTTTCCAAGCTTCCAAAAATTACTAATCTCCAGAAATCTCAGCAAATATTTTTTCACCCAAACTGGATGATACTTTCAGGTAATGATCAGTACACTAAGGCGACTTGGTTCCCCAAATTTCGTTCTTCTATGTTGAAGCGTTCATTTCCAGTAACAGTTTGAATTTTTAGGTGTCTCTCTGTTTTCTTCTATATTGATACATGTACTTGGAACTCAAAATCAACATGGTTTGTGCTAGCTTCTTGAAACTTGACACAGTGAAGTAGTTTCACGTTCTATCTCTATGGTTTGCTTCCTCTTGATGTAGCCCTAAGCACTGACTGGCGAGAAACACTTTCATGGAAAGGGGTTGCCAAGCTTCCAAAAATTACGAATCTCCAGAAATCTCAGCCAATATTTTTTCACCCAAACTGGATGATATTTTCAGGTAATGATCAGTACACTAAGGCGACTTGGTTCCCCAAATTTCGTTCTTCTATGTTGAAGCGTTCATTTCCAGTAACAGTTTGAATTTTTAGGTTTCACTCTGTTTTCTCCTATATTGATAGATGTATTTGGAACTCTAAATCCAACACGGTTTGTGCTAGCTTCTTGAAACTTGACACAGTAAAGTAGTTTCACATTCTATCTCTATGTTTTGTTTCCTCTTGATATAGCCCTAAGCACTGACTGGCGAGAAACACTTTCATGGAAAGGGGTTGCCAAGCTTCCAAAAATTACGAATCTCCAGAAATCTCAGCAAATATTTTTTCACCCAAACTGGATGATACTTTCAGGTAATGATCAGTACACGAAGGCGACTTGGTTCCCCAAATTTCGTTCTTCTATGTTGAAGCGTTCATTTCCAGTAACACTTTGAATTTTAGGTATCACTCTGTTTTCTCCTATATTGATAGATGTATTTCGAACTCTAAATCCAACACGGTTTGTGCTAGCTTCTTGAAACTTGACACAGTAAAGTAGTTTCACGTTCTATCTCTATGTTTTGTTTCCTCTTGATGTAGCCCTAAGCAGTGACTGGCGAGAAACACTTTCATGGAAAGGGGTTGCCAAGCTTCCAAAAATTACGAATCTCCAGAAATCTCAGCCAATATTTTTTCACCCAAACTGGATGATACTTTCAGGTAATGATCAGTACACTAAGGCGACTTGGTTCCCCAAATTTCGTTCTTCTATGTTGAAGCGTTCATTTCCAGTAACAGTTTGAATTTTTAGGTATCACTCTATTTTCTCCTATATTGATAGATGTATTTGGAACTCTAAATCCAACACGGTTTGGGCTAGCTTCTTGAAACTTGACAGAGTAAAGTAGTTTCACGTTCTATCTCTATGTTTTGTTTCCTCTTGATGTAGCCCTAAGCACTGACTGGCGAGAAACACTTTCATGGAAAGGGGTTGCCAAGCTTCCAAAAATTACGAATCTCCAGAAATCTCAGCCAATATTTTTTCACCCAAACTGGATGACACTTTCAGGTAATGATCAGTACACTAAGGCGACTTGGTTCCCCAAATTTCGTTCTTCTATGTTGAAGCGTTCATTTCCAGTAACACTTTGAATTTTTAGGTATCACTCTGTTTTCTCCTATATTGATAGATGTATTTGGAACTCTAAATCCAACACGGTTTGTGCTAGCTTCTTGAAACTTGACACAGTAAAGTAGTTTCACGTTCTATCTCTATGTTTTGTTTCCTCTTGATGTAGCCCTAAGCACTGACTGGCGAGAAACACTTTCATGGAAAGGGGTTGCCAAGCTTCCAAAAATTACGAATCTCCAGAAATCTCAGCCAATATTTTTTCACCCAAACTGGATGATACTTTCAGGTAATGATCAGTACACTAAGGCGACTTGGTTCCCCAAATTTCGTTCTTCTATGTTGAAGCGTTCATTTCCAGTAACAGTTTGAATTTTTAGGTTTCACTCTGTTTTCTCCTATATTGATAGATGTATTTGGAACTCTAAATCCAACACGGTTTGTGCTAGCTTCTTGAAACTTGACACAGTAAAGTAGTTTCACGTTCTATCTCTATGTTTTGTTTCCTCTTGATATAGCCCTAATCAGTGACGGGCGAGAAACACTTTCATGGAAAGGGGTTGCCAAGCTTCCAAAAATTACGAATCTCCAGAAATCTCAGCCAATATTTTTTCACCCAAACTGGATGATACTTTCAGGTAATGATCAGTACACTAAGGCGACTTGGTTCCCCAAATTTCGTTCTTCTATGTTGAAGCGTTCATTTCCAGTAACACTTTGAATTTTAGGTATCACTCTGTTTTCTCCTATATTGATAGATGTATTTGGAACTCTAAATCCAACACGGTTTGTGCTAGCTTCTTGAAACTTGACACAGTAAAGTAGTTTCACGTTCTATCTCTATGTTTTGTTTCCTCTTGATGTAGCCCTAAGCAGTGACTGGCGAGAAACACTTTCATGGAAAGGGGTTGCCAAGCTTCCAAAAATTACGAATCTCCAGAAATCTCAGCAAATATTTTTTCACCCAAACTGGATGATACTTTCAGGTAATGATCAGTACACTAAGGCGACTTGGTTCCCCAAATTTCGTTCTTCTATGTTGAAGCGTTCATTTCCAGTAACAGTTTGAATTTTTAGGTATCACTCTGTTTTCTCCTATATTGATAGATGTATTTGGAACTCTAAATCCAACACGGTTTGTGCTAGCTTCTTGAAACTTGACACAGTAAAGTAGTTTCATGTTCTATCTCTATGTTTTGTTTCCTCTTGATGTAGCCCTAAGCAGTGACTGGCGAAAAACACTTTCAGGGAAAGGGGTTGCCAAGCTTCCAAAAATTACGAATCTCCAGAAATCTCAGCAAATATTTTTTCACCCAAACTGGATGATACTTTCAGGTAATGATCAGTACACTAAGGCGACTTGGTTCCCCAAATTTCGTTCTTCTATGTTGAAGCGTTCATTTCCAGTAACACTTTGAATTTTTAGGTATCACTCTGTTTTCTCCTATATTGATACATGTTCTTGGAACTCTAAATCCAACACGGTTTGTGCTAGCTTCTTGAAACTTGACACAGTAAAGTAGTTTCACGTTCTATCTCTATGTTTTGTTTCCTCTTGATGTAACCCTAAGCAGTGACTGGCGAGAAACACTTTCATGGAAAGGGGTTGCCAAGCTTCCAAAAATTACGAATCTCCAGAAATCTCAGCCAATATTTTTTCACCCAAACTGGATGATACTTTCAGGTAATGATCAGTACACTAAGGCGACTTGGTTCCCCAAATTTCGTTCTTCTATGTTGAAGCGTTCATTTCCAGTAACACTTTGAATTTTTAGGTATCACTCTGTTTTCTCCTATATTGATAGATGTATTTGGAACTCTAAATCCAACACGGTTTGTGCTAGCTTCTTGAAACTTGACACAGTAAAGTAGTTTCACGTTCTATCTCTATGTTTTGTTTCCTCTTGATGTAGCCCTAAGCAGTGACTGGCGAGAAACACTTTCATGGAAAGGGGTTTCCAAGCTTCCAAAAATTACGAATCTCCAGAAATCTCAGCAAATATTTTTTCACCCAAACTGGATGATACTTTCAGGTAATGATCAGTACACTAAGGCGACTTGGTTCCCCAAATTTCGTTCTTCTATGTTGAAGCGTTCATTTCCAGTAACAGTTTGAATTTTTAGGTATCACTCTATTTTCTCCTATATTGATAGATGTATTTGGAACTCTAAATCCAACACGGTTTGGGCTAGCTTCTTGAAACTTGACAGAGTAAAGTAGTTTCACGTTCTATCTCTATGTTTTGTTTCCTCTTGATGTAGCCCTAAGCACTGACTGGCGAGAAACACTTTCATGGAAAGGGGTTGCCAAGCTTCCAAAAATTACGAATCTCCAGAAATCTCAGCCAATATTTTTTCACCCAAACTGGATGACACTTTCAGGTAATGATCAGTACACTAAGGCGACTTGGTTCCCCAAATTTCGTTCTTCTATGTTGAAGCGTTCATTTCCAGTAACACTTTGAATTTTTAGGTATCACTCTGTTTTCTCCTATATTGATAGATGTATTTGGAACTCTAAATCCAACACGGTTTGTGCTAGCTTCTTGAAACTTGACACAGTAAAGTAGTTTCACGTTCTATCTCTATGTTTTGTTTCCTCTTGATGTAGCCCTAAGCAGTGACTGGCGAGAAACACTTTCATGGAAAGGGGTTTCCAAGCTTCCAAAAATTACTAATCTCCAGAAATCTCAGCAAATATTTTTTCACCCAAACTGGATGATACTTTCAGGTAATGATCAGTACACTAAGGCGACTTGGTTCCCCAAATTTCGTTCTTCTATGTTGAAGCGTTCATTTCCAGTAACAGTTTGAATTTTTAGGTTTCACTTTGTTTTCTCCTATATTGATAGATGTATTTGGAACTCTAAATCCAACACGGTTTGTGCTAGCTTCTTGAAACTTGACACAGTAAAGTAGTTTCACGTTCTATCTCTATGTTTTGTTTCCTCTTGATATAGCCCTAATCAGTGACGGGCGAGAAACACTTTCATGGAAAGGGGTTGCCAAGCTTCCAAAAATTACGAATCTCCAGAAATCTCAGCCAATATTTTTTCACCCAAACTGGATGATACTTTCAGGTAATGATCAGTACACTAAGGCGACTTGGTTCCCCAAATTTCGTTCTTCTATGTTGAAGCGTTCATTTCCAGTAACACTTTGAATTTTAGGTATCACTCTGTTTTCTCCTATATTGATAGATGTATTTGGAACTCTAAATCCAACACGGTTTGTGCTAGCTTCTTGAAACTTGACACAGTAAAGTAGTTTCACGTTCTATCTCTATGTTTTGTTTCCTCTTGATGTAGCCCTAAGCAGTGACTGGCGAGAAACACTTTCATGGAAAGGGGTTGCCAAGCTTCCAAAAATTACGAATCTCCAGAAATCTCAGCCAATATTTTTTCACCCAAACTGGATGATACTTTCAGGTAATGATCAGTACACTAAGGCGACTTGGTTCCCCAAATTTCGTTCTTCTATGTTGAAGCGTTCATTTCCAGTAACAGTTTGAATTTTTAGGTATCACTCTGTTTTCTCCTATATTGATAGATGTATTTGGAACTCTAAATCCAACACGGTTTGTGCTAGCTTCTTGAAACTTGACACAGTAAAGTAGTTTCATGTTCTATCTCTATGTTTTGTTTCCTCTTGATGTAGCCCTAAGCAGTGACTGGCGAAAAACACTTTCAGGGAAAGGGGTTGCCAAGCTTCCAAAAATTACGAATCTCCAGAAATCTCAGCAAATATTTTTTCACCCAAACTGGATGATACTCTCAGGTAATGATCAGTACACTAAGGCGACTTGGTTCCCCAAATTTCGTTCTTCTATGTTGAAGCGTTGATTTCCAGTAACACTTTGAATTTTTAGGTATCACTCTGTTTTCTCCTATATTGATAGATGTATTTGGAACTCTAAATCCAACACGGTTTGTGCTAGCTTCTTGAAACTTGACACAGTAAAGTAGTTTCACGTTCTATCTCTATGTTTTGTTTCCTCTTGATGTAGCCCTAAGCAGTGACTGGCGAGAAACACTTTCATGGAAAGGGGTTTCCAAGCTTCCAAAAATTACGAATCTCCAGAAATCTCAGCAAATATTTTTTTCACCCAAACTGGATGATACTTTCAGGTAATGATCAGTACACTAAGGCGACTTGGTTCCCCAAATTTCGTTCTTCTATGTTGAAGCGTTCATTTCCAGTAACAGTTTGAATTTTTAGGTGTCTCTCTGTTTTCTTCTATATTGATACATGTACTGGAACTCTAAATCCAACACGGTTTGTGCTAGCTTCTTGAAACTTGACACAGTGAAGTAGTTTCACGTTCTATCTCTATGGTTTGTTTCCTCTTGATGTAGCCCTAAGCACTGACTGGCGAGAAACACTTTCATGGAAAGGGGTTGCCAAGCTTCCAAAAATTACGAATCTCCAGAAATCTCAGCCAATATTTTTTCACCCAAACTGGATGATACTTTCAGGTAATGATCAGTACACTAAGGCGACTTGGTTCCCCAAATTTCGTTCTTCTATGTTGAAGCGTTCATTTCCAGTAACACTTTGAATTTTTAGGTATCACTCTGTTTTCTCCTATATTGATAGATGTATTTGGAACTCTAAATCCAACACGGTTTGTGCTAGCTTCTTGAAACTTGACACAGTAAAGTAGTTTCTCGTTCTATCTCTACGTTTTGTTTCCTCTTGATGTAGCCCTAAGCACTGACTGGCGAGAAACACTTTCATTGAAAGGGGTTGCCAAGCTTCCAAAAATTACGAATCTCCAGAAATCTCAGCCAATATTTTTTCACCCAAACTGGATGACACTTTCAGGTAATGATCAGTACACTAAGGCGACTTGGTTCCCCAAATTTCGTTCTTCTATGTTGAAGCGTTCATTTCCAGTAACAGTTTGAATTTTTAGGTGTCTCTCTGTTTTCTTCTATATTGATACATGTACTTGGAACTCAAAATCAACACGGTTTGTGCTAGCTTCTTGAAACTTGACACAGTGAAGTAGTTTCACGTTCTATCTCTATGGTTTGCTTCCTCTTGATGTAGCCCTAAGCAGTGACTGGCGAGAAACACTTTCATGGAAAGGGGTTTCCAAGCTTCCAAAAATTACGAATCTCCAGAAATCTCAGCCAATATTTTTTCACCCAAACTGGATGATACTTTCAGGTAATGATCAGTACACTAAGGCGACTTGGTTCCCCAAATTTCGTTCTTCTATGTTGAAGCGTTCATTTCCAGTAACAGTTTGAATTTTTAGGTGTCTCTCTGTTTTCTTCTATATTGATACATGTACTTGGAACTCAAAATCAACACGGTTTGTGCTAGCTTCTTGAAACTTCACACAGTGAAGTAGTTTCTCGTTCTATCTCTATGGTTTGCTTCCTCTTGATGTAGCCCTAAGCACTGACTGGCGAGAAACACTTTCATGGAAAGGGGTTGCCAAGCTTCCAAAAATTACGAATCTCCAGAAATCTCAGCCAATATTTTTTCACCCAAACTGGATGATACTTTCAGGTAATGATCAGTACACTAAGGCGACTTGGTTCCCCAAATTTCGTTCTTCTATGTTGAAGCGTTCATTTCCAGTAACAGTTTGAAGTTTTAGGTTTCACTCTGTTTTCTCCTATATTGATAGATGTATTTGGAACTCTAAATCCAACACGGTTTGTGCTAGCTTCTTGAAACTTGACACAGTAAAGTAGTTTCACGTTCTATCTCTATGTTTTGTTTCCTCTTGATATAGCCCTAATCAGTGACGGGCGAGAAACACTTTCATGGAAAGGGGTTGCCAAGCTTCCAAAAATTACGAATCTCCAGAAATCTCAGCCAATATTTTTTCACCCAAACTGGATGATACTTTCAGGTAATGATCAGTACACTAAGGCGACTTGGTTCCCCAAATTTCGTTCTTCTATGTTGAAGCGTTCATTTCCAGTAACACTTTGAATTTTAGGTATCACTCTGTTTTCTCCTATATTGATAGATGTATTTGGAACTCTAAATCCAACACGGTTTGTGCTAGCTTCTTGAAACTTGACACAGTAAAGTAGTTTCACGTTCTATCTCTATGTTTTGTTTCCTCTTGATGTAGCCCTAAGCAGTGACTGGCGAGAAACACTTTCATGGAAAGGGGTTGTCAAGCTTCCAAAAATTACGAATCTCCAGAAATCTCAGCCAATATTTTTTCACCCAAACTGGATGATACTTTCAGGTAATGATCAGTACACTAAGGCGACTTGGTTCCCCAAATTTCGTTCTTCTATGTTGAAGCGTTCATTTCCAGTAACAGTTTGAATTTTTAGGTATCACTCTGTTTTCTCCTATATTGATAGATGTATTTGGAACTCTAAATCCAACACGGTTTGTGCTAGCTTCTTGAAACTTGACACAGTAAAGTAGTTTCACGTTCTATCTCTATGTTTTGTTTCCTCTTGATGTAGCCCTAAGCACTGACTGGCGAGAAACACTTTCATGGAAAGGGGTTGCCAAGCTTCCAAAAATTACGAATCTCCAGAAATCTCAGCCAATATTTTTTCACCCAAACTGGATGACACTTTCAGGTAATGATCAGTACACTAAGGCGACTTGGTTCCCCAAATTTCGTTCTTCTATGTTGAAGCGTTCATTTCCAGTAACACTTTGAATTTTTAGGTATCACTCTGTTTTCTCCTATATTGATAGATGTATTTGGAACTCTAAATCCAACACGGTTTGTGCTAGCTTCTTGAAACTTGACACAGTAAAGTAGTTTCACGTTCTATCTCTATGTTTTGTTTCCTCTTGATGTAGCCCTAAGCACTGACTGGCGAGAAACACTTTCATGGAAAGGGGTTGCCAAGCTTCCAAAAATTACGAATCTCCAGAAATCTCAGCAAATATTTTTTCACCCAAACTGGATGATACTTTCAGGTAATGATCAGTACACTAAGGCGACTTGGTTCCCCAAATTTCGTTCTTCTATGTTGAAGCGTTCATTTCCAGTAACAGTTTGAATTTTTAGGTGTCTCTCTGTTTTCTTCTATATTGATACATGTACTTGGAACTCTAAATCCAACACGGTTTGTGCTAGCTTCTTGAAACTTGACACAGTGAAGTAGTTTCACGTTCTATCTCTATGGTTTGTTTCCTCTTGATGTAGCCCTAAGCACTGACTGGCGAGAAACACTTTCATGGAAAGGGGTTGCCAAGCTTCCAAAAATTACGAATCTCCAGAAATCTCAGCCAATATTTTTTCACCCAAACTGGATGATACTTTCAGGTAATGATCAGTACACTAAGGCGACTTGGTTCCCCAAATTTCGTTCTTCTATGTTGAAGCGTTCATTTCCAGTAACACTTTGAATTTTTAGGTATCACTCTGTTTTCTCCTATATTGATAGATGTATTTGGAACTCTAAATCCAACACGGTTTGTGCTAGCTTCTTGAAACTTGACACAGTAAAGTAGTTTCACGTTCTATCTCTAAGTTTTGTTTCCTCTTGATGTAGCCCTAAGCAGTGACTGGCGAGAAACACTTTCATGGAAAGGGGTTTCCAAGCTTCCAAAAATTACTAATCTCCAGAAATCTCAGCAAATATTTTTTCACCCAAACTGGATGATACTTTCAGGTAATGATCAGTACACTAAGGCGACTTGGTTCCCCAAATTTCGTTCTTCTATGTTGAAGCGTTCATTTCCAGTAACAGTTTGAATTTTTAGGTGTCTCTCTGTTTTCTTCTATATTGATACATGTACTTGGAACTCAAAATCAACACGGTTTGTGCTAGCTTCTTGAAACTTCACACAGTGAAGTAGTTTCACGTTCTATCTCTATGGTTTGCTTCCTCTTGATGTAGCCCTAAGCACTGACTGGCGAGAAACACTTTCATGGAAAGGGGTTGCCAAGCTTCCAAAAATTACGAATCTCCAGAAATCTCAGCCAATATTTTTTCACCCAAACTGGATGATAATTTCAGGTAATGATCAGTACACTAAGGCGACTTGGTTCCCCAAATTTCGTTCTTCTATGTTGAAGCGTTCATTTCCAGTAACAGTTTGAATTTTTAGGTTTCACTCTGTTTTCTCCTATATTGATAGATGTATTTGGAACTCTAAATCCAACACGGTTTGTGCTAGCTTCTTGAAACTTGACACAGTAAAGTAGTTTCACGTTCTATCTCTATGTTTTGTTTCCTCTTGATATAGCCCTAATCAGTGACGGGCGAGAAACACTTTCATGGAAAGGGGTTGCCAAGCTTCCAAAAATTACGAATCTCCAGAAATCTCAGCCAATATTTTTTCACCCAAACTGGATGATACTTTCAGGTAATGATCAGTACACTAAGGCGACTTGGTTCCCCAAATTTCGTTCTTCTATGTTGAAGCGTTCATTTCCAGTAACACTTTGAATTTTAGGTATCACTCTGTTTTCTCCTATATTGATAGATGTATTTGGAACTCTAAATCCAACACGGTTTGTGCTAGCTTCTTGAAACTTGACACAGTAAAGTAGTTTCACGTTCTATCTCTATGTTTTGTTTCCTCTTGATGTAGCCCTAAGCAGTGACTGGCGAGAAACACTTTCATGGAAAGGGGTTGTCAAGCTTCCAAAAATTACGAATCTCCAGAAATCTCAGCCAATATTTTTTCACCCAAACTGGATGATACTTTCAGGTAATGATCAGTACACTAAGGCGACTTGGTTCCCCAAATTTCGTTCTTCTATGTTGAAGCGTTCATTTCCAGTAACAGTTTGAATTTTTAGGTATCACTCTGTTTTCTCCTATATTGATAGATGTATTTGGAACTCTAAATCCAACACGGTTTGTGCTAGCTTCTTGAAACTTGACACAGTAAAGTAGTTTCACGTTCTATCTCTATGTTTTGTTTCCTCTTGATGTAGCCCTAAGCACTGACTGGCGAGAAACACTTTCATGGAAAGGGGTTGCCAAGCTTCCAAAAATTACGAATCTCCAGAAATCTCAGCCAATATTTTTTCACCCAAACTGGATGACACTTTCAGGTAATGATCAGTACACTAAGGCGACTTGGTTCCCCAAATTTCGTTCTTCTATGTTGAAGCGTTCATTTCCAGTAACACTTTGAATTTTTAGGTATCACTCTGTTTTCTCCTATATTGATAGATGTATTTGGAACTCTAAATCCAACACGGTTTGTGCTAGCTTCTTGAAACTTGACACAGTAAAGTAGTTTCACGTTCTATCTCTATGTTTTGTTTCCTCTTGATGTAGCCCTAAGCACTGACTGGCGAGAAACACTTTCATGGAAAGGGGTTGCCAAGCTTCCAAAAATTACGAATCTCCAGAAATCTCAGCAAATATTTTTTCACCCAAACTGGATGATACTTTCAGGTAATGATCAGTACACTAAGGCGACTTGGTTCCCCAAATTTCGTTCTTCTATGTTGAAGCGTTCATTTCCAGTAACAGTTTGAATTTTTAGGTGTCTCTCTGTTTTCTTCTATATTGATACATGTACTTGGAACTCTAAATCCAACACGGTTTGTGCTAGCTTCTTGAAACTTGACACAGTGAAGTAGTTTCACGTTCTATCTCTATGGTTTGTTTCCTCTTGATGTAGCCCTAAGCATTGACTGGCGAGAAACACTTTCATGGAAAGGGGTTGCCAAGCTTCCAAAAATTACGAATCTCCAAAAATCTCAGCCAATATTTTTTCACCCAAACTGGATGATACTTTCAGGTAATGATCAGTACACTAAGGCGACTTGGTTCCCCAAATTTCGTTCTTCTATGTTGAAGCGTTCATTTCCAGTAACACTTTGAATTTTTAGGTATCACTCTGTTTTCTCCTATATTGATAGATGTATTTGGAACTCTAAATCCAACACGGTTTGTGCTAGCTTCTTGAAACTTGACACAGTAAAGTAGTTTCACGTTCTATCTCTATGTTTTGTTTCCTCTTGATGTAGCCCTAAGCAGTGACTGGCGAGAAACACTTTCATGGAAAGGGGTTTCCAAGCTTCCAAAAATTACTAATCTCCAGAAATCTCAGCAAATATTTTTTCACCCAAACTGGATGATACTTTCAGGTAATGATCAGTACACTAAGGCGACTTGGTTCCCCAAATTTCGTTCTTCTATGTTGAAGCGTTCATTTCCAGTAACAGTTTGAATTTTTAGGTGTCTCTCTGTTTTCTTCTATATTGATACATGTACTTGGAACTCAAAATCAACACGGTTTGTGCTAGCTTCTTGAAACTTGACACAGTGAAGTAGTTTCACGTTCTATCTCTATGGTTTGCTTCCTCTTGATGTAGCCCTAAGCACTGACTGGCGAGAAACACTTTCATGGAAAGGGGTTGCCAAGCTTCCAAAAATTACGAATCTCCAGAAATCTCAGCCAATATTTTTTCACCCAAACTGGATGATACTTTCAGGTAATGATCAGTACACTAAGGCGACTTGGTTCCCCAAATTTCGTTCTTCTATGTTGAAGCGTTCATTTCCAGTAACAGTTTGAATTTTTAGGTTTCACTCTGTTTTCTCCTATATTGATAGATGTATTTGGAACTCTAAATCCAACACGGTTTGTGCTAGCTTCTTGAAACTTGACACAGTAAAGTAGTTTCACGTTCTATCTCTATGTTTTGTTTCCTCTTGATATAGCCGTAAGCACTGACTGGCGAGAAACACTTTCATGGAAAGGGGTTGCCAAGCTTCCAAAAATTACGAATCTCCAGAAATCTCAGCAAATATTTTTTCACCCAAACTGGATGATACTTTCAGGTAACGATCAGTACACGAAGGCGACTTGGTTCCCCAAATTTCGTTCTTCTATGTTGAAGCGTTCATTTCCAGTAACACTTTGAATTTTAGGTATCACTCTGTTTTCTCCTATATTGATAGATGTATTTGGAACTCTAAATCCAACACGGTTTGTGCTAGCTTCTTGAAACTTGACACAGTAAAGTAGTTTCACGTTCTATCTCTATGTTTTGTTTCCTCTTGATGTAGCCCTAAGCAGTGACTGGCGAGAAACACTTTCATGGAAAGGGGTTGCCAAGCTTCCAAAAATTACGAATCTCCAGAAATCTCAGCCAATATTTTTTCACCCAAACTGGATGATACTTTCAGGTAATGATCAGTACACTAAGGCGACTTGGTTCCCCAAATTTCGTTCTTCTATGTTGAAGCGTTCATTTCCAGTAACAGTTTGAATTTTTAGGTGTCTCTCTGTTTTCTTCTATATTGATACATGTACTTGGAACTCAAAATCAACACGGTTTGTGCTAGCTTCTTGAAACTTCACACAGTGAAGTAGTTTCACGTTCTATCTCTATGGTTTGCTTCCTCTTGATGTAGCCCTAAGCACTGACTGGCGAGAAACACTTTCATGGAAAGGGGTTGCCAAGCTTCCAAAAATTACGAATCTCCAGAAATCTCAGCCAATATTTTTTCACCCAAACTGGATGATACTTTCAGGTAATGATCAGTACACTAAGGCGACTTGGTTCCCCAAATTTCGTTCTTCTATGTTGAAGCGTTCATTTCCAGTAACAGTTTGAATTTTTAGGTTTCACTCTGTTTTCTCCTATATTGATAGATGTATTTGGAACTCTAAATCCAACACGGTTTGTGCTAGCTTCTTGAAACTTGACACAGTAAAGTAGTTTCACGTTCTATCTGTATGTTTTGTTTCCTCTTGATATAGCCCTAATCAGTGACGGGCGAGAAACACTTTCATGGAAAGGGGTTGCCAAGCTTCCAAAAATTACGAATCTCCAGAAATCTCAGCCAATATTTTTTCACCCAAACTGGATGATACTTTCAGGTAATGATCAGTACACTAAGGCGACTTGGTTCCCCAAATTTCGTTCTTCTATGTTGAAGCGTTCATTTCCAGTAACACTTTGAATTTTAGGTATCACTCTGTTTTCTCCTATATTGATAGATGTATTTGGAACTCTAAATCCAACACGGTTTGTGCTAGCTTCTTGAAACTTGACACAGTAAAGTAGTTTCACGTTCTATCTCTATGTTTTGTTTCCTCTTGATGTAGCCCTAAGCAGTGACTGGCGAGAAACACTTTCATGGAAAGGGGTTGTCAAGCTTCCAAAAATTACGAATCTCCAGAAATCTCAGCCAATATTTTTTCACCCAAACTGGATGATACTTTCAGGTAATGATCAGTACACTAAGGCGACTTGGTTCCCCAAATTTCGTTCTTCTATGTTGAAGCGTTCATTTCCAGTAACAGTTTGAATTTTTAGGTATCACTCTGTTTTCTCCTATATTGATAGATGTATTTGGAACTCTAAATCCAACACGGTTTGTGCTAGCTTCTTGAAACTTGACACAGTAAAGTAGTTTCACGTTCTATCTCTATGTTTTGTTTCCTCTTGATGTAGCCCTAAGCACTGACTGGCGAGAAACACTTTCATGGAAAGGGGTTGCCAAGCTTCCAAAAATTACGAATCTCCAGAAATCTCAGCCAATATTTTTTCACCCAAACTGGATGACACTTTCAGGTAATGATCAGTACACTAAGGCGACTTGGTTCCCCAAATTTCGTTCTTCTATGTTGAAGCGTTCATTTCCAGTAACACTTTGAATTTTTAGGTATCACTCTGTTTTCTCCTATATTGATAGATGTATTTGGAACTCTAAATCCAACACGGTTTGTGCTAGCTTCTTGAAACTTGACACAGTAAAGTAGTTTCACGTTCTATCTCTATGTTTTGTTTCCTCTTGATGTAGCCCTAAGCACTGACTGGCGAGAAACACTTTCATGGAAAGGGGTTGCCAAGCTTCCAAAAATTACGAATCTCCAGAAATCTCAGCAAATATTTTTTCACCCAAACTGGATGATACTTTCAGGTAATGATCAGTACACTAAGGCGACTTGGTTCCCCAAATTTCGTTCTTCTATGTTGAAGCGTTCATTTCCAGTAACAGTTTGAATTTTTAGGTGTCTCTCTGTTTTCTTCTATATTGATACATGTACTTGGAACTCTAAATCCAACACGGTTTGTGCTAGCTTCTTGAAACTTGACACAGTGAAGTAGTTTCACGTTCTATCTCTATGGTTTGTTTCCTCTTGATGTAGCCCTAAGCACTGACTGGCGAGAAACACTTTCATGGAAAGGGGTTGCCAAGCTTCCAAAAATTACGAATCTCCAAAAATCTCAGCCAATATTTTTTCACCCAAACTGGATGATACTTTCAGGTAATGATCAGTACACTAAGGCGACTTGGTTCCCCAAATTTCGTTCTTCTATGTTGAAGCGTTCATTTCCAGTAACAGTTTGAATTTTTAGGTTTCACTCTGTTTTCTCCTATATTGATAGATGTATTTGGAACTCTAAATCCAACACGGTTTGTGCTAGCTTCTTGAAACTTGACACAGTAAAGTAGTTTCACGTTCTATCTGTATGTTTTGTTTCCTCTTGATATAGCCCTAATCAGTGACGGGCGAGAAACACTTTCATGGAAAGGGGTTGCCAAGCTTCCAAAAATTACGAATCTCCAGAAATCTCAGCCAATATTTTTTCACCCAAACTGGATGATACTTTCAGGTAATGATCAGTACACTAAGGCGACTTGGTTCCCCAAATTTCGTTCTTCTATGTTGAAGCGTTCATTTCCAGTAACACTTTGAATTTTAGGTATCACTCTGTTTTCTCCTATATTGATAGATGTATTTGGAACTCTAAATCCAACACGGTTTGTGCTAGCTTCTTGAAACTTGACACAGTAAAGTAGTTTCACGTTCTATCTCTATGTTTTGTTTCCTCTTGATGTAGCCCTAAGCAGTGACTGGCGAGAAACACTTTCATGGAAAGGGGTTGTCAAGCTTCCAAAAATTACGAATCTCCAGAAATCTCAGCCAATATTTTTTCACCCAAACTGGATGATACTTTCAGGTAATGATCAGTACACTAAGGCGACTTGGTTCCCCAAATTTCGTTCTTCTATGTTGAAGCGTTCATTTCCAGTAACAGTTTGAATTTTTAGGTATCACTCTGTTTTCTCCTATATTGATAGATGTATTTGGAACTCTAAATCCAACACGGTTTGTGCTAGCTTCTTGAAACTTGACACAGTAAAGTAGTTTCACGTTCTATCTCTATGTTTTGTTTCCTCTTGATGTAGCCCTAAGCACTGACTGGCGAGAAACACTTTTATGGAAAGGGGTTGCCAAGCTTCCAAAAATTACGAATCTCCAGAAATCTCAGCCAATATTTTTTCACCCAAACTGGATGACACTTTCAGGTAATGATCAGTACACTAAGGCGACTTGGTTCCCCAAATTTCGTTCTTCTATGTTGAAGCGTTCATTTCCAGTAACACTTTGAATTTTTAGGTATCACTCTGTTTTCTCCTATATTGATAGATGTATTTGGAACTCTAAATCCAACACGGTTTGTGCTAGCTTCTTGAAACTTGACACAGTAAAGTAGTTTCACGTTCTATCTCTATGTTTTGTTTCCTCTTGATGTAGCCCTAAGCACTGACTGGCGAGAAACACTTTCATGGAAAGGGGTTGCCAAGCTTCCAAAAATTACGAATCTCCAGAAATCTCAGCAAATATTTTTTCACCCAAACTGGATGATACTTTCAGGTAATGATCAGTACACTAAGGCGACTTGGTTCCCCAAATTTCGTTCTTCTATGTTGAAGCGTTCATTTCCAGTAACAGTTTGAATTTTTAGGTGTCTCTCTGTTTTCTTCTATATTGATACATGTACTTGGAACTCTAAATCCAACACGGTTTGTGCTAGCTTCTTGAAACTTGACACAGTGAAGTAGTTTCACGTTCTATCTCTATGGTTTGTTTCCTCTTGATGTAGCCCTAAGCACTGACTGGCGAGAAACACTTTCATGGAAAGGGGTTGCCAAGCTTCCAAAAATTACGAATCTCCAAAAATCTCAGCCAATATTTTTTCACCCAAACTGGATGATACTTTCAGGTAATGATCAGTACACTAAGGCGACTTGGTTCCCCAAATTTCGTTCTTCTATGTTGAAGCGTTCATTTCCAGTAACACTTTGAATTTTTAGGTATCACTCTGTTTTCTCCTATATTGATAGATGTATTTGGAACTCTAAATCCAACACGGTTTGTGCTAGCTTCTTGAAACTTGACACAGTAAAGTAGTTTCACGTTCTATCTCTATGTTTTGTTTCCTCTTGATGTAGCCCTAAGCAGTGACTGGCGAGAAACACTTTCATGGAAAGGGGTTTCCAAGATTCCAAAAATTACTAATCTCCAGAAATCTCAGCAAATATTTTTTCACCCAAACTGGATGATACTTTCAGGTAATGATCAGTACACTAAGGCGACTTGGTTCCCCAAATTTCGTTCTTCTATGTTGAAGCGTTCATTTCCAGTAACAGTTTGAATTTTTAGGTGTCTCTCTGTTTTCTTCTATATTGATACATGTACTTGGAACTCAAAATCAACACGGTTTGTCCTAGCTTCTTGAAACTTGACACAGTGAAGTAGTTTCACGTTCTATCTCTATGGTTTGCTTCCTCTTGATGTAGCCCTAAGCACTGATTGGCGAGAAACACTTTCATGGAAAGGGGTTGCCAAGCTTCCAAAAATTACGAATCTCCAGAAATCTCAGCCAATATTTTTTCACCCAAACTGGATGATACTTTCAGGTAATGATCAGTACACTAAGGCGACTTGGTTCCCCAAATTTCGTTCTTCTATGTTGAAGCGTTCATTTCCAGTAACAGTTTGAATTTTTAGGTTTCACTCTGTTTTCTCCTATATTGATAGATGTATTTGGAACTCTAAATCCAACACGGTTTGTGCTAGCTTCTTGAAACTTGACACAGTAAAGTAGTTTCACGTTCTATCTCTATGTTTTGTTTCCTCTTGATATAGCCCTAATCAGTGACGGGCGAGAAACACTTTCATGGAAAGGGGTTGCCAAGCTTCCAAAAATTACGAATCTCCAGAAATCTCAGCCAATATTTTTTCACCCAAACTGGATGATACTTTCAGGTAATGATCAGTACACTAAGGCGACTTGGTTCCCCAAATTTCGTTCTTCTATGTTGAAGCGTTCATTTCCAGTAACACTTTGAATTTTAGGTATCACTCTGTTTTCTCCTATATTTATAGATGTATTTGGAACTCTAAATCCAACACGGTTTGTGCTAGCTTCTTGAAACTTGACACAGTAAAGTAGTTTCACGTTCTATCTCTATGTTTTGTTTCCTCTTGATGTAGCCCTAAGCAGTGACTGGCGAGAAACACTTTCATGGAAAGGGGTTGTCAAGCTTCCAAAAATTACGAATCTCCAGAAATCTCAGCCAATATTTTTTCACCCAAACTGGATGATACTTTCAGGTAATGATCAGTACACTAAGGCGACTTGGTTCCCCAAATTTCGTTCTTCTATGTTGAAGCGTTCATTTCCAGTAACAGTTTGAATTTTTAGGTATCACTCTGTTTTCTCCTATATTGATAGATGTATTTGGAACTCTAAATCCAACACGGTTTGTGCTAGCTTCTTGAAACTTGACACAGTAAAGTAGTTTCACGTTCTATCTCTATGTTTTGTTTCCTCTTGATGTAGCCCTAAGCACTGACTGGCGAGAAACACTTTCATGGAAAGGGGTTGCCAAGCTTCCAAAAATTACGAATCTCCAGAAATCTCAGCCAATATTTTTTCACCCAAACTGGATGACACTTTCAGGTAATGATCAGTACACTAAGGCGACTTGGTTCCCCAAATTTCGTTCTTCTATGTTGAAGCGTTCATTTCCAGTAACACTTTGAATTTTTAGGTATCACTCTGTTTTCTCCTATATTGATAGATGTATTTGGAACTCTAAATCCAACACGGTTTGTGCTAGCTTCTTGAAACTTGACACAGTAAAGTAGTTTCACGTTCTATCTCTATGTTTTGTTTCCTCTTGATGTAGCCCTAAGCACTGACTGGCGAGAAACACTTTCATGGAAAGGGGTTGCCAAGCTTCCAAAAATTACGAATCTCCAGAAATCTCAGCCAATATTTTTTCACCCAAACTGGATGACACTTTCAGGTAATGATCAGTACACTAAGGCGACTTGGTTCCCCAAATTTCGTTCTTCTATGTTGAAGCGTTCATTTCCAGTAACACTTTGAATTTTTAGGTATCACTCTGTTTTCTCCTATATTGATAGATGTATTTGGAACTCTAAATCCAACACGGTTTGTGCTAGCTTCTTGAAACTTGACACAGTAAAGTAGTTTCACGTTCTATCTCTATGTTTTGTTTCCTCTTGATGTAGCCCTAAGCACTGACTGGCGAGAAACACTTTCATGGAAAGGGGTTGCCAAGCTTCCAAAAATTACGAATCTCCAGAAATCTCAGCAAATATTTTTTCACCCAAACTGGATGATACTTTCAGGTAATGATCAGTACACTAAGGCGACTTGGTTCCCCAAATTTCGTTCTTCTATGTTGAAGCGTTCATTTCCAGTAACAGTTTGAATTTTTAGGTGTCTCTCTGTTTTCTTCTATATTGATACATGTACTTGGAACTCTAAATCCAACACGGTTTGTGCTAGCTTCTTGAAACTTGACACAGTGAAGTAGTTTCACGTTCTATCTCTATGGTTTGTTTCCTCTTGATGTAGCCCTAAGCACTGACTGGCGAGAAACACTTTCATGGAAAGGGGTTGCCAAGCTTCCAAAAATTACGAATCTCCAAAAATCTCAGCCAATATTTTTTCACCCAAACTGGATGATACTTTCAGGTAATGATCAGTACACTAAGGCGACTTGGTTCCCCAAATTTCGTTCTTCTATGTTGAAGCGTTCATTTCCAGTAACACTTTGAATTTTTAGGTATCACTCTGTTTTCTCCTATATTGATAGATGTATTTGGAACTCTAAATCCAACACGGTTTGTGCTAGCTTCTTGAAACTTGACACAGTAAAGTAGTTTCACGTTCTATCTCTATGTTTTGTTTCCTCTTGATGTAGCCCTAAGCAGTGACTGGCGAGAAACACTTTCATGGAAAGGGGTTTCCAAGCTTCCAAAAATTACTAATCTCCAGAAATCTCAGCAAATATTTTTTCACCCAAACTGGATGATACTTTCAGGTAATGATCAGTACACTAAGGCGACTTGGTTCCCCAAATTTCGTTCTTCTATGTTGAAGCGTTCATTTCCAGTAACAGTTTGAATTTTTAGGTGTCTCTCTGTTTTCTTCTATATTGATACATGTACTTGGAACTCAAAATCAACACGGTTTGTCCTAGCTTCTTGAAACTTGACACAGTGAAGTAGTTTCACGTTCTATCTCTATGGTTTGCTTCCTCTTGATGTAGCCCTAAGCACTGATTGGCGAGAAACACTTTCATGGAAAGGGGTTGCCAAGCTTCCAAAAATTACGAATCTCCAGAAATCTCAGCCAATATTTTTTCACCCAAACTGGATGATACTTTCAGGTAATGATCAGTACACTAAGGCGACTTGGTTCCCCAAATTTCGTTCTTCTATGTTGAAGCGTTCATTTCCAGTAACAGTTTGAATTTTTAGGTTTCACTCTGTTTTCTCCTATATTGATAGATGTATTTGGAACTCTAAATCCAACACGGTTTGTGCTAGCTTCTTGAAACTTGACACAGTAAAGTAGTTTCACGTTCTATCTCTATGTTTTGTTTCCTCTTGATATAGCCCTAAGCACTGACTGGCGAGAAACACTTTCATGGAAAGGGGTTTCCAAGCTTCCAAAAATTACGAATCTCCAGAAATCTCAGCAAATATTTTTTCACCCAAACTGGATGATACTTTCAGGTAACGATCAGTACACGAAGGCGACTTGGTTCCCCAAATTTCGTTCTTCTATGTTGAAGCGTTCATTTCCAGTAACACTTTGAATTTTAGGTATCACTCTGTTTTCTCCTATATTGATAGATGTATTTGGAACTCTAAATCCAACACGGTTTGTGCTAGCTTCTTGAAACTTGACACAGTAAAGTAGTTTCACGTTCTATCTCTATGTTTTGTTTCCTCTTGATGTAGCCCTAAGCAGTGACTGGCGAGAAACACTTTCATGGAAAGGGGTTGCCAAGCTTCCAAAAATTACGAATCTCCAGAAATCTCAGCCAATATTTTTTCACCCAAACTGGATGATACTTTCAGGTAATGATCAGTACACTAAGGCGACTTGGTTCCCCAAATTTCGTTCTTCTATGTTGAAGCGTTCATTTCCAGTAACAGTTTGAATTTTTAGGTGTCTCTCTGTTTTCTTCTATATTGATACATGTACTTGGAACTCTAAATCCAACACGGTTTGTGCTAGCTTCTTGAAACTTGACACAGTGAAGTAGTTTCACGTTCTATCTCTATGGATTGTTTCCTCTTGATGTAGCCCTAAGCACTGACTGGCGAGAAACACTTTCATGGAAAGGGGTTGCCAAGCTTCCAAAAATTACGAATCTCCAAAAATCTCAGCCAATATTTTTTCACCCAAACTGGATGATACTTTCAGGTAATGATCAGTACACTAAGGCGACTTGGTTCCCCAAATTTCGTTCTTCTATGTTGAAGCGTTCATTTCCAGTAACAGTTTGAATTTTTAGGTTTCACTCTGTTTTCTCCTATATTGATAGATGTATTTGGAACTCTAAATCCAACACGGTTTGTGCTAGCTTCTTGAAACTTGACACAGTAAAGTAGTTTCACGTTCTATCTGTATGTTTTGTTTCCTCTTGATATAGCCCTAATCAGTGACGGGCGAGAAACACTTTCATGGAAAGGGGTTGCCAAGCTTCCAAAAATTACGAATCTCCAGAAATCTCAGCCAATATTTTTTCACCCAAACTGGATGATACTTTCAGGTAATGATCAGTACACTAAGGCGACTTGGTTCCCCAAATTTCGTTCTTCTATGTTGAAGCGTTCATTTCCAGTAACACTTTGAATTTTAGGTATCACTCTGTTTTCTCCTATATTGATAGATGTATTTGGAACTCTAAATCCAACACGGTTTGTGCTAGCTTCTTGAAACTTGACACAGTAAAGTAGTTTCACGTTCTATCTCTATGTTTTGTTTCATCTTGATGTAGCCCTAAGCAGTGACTGGCGAGAAACACTTTCATGGAAAGGGGTTGTCAAGCTTCCAAAAATTACGAATCTCCAGAAATCTCAGCCAATATTTTTTCACCCAAACTGGATGATACTTTCAGGTAATGATCAGTACACTAAGGCGACTTGGTTCCCCAAATTTCGTTCTTCTATGTTGAAGCGTTCATTTCCAGTAACAGTTTGAATTTTTAGGTATCACTCTGTTTTCTCCTATATTGATAGATGTATTTGGAACTCTAAATCCAACACGGTTTGTGCTAGCTTCTTGAAACTTGACACAGTAAAGTAGTTTCACGTTCTATCTCTATGTTTTGTTTCCTCTTGATGTAGCCCTAAGCACTGACTGGCGAGAAACACTTTCATGGAAAGGGGTTGCCAAGCTTCCAAAAATTACGAATCTCCAGAAATCTCAGCCAATATTTTTTCACCCAAACTGGATGACACTTTCAGGTAATGATCAGTACACTAAGGCGACTTGGTTCCCCAAATTTCGTTCTTCTATGTTGAAGCGTTCATTTCCAGTAACACTTTGAATTTTTAGGTATCACTCTGTTTTCTCCTATATTGATAGATGTATTTGGAACTCTAAATCCAACACGGTTTGTGCTAGCTTCTTGAAACTTGACACAGTAAAGTAGTTTCACGTTCTATCTCTATGTTTTGTTTCCTCTTGATGTAGCCCTAAGCACTGACTGGCGAGAAACACTTTCATGGAAAGGGGTTGCCAAGCTTCCAAAAATTACGAATCTCCAGAAATCTCAGCAAATATTTTTTCACCCAAACTGGATGATACTTTCAGGTAATGATCAGTACACTAAGGCGACTTGGTTCCCCAAATTTCGTTCTTCTATGTTGAAGCGTTCATTTCCAGTAACAGTTTGAATTTTTAGGTGTCTCTCTGTTTTCTTCTATATTGATACATGTACTTGGAACTCTAAATCCAACACGGTTTGTGCTAGCTTCTTGAAACTTGACACAGTGAAGTAGTTTCACGTTCTATCTCTATGGTTTGTTTCCTCTTGATGTAGCCCTAAGCACTGACTGGCGAGAAACACTTTCATGGAAAGGGGTTGCCAAGCTTCCAAAAATTACGAATCTCCAAAAATCTCAGCCAATATTTTTTCACCCAAACTGGATGATACTTTCAGGTAATGATCAGTACACTAAGGCGACTTGGTTCCCCAAATTTCGTTCTTCTATGTTGAAGCGTTCATTTCCAGTAACACTTTGAATTTTTAGGTATCACTCTGTTTTCTCCTATATTGATAGATGTATTTGGAACTCTAAATCCAACACGGTTTGTGCTAGCTTCTTGAAACTTGACACAGTAAAGTAGTTTCACGTTCTATCTCTATGTTTTGTTTCCTCTTGATGTAGCCCTAAGCAGTGACTGGCGAGAAACACTTTCATGGAAAGGGGTTTCCAAGATTCCAAAAATTACTAATCTCCAGAAATCTCAGCAAATATTTTTTCACCCAAACTGGATGATACTTTCAGGTAATGATCAGTACACTAAGGCGACTTGGTTCCCCAAATTTCGTTCTTCTATGTTGAAGCGTTCATTTCCAGTAACAGTTTGAATTTTTAGGTGTCTCTCTGTTTTCTTCTATATTGATACATGTACTTGGAACTCAAAATCAACACGGTTTGTCCTAGCTTCTTGAAACTTGACACAGTGAAGTAGTTTCACGTTCTATCTCTATGGTTTGCTTCCTCTTGATGTAGCCCTAAGCACTGATTGGCGAGAAACACTTTCATGGAAAGGGGTTGCCAAGCTTCCAAAAATTACGAATCTCCAGAAATCTCAGCCAATATTTTTTCACCCAAACTGGATGATACTTTCAGGTAATGATCAGTACACTAAGGCGACTTGGTTCCCCAAATTTCGTTCTTCTATGTTGAAGCGTTCATTTCCAGTAACAGCTTGAATTTTTAGGTTTCACTCTGTTTTCTCCTATATTGATAGATGTATTTGGAACTCTAAATCCAACACGGTTTGTGCTAGCTTCTTGAAACTTGACACAGTAAAGTAGTTTCACGTTCTATCTCTATGTTTTGTTTCCTCTTGATATAGCCCTAATCAGTGACGGGCGAGAAACACTTTCATGGAAAGGGGTTGCCAAGCTTCCAAAAATTACGAATCTCCAGAAATCTCAGCCAATATTTTTTCACCCAAACTGGATGATACTTTCAGGTAATGATCAGTACACTAAGGCGACTTGGTTCCCCAAATTTCGTTCTTCTATGTTGAAGCGTTCATTTCCAGTAACACTTTGAATTTTAGGTATCACTCTGTTTTCTCCTATATTGATAGATGTATTTGGAACTCTAAATCCAACACGGTTTGTGCTAGCTTCTTGAAACTTGACACAGTAAAGTAGTTTCACGTTCTATCTCTATGTTTTGTTTCCTCTTGATGTAGCCCTAAGCAGTGACTGGCGAGAAACACTTTCATGGAAAGGGGTTGTCAAGCTTCCAAAAATTACGAATCTCCAGAAATCTCAGCCAATATTTTTTCACCCAAACTGGATGATACTTTCAGGTAATGATCAGTACACTAAGGCGACTTGGTTCCCCAAATTTCGTTCTTCTATGTTGAAGCGTTCATTTCCAGTAACAGTTTGAATTTTTAGGTATCACTCTGTTTTCTCCTATATTGATAGATGTATTTGGAACTCTAAATCCAACACGGTTTGTGCTAGCTTCTTGAAACTTGACACAGTAAAGTAGTTTCACGTTCTATCTCTATGTTTTGTTTCCTCTTGATGTAGCCCTAAGCACTGACTGGCGAGAAACACTTTCATGGAAAGGGGTTGCCAAGCTTCCAAAAATTACGAATCTCCAGAAATCTCAGCCAATATTTTTTCACCCAAACTGGATGACACTTTCAGGTAATGATCAGTACACTAAGGCGACTTGGTTCCCCAAATTTCGTTCTTCTATGTTGAAGCGTTCATTTCCAGTAACACTTTGAATTTTTAGGTATCACTCTGTTTTCTCCTATATTGATAGATGTATTTGGAACTCTAAATCCAACACGGTTTGTGCTAGCTTCTTGAAACTTGACACAGTAAAGTAGTTTCACGTTCTATCTCTATGTTTTGTTTCCTCTTGATGTAGCCCTAAGCACTGACTGGCGAGAAACACTTTCATGGAAAGGGGTTGCCAAGCTTCCAAAAATTACGAATCTCCAGAAATCTCAGCCAATATTTTTTCACCCAAACTGGATGACACTTTCAGGTAATGATCAGTACACTAAGGCGACTTGGTTCCCCAAATTTCGTTCTTCTATGTTGAAGCGTTCATTTCCAGTAACACTTTGAATTTTTAGGTATCACTCTGTTTTCTCCTATATTGATAGATGTATTTGGAACTCTAAATCCAACACGGTTTGTGCTAGCTTCTTGAAACTTGACACAGTAAAGTAGTTTCACGTTCTATCTCTATGTTTTGTTTCCTCTTGATGTAGCCCTAAGCACTGACTGGCGAGAAACACTTTCATGGAAAGGGGTTGCCAAGCTTCCAAAAATTACGAATCTCCAGAAATCTCAGCAAATATTTTTTCACCCAAACTGGATGATACTTTCAGGTAATGATCAGTACACTAAGGCGACTTGGTTCCCCAAATTTCGTTCTTCTATGTTGAAGCGTTCATTTCCAGTAACAGTTTGAATTTTTAGGTGTCTCTCTGTTTTCTTCTATATTGATACATGTACTTGGAACTCTAAATCCAACACGGTTTGTGCTAGCTTCTTGAAACTTGACACAGTGAAGTAGTTTCACGTTCTATCTCTATGGTTTGTTTCCTCTTGATGTAGCCCTAAGCACTGACTGGCGAGAAACACTTTCATGGAAAGGGGTTGCCAAGCTTCCAAAAATTACGAATCTCCAAAAATCTCAGCCAATATTTTTTCACCCAAACTGGATGATACTTTCAGGTAATGATCAGTACACTAAGGCGACTTGGTTCCCCAAATTTCGTTCTTCTATGTTGAAGCGTTCATTTCCAGTAACACTTTGAATTTTTAGGTATCACTCTGTTTTCTCCTATATTGATAGATGTATTTGGAACTCTAAATCCAACACGGTTTGTGCTAGCTTCTTGAAACTTGACACAGTAAAGTAGTTTCACGTTCTATCTCTATGTTTTGTTTCCTCTTGATGTAGCCCTAAGCAGTGACTGGCGAGAAACACTTTCATGGAAAGGGGTTTCCAAGCTTCCAAAAATTACTAATCTCCAGAAATCTCAGCAAATATTTTTTCACCCAAACTGGATGATACTTTCAGGTAATGATCAGTACACTAAGGCGACTTGGTTCCCCAAATTTCGTTCTTCTATGTTGAAGCGTTCATTTCCAGTAACAGTTTGAATTTTTAGGTGTCTCTCTGTTTTCTTCTATATTGATACATGTACTTGGAACTCAAAATCAACACGGTTTGTCCTAGCTTCTTGAAACTTGACACAGTGAAGTAGTTTCACGTTCTATCTCTATGGTTTGCTTCCTCTTGATGTAGCCCTAAGCACTGATTGGCGAGAAACACTTTCATGGAAAGGGGTTGCCAAGCTTCCAAAAATTACGAATCTCCAGAAATCTCAGCCAATATTTTTTCACCCAAACTGGATGATACTTTCAGGTAATGATCAGTACACTAAGGCGACTTGGTTCCCCAAATTTCGTTCTTCTATGTTGAAGCGTTCATTTCCAGTAACAGTTTGAATTTTTAGGTTTCACTCTGTTTTCTCCTATATTCATAGATGTATTTGGAACTCTAAATCCAACACGGTTTGTGCTAGCTTCTTGAAACTTGACACAGTAAAGTAGTTTCACGTTCTATCTCTATGTTTTGTTTCCTCTTGATATAGCCCTAAGCACTGACTGGCGAGAAACACTTTCATGGAAAGGGGTTTCCAAGCTTCCAAAAATTACGAATCTCCAGAAATCTCAGCAAATATTTTTTCACCCAAACTGGATGATACTTTCAGGTAACGATCAGTACACGAAGGCGACTTGGTTCCCCAAATTTCGTTCTTCTATGTTGAAGCGTTCATTTCCAGTAACACTTTGAATTTTAGGTATCACTCTGTTTTCTCCTATATTGATAGATGTATTTGGAACTCTAAATCCAACACGGTTTGTGCTAGCTTCTTGAAACTTGACACAGTAAAGTAGTTTCACGTTCTATCTCTATGTTTTGTTTCCTCTTGATGTAGCCCTAAGCAGTGACTGGCGAGAAACACTTTCATGGAAAGGGGTTGCCAAGCTTCCAAAAATTACGAATCTCCAGAAATCTCAGCCAATATTTTTTCACCCAAACTGGATGATACTTTCAGGTAATGATCAGTACACTAAGGCGACTTGGTTCCCCAAATTTCGTTCTTCTATGATGAAGCGTTCATTTCCAGTAACAGTTTGAATTTTTAGGTGTCTCTCTGTTTTCTTCTATATTGATACATGTACTTGGAACTCAAAATCAACACGGTTTGTGCTAGCTTCTTGAAACTTCACACAGTGAAGTAGTTTCACGTTCTATCTCTATGGTTTGCTTCCTCTTGATGTAGCCCTAAGCACTGACTGGCGAGAAACACTTTCATGGAAAGGGGTTGCCAAGCTTCCAAAAATTACGAATCTCCAGAAATCTCAGCCAATATTTTTTCACCCAAACTGGATGATACTTTCAGGTAATGATCAGTACACTAAGGCGACTTGGTTCCCCAAATTTCGTTCTTCTATGTTGAAGCGTTCATTTCCAGTAACAGTTTGAATTTTTAGGTTTCACTCTGTTTTCTCCTATATTGATAGATGTATTTGGAACTCTAAATCCAACACGGTTTGTGCTAGCTTCTTGAAACTTGACACAGTAAAGTAGTTTCACGTTCTATCTGTATGTTTTGTTTCCTCTTGATATAGCCCTAATCAGTGACGGGCGAGAAACACTTTCATGGAAAGGGGTTGCCAAGCTTCCAAAAATTACGAATCTCCAGAAATCTCAGCCAATATTTTTTCACCCAAACTGGATGATACTTTCAGGTAATGATCAGTACACTAAGGCGACTTGGTTCCCCAAATTTCGTTCTTCTATGTTGAAGCGTTCATTTCCAGTAACACTTTGAATTTTAGGTATCACTCTGTTTTCTCCTATATTGATAGATGTATTTGGAACTCTAAATCCAACACGGTTTGTGCTAGCTTCTTGAAACTTGACACAGTAAAGTAGTTTCACGTTCTATCTCTATGTTTTGTTTCCTCTTGATGTAGCCCTAAGCAGTGACTGGCGAGAAACACTTTCATGGAAAGGGGTTGTCAAGCTTCCAAAAATTACGAATCTCCAGAAATCTCAGCCAATATTTTTTCACCCAAACTGGATGATACTTTCAGGTAATGATCAGTACACTAAGGCGACTTGGTTCCCCAAATTTCGTTCTTCTATGTTGAAGCGTTCATTTCCAGTAACAGTTTGAATTTTTAGGTATCACTCTGTTTTCTCCTATATTGATAGATGTATTTGGAACTCTAAATCCAACACGGTTTGTGCTAGCTTCTTGAAACTTGACACAGTAAAGTAGTTTCACGTTCTATCTCTATGTTTTGTTTCCTCTTGATGTAGCCCTAAGCACTGACTGGCGAGAAACACTTTCATGGAAAGGGGTTGCCAAGCTTCCAAAAATTACGAATCTCCAGAAATCTCAGCCAATATTTTTTCACCCAAACTGGATGACACTTTCAGGTAATGATCAGTACACTAAGGCGACTTGGTTCCCCAAATTTCGTTCTTCTATGTTGAAGCGTTCATTTCCAGTAACACTTTGAATTTTTAGGTATCACTCTGTTTTCTCCTATATTGATAGATGTATTTGGAACTCTAAATCCAACACGGTTTGTGCTAGCTTCTTGAAACTTGACACAGTAAAGTAGTTTCACGTTCTATCTCTATGTTTTGTTTCGTCTTGATGTAGCCCTAAGCACTGACTGGCGAGAAACACTTTCATGGAAAGGGGTTGCCAAGCTTCCAAAAATTACGAATCTCCAGAAATCTCAGCAAATATTTTTTCACCCAAACTGGATGATACTTTCAGGTAATGATCAGTACACTAAGGCGACTTGGTTCCCCAAATTTCGTTCTTCTATGTTGAAGCGTTCATTTCCAGTAACAGTTTGAATTTTTAGGTGTCTCTCTGTTTTCTTCTATATTGATACATGTACTTGGAACTCTAAATCCAACACGGTTTGTGCTAGCTTCTTGAAACTTGACACAGTGAAGTAGTTTCACGTTCTATCTCTATGGTTTGTTTCCTCTTGATGTAGCCCTAAGCACTGACTGGCGAGAAACACTTTCATGGAAAGGGGTTGCCAAGCTTCCAAAAATTACGAATCTCCAAAAATCTCAGCCAATATTTTTTCACCCAAACTGGATGATACTTTCAGGTAATGATCAGTACACTAAGGAGACTTGGTTCCCCAAATTTCGTTCTTCTATGTTGAAGCGTTCATTTCCAGTAACACTTTGAATTTTTAGGTATCACTCTGTTTTCTCCTATATTGATAGATGTATTTGGAACTCTAAATCCAACACGGTTTGTGCTAGCTTCTTGAAACTTGACACAGTAAAGTAGTTTCACGTTCTATCTCTATGTTTTGTTTCCTCTTGATGTAGCCCTAAGCAGTGACTGGCGAGAAACACTTTCATGGAAAGGGGTTTCCAAGCTTCCAAAAATTACTAATCTCCAGAAATCTCAGCAAATATTTTTTCACCCAAACTGGATGATACTTTCAGGTAATGATCAGTACACTAAGGCGACTTGGTTCCCCAAATTTCGTTCTTCTATGTTGAAGCGTTCATTTCCAGTAACAGTTTGAATTTTTAGGTGTCTCTCTGTTTTCTTCTATATTGATACATGTACTTGGAACTCAAAATCAACACGGTTTGTGCTAGCTTCTTGAAACTTGACACAGTGAAGTAGTTTCACGTTCTATCTCTATGGTTTGCTTCCTCTTGATGTAGCCCTAAGCAGTGACTGGCGAGAAACACTTTCATGGAAAGGGGTTGCCAAGCTTCCAAAAATTACGAATCTCCAGAAATCTCAGCCAATATTTTTTCACCCAAACTGGATGATACTTTCAGGTAATGATCAGTACACTAAGGCGACTTGGTTCCCCAAATTTCGTTCTTCTATGTTGAAGCGTTCATTTCCAGTAACAGTTTGAATTTTTAGGTTTCACTCTGTTTTCTCCTATATTGATAGATGTATTTGGAACTCTAAATCCAACACGGTTTGTGCTAGCTTCTTGAAACTTGACACAGTAAAGTAGTTTCACGTTCTATCTCTATGTTTTGTTTCCTCTTGATATAGCCCTAAGCACTGACTGGCGAGAAACACTTTCATGGAAAGGGGTTGCCAAGCTTCCAAAAATTACGAATCTCCAGAAATCTCAGCAAATATTTTTTCACCCAAACTGGATGATACTTTCAGGTAACGATCAGTACACGAAGGCGACTTGGTTCCCCAAATTTCGTTCTTCTATGTTGAAGCGTTCATTTCCAGTAACACTTTGAATTTTAGGTATCACTCTGTTTTCTCCTATATTGATAGATGTATTTGGAACTCTAAATCCAACACGGTTTGTGCTAGCTTCTTGAAACTTGACACAGTAAAGTAGTTTCACGTTCTATCTCTATGTTTTGTTTCCTCTTGATGTAGCCCTAAGCAGTGACTGGCGAGAAACACTTTCATGGAAAGGGGTTGCCAAGCTTCCAAAAATTACGAATCTCCAGAAATCTCAGCCAATATTTTTTCACCCAAACTGGATGATACTTTCAGGTAATGATCAGTACACTAAGGCGACTTGGTTCCCCAAATTTCGTTCTTCTATGTTGAAGCGTTCATTTCCAGTAACAGTTTGAATTTTTAGGTATCACTCTATTTTCTCCTATATTGATAGATGTATTTGGAACTCTAAATCCAACACGGTTTGGGCTAGCTTCTTGAAACTTGACAGAGTAAATTAGTTTCACGTTCTATCTCTATGTTTTGTTTCCTCTTGATGTAGCCCTAAGCACTGACTGGCGAGAAACACTTTCATGGAAAGGGGTTTCCAAGCTTCCAAAAATTACGAATCTCCAGAAATCTCAGCCAATATTTTTTCATCCAAACTGGATGACACTTTCAGGTAATGATCAGTACACTAAGGCGACTTGGTTCCCCAAATTTCGTTCTTCTATGTTGAAGCGTTCATTTCCAGTAACACTTTGAATTTTTAGGTATCACTCTGTTTTCTCCTATATTGATAGATGTATTTGGAACTCTAAATCCAACACGGTTTGTGCTAGCTTCTTGAAACTTGACACAGTAAAGTAGTTTCACGTTCTATCTCTATGTTTTGTTTCCTCTTGATGTAGCCCTAAGCACTGACTGGCGAGAAACACTTTCATGGAAAGGGGTTGCCAAGCTTCCAAAAATTACGAATCTCCAGAAATCTCAGCCAATATTTTTTCACCCAAACTGGATGATACTTTCAGGTAATGATCAGTACACTAAGGCGACTTGGTTCCCCAAATTTCGTTCTTCTATGTTGAAGCGTTCATTTCCAGTAACAGTTTGAATTTTTAGGTTTCACTCTGCTTTCTCCTATATTGATAGATGTATTTGGAACTCTAAATCCAACACGGTTTGTGCTAGCTTCTTGAAACTTGACACAGTAAAGTAGTTTCACGTTCTATCTCTATGTTTTGTTTCCTCTTGATATAGCCCTAAGCACTGACTGGCGAGAAACACTTTCATGGAAAGGGGTTGCCAAGCTTCCAAAAATTACGAATCTCCAGAAATCTCAGCAAATATTTTTTCACCCAAACTGGATGATACTTTCAGGTAACGATCAGTACACGAAGGCGACTTGGTTCCCCAAATTTCGTTCTTCTATGTTGAAGCGTTCATTTCCAGTAACACTTTGAATTTTAGGTATCACTCTGTTTTCTCCTATATTGATAGATGTATTTGGAACTCTAAATCCAACACGGTTTGTGCTAGCTTCTTGAAACTTGACACAGTAAAGTAGTTTCACGTTCTATCTCTATGTTTTGTTTCCTCTTGATGTAGCCCTAAGCAGTGACTGGCGAGAAACACTTTCATGGAAAGGGGTTGCCAAGCTTCCAAAAATTACGAATCTCCAGAAATCTCAGCCAATATTTTTTCACCCAAACTGGATGATACTTTCAGGTAATGATCAGTACACTAAGGCGACTTGGTTCCCCAAATTTCGTTCTTCTATGTTGAAGCGTTCATTTCCAGTAACAGTTTGAATTTTTAGGTATCACTCTATTTTCTCCTATATTGATAGATGTATTTGGAACTCTAAATCCAACACGGTTTGGGCTAGCTTCTTGAAACTTGACAGAGTAAATTAGTTTCACGTTCTATCTCTATGTTTTGTTTCCTCTTGATGTAGCCCTAAGCACTGACTGGCGAGAAACACTTTCATGGAAAGGGGTTTCCAAGCTTCCAAAAATTACGAATCTCCAGAAATCTCAGCCAATATTTTTTCATCCAAACTGGATGACACTTTCAGGTAATGATCAGTACACTAAGGCGACTTGGTTCCCCAAATTTCGTTCTTCTATGTTGAAGCGTTCATTTCCAGTAACACTTTGAATTTTTAGGTATCACTCTGTTTTCTCCTATATTGATAGATGTATTTGGAACTCTAAATCCAACACGGTTTGTGCTAGCTTCTTGAAACTTGACACAGTAAAGTAGTTTCACGTTCTATCTCTATGTTTTGTTTCCTCTTGATGTAGCCCTAAGCACTGACTGGCGAGAAACACTTTCATGGAAAGGGGTTGCCAAGCTTCCAAAAATTACGAATCTCCAGAAATCTCAGCCAATATTTTTTCACCCAAACTGGATGATACTTTCAGGTAATGATCAGTACACTAAGGCGACTTGGTTCCCCAAATTTCGTTCTTCTATGTTGAAGCGTTCATTTCCAGTAACAGTTTGAATTTTTAGGTTTCACTCTGTTTTCTCCTATATTGATAGATGTATTTGGAACTCTAAATCCAACACGGTTTGTGCTAGCTTCTTGAAACTTGACACAGTAAAGTAGTTTCACGTTCTATCTCTATGTTTTGTTTCCTCTTGATATAGCCCTAATCAGTGACGGGCGAGAAACACTTTCATGGAAAGGGGTTGCCAAGCTTCCAAAAATTACGAATCTCCAGAAATCTCAGCCAATATTTTTTCACCCAAACTGGATGATACTTTCAGGTAATGATCAGTACACTAAGGCGACTTGGTTCCCCAAATTTCGTTCTTCTATGTTGAAGCGTTCATTTCCAGTAACACTTTGAATTTTAGGTATCACTCTGTTTTTTCCTATATTGATAGATGTATTTGGAACTCTAAATCCAACACGGTTTGTGCTAGCTTCTTGAAACTTGACACAGTAAAGGAGTTTCACGTTCTATCTCTATGTTTTGTTTCCTCTTGATGTAGCCCTAAGCAGTGACTGGCGAGAAACACTTTCATGGAAAGGGGTTGCCAAGCTTCCAAAAATTACGAATCTCCAGAAATCTCAGCAAATATTTTTTCACCCAAACTGGATGATACTTTCAGGTAATGATCAGTACACTAAGGCGACTTGGTTCCCCAAATTTCGTTCTTCTATGTTGAAGCGTTCATTTCCAGTAACAGTTTGAATTTTTAGGTATCACTCTGTTTTCTCCTATATTGATAGATGTATTTGGAACTCTAAATCCAACACGGTTTGTGCTAGCTTCTTGAAACTTGACACAGTAAAGTAGTTTCATGTTCTATCTCTATGTTTTGTTTCCTCTTGATGTAGCCCTAAGCAGTGACTGGCGAAAAACACTTTCAGGGAAAGGGGTTGCCAAGCTTCCAAAAATTACGAATCTCCAGAAATCTCAGCAAATATTTTTTCACCCAAACTGGATGATACTTTCAGGTAATGATCAGTACACTAAGGCGACTTGGTTCCCCAAATTTCGTTCTTCTATGTTGAAGCGTTCATTTCCAGTAACACTTTGAATTTTTAGGTATCACTCTGTTTTCTCCTATATTGATAGATGTATTTGGAACTCTAAATCCAACACGGTTTGTGCTAGCTTCTTGAAACTTGACACAGTAAAGTAGTTTCACGTTCTATCTCTATGTTTTGTTTCCTCTTGATGTAGCCCTAAGCAGTGACTGGCGAGAAACACTTTCATGGAAAGGGGTTTCCAAGCTTCCAAAAATTACGAATCTCCAGAAATCTCAGCAAATATTTTTTCACCCAAACTGGATGATACTTTCAGGTAATGATCAGTACACTAAGGCGACTTGGTTCCCCAAATTTCGTTCTTCTATGTTGAAGCGTTCATTTCCAGTAACAGTTTGAATTTTTAGGTGTCTCTCTGTTTTCTTCTATATTGATACATCTACTGGAACTCTAAATCCAACACGGTTTGTGCTAGCTTCTTGAAACTTGACACAGTGAAGTAGTTTCACGTTCTATCTCTATGGTTTGTTTCCTCTTGATGTAGCCCTAAGCACTGACTGGCGAGAAACACTTTCATGGAAAGGGGTTGCCAAGCTTCCAAAAATTACGAATCTCCAGAAATCTCAGCCAATATTTTTTCACCCAAACTGGATGATACTTTCAGGTAATGATCAGTACACTAAGGCGACTTGGTTCCCCAAATTTCGTTCTTCTCTGTTGAAGCGTTCATTTCCAGTAACACTTTGAATTTTAGGTATCACTCTGTTTTCTCCTATATTGATAGATGTATTTGGAACTCTAAATCCAACACGGTTTGTGCTAGCTTCTTGAAACTTGACACAGTAAAGTAGTTTCACGTTCTATCTCTATGTGTTGTTTCCTCTTGATGTAGCCCTAAGCAGTGACTGGCGAGAAACACTTTCATGGAAAGGGGTTGCCAAGCTTCCAAAAATTACGAATCTCCAGAAATCTCAGCCAATATTTTTTCACCCAAACTGGTTGATACTTTCAGGTAATGATCAGTACACTAAGGCGACTTGGTTCCCCAAATTTCGTTCTTCTATGTTGAAGCGTTCATTTCCAGTAACAGTTTGAATTTTTAGGTATCACTCTGTTTTCTCCTATATTGATAGATGTATTTGGAACTCTAAATCCAACACGGTTTGTGCTAGCTTCTTGAAACTTGACACAGTAAAGTAGTTTCACGTTGTATCTCTATGTTTTGTTTCCTCTTGATGTAGCCCTAAGCAGTGACTGGCGAGAAACACTTTCATGGAAAGGGGTTGCCAAGCTTCCAAAAATTACGAATCTCCAGAAATCTCAGCCAATATTTTTTCACCCAAACTGGATGACACTTTCAGGTAATTATCAGTACACTAAGGCGACTTGGTTCCCCAAATTTCGTTCTTCTATGTTGAAGCGTTCATTTCCAGTAACACTTTGAATTTTTAGGTATCACTCTGTTTTCTCCTATATTGATAGATGTATTTGGAACTCTAAATCCAACACGGTTTGTGCTAGCTTCTTGAAACTTGACACAGTAAAGTAGTTTCACGTTCTATCTCTATGTTTTGTTTCCTCTTGATGTAGCCCTAAGCACTGACTGGCGAGAAACACTTTCATGGAAAGGGGTTGCCAAGCTTCCAAAAATTACGAATCTCCAGAAATCTCAGCAAATATTTTTTCACCCAAACTGGATGATACTTTCAGGTAATGATCAGTACACTAAGGCGACTTGGTTCCCCAAATTTCGTTCTTCTATGTTGAAGCGTTCATTTCCAGTAACACTTTGAATTTTTAGGTATCACTCTGTTTTCTCCTATATTGATAGATGTATTTGGAACTCTAAATCCAACACGGTTTGTGCTAGCTTCTTGAAACTTGACACAGTAAAGTAGTTTCACGTTCTATCTCTATGTTTTGTTTCCTCTTGATGTAGCCCTAAGCAGTGACTGGCGAGAAACACTTTCATGGAAAGGGGTTGCCAAGCTTCCAAAAATTACGAATCTCCAGAAATCTCAGCAAATATTTTTTCACCCAAACTGGATGATACTTTCAGGTAATGATCAGTACACTAAGGCGACTTGGTTCCCCAAATTTCGTTCTTCTATGTTGAAGCGTTCATTTCCAGTAACAGTTTGAATTTTTAGGTGTCTCTCTGTTTTCTTCTATATTGATACATCTACTGGAACTCTAAATCCAACACGGTTTGTGCTAGCTTCTTGAAACTTGACACAGTGAAGTAGTTTCACGTTCTATCTCTATGGTTTGTTTCCTCTTGATGTAGCCCTAAGCACTGACTGGCGAGAAACACTTTCATGGAAAGGGGTTGCCAAGCTTCCAAAAATTACGAATCTCCAGAAATCTCAGCCAATATTTTTTCACCCAAACTGGATGATACTTTCAGGTAATGATCAGTACACTAAGGCGACTTGGTTCCCCAAATTTCGTTCTTCTCTGTTGAAGCGTTCATTTCCAGTAACACTTTGAATTTTAGGTATCACTCTGTTTTCTCCTATATTGATAGATGTATTTGGAACTCTAAATCCAACACGGTTTGTGCTAGCTTCTTGAAACTTGACACAGTAAAGTAGTTTCACGTTCTATCTCTATGTGTTGTTTCCTCTTGATGTAGCCCTAAGCAGTGACTGGCGAGAAACACTTTCATGGAAAGGGGTTGCCAAGCTTCCAAAAATTACGAATCTCCAGAAATCTCAGCCAATATTTTTTCACCCAAACTGGTTGATACTTTCAGGTAATGATCAGTACACTAAGGCGACTTGGTTCCCCAAATTTCGTTCTTCTATGTTGAAGCGTTCATTTCCAGTAACAGTTTGAATTTTTAGGTATCACTCTGTTTTCTCCTATATTGATAGATGTATTTGGAACTCTAAATCCAACACGGTTTGTGCTAGCTTCTTGAAACTTGACACAGTAAAGTAGTTTCACGTTGTATCTCTATGTTTTGTTTCCTCTTGATGTAGCCCTAAGCAGTGACTGGCGAGAAACACTTTCATGGAAAGGGGTTGCCAAGCTTCCAAAAATTACGAATCTCCAGAAATCTCAGCCAATATTTTTTCACCCAAACTGGATGACACTTTCAGGTAATTATCAGTACACTAAGGCGACTTGGTTCCCCAAATTTCGTTCTTCTATGTTGAAGCGTTCATTTCCAGTAACACTTTGAATTTTTAGGTATCACTCTGTTTTCTCCTATATTGATAGATGTATTTGGAACTCTAAATCCAACACGGTTTGTGCTAGCTTCTTGAAACTTGACACAGTAAAGTAGTTTCACGTTCTATCTCTATGTTTTGTTTCCTCTTGATGTAGCCCTAAGCACTGACTGGCGAGAAACACTTTCATGGAAAGGGGTTGCCAAGCTTCCAAAAATTACGAATCTCCAGAAATCTCAGCAAATATTTTTTCACCCAAACTGGATGATACTTTCAGGTAATGATCAGTACACTAAGGCGACTTGGTTCCCCAAATTTCGTTCTTATATGTTGAAGCGTACATTTCCAGTAACAGTTTGAATTTTTAGGTATCACTCTGTTTTCTCCTATTTTGATAGATGTATTTGGAACTCTAAATCCAACACGGTTTGTGCTAGCTTCTTGAAACTTGACACAGTAAAGTAGTTTCACGTTCTATCTCTATGTTTTGTTTCCTCTTGATGTAGCCCTAAGCAGTGACTGGCGAGAAACACTTTCATGGAAAGGGGTTGCCAAGCTTCCAAAAATTACGAATCTCCAGAAATCTCAGCAAATATTTTTTCACCCAAACTGGATGATACTTTCAGGTAATGATCAGTACACTAAGGCGACTTGGTTCCCCAAATTTCGTTCTTCTATGTTGAAGCGTTCATTTCCAGTAACACTTTGAATTTTTAGGTATCACTCTGTTTTCTCCTATATTGATAGATGTATTTGGAACTCTAAATCCAACACGGTTTGTGCTAGCTTCTTGAAACTTGACACAGTAAAGTAGTTTCACGTTCTATCTCTACGTTTTGTTTCCTCTTGATGTAGCCCTAAGCAGTGACTGGCGAGAAACACTTTCATGGAAAGGGGTTTCCAAGCTTCCAAAAATTACGAATCTCCAGAAATCTCAGCAAATATTTTTTCACCCAAACTGGATGATACTTTCAGGTAATGATCAGTACACTAAGGCGACTTGGTTCCCCAAATTTCGTTCTTCTATGTTGAAGCGTTCATTTCCAGTAACAGTTTGAATTTTTAGGTGTCTCTCTGTTTTCTTCTATATTGATACATGTACTTGGAACTCTAAATCCAACACGGTTTGTGCTAGCTTCTTGAAACTTGACACAGTGAAGTAGTTTCACGTTCTATCTCTATGGTTTGTTTCCTCTTGATGTAGCCCTAAGCACTGACTGGCGAGAAACACTTTCATGGAAAGGGGTTGCCAAGCTTCCAAAAATTACGAATCTCCAGAAATCTCAGCCAATATTTTTTCACCCAAACTGGATGATACTTTCAGGTAATGATCAGTACACTAAGGCGACTTGGTTCCCCAAATTTCGTTCTTCTATGTTGAAGCGTTCATTTCCAGTAACACTTTGAATTTTTAGGTATCACTCTGTTTTCTCCTATATTGATAGATGTATTTGGAACTCTAAATCCAACACGGTTTGTGCTAGCTTCTTGAAACTTGACACAGTAAAGTAGTTTCACGTTCTATCTCTATGTTTTGTTTCCTCTTGATGTAGCCCTAAGCAGTGACTGGCGAGAAACACTTTCATGGAAAGGGGTTTCCAAGCTTCCAAAAATTACGAATCTCCAGAAATCTCAGCAAATATTTTTTCACCCAAACTGGATGATACTTTCAGGTAATGATCAGTACACTAAGGCGACTTGGTTCCCCAAATTTCGTTCTTCTATGTTGAAGCGTTCATTTCCAGTAACAGTTTGAATTTTTAGGTGTCTCTCTGTTTTCTTCTATATTGATACATGTACTTGGAACTCAAAATCAACACGGTTTGTGCTAGCTTCTTGAAACTTCACACAGTGAAGTAGTTTCACGTTCTATCTCTATGGTTTGCTTCCTCTTGATGTAGCCCTAAGCACTGACTGGCGAGAAACACTTTCATGGAAAGGGGTTGCCAAGCTTCCAAAAATTACGAATCTCCAGAAATCTCAGCCAATATTTTTTCACCCAAACTGGATGATACTTTCAGGTAATGATCAGTACACTAAGGCGACTTGGTTCCCCAAATTTCGTTCTTCTATGTTGAAGCGTTCATTTCCAGTAACAGTTTGAATTTTTAGGTTTCACTCTGTTTTCTCCTATATTGATAGATGTATTTGGAACTCTAAATCCAACACGGTTTGTGCTAGCTTCTTGAAACTTGACACAGTAAAGTAGTTTCACGTTCTATCTCTATGTTTTGTTTCCTCTTGATATAGCCCTAATCAGTGACGGGCGAGAAACACTTTCATGGAACGGGGTTGCCAAGCTTCCAAAAATTACGAATCTCCAGAAATCTCAGCCAATATTTTTTCACCCAAACTGGATGATACTTTCAGGTAATGATCAGTACACTAAGGCGACTTGGTTCCCCAAATTTCGTTCTTCTATGTTGAAGCGTTCATTTCCAGTAACACTTTGAATTTTAGGTATCACTCTGTTTTCTCCTATATTGATAGATGTATTTGGAACTCTAAATCCAACACGGTTTGTGCTAGCTTCTTGAAACTTGACACAGTAAAGTAGTTTCACGTTCTATCTCTATGTTTTGTTTCCTCTTGATGTAGCCCTAAGCAGTGACTGGCGAGAAACACTTTCATGGAAAGGGGTTGTCAAGCTTCCAAAAATTACGAATCTCCAGAAATCTCAGCCAATATTTTTTCACCCAAACTGGATGATACTTTCAGGTAATGATCAGTACACTAAGGCGACTTGGTTCCCCAAATTTCGTTCTTCTATGTTGAAGCGTTCATTTCCAGTAACAGTTTGAATTTTTAGGTATCACTCTGTTTTCTCCTATATTGATAGATGTATTTGGAACTCTAAATCCAACACGGTTTGTGCTAGCTTCTTGAAACTTGACACAGTGAAGTAGTTTCACGTTCTATCTCTATGGTTTGTTTCCTCTTGATGTAGCCCTAAGCACTGACTGGCGAGAAACACTTTCATGGAAAGGGGTTGCCAAGCTTCCAAAAATTACGAATCTCCAGAAATCTCAGCCAATATTTTTTCACCCAAACTGGATGATACTTTCAGGTAATGATCAGTACACTAAGGCGACTTGGTTCCCCAAATTTCGTTCTTCTATGTTGAAGCGTTCATTTCCAGTAACACTTTGAATTTTTAGGTATCACTCTGTTTTCTCCTATATTGATAGATGTATTTGGAACTCTAAATCCAACACGGTTTGTGCTAGCTTCTTGAAACTTGACACAGTAAAGTAGTTTCACGTTCTATCTCTACGTTTTGTTTCCTCTTGATGTAGCCCTAAGCACTGACTGGCGAGAAACACTTTCATGGAAAGGGGTTGCCAAGCTTCCAAAAATTACGAATCTCCAGAAATCTCAGCCAATATTTTTTCACCCAAACTGGATGACACTTTCAGGTAATGATCAGTACACTAAGGCGACTTGGTTCCCCAAATTTCGTTCTTCTATGTTGAAGCGTTCATTTCCAGTAACAGTTTGAATTTTTAGGTGTCTCTCTGTTTTCTTCTATATTGATACATGTACTTGTAACTCAAAATCAACACGGTTTGTGCTAGCTTCTTGAAACTTGACACAGTGAAGTAGTTTCACGTTCTATCTCTATGGTTTGCTTCCTCTTGATGTAGCCCTAAGCACTGACTGGCGAGAAACACTTTCATGGAAAGGGGTTGCCAAGCTTCCAAAAATTACGAATCTCCAGAAATCTCAGCCAATATTTTTTCACCCAAACTGGATGATACTTTCAGGTAATGATCAGTACACTAAGGCGACTTAGTTCCCCAAATTTCGTTCTTCTATGTTGAAGCGTTCATTTCCAGTAACACTTTGAATTTTTAGGTATCACTCTGTTTTCTCCTATATTGATAGATGTATTTGGAACTCTAAATCCAACACGGTTTGTGCTAGCTTCTTGAAACTTGACACAGTAAAGTAGTTTCACGTTCTATCTCTACGTTTTGTTTCCTCTTGATGTAGCCCTAAGCAGTGACTGGCGAGAAACACTTTCATGGAAAGGGGTTGCCAAGCTTCCAAAAATTACGAATCTCCAGAAATCTCAGCAAATATTTTTTCACCCAAACTGGATGATACTTTCAGGTAATGATCAGTACACTAAGGCGACTTGGTTCCCCAAATTTCGTTCTTCTATGTTGAAGCGTTCATTTCCAGTAACACTTTGAATTTTTAGGTATCACTCTGTTTTCTCCTATATTGATAGATGTATTTGGAACTCTAAATCCAACACGGTTTGTGCTAGCTTCTTGAAACTTGACACAGTAAAGTAGTTTCACGTTCTATCTCTACGTTTTGTTTCCTCTTGATGTAGCCCTAAGCAGTGACTGGCGAGAAACACTTTCATGGAAAGGGGTTGCCAAGCTTCCAAAAATTACGAATCTCCAGAAATCTCAGCAAATATTTTTTCACCCAAACTGGATGATACTTTCAGGTAATGATCAGTACACTAAGGCGACTTGGTTCCCCAAATTTCGTTCTTCTATGTTGAAGCGTTCATTTCCAGTAACACTTTGAATTTTAAGGTATCACTCTGTTTTCTCCTATATTGATAGATGTATTTGGAACTCTAAATCCAACACGGTTTGTGCTAGCTTCTTGAAACTTGACACAGTAAAGTAGTTTCACGTTCTATCTCAACGTTTTGTTTCCTCTTGATGTAGCCCTAAGCAGTGACTGGCGAGAAACACTTTCATGGAAAGGGGTTTCCAAGCTTCCAAAAATTACTAATCTCCAGAAATCTCAGCAAATATTTTTTCACCCAAACTGGATGATACTTTCAGGTAATGATCAGTACACTAAGGTGACTTGGTTCCCCAAATTTCGTTCTTCTATGTTGAAGCGTTCATTTCCAGTAACAGTTTGAATTTTTAGGTATCTCTCTGTTTTCTTCTATATTGATACATGTACTTGGAACTCTAAATCCAACACGGTTTGTGCTAGCTTCTTGAAACTTGACACAGTGAAGTAGTTTCACGTTCTATCTCTATGGATTGTTTCCTCTTGATGTAGCCCTAAGCACTGACTGGCGAGAAACACTTTCATGGAAAGGGGTTGCCAAGCTTCCAAAAATTACGAATCTCCAGAAATCTCAGCAAATATTTTTTCACCCAAACTGGATGATACTTTCAGGTAATGATCAGTACACTAAGGCAACTTGGTTCCCCAAATTTCGTTCTTCTATGTTGAAGCGTTCATTTCCAGTAACAGTTTGAATTTTTAGGTGTCTCTCTGTTTTCTTCTATATTGATACATGTACTTGGAACTCTAAATCCAACACGGTTTGTGCTAGCTTCTTGAAACTTGACACAGTAAAGTAGTTTCACGTTCTATCTCTACGTTTTGTTTCCTCTTGATGTAGCCCTGAGCACTGACTGGCGAGAAACACTTTCATGGAAAGGGGTTGCCAAGCTTCCAAAAATTACGAATCTCCAGAAATCTCAGCCAATATTTTTTCACCCAAACTGGATGATACTTTCAGGTAATGATCAGTACACTAAGGCGACTTGGTTCCCCAAATTTCGTTCTTCTATGTTGAAGCGTTCATTTCCAGTAACACTTTGAATTTTAGGTATCACTCTGTTTTCTCCTATATTGATAGATGTATTTGGAACTCTAAATCCAACACGGTTTGTGCTAGCTTCTTGAAACTTGACACAGTAAAGTAGTTTCACGTTCTATCTCTATGTTTTGTTTCCTCTTGATGTAGCCCTAAGCAGTGACTGGCGAGAAACACTTTCATGGAAAGGGGTTGCCAAGCTTCCAAAAATTACGAATCTCCAGAAATCTCAGCCAATATTTTTTCACCCAAACTGGATGATACTTTCAGGTAATGATCAGTACACTAAGGCGACTTGGTTCCCCAAATTTCGTTCTTCTATGTTGAAGCGTTCATTTCCAGTAACAGTTTGAATTTTTAGGTATCACTCTGTTTTCTCCTATATTGATAGATGTATTTGGAACTCTAAATCCAACACGGTTTGTGCTAGCTTCTTGAAACTTGACATAGTAAAGTAGTTTCACGTTCTATCTCTATGTTTTGTTTCCTCTTGATGTAGCCCTAAGCACTGACTGGCGAGAAACACTTTCATGGAAAGGGGTTGCCAAGCTTCCAAAAATTACGAATCTCCAGAAATCTCAGCCAATATTTTTTCACCCAAACTGGATGACACTTTCAGGTAATGATCAGTACACTAAGGCGACTTGGTTCCCCAAATTTCGTTCTTCTATGTTGAAGCGTTCATTTCCAGTAACACTTTGAATTTTTAGGTATCACTCTGTTTTCTCCTATATTGATAGATGTATTTGGAACTCTAAATCCAACACGGTTTGTGCTAGCTTCTTGAAACTTGACACAGTAAAGTAGTTTCACGTTCTATCTCTATGTTTTGTTTCCTCTTGATGTAGCCCTAAGCACTGACTGGCGAGAAACACTTTCATGGAAAGGGGTTGCCAAGCTTCCAAAAATTACGAATCTCCAGAAATCTCAGCAAATATTTTTTCACCCAAACTGGATGATACTTTCAGGTAATGATCAGTACACTAAGGCAACTTGGTTCCCCAAATTTCGTTCTTCTATGTTGAATCGTTCATTTCCAGTAACAGTTTGAATTTTTAGGTGTCTCTCTGTTTTCTTCTATATTGATACATGTACTTGGAACTCTAAATCCAACACGGTTTGTGCTAGCTTCTTGAAACTTGACACAGTAAAGTAGTTTCACGTTCTATCTCTACGTTTTGTTTCCTCTTGATGTAGCCCTGAGCACTGACTGGCGAGAAACACTTTCATGGAAAGGGGTTGCCAAGCTTCCAAAAATTACGAATCTCCAGAAATCTCAGCCAATATTTTTTCACCCAAACTGGATGATACTTTCAGGTAATGATCAGTACACTAAGGCGACTTGGTTCCCCAAATTTCGTTCTTCTATGTTGAAGCGTTCATTTCCAGTAAAACTTTGAATTTTTAGGTATCACTCTGTTTTCTCCTATATTGATACATGTACTTGGAACTCTAAATCCAACACGGTTTGTGCTAGCTTCTTGAAACTTGACACAGTAAAGTAGTTTCACGTTCTATCTCTATGTTTTGTTTCCTCTTGATGTAGCCCTAAGCAGTGACTGGCGAGAAACACTTTCATGGAAAGGGGTTGCCAAGCTTCCAAAAATTACGAATCTCCAGAAATCTCAGCCAATATTTTTTCACCCAAACTGGATGACACTTTCAGGTAATGATCAGTACACTAAGGCGACTTGGTTCCCCAAATTTCGTTCTTCTATGTTTAAGCGTTCATTTCCAGTAACACTTTGAATTTTTAGGTATCACTCTGTTTTCTCCTATATTGATAGATGTATTTGGAACTCTAAATCCAACACGGTTTGTGCTAGCTTCTTGAAACTTGACACAGTAAAGTAGTTTCACGTTCTATCTCTATGTTTTGTTTCCTCTTGATGTAGCCCTAAGCACTGACTGGCGAGAAACACTTTCAAGGAAAGGGGTTGCCAAGCTTCCAAAAATTACGAATCTCCAGAAATCTCAGCAAATATTTTTTCACCCAAACTGGATGATACTTTCAGGTAATGATCAGTACACTAAGGCGACTTGGTTCCCCAAATTTCGTTCTTCTATGTTGAAGCGTTCATTTCCAGTAACAGTTTGAATTTTTAGGTATCACTCTGTTTTCTCCTATATTGATAGATGTATTTGGAACTCTAAATCCAACACGGTTTGTGCTAGCTTCTTGAAACTTGACACAGTAAAGTAGTTTCACGTTCTATCTCTATGTTTTGTTTCCTCTTGATGTAGCCCTAAGCAGTGACTGGCGAAAAACACTTTCAGGGAAAGGGGTTGCCAAGCTTCCAAAAATTACGAATCTCCAGAAATCTCAGCAAATATTTTTTCACCCAAACTGGATGATACTTTCAGGTAATGATCAGTACACTAAGGCGACTTGGTTCCCCAAATTTCGTTCTTCTATGTTGAAGCGTTCATTTCCAGTAACACTTTGAATTTTTAGGTATCACTCTGTTTTCTCCTATATTGATAGATGTATTTGGAACTCTAAATCCAACACGGTTTGTGCTAGCTTCTTGAAACTTGACACAGTAAAGTAGTTTCACGTTCTATCTCTATGTTTTGTTTCCTCTTGATGTAGCCCTAAGCAGTGACTGGCGAGAAACACTTTCATGGAAAGGGGTTTCCAAGCTTCCAAAAATTACGAATCTCCAGAAATCTCAGCAAATATTTTTTCACCCAAACTGGATGATACTTTCAGGTAATGATCAGTACACTAAGGCGACTTGGTTCCCCAAATTTCGTTCTTCTATGTTGAAGCGTTCATTTCCAGTAACAGTTTGAATTTTTAGGTGTCTCTCTGTTTTCTTCTATATTGATACATGTACTGGAACTCTAAATCCAACACGGTTTGTGCTAGCTTCTTGAAACTTGACACAGTGAAGTAGTTTCACGTTCTATCTATATGGTTTGTTTCCTCTTGATGTAGCCCTAAGCACTGACTGGCGAGAAACACTTTCATGGAAAGGGGTTGCCAAGCTTCCAAAAATTACAAATCTCCAGAAATCTCAGCCAATATTTTTTCACCCAAACTGGATGATACTTTCAGGTAATGATCAGTACACTAAGGCGACTTGGTTCCCCAAATTTCGTTCTTCTATGTTGAAGCGTTCATTTCCAGTAACACTTTGAATTTTTAGGTATCACTCTGTTTTCTCCTATATTGATAGATGTATTTGGAACTCTAAATCCAACACGGTTTGTGCTAGCTTCTTGAAACTTGACACAGTAAAGTAGTTTCACGTTCTATCTCTACGTTTTGTTTCCTCTTGATGTAGCCCTAAGCACTGACTGGCGAGAAACACTTTCATGGAAAGGGGTTGCCAAGCTTCCAAAAATTACGAATCTCCAGAAATCTCAGCAAATATTTTTTCACCCAAACTGGATGATACTTTCAGGTAATGATCAGTACACTAAGGCGACTTGGTTCCCCAAATTTCGTTCTTCTATGTTGAAGCGTTCATTTCCAGTAACAGTTTGAATTTTTAGGTAACACTCTATTTTCTCCTATATTGATAGATGTATTTGGAACTCTAAATCCAACACGGTTTGGGCTAGCTTCTTGAAACTTGACAGAGTAAAGTAGTTTCACGTTCTATCTCTATGTTTTGTTTCCTCTTGATGTAGCCCTAAGCACTGACTGGCGAGAAACACTTTCATGGAAAGGGGTTGCCAAGCTTCCAAAAATTACGAATCTCCAGAAATCTCAGCAAATATTTTTTCACCCAAACTGGATGACACTTTCAGGTAATGATCAGTACACTAAGGCGACTTGGTTCCCCAAATTTCGTTCTTCTATGTTGAAGCGTTCATTTCCAGTAACACTTTGAATTTTTAGGTATCACTCTGTTTTCTCCTATATTGATAGATGTATTTGGAACTCTAAATCCAACACGGTTTGTGCTAGCTTCTTGAAACTTGACACAGTAAAGTAGTTTCACGTTCTATCTCTATGTTTTGTTTCCTCTTGATGTAGCCCTAAGCACTGACTGGCGAGAAACACTTTCATGGAAAGGGGTTGCCAAGCTTCCAAAAATTACGAATCTCCAGAAATCTCAGCCAATATTTTTTCACCCAAACTGGATGATACTTTCAGGTAATGATCAGTACACTAAGGCGACTTGGTTCCCCAAATTTCGTTCTTCTATGTTGAAGCGTTCATTTCCAGTAACAGTTTGAATTTTTAGGTTTCACTCTGTTTTCTCCTATATTGATAGATGTATTTGGAACTCTAAATCCAACACGGTTTGTGCTAGCTTCTTGAAACTTGACACAGTAAAGTAGTTTCACGTTCTATCTCTATGTTTTGTTTCCTCTTGATGTAGCCCTAAGCACTGACTGGCGAGAAACACTTTCATGGAAAGGGGTTGCCAAGCTTCCAAAAATTACGAATCTCCAGAAATCTCAGCCAATATTTTTTCACCCAAACTGGATGACACTTTCAGGTAATGATCAGTACACTAAGGCGACTTGGTTCCCCAAATTTCGTTCTTCTATGTTGAAGCGTTCATTTCCAGTAACACTTTGAATTTTTAGGTATCACTCTGTTTTCTCCTATATTGATAGATGTATTTGGAACTCTAAATCCAACACGGTTTGTGCTAGCTTCTTGAAACTTGACACAGTAAAGTAGTTTCACGTTCTATCTCTATGTTTTGTTTCCTCTTGATGTAGCCCTAAGCACTGACTGGCGAGAAACACTTTCATGGAAAGGGGTTGCCAAGCTTCCAAAAATTACGAATCTCCAGAAATCTCAGCAAATATTTTTTCACCCAAACTGGATGATACTTTCAGGTAATGATCAGTACACTAAGGCAACTTGGTTCCCCAAATTTCGTTCTTCTATGTTGAATCGTTCATTTCCAGTAACAGTTTGAATTTTTAGGTGTCTCTCTGTTTTCTTCTATATTGATACATGTACTTGGAACTCTAAATCCAACACGGTTTGTGCTAGCTTCTTGAAACTTGACACAGTAAAGTAGTTTCACGTTCTATCTCTACGTTTTGTTTCCTCTTGATGTAGCCCTGAGCACTGACTGGCGAGAAACACTTTCATGGAAAGGGGTTGCCAAGCTTCCAAAAATTACGAATCTCCAGAAATCTCAGCCAATATTTTTTCACCCAAACTGGATGATACTTTCAGGTAATGATCAGTACACTAAGGCGACTTGGTTCCCCAAATTTCGTTCTTCTATGTTGAAGCGTTCATTTCCAGTAAAACTTTGAATTTTTAGGTATCACTCTGTTTTCTCCTATATTGATACATGTACTTGGAACTCTAAATCCAACACGGTTTGTGCTAGCTTCTTGAAACTTGACACAGTAAAGTAGTTTCACGTTCTATCTCTATGTTTTGTTTCCTCTTGATGTAGCCCTAAGCAGTGACTGGCGAGAAACACTTTCATGGAAAGGGGTTGCCAAGCTTCCAAAAATTACGAATCTCCAGAAATCTCAGCCAATATTTTTTCACCCAAACTGGATGACACTTTCAGGTAATGATCAGTACACTAAGGCGACTTGGTTCCCCAAATTTCGTTCTTCTATGTTTAAGCGTTCATTTCCAGTAACACTTTGAATTTTTAGGTATCACTCTGTTTTCTCCTATATTGATAGATGTATTTGGAACTCTAAATCCAACACGGTTTGTGCTAGCTTCTTGAAACTTGACACAGTAAAGTAGTTTCACGTTCTATCTCTATGTTTTGTTTCCTCTTGATGTAGCCCTAAGCACTGACTGGCGAGAAACACTTTCAAGGAAAGGGGTTGCCAAGCTTCCAAAAATTACGAATCTCCAGAAATCTCAGCAAATATTTTTTCACCCAAACTGGATGATACTTTCAGGTAATGATCAGTACACTAAGGCGACTTGGTTCCCCAAATTTCGTTCTTCTATGTTGAAGCGTTCATTTCCAGTAACAGTTTGAATTTTTAGGTATCACTCTGTTTTCTCCTATATTGATAGATGTATTTGGAACTCTAAATCCAACACGGTTTGTGCTAGCTTCTTGAAACTTGACACAGTAAAGTAGTTTCACGTTCTATCTCTATGTTTTGTTTCCTCTTGATGTAGCCCTAAGCAGTGACTGGCGAAAAACACTTTCAGGGAAAGGGGTTGCCAAGCTTCCAAAAATTACGAATCTCCAGAAATCTCAGCAAATATTTTTTCACCCAAACTGGATGATACTTTCAGGTAATGATCAGTACACTAAGGCGACTTGGTTCCCCAAATTTCGTTCTTCTATGTTGAAGCGTTCATTTCCAGTAACACTTTGAATTTTTAGGTATCACTCTGTTTTCTCCTATATTGATAGATGTATTTGGAACTCTAAATCCAACACGGTTTGTGCTAGCTTCTTGAAACTTGACACAGTAAAGTAGTTTCACGTTCTATCTCTATGTTTTGTTTCCTCTTGATGTAGCCCTAAGCAGTGACTGGCGAGAAACACTTTCATGGAAAGGGGTTTCCAAGCTTCCAAAAATTACGAATCTCCAGAAATCTCAGCAAATATTTTTTCACCCAAACTGGATGATACTTTCAGGTAATGATCAGTACACTAAGGCGACTTGGTTCCCCAAATTTCGTTCTTCTATGTTGAAGCGTTCATTTCCAGTAACAGTTTGAATTTTTAGGTGTCTCTCTGTTTTCTTCTATATTGATACATGTACTGGAACTCTAAATCCAACACGGTTTGTGCTAGCTTCTTGAAACTTGACACAGTGAAGTAGTTTCACGTTCTATCTATATGGTTTGTTTCCTCTTGATGTAGCCCTAAGCACTGACTGGCGAGAAACACTTTCATGGAAAGGGGTTGCCAAGCTTCCAAAAATTACAAATCTCCAGAAATCTTAGCCAATATTTTTTCACCCAAACTGGATGATACTTTCAGGTAATGATCAGTACACTAAGGCGACTTGGTTCCCCAAATTTCGTTCTTCTATGTTGAAGCGTTCATTTCCAGTAACACTTTGAATTTTTAGGTATCACTCTGTTTTCTCCTATATTGATAGATGTATTTGGAACTCTAAATCCAACACGGTTTGTGCTAGCTTCTTGAAACTTGACACAGTAAAGTAGTTTCACGTTCTATCTCTACGTTTTGTTTCCTCTTGATGTAGCCCTAAGCACTGACTGGCGAGAAACACTTTCATGGAAAGGGGTTGCCAAGCTTCCAAAAATTACGAATCTCCAGAAATCTCAGCAAATATTTTTTCACCCAAACTGGATGATACTTTCAGGTAATGATCAGTACACTAAGGCGACTTGGTTCCCCAAATTTCGTTCTTCTATGTTGAAGCGTTCATTTCCAGTAACAGTTTGAATTTTTAGGTAACACTCTATTTTCTCCTATATTGATAGATGTATTTGGAACTCTAAATCCAACACGGTTTGGGCTAGCTTCTTGAAACTTGACAGAGTAAAGTAGTTTCACGTTCTATCTCTATGTTTTGTTTCCTCTTGATGTAGCCCTAAGCACTGACTGGCGAGAAACACTTTCATGGAAAGGGGTTGCCAAGCTTCCAAAAATTACGAATCTCCAGAAATCTCAGCAAATATTTTTTCACCCAAACTGGATGACACTTTCAGGTAATGATCAGTACACTAAGGCGACTTGGTTCCCCAAATTTCGTTCTTCTATGTTGAAGCGTTCATTTCCAGTAACACTTTGAATTTTTAGGTATCACTCTGTTTTCTCCTATATTGATAGATGTATTTGGAACTCTAAATCCAACACGGTTTGTGCTAGCTTCTTGAAACTTGACACAGTAAAGTAGTTTCACGTTCTATCTCTATGTTTTGTTTCCTCTTGATGTAGCCCTAAGCACTGACTGGCGAGAAACACTTTCATGGAAAGGGGTTGCCAAGCTTCCAAAAATTACGAATCTCCAGAAATCTCAGCCAATATTTTTTCACCCAAACTGGATGATACTTTCAGGTAATGATCAGTACACTAAGGCGACTTGGTTCCCCAAATTTCGTTCTTCTATGTTGAAGCGTTCATTTCCAGTAACAGTTTGAATTTTTAGGTTTCACTCTGTTTTCTCCTATATTGATAGATGTATTTGGAACTCTAAATCCAACACGGTTTGTGCTAGCTTCTTGAAACTTGACACAGTAAAGTAGTTTCACGTTCTATCTCTATGTTTTGTTTCCTCTTGATATAGCCCTAATCAGTGACGGGCGAGAAACACTTTCATGGAAAGGGGTTGCCAAGCTTCCAAAAATTACGAATCTCCAGAAATCTCAGCCAATATTTTTTCACCCAAACTGGATGATACTTTCAGGTAATGATCAGTACACTAAGGCGACTTGGTTCCCCAAATTTCGTTCTTCTATGTTGAAGCGTTCATTTCCAGTAACACTTTGAATTTTAGGTATCACTCTGTTTTCTCCTATATTGATAGATGTATTTGGAACTCTAAATCCAACACGGTTTGTGCTAGCTTCTTGAAACTTGACACAGTAAAGGAGTTTCACGTTCTATCTCTATGTTTTGTTTCCTCTTGATGTAGCCCTAAGCAGTGACTGGCGAGAAACACTTTCATGGAAAGGGGTTGCCAAGCTTCCAAAAATTACGAATCTCCAGAAATCTCAGCAAATATTTTTTCACCCAAACTGGATGATACTTTCAGGTAATGATCAGTACACTAAGGCGACTTGGTTCCCCAAATTTCGTTCTTCTATGTTGAAGCGTTCATTTCCAGTAACAGTTTGAATTTTTAGGTATCACTCTGTTTTCTCCTATATTGATAGATGTATTTGGAACTCTAAATCCAACACGGTTTGTGCTAGCTTCTTGAAACTTGACACAGTAAAGTAGTTTCATGTTCTATCTCTATGTTTTGTTTCCTCTTGATGTAGCCCTAAGCAGTGACTGGCGAAAAACACTTTCAGGGAAAGGGGTTGCCAAGCTTCCAAAAATTACGAATCTCCAGAAATCTCAGCAAATATTTTTTCACCCAAACTGGATGATACTTTCAGGTAATGATCAGTACACTAAGGCGACTTGGTTCCCCAAATTTCGTTCTTCTATGTTGAAGCGTTCATTTCCAGTAACACTTTGAATTTTTAGGTATCACTCTGTTTTCTCCTATATTGATAGATGTATTTGGAACTCTAAATCCAACACGGTTTGTGCTAGCTTCTTGAAACTTGACACAGTAAAGTAGTTTCACGTTCTATCTCTATGTTTTGTTTCCTCTTGATGTAGCCCTAAGCAGTGACTGGCGAGAAACACTTTCATGGAAAGGGGTTTCCAAGCTTCCAAAAATTACGAATCTCCAGAAATCTCAGCAAATATTTTTTCACCCAAACTGGATGATACTTTCAGGTAATGATCAGTACACTAAGGCGACTTGGTTCCCCAAATTTCGTTCTTCTATGTTGAAGCGTTCATTTCCAGTAACAGTTTGAATTTTTAGGTGTCTCTCTGTTTTCTTCTATATTGATACATCTACTGGAACTCTAAATCCAACACGGTTTGTGCTAGCTTCTTGAAACTTGACACAGTGAAGTAGTTTCACGTTCTATCTCTATGGTTTGTTTCCTCTTGATGTAGCCCTAAGCACTGACTGGCGAGAAACACTTTCATGGAAAGGGGTTGCCAAGCTTCCAAAAATTACGAATCTCCAGAAATCTCAGCCAATATTTTTTCACCCAAACTGGATGATACTTTCAGGTAATGATCAGTACACTAAGGCGACTTGGTTCCCCAAATTTCGTTCTTCTCTGTTGAAGCGTTCATTTCCAGTAACACTTTGAATTTTAGGTATCACTCTGTTTTCTCCTATATTGATAGATGTATTTGGAACTCTAAATCCAACACGGTTTGTGCTAGCTTCTTGAAACTTGACACAGTAAAGTAGTTTCACGTTCTATCTCTATGTGTTGTTTCCTCTTGATGTAGCCCTAAGCAGTGACTGGCGAGAAACACTTTCATGGAAAGGGGTTGCCAAGCTTCCAAAAATTACGAATCTCCAGAAATCTCAGCCAATATTTTTTCACCCAAACTGGTTGATACTTTCAGGTAATGATCAGTACACTAAGGCGACTTGGTTCCCCAAATTTCGTTCTTCTATGTTGAAGCGTTCATTTCCAGTAACAGTTTGAATTTTTAGGTATCACTCTGTTTTCTCCTATATTGATAGATGTATTTGGAACTCTAAATCCAACACGGTTTGTGCTAGCTTCTTGAAACTTGACACAGTAAAGTAGTTTCACGTTGAATCTCTATGTTTTGTTTCCTCTTGATGTAGCCCTAAGCAGTGACTGGCGAGAAACACTTTCATGGAAAGGGGTTGCCAAGCTTCCAAAAATTACGAATCTCCAGAAATCTCAGCCAATATTTTTTCACCCAAACTGGATGACACTTTCAGGTAATTATCAGTACACTAAGGCGACTTGGTTCCCCAAATTTCGTTCTTCTATGTTGAAGCGTTCATTTCCAGTAACACTTTGAATTTTTAGGTATCACTCTGTTTTCTCCTATATTGATAGATGTATTTGGAACTCTAAATCCAACACGGTTTGTGCTAGCTTCTTGAAACTTGACACAGTAAAGTAGTTTCACGTTCTATCTCTATGTTTTGTTTCCTCTTGATGTAGCCCTAAGCACTGACTGGCGAGAAACACTTTCATGGAAAGGGGTTGCCAAGCTTCCAAAAATTACGAATCTCCAGAAATCTCAGCAAATATTTTTTCACCCAAACTGGATGATACTTTCAGGTAATGATCAGTACACTAAGGCGACTTGGTTCCCCAAATTTCGTTCTTATATGTTGAAGCGTACATTTCCAGTAACAGTTTGAATTTTTAGGTATCACTCTGTTTTCTCCTATTTTGATAGATGTATTTGGAACTCTAAATCCAACACGGTTTGTGCTAGCTTCTTGAAACTTGACACAGTAAAGTAGTTTCACGTTCTATCTCTATGTTTTGTTTCCTCTTGATGTAGCCCTAAGCAGTGACTGGCGAGAAACACTTTCATGGAAAGGGGTTGCCAAGCTTCCAAAAATTACGAATCTCCAGATATCTCAGCAAATATTTTTTCACCCAAACTGGATGATACTTTCAGGTAATGATCAGTACACTAAGGCGACTTGGTTCCCCAAATTTCGTTCTTCTATGTTGAAGCGTTCATTTCCAGTAACACTTTGAATTTTTAGGTATCACTCTGTTTTCTCCTATATTGATAGATGTATTTGGAACTCTAAATCCAACACGGTTTGTGCTAGCTTCTTGAAACTTGACACAGTAAAGTAGTTTCACGTTCTATCTCTATGTTTTGTTTCCTCTTGATGTAGCCCTAAGCAGTGACTGGCGAGAAACACTTTCATGGAAAGGGGTTGCCAAGCTTCCAAAAATTACGAATCTCCAGAAATCTCAGCCAATATTTTTTCACCCAAACTGGATGATACTTTCAGGTAATGATCAGTACACTAAGGCGACTTGGTTCCCCAAATTTCGTTCTTCTCTGTTGAAGCGTTCATTTCCAGTAACACTTTGAATTTTAGGTATCACTCTGTTTTCTCCTATATTGATAGATGTATTTGGAACTCTAAATCCAACACGGTTTGTGCTAGCTTCTTGAAACTTGACACAGTAAAGTAGTTTCACGTTCTATCTCTATGTGTTGTTTCCTCTTGATGTAGCCCTAAGCAGTGACTGGCGAGAAACACTTTCATGGAAAGGGGTTGCCAAGCTTCCAAAAATTACGAATCTCCAGAAATCTCAGCCAATATTTTTTCACCCAAACTGGTTGATACTTTCAGGTAATGATCAGTACACTAAGGCGACTTGGTTCCCCAAATTTCGTTCTTCTATGTTGAAGCGTTCATTTCCAGTAACAGTTTGAATTTTTAGGTATCACTCTGTTTTCTCCTATATTGATAGATGTATTTGGAACTCTAAATCCAACACGGTTTGTGCTAGCTTCTTGAAACTTGACACAGTAAAGTAGTTTCACGTTGTATCTCTATGTTTTGTTTCCTCTTGATGTAGCCCTAAGCAGTGACTGGCGAGAAACACTTTCATGGAAAGGGGTTGCCAAGCTTCCAAAAATTACGAATCTCCAGAAATCTCAGCCAATATTTTTTCACCCAAACTGGATGACACTTTCAGGTAATTATCAGTACACTAAGGCGACTTGGTTCCCCAAATTTCGTTCTTCTATGTTGAAGCGTTCATTTCCAGTAACACTTTGAATTTTTAGGTATCACTCTGTTTTCTCCTATATTGATAGATGTATTTGGAACTCTAAATCCAACACGGTTTGTGCTAGCTTCTTGAAACTTGACACAGTAAAGTAGTTTCACGTTCTATCTCTATGTTTTGTTTCCTCTTGATGTAGCCCTAAGCACTGACTGGCGAGAAACACTTTCATGGAAAGGGGTTGCCAAGCTTCCAAAAATTACGAATCTCCAGAAATCTCAGCAAATATTTTTTCACCCAAACTGGATGATACTTTCAGGTAATGATCAGTACACTAAGGCGACTTGGTTCCCCAAATTTCGTTCTTATATGTTGAAGCGTACATTTCCAGTAACAGTTTGAATTTTTAGGTATCACTCTGTTTTCTCCTATTTTGATAGATGTATTTGGAACTCTAAATCCAACACGGTTTGTGCTAGCTTCTTGAAACTTGACACAGTAAAGTAGTTTCACGTTCTATCTCTATGTTTTGTTTCCTCTTGATGTAGCCCTAAGCAGTGACTGGCGAGAAACACTTTCATGGAAAGGGGTTGCCAAGCTTCCAAAAATTACGAATCTCCAGAAATCTCAGCAAATATTTTTTCACCCAAACTGGATGATACTTTCAGGTAATGATCAGTACACTAAGGCGACTTGGTTCCCCAAATTTCGTTCTTCTATGTTGAAGCGTTCATTTCCAGTAACACTTTGAATTTTTAGGTATCACTCTGTTTTCTCCTATATTGATAGATGTATTTGGAACTCTAAATCCAACACGGTTTGTGCTAGCTTCTTGAAACTTGACACAGTAAAGTAGTTTCACGTTCTATCTCTATGTTTTGTTTCCTCTTGATGTAGCCCTAAGCAGTGACTGGCGAGAAACACTTTCATGGAAAGGGGTTTCCAAGCTTCCAAAAATTACGAATCTCCAGAAATCTCAGCAAATATTTTTTCACCCAAACTGGATGATACTTTCAGGTAATGATCAGTACACTAAGGCGACTTGGTTCCCCAAATTTCGTTCTTCTATGTTGAAGCGTTCATTTCCAGTAACAGTTTGAATTTTTAGGTGTCTCTCTGTTTTCTTCTATATTGATACATCTACTGGAACTCTAAATCCAACACGGTTTGTGCTAGCTTCTTGAAACTTGACACAGTGAAGTAGTTTCACGTTCTATCTCTATGGTTTGTTTCCTCTTGATGTAGCCCTAAGCACTGACTGGCGAGAAACACTTTCATGGAAAGGGGTTGCCAAGCTTCCAAAAATTACGAATCTCCAGAAATCTCAGCCAATATTTTTTCACCCAAACTGGATGATACTTTCAGGTAATGATCAGTACACTAAGGCGACTTGGTTCCCCAAATTTCGTTCTTCTCTGTTGAAGCGTTCATTTCCAGTAACACTTTGAATTTTAGGTATCACTCTGTTTTCTCCTATATTGATAGATGTATTTGGAACTCTAAATCCAACACGGTTTGTGCTAGCTTCTTGAAACTTGACACAGTAAAGTAGTTTCACGTTCTATCTCTATGTGTTGTTTCCTCTTGATGTAGCCCTAAGCAGTGACTGGCGAGAAACACTTTCATGGAAAGGGGTTGCCAAGCTTCCAAAAATTACGAATCTCCAGAAATCTCAGCCAATATTTTTTCACCCAAACTGGTTGATACTTTCAGGTAATGATCAGTACACTAAGGCGACTTGGTTCCCCAAATTTCGTTCTTCTATGTTGAAGCGTTCATTTCCAGTAACAGTTTGAATTTTTAGGTATCACTCTGTTTTCTCCTATATTGATAGATGTATTTGGAACTCTAAATCCAACACGGTTTGTGCTAGCTTCTTGAAACTTGACACAGTAAAGTAGTTTCACGTTGTATCTCTATGTTTTGTTTCCTCTTGATGTAGCCCTAAGCAGTGACTGGCGAGAAACACTTTCATGGAAAGGGGTTGCCAAGCTTCCAAAAATTACGAATCTCCAGAAATCTCAGCCAATATTTTTTCACCCAAACTGGATGACACTTTCAGGTAATTATCAGTACACTAAGGCGACTTGGTTCCCCAAATTTCGTTCTTCTATGTTGAAGCGTTCATTTCCAGTAACACTTTGAATTTTTAGGTATCACTCTGTTTTCTCCTATATTGATAGATGTATTTGGAACTCTAAATCCAACACGGTTTGTGCTAGCTTCTTGAAACTTGACACAGTAAAGTAGTTTCACGTTCTATCTCTATGTTTTGTTTCCTCTTGATGTAGCCCTAAGCACTGACTGGCGAGAAACACTTTCATGGAAAGGGGTTGCCAAGCTTCCAAAAATTACGAATCTCCAGAAATCTCAGCAAATATTTTTTCACCCAAACTGGATGATACTTTCAGGTAATGATCAGTACACTAAGGCGACTTGGTTCCCCAAATTTCGTTCTTATATGTTGAAGCGTACATTTCCAGTAACAGTTTGAATTTTTAGGTATCACTCTGTTTTCTCCTATTTTGATAGATGTATTTGGAACTCTAAATCCAACACGGTTTGTGCTAGCTTCTTGAAACTTGACACAGTAAAGTAGTTTCACGTTCTATCTCTATGTTTTGTTTCCTCTTGATGTAGCCCTAAGCAGTGACTGGCGAGAAACACTTTCATGGAAAGGGGTTGCCAAGCTTCCAAAAATTACGAATCTCCAGAAATCTCAGCAAATATTTTTTCACCCAAACTGGATGATACTTTCAGGTAATGATCAGTACACTAAGGCGACTTGGTTCCCCAAATTTCGTTCTTCTATGTTGAAGCGTTCATTTCCAGTAACACTTTGAATTTTTAGGTATCACTCTGTTTTCTCCTATATTGATAGATGTATTTGGAACTCTAAATCCAACACGGTTTGTGCTAGCTTCTTGAAACTTGACACAGTAAAGTAGTTTCACGTTCTATCTCTACGTTTTGTTTCCTCTTGATGTAGCCCTAAGCAGTGACTGGCGAGAAACACTTTCATGGAAAGGGGTTTCCAAGCTTCCAAAAATTACGAATCTCCAGAAATCTCAGCAAATATTTTTTCACCCAAACTGGATGATACTTTCAGGTAATGATCAGTACACTAAGGCGACTTGGTTCCCCAAATTTCGTTCTTCTATGTTGAAGCGTTCATTTCCAGTAACAGTTTGAATTTTTAGGTGTCTCTCTGTTTTCTTCTATATTGATACATGTACTTGGAACTCTAAATCCAACACGGTTTGTGCTAGCTTCTTGAAACTTGACACAGTGAAGTAGTTTCACGTTCTATCTCTATGGTTTGTTTCCTCTTGATGTAGCCCTAAGCACTGACTGGCGAGAAACACTTTCATGGAAAGGGGTTGCCAAGCTTCCAAAAATTACGAATCTCCAGAAATCTCAGCCAATATTTTTTCACCCAAACTGGATGATACTTTCAGGTAATGATCAGTACACTAAGGCGACTTGGTTCCCCAAATTTCGTTCTTCTATGTTGAAGCGTTCATTTCCAGTAACACTTTGAATTTTTAGGTATCACTCTGTTTTCTCCTATATTGATAGATGTATTTGGAACTCTAAATCCAACACGGTTTGTGCTAGCTTCTTGAAACTTGACACAGTAAAGTAGTTTCACGTTCTATCTCTATGTTTTGTTTCCTCTTGATGTAGCCCTAAGCAGTGACAGGCGAGAAACACTTTCATGGAAAGGGGTTTCCAAGCTTCCAAAAATTACTAATCTCCAGAAATCTCAGCAAATATTTTTTCACCCAAACTGGATGATACTTTCAGGTAATGATCAGTACACTAAGGCGACTTGGTTCCCCAAATTTCGTTCTTCTATGTTGAAGCGTTCATTTCCAGTAACAGTTTGAATTTTTAGGTGTCTCTCTGTTTTCTTCTATATTGATACATGTACTTGGAACTCAAAATCAACACGGTTTGTGCTAGCTTCTTGAAACTTCACACAGTGAAGTAGTTTCACGTTCTATCTCTATGGTTTGCTTCCTCTTGATGTAGCCCTAAGCACTGACTGGCGAGAAACACTTTCATGGAAAGGGGTTGCCAAGCTTCCAAAAATTACGAATCTCCAGAAATCTCAGCCAATATTTTTTCACCCAAACTGGATGATACTTTCAGGTAATGATCAGTACACTAAGGCGACTTGGTTCCCCAAATTTCGTTCTTCTATGTTGAAGCGTTCATTTCCAGTAACAGTTTGAATTTTTAGGTTTCACTCTGTTTTCTCCTATATTGATAGATGTATTTGGAACTCTAAATCCAACACGGTTTGTGCTAGCTTCTTGAAACTTGACACAGTAAAGTAGTTTCACGTTCTATCTCTATGTTTTGTTTCCTCTTGATATAGCCCTAATCAGTGACGGGCGAGAAACACTTTCATGGAACGGGGTTGCCAAGCTTCCAAAAATTACGAATCTCCAGAAATCTCAGCCAATATTTTTTCACCCAAACTGGATGATACTTTCAGGTAATGATCAGTACACTAAGGCGACTTGGTTCCCCAAATTTCGTTCTTCTATGTTGAAGCGTTCATTTCCAGTAACACTTTGAATTTTAGGTATCACTCTGTTTTCTCCTATATTGATAGATGTATTTGGAACTCTAAATCCAACACGGTTTGTGCTAGCTTCTTGAAACTTGACACAGTAAAGTAGTTTCACGTTCTATCTCTATGTTTTGTTTCCTCTTGATGTAGCCCTAAGCAGTGACTGGCGAGAAACACTTTCATGGAAAGGGGTTGTCAAGCTTCCAAAAATTACGAATCTCCAGAAATCTCAGCCAATATTTTTTCACCCAAACTGGATGATACTTTCAGGTAATGATCAGTACACTAAGGCGACTTGGTTCCCCAAATTTCGTTCTTCTATGTTGAAGCGTTCATTTCCAGTAACAGTTTGAATTTTTAGGTATCACTCTGTTTTCTCCTATATTGATAGATGTATTTGGAACTCTAAATCCAACACGGTTTGTGCTAGCTTCTTGAAACTTGACACAGTGAAGTAGTTTCACGTTCTATCTCTATGGTTTGTTTCCTCTTGATGTAGCCCTAAGCACTGACTGGCGAGAAACACTTTCATGGAAAGGGGTTGCCAAGCTTCCAAAAATTACGAATCTCCAGAAATCTCAGCCAATATTTTTTCACCCAAACTGGATGATACTTTCAGGTAATGATCAGTACACTAAGGCGACTTGGTTCCCCAAATTTCGTTCTTCTATGTTGAAGCGTTCATTTCCAGTAACACTTTGAATTTTTAGGTATCACTCTGTTTTCTCCTATATTGATAGATGTATTTGGAACTCTAAATCCAACACGGTTTGTGCTAGCTTCTTGAAACTTGACACAGTAAAGTAGTTTCACGTTCTATCTCTACGTTTTGTTTCCTCTTGATGTAGCCCTAAGCACTGACTGGCGAGAAACACTTTCATGGAAAGGGGTTGCCAAGCTTCCAAAAATTACGAATCTCCAGAAATCTCAGCCAATATTTTTTCACCCAAACTGGATGACACTTTCAGGTAATGATCAGTACACTAAGGCGACTTGGTTCCCCAAATTTCGTTCTTCTATGTTGAAGCGTTCATTTCCAGTAACAGTTTGAATTTTTAGGTGTCTCTCTGTTTTCTTCTATATTGATACATGTACTTGTAACTCAAAATCAACACGGTTTGTGCTAGCTTCTTGAAACTTGACACAGTGAAGTAGTTTCACGTTCTATCTCTATGGTTTGCTTCCTCTTGATGTAGCCCTAAGCACTGACTGGCGAGAAACACTTTCATGGAAAGGGGTTGCCAAGCTTCCAAAAATTACGAATCTCCAGAAATCTCAGCCAATATTTTTTCACCCAAACTGGATGATACTTTCAGGTAATGATCAGTACACTAAGGCGACTTAGTTCCCCAAATTTCGTTCTTCTATGTTGAAGCGTTCATTTCCAGTAACACTTTGAATTTTTAGGTATCACTCTGTTTTCTCCTATATTGATAGATGTATTTGGAACTCTAAATCCAACACGGTTTGTGCTAGCTTCTTGAAACTTGACACAGTAAAGTAGTTTCACGTTCTATCTCTACGTTTTGTTTCCTCTTGATGTAGCCCTAAGCAGTGACTGGCGAGAAACACTTTCATGGAAAGGGGTTGCCAAGCTTCCAAAAATTACGAATCTCCAGAAATCTCAGCAAATATTTTTTCACCCAAACTGGATGATACTTTCAGGTAATGATCAGTACACTAAGGCGACTTGGTTCCCCAAATTTCGTTCTTCTATGTTGAAGCGTTCATTTCCAGTAACACTTTGAATTTTTAGGTATCACTCTGTTTTCTCCTATATTGATAGATGTATTTGGAACTCTAAATCCAACACGGTTTGTGCTAGCTTCTTGAAACTTGACACAGTAAAGTAGTTTCACGTTCTATCTCTACGTTTTGTTTCCTCTTGATGTAGCCCTAAGCAGTGACTGGCGAGAAACACTTTCATGGAAAGGGGTTGCCAAGCTTCCAAAAATTACGAATCTCCAGAAATCTCAGCAAATATTTTTTCACCCAAACTGGATGATACTTTCAGGTAATGATCAGTACACTAAGGCGACTTGGTTCCCCAAATTTCGTTCTTCTATGTTGAAGCGTTCATTTCCAGTAACACTTTGAATTTCAAGGTATCACTCTGTTTTCTCCTATATTGATAGATGTATTTGGAACTCTAAATCCAACACGGTTTGTGCTAGCTTCTTGAAACTTGACACAGTAAAGTAGTTTCACGTTCTATCTCAACGTTTTGTTTCCTCTTGATGTAGCCCTAAGCAGTGACTGGCGAGAAACACTTTCATGGAAAGGGGTTTCCAAGCTTCCAAAAATTACTAATCTCCAGAAATCTCAGCAAATATTTTTTCACCCAAACTGGATGATACTTTCAGGTAATGATCAGTACACTAAGGTGACTTGGTTCCCCAAATTTCGTTCTTCTATGTTGAAGCGTTCATTTCCAGTAACAGTTTGAATTTTTAGGTATCTCTCTGTTTTCTTCTATATTGATACATGTACTTGGAACTCTACATCCAACACGGTTTGTGCTAGCTTCTTGAAACTTGACACAGTGAAGTAGTTTCACGTTCTATCTCTATGGATTGTTTCCTCTTGATGTAGCCCTAAGCACTGACTGGCGAGAAACACTTTCATGGAAAGGGGTTGCCAAGCTTCCAAAAATTACGAATCTCCAGAAATCTCAGCAAATATTTTTTCACCCAAACTGGATGATACTTTCAGGTAATGATCAGTACACTAAGGCAACTTGGTTCCCCAAATTTCGTTCTTCTATGTTGAAGCGTTCATTTCCAGTAACAGTTTGAATTTTTAGGTGTCTCTCTGTTTTCTTCTATATTGATACATGTACTTGGAACTCTAAATCCAACACGGTTTGTGCTAGCTTCTTGAAACTTGACACAGTAAAGTAGTTTCACGTTCTATCTCTACGTTTTGTTTCCTCTTGATGTAGCCCTGAGCACTGACTGGCGAGAAACACTTTCATGGAAAGGGGTTGCCAAGCTTCCAAAAATTACGAATCTCCAGAAATCTCAGCCAATATTTTTTCACCCAAACTGGATGATACTTTCAGGTAATGATCAGTACACTAAGGCGACTTGGTTCCCCAAATTTCGTTCTTCTATGTTGAAGCGTTCATTTCCAGTAACACTTTGAATTTTAGGTATCACTCTGTTTTCTCCTATATTGATAGATGTATTTGGAACTCTAAATCCAACACGGTTTGTGCTAGCTTCTTGAAACTTGACACAGTAAAGTAGTTTCACGTTCTATCTCTATGTTTTGTTTCCTCTTGATGTAGCCCTAAGCAGTGACTGGCGAGAAACACTTTCATGGAAAGGGGTTGCCAAGCTTCCAAAAATTACGAATCTCCAGAAATCTCAGCCAATATTTTTTCACCCAAACTGGATGATACTTTCAGGTAATGATCAGTACACTAAGGCGACTTGGTTCCCCAAATTTCGTTCTTCTATGTTGAAGCGTTCATTTCCAGTAACAGTTTGAATTTTTAGGTATCACTCTGTTTTCTCCTATATTGATAGATGTATTTGGAACTCTAAATCCAACACGGTTTGTGCTAGCTTCTTGAAACTTGACACAGTAAAGTAGTTTCACGTTCTATCTCTATGTTTTGTTTCCTCTTGATGTAGCCCTAAGCACTGACTGGCGAGAAACACTTTCATGGAAAGGGGTTGCCAAGCTTCCAAAAATTACGAATCTCCAGAAATCTCAGCCAATATTTTTTCACCCAAACTGGATGACACTTTCAGGTAATGATCAGTACACTAAGGCGACTTGGTTCCCCAAATTTCGTTCTTCTATGTTGAAGCGTTCATTTCCAGTAACACTTTGAATTTTTAGGTATCACTCTGTTTTCTCCTATATTGATAGATGTATTTGGAACTCTAAATCCAACACGGTTTGTGCTAGCTTCTTGAAACTTGACACAGTAAAGTAGTTTCACGTTCTATCTCTATGTTTTGTTTCCTCTTGATGTAGCCCTAAGCACTGACTGGCGAGAAACACTTTCATGGAAAGGGGTTGCCAAGCTTCCAAAAATTACGAATCTCCAGAAATCTCAGCAAATATTTTTTCACCCAAACTGGATGATACTTTCAGGTAATGATCAGTACACTAAGGCAACTTGGTTCCCCAAATTTCGTTCTTCTATGTTGAATCGTTCATTTCCAGTAACAGTTTGAATTTTTAGGTGTCTCTCTGTTTTCTTCTATATTGATACATGTACTTGGAACTCTAAATCCAACACGGTTTGTGCTAGCTTCTTGAAACTTGACACAGTAAAGTAGTTTCACGTTCTATCTCTACGTTTTGTTTCCTCTTGATGTAGCCCTGAGCACTGACTGGCGAGAAACACTTTCATGGAAAGGGGTTGCCAAGCTTCCAAAAATTACGAATCTCCAGAAATCTCAGCCAATATTTTTTCACCCAAACTGGATGATACTTTCAGGTAATGATCAGTACACTAAGGCGACTTGGTTCCCCAAATTTCGTTCTTCTATGTTGAAGCGTTCATTTCCAGTAAAACTTTGAATTTTTAGGTATCACTCTGTTTTCTCCTATATTGATACATGTACTTGGAACTCTAAATCCAACACGGTTTGTGCTAGCTTCTTGAAACTTGACACAGTAAAGTAGTTTCACGTTCTATCTCTATGTTTTGTTTCCTCTTGATGTAGCCCTAAGCAGTGACTGGCGAGAAACACTTTCATGGAAAGGGGTTGCCAAGCTTCCAAAAATTACGAATCTCCAGAAATCTCAGCCAATATTTTTTCACCCAAACTGGATGACACTTTCAGGTAATGATCAGTACACTAAGGCGACTTGGTTCCCCAAATTTCGTTCTTCTATGTTGAAGCGTTCATTTCCAGTAACACTTTGAATTTTTAGGTATCACTCTGTTTTCTCCTATATTGATAGATGTATTTGGAACTCTAAATCCAACACGGTTTGTGCTAGCTTCTTGAAACTTGACACAGTAAAGTAGTTTCACGTTCTATCTCTATGTTTTGTTTCCTCTTGATGTAGCCCTAAGCACTGACTGGCGAGAAACACTTTCAAGGAAAGGGGTTGCCAAGCTTCCAAAAATTACGAATCTCCAGAAATCTCAGCAAATATTTTTTCACCCAAACTGGATGATACTTTCAGGTAATGATCAGTACACTAAGGCGACTTGGTTCCCCAAATTTCGTTCTTCTATGTTGAAGCGTTCATTTCCAGTAACAGTTTGAATTTTTAGGTATCACTCTGTTTTCTCCTATATTGATAGATGTATTTGGAACTCTAAATCCAACACGGTTTGTGCTAGCTTCTTGAAACTTGACACAGTAAAGTAGTTTCACGTTCTATCTCTATGTTTTGTTTCCTCTTGATGTAGCCCTAAGCAGTGACTGGCGAAAAACACTTTCAGGGAAAGGGGTTGCCAAGCTTCCAAAAATTACGAATCTCCAGAAATCTCAGCAAATATTTTTTCACCCAAACTGGATGATACTTTCAGGTAATGATCAGTACACTAAGGCGACTTGGTTCCCCAAATTTCGTTCTTCTATGTTGAAGCGTTCATTTCCAGTAACACTTTGAATTTTTAGGTATCACTCTGTTTTCTCCTATATTGATAGATGTATTTGGAACTCTAAATCCAACACGGTTTGTGCTAGCTTCTTGAAACTTGACACAGTAAAGTAGTTTCACGTTCTATCTCTATGTTTTGTTTCCTCTTGATGTAGCCCTAAGCAGTGACTGGCGAGAAACACTTTCATGGAAAGGGGTTTCCAAGCTTCCAAAAATTACGAATCTCCAGAAATCTCAGCAAATATTTTTTCACCCAAACTGGATGATACTTTCAGGTAATGATCAGTACACTAAGGCGACTTGGTTCCCCAAATTTCGTTCTTCTATGTTGAAGCGTTCATTTCCAGTAACAGTTTGAATTTTTAGGTGTCTCTCTGTTTTCTTCTATATTGATACATGTACTGGAACTCTAAATCCAACACGGTTTGTGCTAGCTTCTTGAAACTTGACACAGTGAAGTAGTTTCACGTTCTATCTATATGGTTTGTTTCCTCTTGATGTAGCCCTAAGCACTGACTGGCGAGAAACACTTTCATGGAAAGGGGTTGCCAAGCTTCCAAAAATTACGAATCTCCAGAAATCTCAGCCAATATTTTTTCACCCAAACTGGATGATACTTTCAGGTAATGATCAGTACACTAAGGCGACTTGGTTCCCCAAATTTCGTTCTTCTATGTTGAAGCGTTCATTTCCAGTAACACTTTGAATTTTTAGGTATCACTCTGTTTTCTCCTATATTGATAGATGTATTTGGAACTCTAAATCCAACACGGTTTGTGCTAGCTTCTTGAAACTTGACACAGTAAAGTAGTTTCACGTTCTATCTCTACGTTTTGTTTCCTCTTGATGTAGCCCTAAGCACTGACTGGCGAGAAACACTTTCATGGAAAGGGGTTGCCAAGCTTCCAAAAATTACAAATCTCCAGAAATCTCAGCCAATATTTTTTCACCCAAACTGGATGACACTTTCAGGTAATGATCAGTACACTAAGGCGACTTGGTTCCCCAAATTTCGTTCTTCTATGTTGAAGCGTTCATTTCCAGTAACAGTTTGAATTTTTAGGTGTCTCTCTGTTTTCTTCTATATTGATACATGTACTTGGAACTCAAAATCAACACGGTTTGTGCTAGCTTCTTGAAACTTGACACAGTGAAGTAGTTTCACGTTCTATCTCTATGGTTTGCTTCCTCTTGATGTAGCCCTAAGCACTGACTGGCGAGAAACACTTTCATGGAAAGGGGTTGCCAAGCTTCCAAAAATTACGAATCTCCAGAAATCTCAGCCAATATTTTTTCACCCAAACTGGATGATACTTTCAGGTAATGATCAGTACACTAAGGCGACTTAGTTCCCCAAATTTCGTTCTTCTATGTAGAAGCGTTCATTTCCAGTAACACTTTGAATTTTTAGGTATCACTCTGTTTTCTCCTATATTGATAGATGTATTTGGAACTCTAAATCCAACACGGTTTGTGCTAGCTTCTTGAAACTTGACACAGTAAAGTAGTTTCACGTTCTATCTCTACGTTTTGTTTCCTCTTGATGTAGCCCTAAGCACTGACTGGCGAGAAACACTTTCATGGAAAGGGGTTGCCAAGCTTCCAAAAATTACGAATCTCCAGAAATCTCAGCCAATATTTTTTCACCCAAACTGGATGACACTTTCAGGTAATGATCAGTACACTAAGGCGACTTGGTTCCCCAAATTTCGTTCTTCTATGTTGAAGCGTTCATTTCCAGTAACACTTTGAATTTTTAGGTATCACTCTGTTTTCTCCTATATTGATACATGTACTTGGAACTCTAAATCCAACACGGTTTGTGCTAGCTTCTTGAAACTTGACACAGTAAAGTAGTTTCACGTTCTATCTCTATGTTTTGTTTCCTCTTGATGTAGCCCTAAGCACTGACTGGCGAGAAACACTTTCATGGAAAGGGGTTGCCAAGCTTCCAAAAATTACGAATCTCCAGAAATCTCAGCAAATATTTTTTCACCCAAACTGGATGATACTTTCAGGTAACGATCAGTACACGAAGGCGACTTGGTTCCCCAAATTTCGTTCTTCTATGTTGAAGCGTTCATTTCCAGTAACAGTTTGAATTTTTAGGTTTCACTCTGTTTTCTCCTATATCGATAGATGTATTTGGAACTCTAAATCCAACACGGTTTGTGCTAGCTTCTTGAAACTTGACACAGTAAAGTAGTTTCACATTCTATCTCTATGTTTGGTTTCCTCTTGATAAAGCCCTAATCAGTGACGGGCGAGAAACACTTTCATGGAAAGGGGTTTCCAAGCTTCCAAAAATTACGAATCTCCAAAAATCTCAGCCAATATTTTTTCACCCAAACTGGATGATACTTTCAGGTAATGATCAGTACACTAAGGCCACTTGGTTCCCCAAATTTCGTTCTTCTATGTTGAAGCATTCATTTCCAGTAACACTTTGAATTTTTAGGTATCACTCTGTTTTCTCCTATATTGATAGATGTATTTGGAACTCTAAATCCAACACGGTTTGTGCTAGCTTCTTGAAACTTGACACAGTAAAGTAGTTTCACGTTCTATCTCTATGTTTTGTTTCCTCTTGATGTAGCCCTAAGCAGTGACTGGCGAGAAACACTTTCATGGAAAGGGGTTTCCAAGCTTCCAAAAATTACGAAACTCCAGAAATCTCAGCAAATATTTTTTTCAACCAAACTGGATGACACTTTCAGGTAATGATCAGTACACTAAGGCGACTTGGTTCCCCAAATTTTGTTCTTCTATGTTGAAGCGTTCATTTCCAGTAACACTTTGAATTTTTAGGTATCACTCTGTTTTCTCCTATATTGATAGATGTATTTGGAACTCTAAATCCAACACGGTTTGTGCTAGCTTCTTGAAACTTGACACAGTAAAGTAGTTTCACGTTCTATTTCTATGTTTTGTTTCCTCTTGGTGTAGCCCTAAGCAGTGACTGGCGAGAAACACTTTCATGGAAAGGGGTTGCCAAGCTTCCAAAAATTACGAATCTCCAGAAATCTCAGCAAATATTTTTTCAACCAAACTGGATGATACTTTCAGGTAATGATCAGTACACTAAGGCGACTTGGTTCCCCCAATTTCGTTCTTCTATGTTGAAGCGTTCATTTCCAGTAACAGTTTGAATTTTTAGGTATCACTCTGTTTTCTCCTATATTGATACATGTACTTGGAACTCTAAATCCAACACGGTTTTTGCTAGCTTCTTGAAACTTGACACAGTGAAGTAGTTTTACGTTCTATCTCTATGGTTTGTTTCCTCTTGATGTAGCCCTAAGCACTGACTGGAGAGAAACACTTTCATGGAAAGGGGTTGCCAAGCTTCCAAAAATTACGAATCTCCAGAAATCTCAGCCAATATTTTTTCACCCAAACTGGATGATACTTTCAGGTAATGATCAGTACACTAAGGCGACTTGGTTCCCCAAATTTCGTTCTTCTATGTTGAAGCGTTCATTTCCAGTAACACTTTGAATTTTTAGGTATCACTCTGTTTTCTCCTATATTGATAGATGTATTTGGAACTCTAAATCCAACACGGTTTGTGCTAGCTTCTTGAAACTTGACACAGTAAAGTAGTTTCACGTTCTATCTCTATGTTTTGTTTCCTCTTGATGTAGCCCTAAGCAGTGACTGGCGAGAAACACTTTCATGGAAAGGGGTTGCCAAGCTTCCAAAAATTACGAATCTCCAGAAATCTCAGCAAATATTTTTTCACCCAACCTGGATGGCACTTTCAGGTAATGATCAGTACACTAAGGCGACTTGGTTCCCCAAATTTCGTTCTTCTATGTTGAAGCGTTCATTTCCAGTAACACTTTGAATTTTTAGGTATCACTCTGTTTTCTCCTATATTGATAGATGTATTTGGAACTCTAAATCCAACACGGTTTGTGCTAGCTTCTTGAAACTTGACACAGTAAAGTAGTTTCACGTTCTATCTCTATGTTTTGTTTCCTCTTGATGTAGCCCTAAGCAGTGACTGGCGAGAAACACTTTCATGGAAAGGGGTTGCCAAGCTTCCAAAAATTACGAATCTCCAGAAATCTCAGCAAATATTTTTTCAACCAAACTGGATGATACTTTCAGGTAATGATCAGTACACTAAGGCGACTTGGTTCCCCAAATTTCGTTCTTCTATGTTCAAGCGTTCATTTCCAGTAACAGTTTGAATTTTTAGGTATCACTCTGTTTTCTCCTATATTGATGCATGTACTTGGAACTCTAAATCCATCACGGTTTTTGCTAGCTTCTTGAAACTTGACACAGTGAAGTAGTTTCACGTTCTATCTCTATGGTTTGTTTCCTCTTGATGTAGCCCTAAGCACTGACTGGAGAGAAACACTTTCATGGAAAGGGGTTGCCAAGCTTCCAAAAATTACGAATCTCCAGAAATCTCAGCCAATATTTTTTCACCCAAACTGGATGATACTTTCAGGTAATGATCAGTACACTAAGGCGACTTGGTTCCCCAAATTTCGTTCTTCTATGTTGAAGCGTTCATTTCCAGTAACACTTTGAATTTTTAGGTATCACTCTGTTTTCTCCTATATTGATAGATGTATTTGGAACTCTAAATCCAACACGGTTTGTGCTAGCTTCTTGAATCTTGACACAGTAAAGTAGTTTCACGTTCTATCTCTATGTTTTGTTTCCTCTTGATGTAGCCCTAAGCAGTGACTGGCGAGAAACACTTTCATGGAAAGGGGTTGCCAAGCTTCCAAAAATTACGAATCTCCAGAAATCTCAGCAAATATTTTTTCACCCAACCTGGATGACACTTTCAGGTAATGATCAGTACACTAAGGCGACTTGGTTCCCCAAATTTCGTTCTTCTATGTTGAAGCGTTCATTTCCAGTAACACTTTGAATTTTTAGGTATCACTCTGTTTTCTCCTATATTGATGCATGTACTTGGAACTCTAAATCCATCACGGTTTTTGCTAGCTTCTTGAAACTTGACACAGTGAAGTAGTTTCACGTTCTATCTCTATGGTTTGTTTCCTCTTGATGTAGCCCTAAGCACTGACTGGAGAGAAACACTTTCATGGAAAGGGGTTGCCAAGCTTCCAAAAATTACGAATCTCCAGAAATCTCAGCCAATATTTTTCACCCAAACTGGATGATACTCTCAGGTAATGATCAGTACACTAAGGCGACTTGGTTCCCCAAATTTCGTTCTTCTATGTTGAAGCGTTCATTTCCAGTAACACTTTGAATTTTTAGGTATCACTCTGTTTTCTCCTATATTGATAGATGTATTTGGAACTCTAAATCCAACACGGTTTGTGCTAGCTTCTTGAAACTTGACACAGTAAAGTAGTTTCACGTTCTATCTCTATGTTTTGTTTCCTCTTGATGTAGCCTAAGCAGTGACTGGCGAGAAACACTTTCATGGAAAGGGGTTGCCAAGCTTCCAAAAATTACGAATCTCCAGAAATCTCAGCAAATATTTTTTCACCCAAACTGGATGATACTTTCAGGTAACGATCAGTACACGAAGGCGACTTGGTTCCCCAAATTTCGTTCTTCTATGTTGAAGCGTTCATTTCCAGTAACAGTTTGAATTTTTAGGTTTCACTCTGTTTTCTCCTATATCGATAGATGTATTTGGAACTCTAAATCCAACACGGTTTGTGCTAGCTTCTTGAAACTTGACACAGTAAAGTAGTTTCACGTTCTATCTCTATGTTTGGTTTCCTCTTGATAAAGCCCTAATCAGTGACGGGCGAGAAACACTTTCATGGAAAGGGGTTTCCAAGCTTCCAAAAATTACGAATCTCCAAAAATCTCAGCCAATATTTTTTCACCCAAACTGGATGATACTTTCAGGTAATGATCAGTACACTAAGGCGACTTGGTTCCCCAAATTTCGTTCTTCTATGTTGAAGCGTTCATTTCCAGTAACAGTTTGAATTTTTAGGTATCACTCTGTTTTCTCCTATATTGATACATGTACTTGGAACTCTAAATCCAACACGGTTTGTGCTAGCTTCTTGAAACTTGACACAGTGAAGTAGTTTCAAGTTCTATCTCTATGGTTTGTTTCCTCTTGATGTAGCCCTAAGCACTGACTGGAGAGAAACACTTTCATGGAAAGGGGTTGCCAAGCTTCCAAAAATTACGAATCTCCAGAAATCTCAGCCAATATTTTTTCACCCAAACTGGATGATACTTTCAGGTAATGATCAGTACACTAAGGCGACTTGGTTCCCCAAATTTCGTTCTTCTATGTTGAAGCGTTCATTTCCAGTAACACTTTGAATTTTTAGGTATCACTCTGTTTTCTCCTATATTGATAGATGTATTTGGAACTCTAAATCCAACACGGTTTGTGCTTGCTTCTTGAAACTTGACACAGTAAAGTAGTTTTACGTTGTATCTCTATGTTTTGTTTCCTCTTGATGTAGCCCTAAGCAGTTACTGGCGAGAAACACTTTCATAGAAAGGGGTTTCCAAGCTTCCAAAAATTACGAATCTCCAGAAATCTCAGCAAATATTTTTTCACCCAAACCGGATGATACTTTCAGGTAATGATCAGTACACTAAGGCGACTTGGTTCCCCAAATTTCGTTCTTCTATGTTGAAGCGTTCATTTCCAGTAACACTTTGAATTTTTAGGTATCACTCTGTTTTCTCCTATATTGATACATGTACTTGGAACTCTAAATCCAACACGGTTTGTGCTAGCTTCTTGAAACTTGACACAGTAAAGTAGTTTCACGTTCTATCTCTATGTTTTGTTTCCTCTTGATGTAGCCCTAAGCACTGACTGGCGAGAAACACTTTCATGGAAAGGGGTTGCCAAGCTTCCAAAAATTACGAATCTCCAGAAATCTCAGCAAATATTTTTTCACCCAAACTGGATGATACTTTCAGGTAACGATCAGTACACGAAGGCGACTTGGTTCCCCAAATTTCGTTCTTCTATGTTGAAGCGTTCATTTCCAGTAACAGTTTGAATTTTTAGGTTTCACTCTGTTTTCTCCTATATCGATAGATGTATTTGGAACTCTAAATCCAACACGGTTTGTGCTAGCTTCTTGAAACTTGACACAGTAAAGTAGTTTCACATTCTATCTCTATGTTTGGTTTCCTCTTGATAAAGCCCTAATCAGTGACGGGCGAGAAACACTTTCATGGAAAGGGGTTTCCAAGCTTCCAAAAATTACGAATCTCCAAAAATCTCAGCCAATATTTTTTCACCCAAACTGGATGATACTTTCAGGTAATGATCAGTACACTAAGGCCACTTGGTTCCCCAAATTTCGTTCTTCTATGTTGAAGCATTCATTTCCAGTAACACTTTGAATTTTTAGGTATCACTCTGTTTTCTCCTATATTGATAGATGTATTTGGAACTCTAAATCCAACACGGTTTGTGCTAGCTTCTTGAAACTTGACACAGTAAAGTAGTTTCACGTTCTATCTCTATGTTTTGTTTCCTCTTGATGTAGCCCTAAGCAGTGACTGGCGAGAAACACTTTCATGGAAAGGGGTTTCCAAGCTTCCAAAAATTACGAAACTCCAGAAATCTCAGCCAATATTTTTTTCAACCAAACTGGATGACACTTTCAGGTAATGATCAGTACACTAAGGCGACTTGGTTCCCCAAATTTTGTTCTTCTATGTTGAAGCGTTCATTTCCAGTAACACTTTGAATTTTTAGGTATCACTCTGTTTTCTCCTATATTGATAGATGTATTTGGAACTCTAAATCCAACACGGTTTGTGCTAGCTTCTTGAAACTTGACACAGTAAAGTAGTTTCACGTTCTATTTCTATGTTTTGTTTCCTCTTGGTGTAGCCCTAAGCAGTGACTGGCGAGAAACACTTTCATGGAAAGGGGTTGCCAAGCTTCCAAAAATTACGAATCTCCAGAAATCTCAGCAAATATTTTTTCAACCAAACTGGATGATACTTTCAGGTAATGATCAGTACACTAAGGCGACTTGGTTCCCCCAATTTCGTTCTTCTATGTTGAAGCGTTCATTTCCAGTAACAGTTTGAATTTTTAGGTATCACTCTGTTTTGTCCTATATTGATACATGTACTTGGAACTCTAAATCCAACACGGTTTTTGCTAGCTTCTTGAAACTTGACACAGTGAAGTAGTTTTACGTTCTATCTCTATGGTTTGTTTCCTCTTGATGTAGCCCTAAGCACTGACTGGAGAGAAACACTTTCATGGAAAGGGGTTGCCAAGCTTCCAAAAATTACGAATCTCCAAAAATCTCAGCCAATATTTTTTCACCCAAACTGGATGATACTTTCAGGTAATGATCAGTACACTAAGGCGACTTGGTTCCCCAAATTTCGTTCTTCTATGTTGAAGCATTCATTTCCAGTAACACTTTGAATTTTTAGGTATCACTCTGTTTTCTCCTATATTGATAGATGTATTTGGAACTCTAAATCCAACACGGTTTGTGCTAGCTTCTTGAAACTTGACACAGTAAAGTAGTTTCACGTTCTATCTCTATGTTTTGTTTCCTCTTGATGTAGCCCTAAGCAGTGACTGGCGAGAAACACTTTCATGGAAAGGGGTTTCCAAGCTTCCAAAAATTACGAAACTCCAGAAATCTCAGCAAATATTTTTTTCAACCAAACTGGATGACACTTTCAGGTAATGATCAGTACACTAAGGCGACTTGGTTCCCCAAATTTTGTTCTTCTATGTTGAAGCGTTCATTTCCAGTAACACTTTGAATTTTTAGGTATCACTCTGTTTTCTCCTATATTGATAGATGTATTTGGAACTCTAAATCCAACACGGTTTGTGCTAGCTTCTTGAAACTTGACACAGTAAAGTAGTTTCACGTTCTATTTCTATGTTTTGTTTCCTCTTGGTGTAGCCCTAAGCAGTGACTGGCGAGAAACACTTTCATGGAAAGGGGTTGCCAAGCTTCCAAAAATTACGAATCTCCAGAAATCTCAGCAAATATTTTTTCAACCAAACTGGATGATACTTTCAGGTAATGATCAGTACACTAAGGCGACTTGGTTCCCCCAATTTCGTTCTTCTATGTTGAAGCGTTCATTTCCAGTAACAGTTTGAATTTTTAGGTATCACTCTGTTTTCTCCTATATTGATACATGTACTTGGAACTCTAAATCCAACACGGTTTTTGCTAGCTTCTTGAAACTTGACACAGTGAAGTAGTTTTACGTTCTATCTCTATGGTTTGTTTCCTCTTGATGTAGCCCTAAGCACTGACTGGAGAGAAACACTTTCATGGAAAGGGGTTGCCAAGCTTCCAAAAATTACGAATCTCCAGAAATCTCAGCCAATATTTTTTCACCCAAACTGGATGATACTTTCAGGTAATGATCAGTACACTAAGGCGACTTGGTTCCCCAAATTTCGTTCTTCTATGTTGAAGCGTTCATTTCCAGTAACACTTTGAATTTTTAGGTATCACTCTGTTTTCTCCTATATTGATAGATGTATTTGGAACTCTAAATCCAACACGGTTTGTGCTAGCTTCTTGAAACTTGACACAGTAAAGTAGTTTCACGTTCTAGCTCTATGTTTTGTTTCCTCTTGATGTAGCCCTAAGCAGTGACTGGCGAGAAACACTTTCATGGAAAGGGGTTGCCAAGCTTCCAAAAATTACGAATCTCCAGAAATCTCAGCAAATATTTTTTCACCCAACCTGGATGGCACTTTCAGGTAATGATCAGTACACTAAGGCGACTTGGTTCCCCAAATTTCGTTCTTCTATGTTGAAGCGTTCATTTCCAGTAACAGTTTGAATTTTTAGGTATCACTCTGTTTTCTCCTATATTGATACATGTACTTGAAACTCTAAATCCAACACGGTTTGTGCTAGCTTCTTGAAACTTGACACAGTAAAGTAGTTTCACGTTCTATCTCTATGTTTTGTTTCCTCTTGATGTAGCCTAAGCAGTGACTGGCGAGAAACACTTTCATGGAAAGGGGTTGCCAAGCTTCCAAAAATTACGAATCTCCAGAAATCTCAGCAAATATTTTTTCACCCAAACTGGATGATACTTTCAGGTAACGATCAGTACACGAAGGCGACTTGGTTCCCCAAATTTCGTTCTTCTATGTTGAAGCGTTCATTTCCAGTAACAGTTTGAATTTTTAGGTTTCACTCTGTTTTCTCCTATATCGATAGATGTATTTGGAACTCTAAATCCAACACGGTTTGTGCTAGCTTCTTGAAACTTGACACAGTAAAGTAGTTTCACGTTCTATCTCTATGTTTGGTTTCCTCTTGATAAAGCCCTAATCAGTGACGGGCGAGAAACACTTTCATGGAAAGGGGTTTCCAAGCTTCCAAAAATTACGAATCTCCAAAAATCTCAGCCAATATTTTTTCACCCAAACTGGATGATACTTTCAGGTAATGATCAGTACACTAAGGCGACTTGGTTCCCCAAATTTCGTTCTTCTATGTTGAAGCGTTCATTTCCAGTAACAGTTTGAATTTTTAGGTATCACTCTGTTTTCTCCTATATTGATACATGTACTTGGAACTCTAAATCCAACACGGTTTGTGCTAGCTTCTTGAAACTTGACACAGTGAAGTAGTTTCAAGTTCTATCTCTATGGTTTGTTTCCTCTTGATGTAGCCCTAAGCACTGACTGGAGAGAAACACTTTCATGGAAAGGGGTTGCCAAGCTTCCAAAAATTACGAATCTCCAGAAATCTCAGCCAATATTTTTTCACCCAAACTGGATGATACTTTCAGGTAATGATCAGTACACTAAGGCGACTTGGTTCCCCAAATTTCGTTCTTCTATGTTGAAGCGTTCATTTCCAGTAACACTTTGAATTTTTAGGTATCACTCTGTTTTCTCCTATATTGATAGATGTATTTGGAACTCTAAATCCAACACGGTTTGTGCTTGCTTCTTGAAACTTGACACAGTAAAGTAGTTTTACGTTGTATCTCTATGTTTTGTTTCCTCTTGATGTAGCCCTAAGCAGTTACTGGCGAGAAACACTTTCATAGAAAGGGGTTTCCAAGCTTCCAAAAATTACGAATCTCCAGAAATCTCAGCAAATATTTTTTCACCCAAACCGGATGATACTTTCAGGTAATGATCAGTACACTAAGGCGACTTGGTTCCCCAAATTTCGTTCTTCTATGTTGAAGCGTTCATTTCCAGTAACACTTTGAATTTTTAGGTATCACTCTGTTTTCTCCTATATTGATACATGTACTTGGAACTCTAAATCCAACACGGTTTGTGCTAGCTTCTTGAAACTTGACACAGTAAAGTAGTTTCACGTTCTATCTCTATGTTTTGTTTCCTCTTGATGTAGCCCTAAGCACTGACTGGCGAGAAACACTTTCATGGAAAGGGGTTGCCAAGCTTCCAAAAATTACGAATCTCCAGAAATCTCAGCAAATATTTTTTCACCCAAACTGGATGATACTTTCAGGTAACGATCAGTACACGAAGGCGACTTGGTTCCCCAAATTTCGTTCTTCTATGTTGAAGCGTTCATTTCCAGTAACAGTTTGAATTTTTAGGTTTCACTCTGTTTTCTCCTATATCGATAGATGTATTTGGAACTCTAAATCCAACACGGTTTGTGCTAGCTTCTTGAAACTTGACACAGTAAAGTAGTTTCACATTCTATCTCTATGTTTGGTTTCCTCTTGATAAAGCCCTAATCAGTGACGGGCGAGAAACACTTTCATGGAAAGGGGTTTCCAAGCTTCCAAAAATTACGAATCTCCAAAAATCTCAGCCAATATTTTTTCACCCAAACTGGATGATACTTTCAGGTAATGATCAGTACACTAAGGCCACTTGGTTCCCCAAATTTCGTTCTTCTATGTTGAAGCATTCATTTCCAGTAACACTTTGAATTTTTAGGTATCACTCTGTTTTCTCCTATATTGATAGATGTATTTGGAACTCTAAATCCAACACGGTTTGTGCTAGCTTCTTGAAACTTGACACAGTAAAGTAGTTTCACGTTCTATCTCTATGTTTTGTTTCCTCTTGATGTAGCCCTAAGCAGTGACTGGCGAGAAACACTTTCATGGAAAGGGGTTTCCAAGCTTCCAAAAATTACGAAACTCCAGAAATCTCAGCCAATATTTTTTTCAACCAAACTGGATGACACTTTCAGGTAATGATCAGTACACTAAGGCGACTTGGTTCCCCAAATTTTGTTCTTCTATGTTGAAGCGTTCATTTCCAGTAACACTTTGAATTTTTAGGTATCACTCTGTTTTCTCCTATATTGATAGATGTATTTGGAACTCTAAATCCAACACGGTTTGTGCTAGCTTCTTGAAACTTGACACAGTAAAGTAGTTTCACGTTCTATTTCTATGTTTTGTTTCCTCTTGGTGTAGCCCTAAGCAGTGACTGGCGAGAAACACTTTCATGGAAAGGGGTTGCCAAGCTTCCAAAAATTACGAATCTCCAGAAATCTCAGCAAATATTTTTTCAACCAAACTGGATGATACTTTCAGGTAATGATCAGTACACTAAGGCGACTTGGTTCCCCCAATTTCGTTCTTCTATGTTGAAGCGTTCATTTCCAGTAACAGTTTGAATTTTTAGGTATCACTCTGTTTTCTCCTATATTGATACATGTACTTGGAACTCTAAATCCAACACGGTTTTTGCTAGCTTCTTGAAACTTGACACAGTGAAGTAGTTTTACGTTCTATCTCTATGGTTTGTTTCCTCTTGATGTAGCCCTAAGCACTGACTGGAGAGAAACACTTTCATGGAAAGGGGTTGCCAAGCTTCCAAAAATTACGAATCTCCAAAAATCTCAGCCAATATTTTTTCACCCAAACTGGATGATACTTTCAGGTAATGATCAGTACACTAAGGCGACTTGGTTCCCCAAATTTCGTTCTTCTATGTTGAAGCATTCATTTCCAGTAACACTTTGAATTTTTAGGTATCACTCTGTTTTCTCCTATATTGATAGATGTATTTGGAACTCTAAATCCAACACGGTTTGTGCTAGCTTCTTGAAACTTGACACAGTAAAGTAGTTTCACGTTCTATCTCTATGTTTTGTTTCCTCTTGATGTAGCCCTAAGCAGTGACTGGCGAGAAACACTTTCATGGAAAGGGGTTTCCAAGCTTCCAAAAATTACGAAACTCCAGAAATCTCAGCAAATATTTTTTTCAACCAAACTGGATGACACTTTCAGGTAATGATCAGTACACTAAGGCGACTTGGTTCCCCAAATTTTGTTCTTCTATGTTGAAGCGTTCATTTCCAGTAACACTTTGAATTTTTAGGTATCACTCTGTTTTCTCCTATATTGATAGATGTATTTGGAACTCTAAATCCAACACGGTTTGTGCTAGCTTCTTGAAACTTGACACAGTAAAGTAGTTTCACGTTCTATTTCATGTTTTGTTTCCTCTTGGTGTAGCCCTAAGCAGTGACTGGCGAGAAACACTTTCATGGAAAGGGGTTGCCAAGCTTCCAAAAATTACGAATCTCCAGAAATCTCAGCAAATATTTTTTCAACCAAACTGGATGATACTTTCAGGTAATGATCAGTACACTAAGGCGACTTGGTTCCCCCAATTTCGTTCTTCTATGTTGAAGCGTTCATTTCCAGTAACAGTTTGAATTTTTAGGTATCACTCTGTTTTCTCCTATATTGATACATGTACTTGGAACTCTAAATCCAACACGGTTTTTGCTAGCTTCTTGAAACTTGACACAGTGAAGTAGTTTTACGTTCTATCTCTATGGTTTGTTTCCTCTTGATGTAGCCCTAAGCACTGACTGGAGAGAAACACTTTCATGGAAAGGGGTTGCCAAGCTTCCAAAAATTACGAATCTCCAGAAATCTCAGCCAATATTTTTTCACCCAAACTGGATGATACTTTCAGGTAATGATCAGTACACTAAGGCGACTTGGTTCCCCAAATTTCGTTCTTCTATGTTGAAGCGTTCATTTCCAGTAACACTTTGAATTTTTAGGTATCACTCTGTTTTCTCCTATATTGATAGATGTATTTGGAACTCTAAATCCAACACGGTTTGTGCTAGCTTCTTGAAACTTGACACAGTAAAGTAGTTTCACGTTCTATCTCTATGTTTTGTTTCCTCTTGATGTAGCCCTAAGCAGTGACTGGCGAGAAACACTTTCATGGAAAGGGGTTGCCAAGCTTCCAAAAATTACGAATCTCCAGAAATCTCAGCAAATATTTTTTCACCCAACCTGGATGGCACTTTCAGGTAATGATCAGTACACTAAGGCGACTTGGTTCCCCAAATTTCGTTCTTCTATGTTGAAGCGTTCATTTCCAGTAACACTTTGAATTTTTAGGTATCACTCTGTTTTCTCCTATATTGATAGATGTATTTGGAACTCTAAATCCAACACGGTTTGTGCTAGCTTCTTGAAACTTGACACAGTAAAGTAGTTTCACGTTCTATCTCTATGTTTTGTTTCCTCTTGATGTAGCCCTAAGCAGTGACTGGCGAGAAACACTTTCATGGAAAGGGGTTGCCAAACTTCCAAAAATTACGAATCTCCAGAAATCTCAGCAAATATTTTTTCAACCAAACTGGATGATACTTTCAGGTAATGATCAGTACACTAAGGCGAATTGGTTCCCCCAATTTCGTTCTTCTATGTTGAAGCGTTCATTTCCAGTAACAGTTTGAATTTTTAGGTATCACTCTGTTTTCTCCTATATTGATACATGTACTTGGAACTCTAAATCCAACACGGTTTTTGCTAGCTTCTTGAAACTTGACACAGTGAAGTAGTTTCACGTTCTATCTCTATGGTTTGTTTCCTCTTGATGTAGCCCTAAGCACTGACTGGAGAGAAACACTTTCATGGAAAGGGGTTGCCAAGCTTCCAAAAATTACGAATCTCCAGAAATCTCAGCCAATATTTTTTCACCCAAACTGGATGATACTTTCAGGTAATGATCAGTACACTAAGGCGACTTGGTTCCCCAAATTTCGTTCTTCTATGTTGAAGCGTTCATTTCCAGTAACACTTTGAATTTTTAGGTATCACTCTGTTTTCTCCTATTTTGATAGATGTATTTGGAACTCTAAATCCAACACGGTTTGTGCTAGCTTCTTGAATCTTGACACAGTAAAGTAGTTTCACGTTCTATCTCTATGTTTTGTTTCCTCTTGATGTAGCCCTAAGCAGTGACTGGCGAGAAACACTTTCATGGAAAGGGGTTGCCAAGCTTCCAAAAATTACGAATCTCCAGAAATCTCAGCAAATATTTTTTCACCCAACCTGGATGGCACTTTCAGGTAATGATCAGTACACTAAGGCGACTTGGTTCCCCAAATTTCGTTCTTCTATGTTGAAGCGTTCATTTCCAGTAACACTTTGAATTTTTAGGTATCACTCTGTTTTCTCCTATATTGATAGATGTATTTGGAACTCTAAATCCAACACGGTTTGTGCTAGCTTCTTGAAACTTGACACAGTAAAGTAGTTTCACGTTCTATCTCTATGTTTTGTTTCCTCTTGATGTAGCCCTAAGCAGTGACTGGCGAGAAACACTTTCATGGAAAGGGGTTGCCAAGCTTCCAAAAATTACGAATCTCCAGAAATCTCAGCAAATATTTTTTCAACCAAACTGGATGATACTTTCAGGTAATGATCAGTACACTAAGGCGACTTGGTTCCCCAAATTTCGTTCTTCTATGTTCAAGCGTTCATTTCCAGTAACAGTTTGAATTTTTAGGTATCACTCTGTTTTCTCCTATATTGATGCATGTACTTGGAACTCTAAATCCAACACGGTTTGTGCTAGCTTCTTGAAACTTGACACAGTAAAGTAGTTTCACGTTATATCTCTACGTTTTGTTTCCTCTTGATGTAGCCCTAAGCAGTGACTGGCGAGAAACACTTTCATGGAAAGGGGTTGCCAAGCTTCCAAAAATTACGAATCTCCAGAAATCTCAGCAAATATTTTTTCACCCAAACTGGATGATACTTTCAGGTAATGATCAGTACACTAAGGCGACTTGGTTCCCCAAATTTCGTTCTTCTATGTTGAAGCGTTCATTTCCAGTAACACTTTGAATTTTAAGGTATCACTCTGTTTTCTCCTATATTGATAGATGTATTTGGAACTCTAAATCCAACACGGTTTGTGCTAGCTTCTTGAAACTTGACACAGTAAAGTAGTTTCACGTTCTATCTCAACGTTTTGTTTCCTCTTGATGTAGCCCTAAGCAGTGACTGGCGAGAAACACTTTCATGGAAAGGGGTTTCCAAGCTTCCAAAAATTACTAATCTCCAGAAATCTCAGCAAATATTTTTTCACCCAAACTGGATGATACTTTCAGGTAATGATCAGTACACTAAGGTGACTTGGTTCCCCAAATTTCGTTCTTCTATGTTGAAGCGTTCATTTCCAGTAACAGTTTGAATTTTTAGGTATCTCTCTGTTTTCTTCTATATTGATACATGTACTTGGAACTCTAAATCCAACACGGTTTGTGCTAGCTTCTTGAAACTTGACACAGTGAAGTAGTTTCACGTTCTATCTCTATGGATTGTTTCCTCTTGATGTAGCCCTAAGCACTGACTGGCGAGAAACACTTTCATGGAAAGGGGTTGCCAAGCTTCCAAAAATTACGAATCTCCAGAAATCTCAGCAAATATTTTTTCACCCAAACTGGATGATACTTTCAGGTAATGATCAGTACACTAAGGCAACTTGGTTCCCCAAATTTCGTTCTTCTATGTTGAAGCGTTCATTTCCAGTAACAGTTTGAATTTTTAGGTGTCTCTCTGTTTTCTTCTATATTGATACATGTACTTGGAACTCTAAATCCAACACGGTTTGTGCTAGCTTCTTGAAACTTGACACAGTAAAGTAGTTTCACGTTCTATCTCTACGTTTTGTTTCCTCTTGATGTAGCCCTGAGCACTGACTGGCGAGAAACACTTTCATGGAAAGGGGTTGCCAAGCTTCCAAAAATTACGAATCTCCAGAAATCTCAGCCAATATTTTTTCACCCAAACTGGATGATACTTTCAGGTAATGATCAGTACACTAAGGCGACTTGGTTCCCCAAATTTCGTTCTTCTATGTTGAAGCGTTCATTTCCAGTAACACTTTGAATTTTAGGTATCACTCTGTTTTCTCCTATATTGATAGATGTATTTGGAACTCTAAATCCAACACGGTTTTTGCTAGCTTCTTGAAACTTGACACAGTAAAGTAGTTTCACGTTCTATCTCTATGTTTTGTTTCCTCTTGATGTAGCCCTAAGCAGTGACTGGCGAGAAACACTTTCATGGAAAGGGGTTGCCAAGCTTCCAAAAATTACGAATCTCCAGAAATCTCAGCCAATATTTTTTCACCCAAACTGGATGATACTTTCAGGTAATGATCAGTACACTAAGGCGACTTGGTTCCCCAAATTTCGTTCTTCTATGTTGAAGCGTTCATTTCCAGTAACAGTTTGAATTTTTAGGTATCACTCTGTTTTCTCCTATATTGATAGATGTATTTGGAACTCTAAATCCAACACGGTTTGTGCTAGCTTCTTGAAACTTGACACAGTAAAGTAGTTTCACGTTCTATCTCTATGTTTTGTTTCCTCTTGATGTAGCCCTAAGCACTGACTGGCGAGAAACACTTTCATGGAAAGGGGTTGCCAAGCTTCCAAAAATTACGAATCTCCAGAAATCTCAGCCAATATTTTTTCACCCAAACTGGATGACACTTTCAGGTAATGATCAGTACACTAAGGCGACTTGGTTCCCCAAATTTCGTTCTTCTATGTTGAAGCGTTCATTTCCAGTAACACTTTGAATTTTTAGGTATCACTCTGTTTTCTCCTATATTGATAGATGTATTTGGAACTCTAAATCCAACACGGTTTGTGCTAGCTTCTTGAAACTTGACACAGTAAAGTAGTTTCACGTTCTATCTCTATGTTTTGTTTCCTCTTGATGTAGCCCTAAGCACTGACTGGCGAGAAACACTTTCATGGAAAGGGGTTGCCAAGCTTCCAAAAATTACGAATCTCCAGAAATCTCAGCAAATATTTTTTCACCCAAACTGGATGATACTTTCAGGTAATGATCAGTACACTAAGGCAACTTGGTTCCCCAAATTTCGTTCTTCTATGTTGAATCGTTCATTTCCAGTAACAGTTTGAATTTTTAGGTGTCTCTCTGTTTTCTTCTATATTGATACATGTACTTGGAACTCTAAATCCAACACGGTTTGTGCTAGCTTCTTGAAACTTGACACAGTAAAGTAGTTTCACGTTCTATCTCTACGTTTTGTTTCCTCTTGATGTAGCCCTGAGCACTGACTGGCGAGAAACACTTTCATGGAAAGGGGTTGCCAAGCTTCCAAAAATTACGAATCTCCAGAAATCTCAGCCAATATTTTTTCACCCAAACTGGATGATACTTTCAGGTAATGATCAGTACACTAAGGCGACTTGGTTCCCCAAATTTCGTTCTTCTATGTTGAAGCGTTCATTTCCAGTAAAACTTTGAATTTTTAGGTATCACTCTGTTTTCTCCTATATTGATACATGTACTTGGAACTCTAAATCCAACACGGTTTGTGCTAGCTTCTTGAAACTTGACACAGTAAAGTAGTTTCACGTTCTATCTCTATGTTTTGTTTCCTCTTGATGTAGCCCTAAGCAGTGACTGGCGAGAAACACTTTCATGGAAAGGGGTTGCCAAGCTTCCAAAAATTACGAATCTCCAGAAATCTCAGCCAATATTTTTTCACCCAAACTGGATGACACTTTCAGGTAATGATCAGTACACTAAGGCGACTTGGTTCCCCAAATTTCGTTCTTCTATGTTGAAGCGTTCATTTCCAGTAACACTTTGAATTTTTAGGTATCACTCTGTTTTCTCCTATATTGATAGATGTATTTGGAACTCTAAATCCAACACGGTTTGTGCTAGCTTCTTGAAACTTGACACAGTAAAGTAGTTTCACGTTCTATCTCTATGTTTTGTTTCCTCTTGATGTAGCCCTAAGCACTGACTGGCGAGAAACACTTTCAAGGAAAGGGGTTGCCAAGCTTCCAAAAATTACGAATCTCCAGAAATCTCAGCAAATATTTTTTCACCCAAACTGGATGATACTTTCAGGTAATGATCAGTACACTAAGGCGACTTGGTTCCCCAAATTTCGTTCTTCTATGTTGAAGCGTTCATTTCCAGTAACAGTTTGAATTTTTAGGTATCACTCTGTTTTCTCCTATATTGATAGATGTATTTGGAACTCTAAATCCAACACGGTTTGTGCTAGCTTCTTGAAACTTGACACAGTAAAGTAGTTTCACGTTCTATCTCTATGTTTTGTTTCCTCTTGATGTAGCCCTAAGCAGTGACTGGCGAAAAACACTTTCAGGGAAAGGGGTTGCCAAGCTTCCAAAAATTACGAATCTCCAGAAATCTCAGCAAATATTTTTTCACCCAAACTGGATGATACTTTCAGGTAATGATCAGTACACTAAGGCGACTTGGTTCCCCAAATTTCGTTCTTCTATGTTGAAGCGTTCATTTCCAGTAACACTTTGAATTTTTAGGTATCACTCTGTTTTCTCCTATATTGATAGATGTATTTGGAACTCTAAATCCAACACGGTTTGTGCTAGCTTCTTGAAACTTGACACAGTAAAGTAGTTTCACGTTCTATCTCTATGTTTTGTTTCCTCTTGATGTAGCCCTAAGCAGTGACTGGCGAGAAACACTTTCATGGAAAGGGGTTTCCAAGCTTCCAAAAATTACGAATCTCCAGAAATCTCAGCAAATATTTTTTCACCCAAACTGGATGATACTTTCAGGTAATGATCAGTACACTAAGGCGACTTGGTTCCCCAAATTTCGTTCTTCTATGTTGAAGCGTTCATTTCCAGTAACAGTTTGAATTTTTAGGTGTCTCTCTGTTTTCTTCTATATTGATACATGTACTGGAACTCTAAATCCAACACGGTTTGTGCTAGCTTCTTGAAACTTGACACAGTGAAGTAGTTTCACGTTCTATCTATATGGTTTGTTTCCTCTTGATGTAGCCCTAAGCACTGACTGGCGAGAAACACTTTCATGGAAAGGGGTTGCCAAGCTTCCAAAAATTACGAATCTCCAGAAATCTCAGCCAATATTTTTTCACCCAAACTGGATGATACTTTCAGGTAATGATCAGTACACTAAGGCGACTTGGTTCCCCAAATTTCGTTCTTCTATGTTGAAGCGTTCATTTCCAGTAACACTTTGAATTTTTAGGTATCACTCTGTTTTCTCCTATATTGATAGATGTATTTGGAACTCTAAATCCAACACGGTTTGTGCTAGCTTCTTGAAACTTGACACAGTAAAGTAGTTTCACGTTCTATCTCTACGTTTTGTTTCCTCTTGATGTAGCCCTAAGCACTGACTGGCGAGAAACACTTTCATGGAAAGGGGTTGCCAAGCTTCCAAAAATTACGAATCTCCAGAAATCTCAGCCAATATTTTTTCACCCAAACTGGATGACACTTTCAGGTAATGATCAGTACACTAAGGCGACTTGGTTCCCCAAATTTCGTTCTTCTATGTTGAAGCGTTCATTTCCAGTAACAGTTTGAATTTTTAGGTGTCTCTCTGTTTTCTTCTATATTGATACATGTACTTGGAACTCAAAATCAACACGGTTTGTGCTAGCTTCTTGAAACTTGACACAGTGAAGTAGTTTCACGTTCTATCTCTATGGTTTGCTTCCTCTTGATGTAGCCCTAAGCACTGACTGGCGAGAAACACTTTCATGGAAAGGGGTTGCCAAGCTTCCAAAAATTACGAATCTCCAGAAATCTCAGCCAATATTTTTTCACCCAAACTGGATGATACTTTCAGGTAATGATCAGTACACTAAGGCGACTTAGTTCCCCAAATTTCGTTCTTCTATGTAGAAGCGTTCATTTCCAGTAACACTTTGAATTTTTAGGTATCACTCTGTTTTCTCCTATATTGATAGATGTATTTGGAACTCTAAATCCAACACGGTTTGTGCTAGCTTCTTGAAACTTGACACAGTAAAGTAGTTTCACGTTCTATCTCTACGTTTTGTTTCCTCTTGATGTAGCCCTAAGCACTGACTGGCGAGAAACACTTTCATGGAAAGGGGTTGCCAAGCTTCCAAAAATTACGAATCTCCAGAAATCTCAGCCAATATTTTTTCACCCAAACTGGATGACACTTTCAGGTAATGATCAGTACACTAAGGCGACTTGGTTCCCCAAATTTCGTTCTTCTATGTTGAAGCGTTCATTTCCAGTAACACTTTGAATTTTTAGGTATCACTCTGTTTTCTCCTATATTGATACATGTACTTGGAACTCTAAATCCAACACGGTTTGTGCTAGCTTCTTGAAACTTGACACAGTAAAGTAGTTTCACGTTCTATCTCTATGTTTTGTTTCCTCTTGATGTAGCCCTAAGCACTGACTGGCGAGAAACACTTTCATGGAAAGGGGTTGCCAAGCTTCCAAAAATTACGAATCTCCAGAAATCTCAGCAAATATTTTTTCACCCAAACTGGATGATACTTTCAGGTAACGATCAGTACACGAAGGCGACTTGGTTCCCCAAATTTCGTTCTTCTATGTTGAAGCGTTCATTTCCAGTAACAGTTTGAATTTTTAGGTTTCACTCTGTTTTCTCCTATATCGATAGATGTATTTGGAACTCTAAATCCAACACGGTTTGTGCTAGCTTCTTGAAACTTGACACAGTAAAGTAGTTTCACATTCTATCTCTATGTTTGGTTTCCTCTTGATAAAGCCCTAATCAGTGACGGGCGAGAAACACTTTCATGGAAAGGGGTTTCCAAGCTTCCAAAAATTACGAATCTCCAAAAATCTCAGCCAATATTTTTTCACCCAAACTGGATGATACTTTCAGGTAATGATCAGTACACTAAGGCCACTTGGTTCCCCAAATTTCGTTCTTCTATGTTGAAGCATTCATTTCCAGTAACACTTTGAATTTTTAGGTATCACTCTGTTTTCTCCTATATTGATAGATGTATTTGGAACTCTAAATCCAACACGGTTTGTGCTAGCTTCTTGAAACTTGACACAGTAAAGTAGTTTCACGTTCTATCTCTATGTTTTGTTTCCTCTTGATGTAGCCCTAAGCAGTGACTGGCGAGAAACACTTTCATGGAAAGGGGTTTCCAAGCTTCCAAAAATTACGAAACTCCAGAAATCTCAGCAAATATTTTTTTCAACCAAACTGGATGACACTTTCAGGTAATGATCAGTACACTAAGGCGACTTGGTTCCCCAAATTTTGTTCTTCTATGTTGAAGCGTTCATTTCCAGTAACACTTTGAATTTTTAGGTATCACTCTGTTTTCTCCTATATTGATAGATGTATTTGGAACTCTAAATCCAACACGGTTTGTGCTAGCTTCTTGAAACTTGACACAGTAAAGTAGTTTCACGTTCTATTTCTATGTTTTGTTTCCTCTTGGTGTAGCCCTAAGCAGTGACTGGCGAGAAACACTTTCATGGAAAGGGGTTGCCAAGCTTCCAAAAATTACGAATCTCCAGAAATCTCAGCAAATATTTTTTCAACCAAACTGGATGATACTTTCAGGTAATGATCAGTACACTAAGGCGACTTGGTTCCCCCAATTTCGTTCTTCTATGTTCAAGCGTTCATTTCCAGTAACAGTTTGAATTTTTAGGTATCACTCTGTTTTCTCCTATATTGATGCATGTACTTGGAACTCTAAATCCATCACGGTTTTTGCTAGCTTCTTGAAACTTGACACAGTGAAGTAGTTTCACGTTCTATCTCTATGGTTTGTTTCCTCTTGATGTAGCCCTAAGCACTGACTGGAGAGAAACACTTTCATGGAAAGGGGTTGCCAAGCTTCCAAAAATTACGAATCTCCAGAAATCTCAGCCAATATTTTTTCACCCAAACTGGATGATACTTTCAGGTAATGATCAGTACACTAAGGCGACTTGGTTCCCCAAATTTCGTTCTTCTATGTTGAAGCGTTCATTTCCAGTAACACTTTGAATTTTTAGGTATCACTCTGTTTTCTCCTATATTGATAGATGTATTTGGAACTCTAAATCCAACACGGTTTGTGCTAGCTTCTTGAATCTTGACACAGTAAAGTAGTTTCACGTTCTATCTCTATGTTTTGTTTCCTCTTGATGTAGCCCTAAGCAGTGACTGGCGAGAAACACTTTCATGGAAAGGGGTTGCCAAGCTTCCAAAAATTACGAATCTCCAGAAATCTCAGCAAATATTTTTTCACCCAACCTGGATGGCACTTTCAGGTAATGATCAGTACACTAAGGCGACTTGGTTCCCCAAATTTCGTTCTTCTATGTTGAAGCGTTCATTTCCAGTAACACTTTGAATTTTTAGGTATCACTCTGTTTTCTCCTATATTGATGCATGTACTTGGAACTCTAAATCCATCACGGTTTTTGCTAGCTTCTTGAAACTTGACACAGTGAAGTAGTTTCACGTTCTATCTCTATGGTTTGTTTCCTCTTGATGTAGCCCTAAGCACTGACTGGAGAGAAACACTTTCATGGAAAGGGGTTGCCAAGCTTCCAAAAATTACGAATCTCCAGAAATCTCAGCCAATATTTTTTCACCCAAACTGGATGATACTTTCAGGTAATGATCAGTACACTAAGGCGACTTGGTTCCCCAAATTTCGTTCTTCTATGTTGAAGCGTTCATTTCCAGTAACACTTTGAATTTTTAGGTATCACTCTGTTTTCTCCTATATTGATAGATGTATTTGGAACTCTAAATCCAACACGGTTTGTGCTAGCTTCTTGAATCTTGACACAGTAAAGTAGTTTCACGTTCTATCTCTATGTTTTGTTTCCTCTTGATGTAGCCCTAAGCAGTGACTGGCGAGAAACACTTTCATGGAAAGGGGTTGCCAAGCTTCCAAAAATTACGAATCTCCAGAAATCTCAGCAAATATTTTTTCACCCAACCTGGATGGCACCTTCAGGTAATGATCAGTACACTAAGGCGACTTGGTTCCCCAAATTTCGTTCTTCTATGTTGAAGCGTTCATTTCCAGTAACACTTTGAATTTTTAGGTATCACTCTGTTTTCTCCTATATTGATGCATGTACTTGGAACTCTAAATCCATCACGGTTTTTGCTAGCTTCTTGAAACTTGACACAGTGAAGTAGTTTCACGTTCTATCTCTATGGTTTGTTTCCTCTTGATGTAGCCCTAAGCACTGACTGGAGAGAAACACTTTCATGGAAAGGGGTTGCCAAGCTTCCAAAAATTACGAATCTCCAGAAATCTCAGCCAATATTTTTCACCCAAACTGGATGATACTCTCAGGTAATGATCAGTACACTAAGGCGACTTGGTTCCCCAAATTTCGTTCTTCTATGTTGAAGCGTTCATTTCCAGTAACACTTTGAATTTTTAGGTATCACTCTGTTTTCTCCTATATTGATAGATGTATTTGGAACTCTAAATCCAACACGGTTTGTGCTAGCTTCTTGAAACTTGACACAGTAAAGTAGTTTCACGTTCTATCTCTATGTTTTGTTTCCTCTTGATGTAGCCCTAAGCAGTGACTGGCGAGAAACACTTTCATGGAAAGGGTTTTCCAAGCTTCCAAAAATTACGAATCTCCAGAAATCTCAGCAAATATTTTTTCACCCTAACTGGATGATACTTTCAGGTAATGATCAGTACACTAAGGCGACTTGGTTCCCCAAATTTCGTTCTTCTATGTTGAAGCGTTCATTTCCAGTAACAGTTTGAATTTTTAGGTATCACTCTGTTTTCTCCTATATTGAGAGATGTATTTGGAACTCTAAATCCAACACGGTTTTTGCTAGCTTCTTGAAACTTGACACAGTGAAGTAGTTTCACGTTCTATCTCTATGGTTTGTTTCCTCTTGATGTAGCCCTAAGCACTGACTGGAGAGAAACACTTTCATGGAAAGGGGTTGCCAAGCTTCCAAAAATTACGAATCTCCAGAAATCTCAGCCAATATTTTTCACCCAAACTGGATGATACTCTCAGGTAATGATCAGTACACTAAGGCGACTTGGTTCCCCAAATTTCGTTCTTCTATGTTGAAGCGTTCATTTCCAGTAACACTTTGAATTTTTAGGTATCACTCTGTTTTCTCCTATATTGATAGATGTATTTGGAACTCTAAATCCAACACGGTTTGTGCTAGCTTCTTGAAACTTGACACAGTAAAGTAGTTTCACGTTTTATCTCTATGTTTTGTTTCCTCTTGATGTAGCCCTAAGCAGTGACTGGCGAGAAACACTTTCATGGAAAGGGGTTTCCAAGCTTCCAAAAATTACGAATCTCCAGAAATCTCAGCAAATATTTTTTCACCCAAACTGGATGATACTTTCAGGTAATGATCAGTACACTAAGGCGACTTGGTTCCCCAAATTGCGTTCTTCTATGTTGAAGCGTTCATTTCCAGTAACAGTTTGAATTTTTAGGTATCACTCTGTTTTCTCCTATATTGAGAGATGTATTTGGAACTCTAAATCCAACACGGTTTGTGCTAGCTTCTTGTAACTTGACACAGTAAAGTAGTTTCACGTTCTATCTCTATGTTTTGTTTCCTATTGATGTAGCCCTAAGCAGTGACTGGCGAGAAACACTTTCATGGAAAGGGGTTGCCAAGCTTCCAAAAATTACGAATCTCCAGAAATCTCAGCAAATATTTTTTCAACCAAACTGGATGATACTTTCAGGTAATGATCAGTACACTAAGGCGACTTGGTTCCCCAAATTTCGTTCTTCTATGTTGAAGCGTTCATTTCCAGTAACAGTTTGAATTTTTAGGTATCACTCTGTTTTCTCCTATATTGATACATGTACTTGAAACTCTAAATCCAACACGGTTTGTGCTAGCTTCTTGAAACTTGACACAGTAAAGTAGTTTCACGTTCTATCTCTATGTTTTGTTTCCTCTTGATGTAGCCTAAGCAGTGACTGGCGAGAAACACTTTCATGGAAAGGGGTTGCCAAGCTTCCAAAAATTACGAATCTCCAGAAATCTCAGCAAATATTTTTTCACCCAAACTGGATGATACTTTCAGGTAACGATCAGTACACGAAGGCGACTTGGTTCCCCAAATTTCGTTCTTCTATGTTGAAGCGTTCATTTCCAGTAACAGTTTGAATTTTTAGGTTTCACTCTGTTTTCTCCTATATCGATAGATGTATTTGGAACTCTAAATCCAACACGGTTTGTGCTAGCTTCTTGAAACTTGACACAGTAAAGTAGTTTCACGTTCTATCTCTATGTTTGGTTTCCTCTTGATAAAGCCCTAATCAGTGACGGGCGAGAAACACTTTCATGGAAAGGGGTTTCCAAGCTTCCAAAAATTACGAATCTCCAAAAATCTCAGCCAATATTTTTTCACCCAAACTGGATGATACTTTCAGGTAATGATCAGTACACTAAGGCGACTTGGTTCCCCAAATTTCGTTCTTCTATGTTGAAGCGTTCATTTCCAGTAACAGTTTGAATTTTTAGGTATCACTCTGTTTTCTCCTATATTGATACATGTACTTGGAACTCTAAATCCAACACGGTTTGTGCTAGCTTCTTGAAACTTGACACAGTGAAGTAGTTTCAAGTTCTATCTCTATGGTTTGTTTCCTCTTGATGTAGCCCTAAGCACTGACTGGAGAGAAACACTTTCATGGAAAGGGGTTGCCAAGCTTCCAAAAATTACGAATCTCCAGAAATCTCAGCCAATATTTTTTCACCCAAACTGGATGATACTTTCAGGTAATGATCAGTACACTAAGGCGACTTGGTTCCCCAAATTTCGTTCTTCTATGTTGAAGCGTTCATTTCCAGTAACACTTTGAATTTTTAGGTATCACTCTGTTTTCTCCTATATTGATAGATGTATTTGGAACTCTAAATCCAACACGGTTTGTGCTTGCTTCTTGAAACTTGACACAGTAAAGTAGTTTTACGTTGTATCTCTATGTTTTGTTTCCTCTTGATGTAGCCCTAAGCAGTTACTGGCGAGAAACACTTTCATAGAAAGGGGTTTCCAAGCTTCCAAAAATTACGAATCTCCAGAAATCTCAGCAAATATTTTTTCACCCAAACCGGATGATACTTTCAGGTAATGATCAGTACACTAAGGCGACTTGGTTCCCCAAATTTCGTTCTTCTATGTTGAAGCGTTCATTTCCAGTAACACTTTGAATTTTTAGGTATCACTCTGTTTTCTCCTATATTGATACATGTACTTGGAACTCTAAATCCAACACGGTTTGTGCTAGCTTCTTGAAACTTGACACAGTAAAGTAGTTTCACGTTCTATCTCTATGTTTTGTTTCCTCTTGATGTAGCCCTAAGCACTGACTGGCGAGAAACACTTTCATGGAAAGGGGTTGCCAAGCTTCCAAAAATTACGAATCTCCAGAAATCTCAGCAAATATTTTTTCACCCAAACTGGATGATACTTTCAGGTAACGATCAGTACACGAAGGCGACTTGGTTCCCCAAATTTCGTTCTTCTATGTTGAAGCGTTCATTTCCAGTAACAGTTTGAATTTTTAGGTTTCACTCTGTTTTCTCCTATATCGATAGATGTATTTGGAACTCTAAATCCAACACGGTTTGTGCTAGCTTCTTGAAACTTGACACAGTAAAGTAGTTTCACATTCTATCTCTATGTTTGGTTTCCTCTTGATAAAGCCCTAATCAGTGACGGGCGAGAAACACTTTCATGGAAAGGGGTTTCCAAGCTTCCAAAAATTACGAATCTCCAAAAATCTCAGCCAATATTTTTTCACCCAAACTGGATGATACTTTCAGGTAATGATCAGTACACTAAGGCCACTTGGTTCCCCAAATTTCGTTCTTCTATGTTGAAGCATTCATTTCCAGTAACACTTTGAATTTTTAGGTATCACTCTGTTTTCTCCTATATTGATAGATGTATTTGGAACTCTAAATCCAACACGGTTTGTGCTAGCTTCTTGAAACTTGACACAGTAAAGTAGTTTCACGTTCTATCTCTATGTTTTGTTTCCTCTTGATGTAGCCCTAAGCAGTGACTGGCGAGAAACACTTTCATGGAAAGGGGTTTCCAAGCTTCCAAAAATTACGAAACTCCAGAAATCTCAGCCAATATTTTTTTCAACCAAACTGGATGACACTTTCAGGTAATGATCAGTACACTAAGGCGACTTGGTTCCCCAAATTTTGTTCTTCTATGTTGAAGCGTTCATTTCCAGTAACACTTTGAATTTTTAGGTATCACTCTGTTTTCTCCTATATTGATAGATGTATTTGGAACTCTAAATCCAACACGGTTTGTGCTAGCTTCTTGAAACTTGACACAGTAAAGTAGTTTCACGTTCTATTTCTATGTTTTGTTTCCTCTTGGTGTAGCCCTAAGCAGTGACTGGCGAGAAACACTTTCATGGAAAGGGGTTGCCAAGCTTCCAAAAATTACGAATCTCCAGAAATCTCAGCAAATATTTTTTCAACCAAACTGGATGATACTTTCAGGTAATGATCAGTACACTAAGGCGACTTGGTTCCCCCAATTTCGTTCTTCTATGTTGAAGCGTTCATTTCCAGTAACAGTTTGAATTTTTAGGTATCACTCTGTTTTCTCCTATATTGATACATGTACTTGGAACTCTAAATCCAACACGGTTTTTGCTAGCTTCTTGAAACTTGACACAGTGAAGTAGTTTTACGTTCTATCTCTATGGTTTGTTTCCTCTTGATGTAGCCCTAAGCACTGACTGGAGAGAAACACTTTCATGGAAAGGGGTTGCCAAGCTTCCAAAAATTACGAATCTCCAAAAATCTCAGCCAATATTTTTTCACCCAAACTGGATGATACTTTCAGGTAATGATCAGTACACTAAGGCGACTTGGTTCCCCAAATTTCGTTCTTCTATGTTGAAGCATTCATTTCCAGTAACACTTTGAATTTTTAGGTATCACTCTGTTTTCTCCTATATTGATAGATGTATTTGGAACTCTAAATCCAACACGGTTTGTGCTAGCTTCTTGAAACTTGACACAGTAAAGTAGTTTCACGTTCTATCTCTATGTTTTGTTTCCTCTTGATGTAGCCCTAAGCAGTGACTGGCGAGAAACACTTTCATGGAAAGGGGTTTCCAAGCTTCCAAAAATTACGAAACTCCAGAAATCTCAGCAAATATTTTTTTCAACCAAACTGGATGACACTTTCAGGTAATGATCAGTACACTAAGGCGACTTGGTTCCCCAAATTTTGTTCTTCTATGTTGAAGCGTTCATTTCCAGTAACACTTTGAATTTTTAGGTATCACTCTGTTTTCTCCTATATTGATAGATGTATTTGGAACTCTAAATCCAACACGGTTTGTGCTAGCTTCTTGAAACTTGACACAGTAAAGTAGTTTCACGTTCTATTTCTATGTTTTGTTTCCTCTTGGTGTAGCCCTAAGCAGTGACTGGCGAGAAACACTTTCATGGAAAGGGGTTGCCAAGCTTCCAAAAATTACGAATCTCCAGAAATCTCAGCAAATATTTTTTCAACCAAACTGGATGATACTTTCAGGTAATGATCAGTACACTAAGGCGACTTGGTTCCCCCAATTTCGTTCTTCTATGTTGAAGCGTTCATTTCCAGTAACAGTTTGAATTTTTAGGTATCACTCTGTTTTCTCCTATATTGATACATGTACTTGGAACTCTAAATCCAACACGGTTTTTGCTAGCTTCTTGAAACTTGACACAGTGAAGTAGTTTTACGTTCTATCTCTATGGTTTGTTTCCTCTTGATGTAGCCCTAAGCACTGACTGGAGAGAAACACTTTCATGGAAAGGGGTTGCCAAGCTTCCAAAAATTACGAATCTCCAGAAATCTCAGCCAATATTTTTTCACCCAAACTGGATGATACTTTCAGGTAATGATCAGTACACTAAGGCGACTTGGTTCCCCAAATTTCGTTCTTCTATGTTGAAGCGTTCATTTCCAGTAACACTTTGAATTTTTAGGTATCACTCTGTTTTCTCCTATATTGATAGATGTATTTGGAACTCTAAATCCAACACGGTTTGTGCTAGCTTCTTGAAACTTGACACAGTAAAGTAGTTTCACGTTCTATCTCTATGTTTTGTTTCCTCTTGATGTAGCCCTAAGCAGTGACTGGCGAGAAACACTTTCATGGAAAGGGGTTGCCAAGCTTCCAAAAATTACGAATCTCCAGAAATCTCAGCAAATATTTTTTCACCCAACCTGGATGGCACTTTCAGGTAATGATCAGTACACTAAGGCGACTTGGTTCCCCAAATTTCGTTCTTCTATGTTGAAGCGTTCATTTCCAGTAACACTTTGAATTTTTAGGTATCACTCTGTTTTCTCCTATATTGATAGATGTATTTGGAACTCTAAATCCAACACGGTTTGTGCTAGCTTCTTGAAACTTGACACAGTAAAGTAGTTTCACGTTCTATCTCTATGTTTTGTTTCCTCTTGATGTAGCCCTAAGCAGTGACTGGCGAGAAACACTTTCATGGAAAGGGGTTGCCAAACTTCCAAAAATTACGAATCTCCAGAAATCTCAGCAAATATTTTTTCAACCAAACTGGATGATACTTTCAGGTAATGATCAGTACACTAAGGTGAATTGGTTCCCCCAATTTCGTTCTTCTATGTTGAAGCGTTCATTTCCAGTAACAGTTTGAATTTTTAGGTATCACTCTGTTTTCTCCTATATTGATACATGTACTTGGAACTCTAAATCCAACACGGTTTTTGCTAGCTTCTTGAAACTTGACACAGTGAAGTAGTTTCACGTTCTATCTCTATGGTTTGTTTCCTCTTGATGTAGCCCTAAGCACTGACTGGAGAGAAACACTTTCATGGAAAGGGGTTGCCAAGCTTCCAAAAATTACGAATCTCCAGAAATCTCAGCCAATATTTTTTCACCCAAACTGGATGATACTTTCAGGTAATGATCAGTACACTAAGGCGACTTGGTTCCCCAAATTTCGTTCTTCTATGTTGAAGCGTTCATTTCCAGTAACACTTTGAATTTTTAGGTATCACTCTGTTTTCTCCTATTTTGATAGATGTATTTGGAACTCTAAATCCAACACGGTTTGTGCTAGCTTCTTGAATCTTGACACAGTAAAGTAGTTTCACGTTCTATCTCTATGTTTTGTTTCCTCTTGATGTAGCCCTAAGCAGTGACTGGCGAGAAACACTTTCATGGAAAGGGGTTGCCAAGCTTCCAAAAATTACGAATCTCCAGAAATCTCAGCAAATATTTTTTCACCCAACCTGGATGGCACTTTCAGGTAATGATCAGTACACTAAGGCGACTTGGTTCCCCAAATTTCGTTCTTCTATGTTGAAGCGTTCATTTCCAGTAACACTTTGAATTTTTAGGTATCACTCTGTTTTCTCCTATATTGATAGATGTATTTGGAACTCTAAATCCAACACGGTTTGTGCTAGCTTCTTGAAACTTGACACAGTAAAGTAGTTTCACGTTCTATCTCTATGTTTTGTTTCCTCTTGATGTAGCCCTAAGCAGTGACTGGCGAGAAACACTTTCATGGAAAGGGGTTGCCAAGCTTCCAAAAATTACGAATCTCCAGAAATCTCAGCAAATATTTTTTCAACCAAACTGGATGATACTTTCAGGTAATGATCAGTACACTAAGGCGACTTGGTTCCCCAAATTTCGTTCTTCTATGTTCAAGCGTTCATTTCCAGTAACAGTTTGAATTTTTAGGTATCACTCTGTTTTCTCCTATATTGATGCATGTACTTGGAACTCTAAATCCATCACGGTTTTTGCTAGCTTCTTGAAACTTGACACAGTGAAGTAGTTTCACGTTCTATCTCTATGGTTTGTTTCCTCTTGATGTAGCCCTAAGCACTGACTGGAGAGAAACACTTTCATGGAAAGGGGTTGCCAAGCTTCCAAAAATTACGAATCTCCAGAAATCTCAGCCAATATTTTTTCACCCAAACTGGATGATACTTTCAGGTAATGATCAGTACACTAAGGCGACTTGGTTCCCCAAATTTCGTTCTTCTATGTTGAAGCGTTCATTTCCAGTAACACTTTGAATTTTTAGGTATCACTCTGTTTTCTCCTATATTGATAGATGTATTTGGAACTCTAAATCCAACACGGTTTGTGCTAGCTTCTTGAATCTTGACACAGTAAAGTAGTTTCACGTTCTATCTCTATGTTTTGTTTCCTCTTGATGTAGCCCTAAGCAGTGACTGGCGAGAAACACTTTCATGGAAAGGGGTTGCCAAGCTTCCAAAAATTACGAATCTCCAGAAATCTCAGCAAATATTTTTTCACCCAACCTGGATGGCACTTTCAGGTAATGATCAGTACACTAAGGCGACTTGGTTCCCCAAATTTCGTTCTTCTATGTTGAAGCGTTCATTTCCAGTAACACTTTGAATTTTTAGGTATCACTCTGTTTTCTCCTATATTGATAGATGTATTTGGAACTCTAAATCCAACACGGTTTGTGCTAGCTTCTTGAAACTTGACACAGTAAAGTAGTTTCACGTTCTATCTCTATGTTTTGTTTCCTCTTGATGTAGCCCTAAGCAGTGACTGGCGAGAAACACTTTCATGGAAAGGGGTTGCCAAGCTTCCAAAAATTACGAATCTCCAGAAATCTCAGCAAATATTTTTTCAACCAAACTGGATGATACTTTCAGGTAATGATCAGTACACTAAGGCGACTTGGTTCCCCAAATTTCGTTCTTCTATGTTCAAGCGTTCATTTCCAGTAACAGTTTGAATTTTTAGGTATCACTCTGTTTTCTCCTATATTGATGCATGTACTTGGAACTCTAAATCCATCACGGTTTTTGCTAGCTTCTTGAAACTTGACACAGTGAAGTAGTTTCACGTTCTATCTCTATGGTTTGTTTCCTCTTGATGTAGCCCTAAGCACTGACTGGAGAGAAACACTTTCATGGAAAGGGGTTGCCAAGCTTCCAAAAATTACGAATCTCCAGAAATCTCAGCCAATATTTTTCACCCAAACTGGATGATACTCTCAGGTAATGATCAGTACACTAAGGCGACTTGGTTCCCCAAATTTCGTTCTTCTATGTTGAAGCGTTCATTTCCAGTAACACTTTGAATTTTTAGGTATCACTCTGTTTTCTCCTATATTGATAGATGTATTTGGAACTCTAAATCCAACACGGTTTGTGCTAGCTTCTTGTAACTTGACACAGTAAAGTAGTTTCACGTTCTATCTCTATGTTTTGTTTCCTATTGATGTAGCCCTAAGCAGTGACTGGCGAGAAACACTTTCATGGAAAGGGGTTGCCAAGCTTCCAAAAATTACGAATCTCCAGAAATCTCAGCATATATTTTTTCAACCAAACTGGATGATACTTTCAGGTAATGATCAGTACACTAAGGCGACTTGGTTCCCCCAATTTCGTTCTTCTATGTTGAAGCGTTCATTTCCAGTAACAGTTTGAATTTTTAGGTATCACTCTGTTTTCTCCTATATTGATACATGTACTTGGAACTCTAAATCCAACACGGTTTTTGCTAGCTTCTTGAAACTTGACACAGTGAAGTAGTTTCACGTTCTATCTCTATGGTTTGTTTCCTCTTGATGTAGCCCTAAGCACTGACTGGAGAGAAACACTTTCATGGAAAGGGGTTGCCAAGATTCCAAAAATTACGAATCTCCAGAAATCTCAGCAAATATTTTTTCACCCAAACTGGATGATACTTTCAGGTAATGATCAGTACACTAAGGCGACTTGGTTCCCCAAATTTCGTTCTTCTATGTTGAAGCGTTCATTTCCAGTAACACTTTGAATTTTTAGGTATCACTCTGTTTTCTCCTATATTGATAGATGTATTTGGAACGCTAAATCCAACACGGTTTGTGCTAGCTTCTTGAAACTTGACACAGTAAAGTAGTTTCACGTTCTATCTCTATGTTTTGTTTCCTCTTGATGTAGCCCTAAGCAGTGACTGGCGAGAAACACTTTCATGGAAAGGGGTTGCCAAGCTTCCAAAAATTACGAATCTCCAGAAATCTCAGCAAATATTTTTTCACCCAACCTGGATGGCACTTTCAGGTAATGATCAGTACACTAAGGCGACTTGGTTCCCCAAATTTCGTTCTTCTATGTTGAAGCGTTCATTTCCAGTAACACTTTGAATTTTTAGGTATCACTCTGTTTTCTCCTATATTGATAGATGTATTTGGAACTCTAAATCCAACACGGTTTGTGCTAGCTTCTTGAAACTTGACACAGTAAAGTAGTTTCACGTTCTATCTCTATGTTTTGTTTCCTCTTGATGTAGCCCTAAGCAGTGACTGGCGAGAAACACTTTCATGGAAAGGGGTTGCCAAGCTTCCAAAAATTACGAATCTCCAGAAATCTCAGCAAATATTTTTTCAACCAAACTGGATGATACTTTCAGGTAATGATCAGTACACTAAGGCGACTTGGTTCCCCAAATTTCGTTCTTCTATGTTGAAGCGTTCATTTCCAGTAACAGTTTGAATTTTTAGGTATCACTCTGTTTTCTCCTATATTGATACATGTACTTGAAACTCTAAATCCAACACGGTTTGTGCTAGCTTCTTGAAACTTGACACAGTAAAGTAGTTTCACGTTCTATCTCTATGTTTTGTTTCCTCTTGATGTAGCCCTAAGCAGTGACTGGCGAGAAACACTTTCATGGAAAGGGGTTGCCAAGCTTCCAAAAATTACGAATCTCCAGAAATCTCAGCAAATATTTTTTCAACCAAACTGGATGATACTTTCAGGTAATGATCAGTACACTAAGGCGACTTGGTTCCCCAAATTTCGTTCTTCTATGTTCAAGCGTTCATTTCCAGTAACAGTTTGAATTTTTAGGTATCACTCTGTTTTCTCCTATATTGATACATGTACTTGGAACTCTAAATCCAACACGGTTTTTGCTAGCTTCTTGAAACTTGACACAGTGAAGTAGTTTCACGTTCTATCTCTATGGTTTGTTTCCTCTTGATGTAGCCCTAAGCACTGACTGGAGAGAAACACTTTCATGGAAAGGGGTTGCCAAGCTTCCAAAAATTACGAATCTCCAGAAATCTCAGCCAATATTTTTTCACCCAAACTGGATGATACTTTCAGGTAATGATCAGTACACTAAGGCGACTTGGTTCCCCAAATTTCGTTCTTCTATGTTGAAGCGTTCATTTCCAGTAACACTTTGAATTTTTAGGTATCACTCTGTTTTCTCCTATTTTGATAGATGTATTTGGAACTCTAAATCCAACACGGTTTGTGCTAGCTTCTTGAATCTTGACACAGTAAAGTAGTTTCACGTTCTATCTCTATGTTTTGTTTCCTCTTGATGTAGCCCTAAGCAGTGACTGGCGAGAAACACTTTCATGGAAAGGGGTTGCCAAGCTTCCAAAAATTACGAATCTCCAGAAATCTCAGCAAATATTTTTTCACCCAACCTGGATGGCACTTTCAGGTAATGATCAGTACACTAAGGCGACTTGGTTCCCCAAATTTCGTTCTTCTATGTTGAAGCGTTCATTTCCAGTAACACTTTGAATTTTTAGGTATCACTCTGTTTTCTCCTATATTGATAGATGTATTTGGAACTCTAAATCCAACACGGTTTGTGCTAGCTTCTTGAAACTTGACACAGTAAAGTAGTTTCACGTTCTATCTCTATGTTTTGTTTCCTCTTGATGTAGCCCTAAGCAGTGACTGGCGAGAAACACTTTCATGGAAAGGGGTTGCCAAGCTTCCAAAAATTACGAATCTCCAGAAATCTCAGCAAATATTTTTTCAACCAAACTGGATGATACTTTCAGGTAATGATCAGTACACTAAGGCGACTTGGTTCCCCAAATTTCGTTCTTCTATGTTCAAGCGTTCATTTCCAGTAACAGTTTGAATTTTTAGGTATCACTCTGTTTTCTCCTATATTGATGCATGTACTTGGAACTCTAAATCCATCACGGTTTTTGCTAGCTTCTTGAAACTTGACACAGTGAAGTAGTTTCACGTTCTATCTCTATGGTTTGTTTCCTCTTGATGTAGCCCTAAGCACTGACTGGAGAGAAACACTTTCATGGAAAGGGGTTGCCAAGCTTCCAAAAATTACGAATCTCCAGAAATCTCAGCCAATATTTTTTCACCCAAACTGGATGATACTTTCAGGTAATGATCAGTACACTAAGGCGACTTGGTTCCCCAAATTTCGTTCTTCTATGTTGAAGCGTTCATTTCCAGTAACACTTTGAATTTTTAGGTATCACTCTGTTTTCTCCTATATTGATAGATGTATTTGGAACTCTAAATCCAACACGGTTTGTGCTAGCTTCTTGAATCTTGACACAGTAAAGTAGTTTCACGTTCTATCTCTATGTTTTGTTTCCTCTTGATGTAGCCCTAAGCAGTGACTGGCGAGAAACACTTTCATGGAAAGGGGTTGCCAAGCTTCCAAAAATTACGAATCTCCAGAAATCTCAGCAAATATTTTTTCACCCAACCTGGATGGCACTTTCAGGTAATGATCAGTACACTAAGGCGACTTGGTTCCCCAAATTTCGTTCTTCTATGTTGAAGCGTTCATTTCCAGTAACACTTTGAATTTTTAGGTATCACTCTGTTTTCTCCTATATTGATAGATGTATTTGGAACTCTAAATCCAACACGGTTTGTGCTAGCTTCTTGAAACTTGACACAGTAAAGTAGTTTCACGTTCTATCTCTATGTTTTGTTTCCTCTTGATGTAGCCCTAAGCACTGACTGGCGAGAAACACTTTCATGGAAAGGGGTTGCCAAGCTTCCAAAAATTACGAATCTCCAGAAATCTCAGCAAATATTTTTTCAACCAAACTGGATGATACTTTCAGGTAATGATCAGTACACTAAGGCGACTTGGTTCCCCAAATTTCGTTCTTCTATGTTCAAGCGTTCATTTCCAGTAACAGTTTGAATTTTTAGGTATCACTCTGTTTTCTCCTATATTGATGCATGTACTTGGAACTCTAAATCCATCACGGTTTTTGCTAGCTTCTTGAAACTTGACACAGTGAAGTAGTTTCACGTTCTATCTCTATGGTTTGTTTCCTCTTGATGTAGCCCTAAGCACTGACTGGAGAGAAACACTTTCATGGAAAGGGGTTGCCAAGCTTCCAAAAATTACGAATCTCCAGAAATCTCAGCCAATATTTTTCACCCAAACTGGATGATACTCTCAGGTAATGATCAGTACACTAAGGCGACTTGGTTCCCCAAATTTCGTTCTTCTATGTTGAAGCGTTCATTTCCAGTAACACTTTGAATTTTTAGGTATCACTCTGTTTTCTCCTATATTGATAGATGTATTTGGAACTCTAAATCCAACACGGTTTGTGCTAGCTTCTTGTAACTTGACACAGTAAAGTAGTTTCACGTTCTATCTCTATGTTTTGTTTCCTATTGATGTAGCCCTAAGCAGTGACTGGCGAGAAACACTTTCATGGAAAGGGGTTGCCAAGCTTCCAAAAATTACGAATCTCCAGAAATCTCAGCATATATTTTTTCAACCAAACTGGATGATACTTTCAGGTAATGATCAGTACACTAAGGCGACTTGGTTCCCCCAATTTCGTTCTTCTATGTTGAAGCGTTCATTTCCAGTAACAGTTTGAATTTTTAGGTATCACTCTGTTTTCTCCTATATTGATACATGTACTTGGAACTCTAAATCCAACACGGTTTTTGCTAGCTTCTTGAAACTTGACACAGTGAAGTAGTTTCACGTTCTATCTCTATGGTTTGTTTCCTCTTGATGTAGCCCTAAGCACTGACTGGAGAGAAACACTTTCATGGAAAGGGGTTGCCAAGATTCCAAAAATTACGAATCTCCAGAAATCTCAGCAAATATTTTTTCACCCAAACTGGATGATACTTTCAGGTAATGATCAGTACACTAAGGCGACTTGGTTCCCCAAATTTCGTTCTTCTATGTTGAAGCGTTCATTTCCAGTAACACTTTGAATTTTTAGGTATCACTCTGTTTTCTCCTATATTGATAGATGTATTTGGAACGCTAAATCCAACACGGTTTGTGCTAGCTTCTTGAAACTTGACACAGTAAAGTAGTTTCACGTTCTATCTCTATGTTTTGTTTCCTCTTGATGTAGCCCTAAGCAGTGACTGGCGAGAAACACTTTCATGGAAAGGGGTTGCCAAGCTTCCAAAAATTACGAATCTCCAGAAATCTCAGCAAATATTTTTTCACCCAACCTGGATGGCACTTTCAGGTAATGATCAGTACACTAAGGCGACTTGGTTCCCCAAATTTCGTTCTTCTATGTTGAAGCGTTCATTTCCAGTAACACTTTGAATTTTTAGGTATCACTCTGTTTTCTCCTATATTGATAGATGTATTTGGAACTCTAAATCCAACACGGTTTGTGCTAGCTTCTTGAAACTTGACACAGTAAAGTAGTTTCACGTTCTATCTCTATGTTTTGTTTCCTCTTGATGTAGCCCTAAGCAGTGACTGGCGAGAAACACTTTCATGGAAAGGGGTTGCCAAGCTTCCAAAAATTACGAATCTCCAGAAATCTCAGCAAATATTTTTTCAACCAAACTGGATGATACTTTCAGGTAATGATCAGTACACTAAGGCGACTTGGTTCCCCAAATTTCGTTCTTCTATGTTGAAGCGTTCATTTCCAGTAACAGTTTGAATTTTTAGGTATCACTCTGTTTTCTCCTATATTGATACATGTACTTGAAACTCTAAATCCAACACGGTTTGTGCTAGCTTCTTGAAACTTGACACAGTAAAGTAGTTTCACGTTCTATCTCTATGTTTTGTTTCCTCTTGATGTAGCCCTAAGCAGTGACTGGCGAGAAACACTTTCATGGAAAGGGGTTGCCAAGCTTCCAAAAATTACGAATCTCCAGAAATCTCAGCAAATATTTTTTCAACCAAACTGGATGATACTTTCAGGTAATGATCAGTACACTAAGGCGACTTGGTTCCCCAAATTTCGTTCTTCTATGTTCAAGCGTTCATTTCCAGTAACAGTTTGAATTTTTAGGTATCACTCTGTTTTCTCCTATATTGATACATGTACTTGGAACTCTAAATCCAACACGGTTTTTGCTAGCTTCTTGAAACTTGACACAGTGAAGTAGTTTCACGTTCTATCTCTATGGTTTGTTTCCTCTTGATGTAGCCCTAAGCACTGACTGGAGAGAAACACTTTCATGGAAAGGGGTTGCCAAGCTTCCAAAAATTACGAATCTCCAGAAATCTCAGCCAATATTTTTTCACCCAAACTGGATGATACTCTCAGGTAATGATCAGTTCACTAAGGCGACTTGGTTCCCCAAATTTCGTTCTTCTATGTTGAAGCGTTCATTTCCAGTAACACTTTGAATTTTTAGGTATCACTCTGTTTTCTCCTATATTGATAGATGTATTTGGAACTCTAAATCCAACACGGTTTGTGCTAGTTACTTGAAACTTGACACAGTAAAGTAGTTTCACGTTCTATCTCTATGGTTTGTTTCCTCTTGATGTAGCCCTAAGCAGTGACTGGCGAGAAAAACTTTCATGGAAAGGGGTTTCCAAGCTTCCAAAAATTACGAATCTCCAGAAATCTCAGCCAATATTTTTTCACCCAAACTGGATGATACTTTCAGGTAATGATCAGTACACTAAGGCGACTTGGTTCCCCAAATTTCGTTCTTCTATGTTGAAGCGTTCATTTCCAGTAACAGTTTGAATTTTTAGGTATCACTCTGTTTTCTCCTATATTGATACATGTACTTGGAACTCTAAATCCAACACGGTTTGTGCTAGCTTCTTGAAACTTGACACAGTAAAGTAGTTTCACGTTCTATCTCTATGGTTTATTTCGTTTTGATGTAGCCCTAAGCACTGACTGGCGAGAAACACGTTCAGGGAAAGGGGTTGCCAAGCTTCCAAAAATTACGAATCTCCAGAAATCTCAGCCAATATTTTTTCACCCAAACTGGATGATACTTTCAGGTAATGATCAGTACACGAAGGCGACTTGGTTCCCCAAATTTCGTTCTTCTATGTTGAAGCGTTCATTTCCAGTAACACTTTGAATTTTTAGGTATCACTCTGTTTTCTCCTATATTGATAGATGTATTTGGAACTCTAAATCCAACACGGTTTGTGCTAGCTTCTTGAAACTTGACAAAGTAAAGTAGTTTCACGTTCTATCTCTATGTTTTGTTTCCTCTTAATGTAGCCCTAAGCAGTGACTGGCGAGAAACACTTTCATGAAAAGGGGTTTCCAAGCTTCCAAAAATTACGAATCTCCAGAAATCTCAGCAAATATTTTTTCACCCAAACTGGATGATACTTTCAGGTAATGATTAGTACACTAAGGCGACTTGGTTCCCCAAATTTCGTTCTTCTATGTTGAAGCGTTCATTTCCAGTAACAGTTTGAATTTTTAGGTATCACTCTGTTTTCTCCTATATTGATACATGTACTTGGAACTCTAAATCCAACACGGTTTGTGCCAGCTTCTTGAAACTTGACACAGTAAAGTAGTTTCACGTTCTATCTCTATGTTTTGTTTCCTCTTGATGTAGTCCTAAGCACTGACTGGCGAGAAACACTTTCATGGAAAGGGGTTGCCAAGCTTCCAAAAATTACGAATCTCCAGAAATCTCTGCAAATATTTTTTCACCCAAACTGGATGATACTTTCAGGTAATGATCAGTACACTAAGGCGACTTGGTTCCCCAAATTTCGTTCTTCTACGTTGAAGCGTTCATTTCCAGTAACAGTTTGAATTTTTAGGTTTCACTCTGTTTTCTCCTATATTGATAGATGTATCTGGAACTCTAAATCCGACACGGTTTGTGCTAGCTTCTTGAAACTTGACACAGTAAAGTAGTTTCACGTTCTATCTCTATGTTTTGTTTCCTCTTCATGTAGCCCTAAGCAGTGACTGGCGAGAAACACTTTCATGAAAAGGGGTTGCCAAGCTTCCAAAAATTACGAATCTCCAGAAATCTCAGCAAATACTTTTTCACCCAAACTGGATGATACTTTCAGGTAATGATCAGTACACTAAGGCGACTTGGTTCCCCAAATTTCGTTCTTCTATGTTGAATCGTTCATTTCCAGTAACAGTTTGAATTTTTAGGTATCACTCTGTTTTCTCCTATATTGATACATGTACTTGGAACTCTAAATCCAACACGGTCTGTGCTAGCTTCTTGAAACTTGACACAGTAAAGTAGTTTCACGTTCTATCTCTATGGTTTGTTTCCTCTTGATGTAGCCCTAAGCACTGACTGGCGAGAAACATTTTCATGGAAAGGGGTTGCCCAGCTTCCAAAAATTACGAATCTCCAGAAATCGCAGCCAATATTTTTTCACCCAAACTGGATGATACTTTCAGGTAATGATCAGTACACTAAGGCGACTTGGTTCCCCAAATTTCGTTCTTCTATGTTGAAGCGTTCATTTCCAGTAACATTTTGAATTTTTAGGTATCACTCTGTTTTCTCCTATATTGATCCATGTACTTGGAACTCTAAATCCGACACGGTTTGTGCTAGCTTCTTGAAACTTGACACAGTAAAGTAGTTTCACGTTCTATCTCTATGGTTTGTTTCCTCTTGTTGTAGCCCTAAGCACTGACTGGCGAGAAACACTTTCATGGAAAGGGGTTGCCAAGCTTCCAAAAATTACGAATCTCCAGAAATCTCAGCAAATATTTTTTCACCCAAACTGGATGATACTTTCAGGTAATGATCAGTACACGAAGGCAACTTGGTTCCCCAAATTTCGTTTTTCTATGCTGAAGCGTTCATTTCCAGTAACAGTTTGAATTTTTAGGTTTCACTCTGTTTTCTCCTATATTGATAGATGTATTTGGAACTCTAAATCCAACACGGTTTGTGCTAGCTTCTTGAAACTTGACACAGTGAAGTAGTTTCACGTTCTATCTCTATGGTTTGTTTCCTTTTGATGTAGCCCTAAGCACTGACTGGCGAGAAACACATTCAAGGAAAGGGGTTGCCAAGCTTCCAAAAATTACGAATCTCCAGAAATCTCAGCCAATATTTTTTCACCCAAACTGGATGATACTTTCAGGTAATGATCAGTACACGAAGGCGACTTGGTTCCCGAAATTTCGTTCTTCTATGTTGAAGCGTTCATGTCCAGTAACACTTTGAATTTTTAGGTATCACTCTGTTTTCTCCTATATTGATAGATGTATTTGGAACTCTAAATCCAACACGGTTTGTGCTAGCTTCTTGAAACTTGACAAAGTAAAGTAGTTTCACGTTCTATCTCTATGTTTTGTTTCCTCTTGATGTAGCCCTAAGCAGTGACTGGCGAGAAACACTTTCATGGAAAGGGGTTTCCAAGCTTCCAAAAATTACGAATCTCCAGAAATCTCAGCCAATATTTTTTCACCCAAACTGGATGATACTTTCAGGTAATGATCAGTACACTAAGGCGACTTGGTTCCCCAAATTTCGTTCTTCTATGTTGAAGCGTTCATTTCCAGTAACAGTTTGAATTTTTAGGTATCACTCTGTTTTCTCCTATATTGATACATGTACTTGGAACTCTAAATCCAACACGGTTTGTGCCAGCTTCTTGAAACTTGACACAGTAAAGTAGTTTCACGTTCTATCTCTATGTTTTGTTTCCTCTTGATGTAGCCCTAAGCAGTGACTGGCGAGAAACACTTTCATGAAAAGGGGTTGCCAAGCTTCCAAAAATTACGAATCTCCAGAAATCTCAGCAAATACTTTTTCACCCAAACTGGATGATACTTTCAGGTAATGATCAGTACACTAAGGCGACTTGGTTCCCCAAATTTCGTTCTTCTATGTTGAATCGTTCATTTCCAGTAACAGTTTGAATTTTTAGGTATCACTCTGTTTTCTCCTATATTGATACATGTACTTGGAACTCTAAATCCGACACAGTTTGAGCTAGCTTCTTGAAACTTGACACAGTAATGTAGTTTCACGTTCTATCTCTATGGTTTGTTTCCTCTTGATGTAGCCCTAAGCACTGACTGGAGAGAAACACTTTCATGGAAAGGGGTTGCCAAGCTTCCAAAAATTACGAATCTCCAGAAATCTCTGCAAATATTTTTTCACCCAAACTGGATGATACTTTCAGGTAATGATCAGTACACGAAGGCGACTTGGTTCCCCAAATTTCGTTCTTCTATGTTGAAGCGTTCATTTCCAGTAACAGTTTGAATTTTTAGGTTTCACTCTGTTTTCTCCTATATTGATAGATGTATCTGGAACTCTAAATCCAACACGGTTTGTGCTAGCTTCTTGAAACTTGACACAGTAAAGTAGTTTCACGTTCTATCTCTATGTTTTGTTTCCTCTTGATGTAGCCCTAAGCACTGACTGGCGATAAACACTTTCATGGAAAGGGGTTGCCAAGCTTCCAAAAATTACGAATCTCCAGAAATCTCAGCAAATACTTTTTCACCCAAACTGGATGATACTTTCAGGTAATGATCAGGACACTAAGGCGACTTGGTTCCCCAAATTTCGTTCTTCTATGTTGAAGCATTCATTTCCAGTAACAGTTTGAATTTTTAGGTATCACTCTGTTTTCTCCTATATTGATACATGTACTTGGAACTCTAAATCCAACACGGTTTGTGCTAGCTTCTTGAAACTTGACACAGTAAAGTAGTTTCACGTTCTATCTCTAAGTTTTGTTTCCTCTTGATGTAGCCCTAAGCACTGACTGGCGAGAAACACTTTCATGGAAAGGGGTTGCCAAGCTTCCAAAAATTACGAATCTCCAGAAATCTCAGCAAATATTTTTTCACCCAAACTGGATGATACTTTCAGGTAATGATCAGTACACTAAGGCGACTTGGTTCCCCAAATTTCGTTCTTCTATGTTGAAGCGTTCATTTCCAGTAACACTTTGAATTTTTAGGTATCACTCTGTTTTCTCCTATATTGATAGATGTATTTGGAACTCTAAATCCAACACGGTTTGTGCTAGTTACTTGAAACTTGACACAGTAAAGTAGTTTCACGTTCTATCTCTATGGTTTGTTTCCTCTTGATGTAGCCCTAAGCAGTGACTGGCGAGAAAAACTTTCATGGAAAGGGGTTTCCAAGCTTCCAAAAATTACGAATCTCCAGAAATCTCAGCCAATATTTTTTCACCCAAACTGGATGATACTTTCAGGTAATGATCAGTACACTAAGGCGACTTGGTTCCCCAAATTTCGTTCTTCTATGTTGAAGCGTTCATTTCCAGTAACAGTTTGAATTTTTAGGTATCACTCTGTTTTCTCCTATATTGATACATGTACTTGGAACTCTAAATCCAACACGGTTTGTGCTAGCTTCTTGAAACTTGACACAGTAAAGTAGTTTCACGTTCTATCTCTATGTTTTGTTTCCTCTTGATGTACCCTAAGCAGTGACTGCCGAGAAACACTTTCATGGAAAGCGGTTTCCAAGCTTCCAAAAATTACGAATCCCCAGAAATCTCAGCCAATATTTTTTCACCCAAACTGGATGATACTTTCAGGTAATGATCAGTACACTAAGGCGACTTGGTTCCCCCAATTTCGTTCTTCTATGTTGAAGCGTTCATTTCCAGTAACAGTTTGAATTTTTAGGTATCACTCTGTTTTCTCCTATATTGATACATGTACTTGGAACTCTAAATCCAACACGGTTTGTGCTAGCTTCTTGAAACTTGACACAGTAAAGTAGTTTCACGTTCTATCTCTATGGTTTATTTCGTTTTGATGTAGCCCTAAGCACTGACTGGCGAGAAACACGTTCAGGGAAAGGGGTTGCCAAGCTTCCAAAAATTACGAATCTCCAGAAATCTCAGCCAATATTTTTTCACCCAAACTGGATGATACTTTCAGGTAATGATCAGTACACGAAGGCGACTTGGTTCCCCAAATTTCGTTCTTCTATGTTGAAGCGTTCATTTCCAGTAACAGTTTGAATTTTTAGGTATCACTCTGTTTTCTCCTATATTGAGAGATGTATTTGGAACTCTAAATCCAACACGGTTTGTGCTAGCTTCTTGAAACTTGACACAGTAAAGTAGTTTCACGTTCTATCTCTATGTTTTGTTTCCTCTTGATGTAGCCCTAAGCAGTGACTGGCGAGAAACACTTTCATGGAAAGGGGTTGCCAAGCTTCCAAAAATTACGAATCTCCAGAAATCTCAGCAAATATTTTTTCACCCAACCTGGATGGCACTTTCAGGTAATGATCAGTACACTAAGGCGACTTGGTTCCCCAAATTTCGTTCTTCTATGTTGAAGCGTTCATTTCCAGTAACACTTTGAATTTTTAGGTATCACTCTGTTTTCTCCTATATTGATAGATGTATTTGGAACTCTAAATCCAACACGGTTTGTGCTAGCTTCTTGAAACTTGACACAGTAAAGTAGTTTCACGTTCTATCTCTATGTTTTGTTTCCTCTTGATGTAGCCCTAAGCAGTGACTGGCGAGAAACACTTTCATGGAAAGGGGTTGCCAAACTTCCAAAAATTACGAATCTCCAGAAATCTCAGCAAATATTTTTTCAACCAAACTGGATGATACTTTCAGGTAATGATCAGTACACTAAGGCGAATTGGTTCCCCCAATTTCGTTCTTCTATGTTGAAGCGTTCATTTCCAGTAACAGTTTGAATTTTTAGGTATCACTCTGTTTTCTCCTATATTGATACATGTACTTGGAACTCTAAATCCAACACGGTTTTTGCTAGCTTCTTGAAACTTGACACAGTGAAGTAGTTTCACGTTCTATCTCTATAGTTTGTTTCCTCTTGATGTAGCCCTAAGCACTGACTGGAGAGAAACACTTTCATGGAAAGGGGTTGCCAAGCTTCCAAAAATTACGAATCTCCAGAAATCTCAGCCAATATTTTTTCACCCAAACTGGATGATACTTTCAGGTAATGATCAGTACACTAAGGCGACTTGGTTCCCCAAATTTCGTTCTTCTATGTTGAAGCGTTCATTTCCAGTAACACTTTGAATTTTTAGGTATCACTCTGTTTTCTCCTATTTTGATAGATGTATTTGGAACTCTAAATCCAACACGGTTTGTGCTAGCTTCTTGAATCTTGACACAGTAAAGTAGTTTCACGTTCTATCTCTATGTTTTGTTTCCTCTTGATGTAGCCCTAAGCAGTGACTGGCGAGAAACACTTTCATGGAAAGGGGTTGCCAAGCTTCCAAAAATTACGAATCTCCAGAAATCTCAGCAAATATTTTTTCACCCAACCTGGATGGCACTTTCAGGTAATGATCAGTACACTAAGGCGACTTGGTTCCCCAAATTTCGTTCTTCTATGTTGAAGCGTTCATTTCCAGTAACACTTTGAATTTTTAGGTATCACTCTGTTTTCTCCTATATTGATAGATGTATTTGGAACTCTAAATCCAACACGGTTTGTGCTAGCTTCTTGAAACTTGACACAGTAAAGTAGTTTCACGTTCTATCTCTATGTTTTGTTTCCTCTTGATGTAGCCCTAAGCAGTGACTGGCGAGAAACACTTTCATGGAAAGGGGTTGCCAAGCTTCCAAAAATTACGAATCTCCAGAAATCTCAGCAAATATTTTTTCAACCAAACTGGATGATACTTTCAGGTAATGATCAGTACACTAAGGCGACTTGGTTCCCCAAATTTCGTTCTTCTATGTTCAAGCGTTCATTTCCAGTAACAGTTTGAATTTTTAGGTATCACTCTGTTTTCTCCTATATTGATGCATGTACTTGGAACTCTAAATCCATCACGGTTTTTGCTAGCTTCTTGAAACTTGACACAGTGAAGTAGTTTCACGTTCTATCTCTATGGTTTGTTTCCTCTTGATGTAGCCCTAAGCACTGACTGGAGAGAAACACTTTCATGGAAAGGGGTTGCCAAGCTTCCAAAAATTACGAATCTCCAGAAATCTCAGCCAATATTTTTTCACCCAAACTGGATGATACTTTCAGGTAATGATCAGTACACTAAGGCGACTTGGTTCCCCAAATTTCGTTCTTCTATGTTGAAGCGTTCATTTCCAGTAACACTTTGAATTTTTAGGTATCACTCTGTTTTCTCCTATATTGATACATGTACTTGGAACTCTAAATCCAACACGGTTTGTGCTAGCTTCTTGAAACTTGACACAGTAAAGTAGTTTCACGTTCTATCTCTATGGTTTATTTCGTTTTGATGTAGCCCTAAGCACTGACTGGCGAGAAACACGTTCAGGGAAAGGGGTTGCCAAGCTTCCAAAAATTACGAATCTCCAGAAATCTCAGCCAATATTTTTTCACCCAAACTGGATGATACTTTCAGGTAATGATCAGTACACGAAGGCGACTTGGTTCCCCAAATTTCGTTCTTCTATGTTGAAGCGTTCATTTCCAGTAACACTTTGAATTTTTAGGTATCACTCTGTTTTCTCCTATATTGATAGATGTATTTGGAACTCTAAATCCAACACGGTTTGTGCTAGCTTCTTGAAACTTGACAAAGTAAAGTAGTTTCACGTTCTATCTCTATGTTTTGTTTCCTCTTAATGTAGCCCTAAGCAGTGACTGGCGAGAAACACTTTCATGAAAAGGGGTTTCCAAGCTTCCAAAAATTACGAATCTCCAGAAATCTCAGCAAATATTTTTTCACCCAAACTGGATGATACTTTCAGGTAATGATTAGTACACTAAGGCGACTTGGTTCCCCAAATTTCGTTCTTCTATGTTGAAGCGTTCATTTCCAGTAACAGTTTGAATTTTTAGGTATCACTCTGTTTTCTCCTATATTGATACATGTACTTGGAACTCTAAATCCAACACGGTTTGTGCCAGCTTCTTGAAACTTGACACAGTAAAGTAGTTTCACGTTCTATCTCTATGTTTTGTTTCCTCTTGATGTAGTCCTAAGCACTGACTGGCGAGAAACACTTTCATGGAAAGGGGTTGCCAAGCTTCCAAAAATTACGAATCTCCAGAAATCTCTGCAAATATTTTTTCACCCAAACTGGATGATACTTTCAGGTAATGATCAGTACACTAAGGCGACTTGGTTCCCCAAATTTCGTTCTTCTACGTTGAAGCGTTCATTTCCAGTAACAGTTTGAATTTTTAGGTTTCACTCTGTTTTCTCCTATATTGATAGATGTATCTGGAACTCTAAATCCGACACGGTTTGTGCTAGCTTCTTGAAACTTGACACAGTAAAGTAGTTTCACGTTCTATCTCTATGTTTTGTTTCCTCTTCATGTAGCCCTAAGCAGTGACTGGCGAGAAACACTTTCATGAAAAGGGGTTGCCAAGCTTCCAAAAATTACGAATCTCCAGAAATCTCAGCAAATACTTTTTCACCCAAACTGGATGATACTTTCAGGTAATGATCAGTACACTAAGGCGACTTGGTTCCCCAAATTTCGTTCTTCTATGTTGAATCGTTCATTTCCAGTAACAGTTTGAATTTTTAGGTATCACTCTGTTTTCTCCTATATTGATACATGTACTTGGAACTCTAAATCCAACACGGTCTGTGCTAGCTTCTTGAAACTTGACACAGTAAAGTAGTTTCACGTTCTATCTCTATGGTTTGTTTCCTCTTGATGTAGCCCTAAGCACTGACTGGCGAGAAACATTTTCATGGAAAGGGGTTGCCCAGCTTCCAAAAATTACGAATCTCCAGAAATCGCAGCCAATATTTTTTCACCCAAACTGGATGATACTTTCAGGTAATGATCAGTACACTAAGGCGACTTGGTTCCCCAAATTTCGTTCTTCTATGTTGAAGCGTTCATTTCCAGTAACATTTTGAATTTTTAGGTATCACTCTGTTTTCTCCTATATTGATCCATGTACTTGGAACTCTAAATCCGACACGGTTTGTGCTAGCTTCTTGAAACTTGACACAGTAAAGTAGTTTCACGTTCTATCTCTATGGTTTGTTTCCTCTTGTTGTAGCCCTAAGCACTGACTGGCGAGAAACACTTTCATGGAAAGGGGTTGCCAAGCTTCCAAAAATTACGAATCTCCAGAAATCTCAGCAAATATTTTTTCACCCAAACTGGATGATACTTTCAGGTAATGATCAGTACACGAAGGCAACTTGGTTCCCCAAATTTCGTTTTTCTATGCTGAAGCGTTCATTTCCAGTAACAGTTTGAATTTTTAGGTTTCACTCTGTTTTCTCCTATATTGATAGATGTATTTGGAACTCTAAATCCAACACGGTTTGTGCTAGCTTCTTGAAACTTGACACAGTGAAGTAGTTTCACGTTCTATCTCTATGGTTTGTTTCCTTTTGATGTAGCCCTAAGCACTGACTGGCGAGAAACACATTCAAGGAAAGGGGTTGCCAAGCTTCCAAAAATTACGAATCTCCAGAAATCTCAGCCAATATTTTTTCACCCAAACTGGATGATACTTTCAGGTAATGATCAGTACACGAAGGCGACTTGGTTCCCGAAATTTCGTTCTTCTATGTTGAAGCGTTCATGTCCAGTAACACTTTGAATTTTTAGGTATCACTCTGTTTTCTCCTATATTGATAGATGTATTTGGAACTCTAAATCCAACACGGTTTGTGCTAGCTTCTTGAAACTTGACAAAGTAAAGTAGTTTCACGTTCTATCTCTATGTTTTGTTTCCTCTTGATGTAGCCCTAAGCAGTGACTGGCGAGAAACACTTTCATGGAAAGGGGTTTCCAAGCTTCCAAAAATTACGAATCTCCAGAAATCTCAGCCAATATTTTTTCACCCAAACTGGATGATACTTTCAGGTAATGATCAGTACACTAAGGCGACTTGGTTCCCCAAATTTCGTTCTTCTATGTTGAAGCGTTCATTTCCAGTAACAGTTTGAATTTTTAGGTATCACTCTGTTTTCTCCTATATTGATACATGTACTTGGAACTCTAAATCCAACACGGTTTGTGCCAGCTTCTTGAAACTTGACACAGTAAAGTAGTTTCACGTTCTATCTCTATGTTTTGTTTCCTCTTGATGTAGCCCTAAGCAGTGACTGGCGAGAAACACTTTCATGAAAAGGGGTTGCCAAGCTTCCAAAAATTACGAATCTCCAGAAATCTCAGCAAATACTTTTTCACCCAAACTGGATGATACTTTCAGGTAATGATCAGTACACTAAGGCGACTTGGTTCCCCAAATTTCGTTCTTCTATGTTGAATCGTTCATTTCCAGTAACAGTTTGAATTTTTAGGTATCACTCTGTTTTCTCCTATATTGATACATGTACTTGGAACTCTAAATCCGACACAGTTTGAGCTAGCTTCTTGAAACTTGACACAGTAATGTAGTTTCACGTTCTATCTCTATGGTTTGTTTCCTCTTGATGTAGCCCTAAGCACTGACTGGAGAGAAACACTTTCATGGAAAGGGGTTGCCAAGCTTCCAAAAATTACGAATCTCCAGAAATCTCTGCAAATATTTTTTCACCCAAACTGGATGATACTTTCAGGTAATGATCAGTACACGAAGGCGACTTGGTTCCCCAAATTTCGTTCTTCTATGTTGAAGCGTTCATTTCCAGTAACAGTTTGAATTTTTAGGTTTCACTCTGTTTTCTCCTATATTGATAGATGTATCTGGAACTCTAAATCCAACACGGTTTGTGCTAGCTTCTTGAAACTTGACACAGTAAAGTAGTTTCACGTTCTATCTCTATGTTTTGTTTCCTCTTGATGTAGCCCTAAGCACTGACTGGCGATAAACACTTTCATGGAAAGGGGTTGCCAAGCTTCCAAAAATTACGAATCTCCAGAAATCTCAGCAAATACTTTTTCACCCAAACTGGATGATACTTTCAGGTAATGATCAGGACACTAAGGCGACTTGGTTCCCCAAATTTCGTTCTTCTATGTTGAAGCATTCATTTCCAGTAACAGTTTGAATTTTTAGGTATCACTCTGTTTTCTCCTATATTGATACATGTACTTGGAACTCTAAATCCAACACGGTTTGTGCTAGCTTCTTGAAACTTGACACAGTAAAGTAGTTTCACGTTCTATCTCTAAGTTTTGTTTCCTCTTGATGTAGCCCTAAGCACTGACTGGCGAGAAACACTTTCATGGAAAGGGGTTGCCAAGCTTCCAAAAATTACGAATCTCCAGAAATCTCAGCAAATATTTTTTCACCCAAACTGGATGATACTTTCAGGTAATGATCAGTACACTAAGGCGACTTGGTTCCCCAAATTTCGTTCTTCTATGTTGAAGCGTTCATTTCCAGTAACACTTTGAATTTTTAGGTATCACTCTGTTTTCTCCTATATTGATAGATGTATTTGGAACTCTAAATCCAACACGGTTTGTGCTAGTTACTTGAAACTTGACACAGTAAAGTAGTTTCACGTTCTATCTCTATGGTTTGTTTCCTCTTGATGTAGCCCTAAGCAGTGACTGGCGAGAAAAACTTTCATGGAAAGGGGTTTCCAAGCTTCCAAAAATTACGAATCTCCAGAAATCTCAGCCAATATTTTTTCACCCAAACTGGATGATACTTTCAGGTAATGATCAGTACACTAAGGCGACTTGGTTCCCCAAATTTCGTTCTTCTATGTTGAAGCGTTCATTTCCAGTAACAGTTTGAATTTTTAGGTATCACTCTGTTTTCTCCTATATTGATACATGTACTTGGAACTCTAAATCCAACACGGTTTGTGCTAGCTTCTTGAAACTTGACACAGTAAAGTAGTTTCACGTTCTATCTCTATGTTTTGTTTCCTCTTGATGTACCCTAAGCAGTGACTGCCGAGAAACACTTTCATGGAAAGCGGTTTCCAAGCTTCCAAAAATTACGAATCCCCAGAAATCTCAGCCAATATTTTTTCACCCAAACTGGATGATACTTTCAGGTAATGATCAGTACACTAAGGCGACTTGGTTCCCCCAATTTCGTTCTTCTATGTTGAAGCGTTCATTTCCAGTAACAGTTTGAATTTTTAGGTATCACTCTGTTTTCTCCTATATTGATACATGTACTTGGAACTCTAAATCCAACACGGTTTGTGCTAGCTTCTTGAAACTTGACACAGTAAAGTAGTTTCACGTTCTATCTCTATGGTTTATTTCGTTTTGATGTAGCCCTAAGCACTGACTGGCGAGAAACACGTTCAGGGAAAGGGGTTGCCAAGCTTCCAAAAATTACGAATCTCCAGAAATCTCAGCCAATATTTTTTCACCCAAACTGGATGATACTTTCAGGTAATGATCAGTACACGAAGGCGACTTGGTTCCCCAAATTTCGTTCTTCTATGTTGAAGCGTTCATTTCCAGTAACAGTTTGAATTTTTAGGTATCACTCTGTTTTCTCCTATATTGAGAGATGTATTTGGAACTCTAAATCCAACACGGTTTGTGCTAGCTTCTTGAAACTTGACACAGTAAAGTAGTTTCACGTTCTATCTCTATGTTTTGTTTCCTCTTGATGTAGCCCTAAGCAGTGACTGGCGAGAAACACTTTCATGGAAAGGGGTTGCCAAGCTTCCAAAAATTACGAATCTCCAGAAATCTCAGCAAATATTTTTTCACCCAACCTGGATGGCACTTTCAGGTAATGATCAGTACACTAAGGCGACTTGGTTCCCCAAATTTCGTTCTTCTATGTTGAAGCGTTCATTTCCAGTAACACTTTGAATTTTTAGGTATCACTCTGTTTTCTCCTATATTGATAGATGTATTTGGAACTCTAAATCCAACACGGTTTGTGCTAGCTTCTTGAATCTTGACACAGTAAAGTAGTTTCACGTTCTATCTCTATGTTTTGTTTCCTCTTGATGTAGCCCTAAGCAGTGACTGGCGAGAAACACTTTCATGGAAAGGGGTTGCCAAGCTTCCAAAAATTACGAATCTCCAGAAATCTCAGCAAATATTTTTTCACCCAACCTGGATGGCACTTTCAGGTAATGATCAGTACACTAAGGCGACTTGGTTCCCCAAATTTCGTTCTTCTATGTTGAAGCGTTCATTTCCAGTAACACTTTGAATTTTTAGGTATCACTCTGTTTTCTCCTATATTGATAGATGTATTTGGAACTCTAAATCCAACACGGTTTGTGCTAGCTTCTTGAAACTTGACACAGTAAAGTAGTTTCACGTTCTATCTCTATGTTTTGTTTCCTCTTGATGTAGCCCTAAGCAGTGACTGGCGAGAAACACTTTCATGGAAAGGGGATGCCAAGCTTCCAAAAATTACGAATCTCCAGAAATCTCAGCAAATATTTTTTCAACCAAACTGGATGATACTTTCAGGTAATGATCAGTACACTAAGGCGACTTGGTTCCCCAAATTTCGTTCTTCTATGTTCAAGCGTTCATTTCCAGTAACAGTTTGAATTTTTAGGTATCACTCTGTTTTCTCCTATATTGATGCATGTACTTGGAACTCTAAATCCATCACGGTTTTTGCTAGCTTCTTGAAACTTGACACAGTGAAGTAGTTTCACGTTCTATCTCTATGGTTTGTTTCCTCTTGATGTAGCCCTAAGCACTGACTGGAGAGAAACACTTTCATGGAAAGGGGTTGCCAAGCTTCCAAAAATTACGAATCTCCAGAAATCTCAGCCAATATTTTTCACCCAAACTGGATGATACTCTCAGGTAATGATCAGTACACTAAGGCGACTTGGTTCCCCAAATTTCGTTCTTCTATGTTGAAGCGTTCATTTCCAGTAACACTTTGAATTTTTAGGTATCACTCTGTTTTCTCCTATATTGATAGATGTATTTGGAACTCTAAATCCAACACGGTTTGTGCTAGCTTCTTGAAACTTGACACAGTAAAGTAGTTTCACGTTCTATCTCTATGTTTTGTTTCCTCTTGATGTAGCCCTAAGCAGTGACTGGCGAGAAACACTTTCATGGAAAGGGGTTTCCAAGCTTCCAAAAATTACGAATCTCCAGAAATCTCAGCAAATATTTTTTCACCCTAACTGGATGATACTTTCAGGTAATGATCAGTACACTAAGGCGACTTGGTTCCCCAAATTTCGTTCTTCTATGTTGAAGCGTTCATTTCCAGTAACAGTTTGAATTTTTAGGTATCACTCTGTTTTCTCCTATATTGAGAGATGTATTTGGAACTCTAAATCCAACACGGTTTGTGCTAGCTTCTTGTAACTTGACACAGTAAAGTAGTTTCACGTTCTATCTCTATGTTTTGTTTCCTATTGATGTAGCCCTAAGCAGTGACTGGCGAGAAACACTTTCATGGAAAGGGGTTGCCAAGCTTCCAAAAATTACGAATCTCCAGAAATCTCAGCATATATTTTTTCAACCAAACTGGATGATACTTTCAGGTAATGATCAGTACACTAAGGCGACTTGGTTCCCCCAATTTCGTTCTTCTATGTTGAAGCGTTCATTTCCAGTAACAGTTTGAATTTTTAGGTATCACTCTGTTTTCTCCTATATTGATACATGTACTTGGAACTCTAAATCCAACACGGTTTTTGCTAGCTTCTTGAAACTTGACACAGTGAAGTAGTTTCACGTTCTATCTCTATGGTTTGTTTCCTCTTGATGTAGCCCTAAGCACTGACTGGAGAGAAACACTTTCATGGAAAGGGGTTGCCAAGATTCCAAAAATTACGAATCTCCAGAAATCTCAGCAAATATTTTTTCACCCAAACTGGATGATACTTTCAGGTAATGATCAGTACACTAAGGCGACTTGGTTCCCCAAATTTCGTTCTTCTATGTTGAAGCGTTCATTTCCAGTAACACTTTGAATTTTTAGGTATCACTCTGTTTTCTCCTATATTGATAGATGTATTTGGAACGCTAAATCCAACACGGTTTGTGCTAGCTTCTTGAAACTTGACACAGTAAAGTAGTTTCACGTTCTATCTCTATGTTTTGTTTCCTCTTGATGTAGCCCTAAGCAGTGACTGGCGAGAAACACTTTCATGGAAAGGGGTTGCCAAGCTTCCAAAAATTACGAATCTCCAGAAATCTCAGCAAATATTTTTTCACCCAACCTGGATGGCACTTTCAGGTAATGATCAGTACACTAAGGCGACTTGGTTCCCCAAATTTCGTTCTTCTATGTTGAAGCGTTCATTTCCAGTAACACTTTGAATTTTTAGGTATCACTCTGTTTTCTCCTATATTGATAGATGTATTTGGAACTCTAAATCCAACACGGTTTGTGCTAGCTTCTTGAAACTTGACACAGTAAAGTAGTTTCACGTTCTATCTCTATGTTTTGTTTCCTCTTGATGTAGCCCTAAGCAGTGACTGGCGAGAAACACTTTCATGGAAAGGGGTTGCCAAGCTTCCAAAAATTACGAATCTCCAGAAATCTCAGCAAATATTTTTTCAACCAAACTGGATGATACTTTCAGGTAATGATCAGTACACTAAGGCGACTTGGTTCCCCAAATTTCGTTCTTCTATGTTGAAGCGTTCATTTCCAGTAACAGTTTGAATTTTTAGGTATCACTCTGTTTTCTCCTATATTGATACATGTACTTGGAACTCTAAATCCATCACGGTTTTTGCTAGCTTCTTGAAACTTGACACAGTGAAGTAGTTTCACGTTCTATCTCTATGGTTTGTTTCCTCTTGATGTAGCCCTAAGCACTGACTGGAGAGAAACACTTTCATGGAAAGGGGTTGCCAAGCTTCCAAAAATTACGAATCTCCAGAAATCTCAGCCAATATTTTTCACCCAAACTGGATGATACTCTCAGGTAATGATCAGTACACTAAGGCGACTTGGTTCCCCAAATTTCGTTCTTCTATGTTGAAGCGTTCATTTCCAGTAACACTTTGAATTTTTAGGTATCACTCTGTTTTCTCCTATATTGATAGATGTATTTGGAACTCTAAATCCAACACGGTTTGTGCTAGCTTCTTGAAACTTGACACAGTAAAGTAGTTTCACGTTCTATCTCTATGTTTTGTTTCCTCTTGATGTAGCCCTAAGCAGTGACTGGCGAGAAACACTTTCATGGAAAGGGGTTTCCAAGCTTCCAAAAATTACGAATCTCCAGAAATCTCAGCAAATATTTTTTCACCCTAACTGGATGATACTTTCAGGTAATGATCAGTACACTAAGGCGACTTGGTTCCCCAAATTTCGTTCTTCTATGTTGAAGCGTTCATTTCCAGTAACAGTTTGAATTTTTAGGTATCACTCTGTTTTCTCCTATATTGATAGATGTATTTGGAACTCTAAATCCAACACGGTTTGTGCTAGCTTCTTGTAACTTGACACAGTAAAGTAGTTTCACGTTCTATCTCTATGTTTTGTTTCCTCTTGATGTAGCCCTAAGCAGTGACTGGCGAGAAACACTTTCATGGAAAGGGGTTGCCAAGCTTCCAAAAATTACGAATCTCCAGAAATCTCAGCAAATATTTTTTCAACCAAACTGGATGATACTTTCAGGTAATGATCAGTACACTAAGGCGACTTGGTTCCCCAAATTTCGTTCTTCTATGTTGAAGCGTTCATTTCCAGTAACAGTTTGAATTTTTAGGTATCACTCTGTTTTCTCCTATATTGATACATGTACTTGAAACTCTAAATCCAACACGGTTTGTGCTAGCTTCTTGAAACTTGACACAGTAAAGTAGTTTCACGTTCTATCTCTATGTTTTGTTTCCTCTTGATGTAGCCCTAAGCAGTGACTGGCGAGAAACACTTTCATGGAAAGGGGTTGCCAAGCTTCCAAAAATTACGAATCTCCAGAAATCTCAGCAAATATTTTTTCAACCAAACTGGATGATACTTTCAGGTAATCATCAGTACACTAAGGCGACTTGGTTCCCCAAATTTCGTTCTTCTATGTTCAAGCGTTCATTTCCAGTAACAGTTTGAATTTTTAGGTATCACTCTGTTTTCTCCTATATTGATACATGTACTTGGAACTCTAAATCCAACACGGTTTTTGCTAGCTTCTTGAAACTTGACACAGTGAAGTAGTTTCACGTTCTATCTCTATGGTTTGTTTCCTCTTGATGTAGCCCTAAGCACTGACTGGAGAGAAACACTTTCATGGAAAGGGGTTGCCAAGCTTCCAAAAATTACGAATCTCCAGAAATCTCAGCCAATATTTTTTCACCCAAACTGGATGATACTCTCAGGTAATGATCAGTTCACTAAGGCGACTTGGTTCCCCAAATTTCGTTCTTCTATGTTGAAGCGTTCATTTCCAGTAACACTTTGAATTTTTAGGTATCACTCTGTTTTCTCCTATATTGATAGGTGTATTTGGAACTCTAAATCCAACACGGTTTGTGCTAGTTACTTGAAACTTGACACAGTAAAGTAGTTTCACGTTCTATCTCTATGGTTTGTTTCCTCTTGATGTAGCCCTAAGCAGTGACTGGCGAGAAAAACTTTCATGGAAAGGGGTTTCCAAGCTTCCAAAAATTACGAATCTCCAGAAATCTCAGCCAATATTTTTTCACCCAAACTGGATGATACTTTCAGGTAATGATCAGTACACTAAGGCGACTTGGTTCCCCAAATTTCGTTCTTCTATGTTGAAGCGTTCATTTCCAGTAACAGTTTGAATTTTTAGGTATCACTCTGTTTTCTCCTATATTGATACATGTACTTGGAACTCTAAATCCAACACGGTTTGTGCTAGCTTCTTGAAACTTGACACAGTAAAGTAGTTTCACGTTCTATCTCTATGTTTTGTTTCCTCTTGATGTACCCTAAGCAGTGACTGCCGAGAAACACTTTCATGGAAAGGGGTTTCCAAGCTTCCAAAAATTACGAATCCCCAGAAATCTCAGCCAATATTTTTTCACCCAAACTGGATGATACTTTCAGGTAATGATCAGTACACTAAGGCGACTTGGTTCCCCAAATTTCGTTCTTATATGTTGAAGCGTTCATTTCCAGTAACAGTTTGAATTTTTAGGTATCACTCTGTTTTCTCCTATATTGATACATATACTTGGAACTCTAAATCCAACACGGTTTGTGCTAGCTTCTTGAAACTTGACACAGTAAAGTAGTTTCACGTTCTATCTCTATGGTTTATTTCGTTTTGATGTAGCCCTAAGCACTGACTGGCGAGAAACACGTTCAGGGAAAGGGGTTGCCAAGCTTCCAAAAATTACGAATCTCCAGAAATCTCAGCCAATATTTTTTCACCCAAACTGGATGATACTTTCAGGTAATGATCAGTACACGAAGGCGACTTGGTTCCCCAAATTTCGTTCTTCTATGTTGAAGCGTTCATTTCCAGTAACACTTTGAATTTTTAGGTATCACTCTGTTTTCTCCTATATTGATAGATGTATTTGGAACTCTAAATCCAACACGGTTTGTGCTAGCTTCTTGAAACTTGACAAAGTAAAGTAGTTTCACGTTCTGTCTCTATGTTTTGTTTCCTCTTAATGTAGCCCTAAGCAGTGACTGGCGAGAAACACTTTCATGAAAAGGGGTTTCCAAGCTTCCAAAAATTACGAATCTCCAGAAATCTCAGCAAATATTTTTTCACCCAAACTGGATGATACTTTCAGGTAATGATTAGTACACTAAGGCGACTTGGTTCCCCAAATTTCGTTCTTCTATGTTGAAGCGTTCATTTCCAGTAACAGTTTGAATTTTTAGGTATCACTCTGTTTTCTCCTATATTGATACATGTACTTGGAACTCTAAATCCAACACGGTTTGTGCCAGCTTCTTGAAACTTGACACAGTAAAGTAGTTTCACGTTCTATCTCTATGTTTTGTTTCCTCTTGATGTAGTCCTAAGCACTGACTGGCGAGAAACACTTTCATGGAAAGGGGTTGCCAAGCTTCCAAAAATTACGAATCTCCAGAAATCTCTGCAAATATTTTTTCACCCAAACTGGATGATACTTTCAGGTAATGATCAGTACACTAAGGCGACTTGGTTCCCCAAATTTCGTTCTTCTAGGTTGAAGCGTTCATTTCCAGTAACAGTTTGAATTTTTAGGTTTCACTCTGTTTTCTCCTATATTGATAGATGTATCTGGAACTCTAAATCCGACACGGTTTGTGCTAGCTTCTTGAAACTTGACACAGTAAAGTAGTTTCACGTTCTATCTCTATGTTTTGTTTCCTCTTCATGTAGCCCTAAGCAGTGACTGGCGAGAAACACTTTCATGAAAAGGGGTTGCCAAGCTTCCAAAAATTACGAATCTCCAGAAATCTCAGCAAATACTTTTTCACCCAAACTGGATGATACTTTCAGGTAATGATCAGTACACTAAGGCGACTTGGTTCCCCAAATTTCGTTCTTCTATGTTGAATCGTTCATTTCCAGTAACAGTTTGAATTTTTAGGTATCACTCTGTTTTCTCCTATATTGATACATGTACTTGGAACTCTAAATCCAACACGGTCTGTGCTAGCTTCTTGAAACTTGACACAGTAAAGTAGTTTCACGTTCTATCTCTATGGTTTGTTTCCTCTTGATGTAGCCCTAAGCACTGACTGGCGAGAAACATTTTCATGGAAAGGGGTTGCCCAGCTTCCAAAAATTACGAATCTCCAGAAATCGCAGCCAATATTTTTTCACCCAAACTGGATGATACTTTCAGGTAATGATCAGTACACTAAGGCGACTTGGTTCCCCAAATTTCGTTCTTCTATGTTGAAGCGTTCATTTCCAGTAACATTTTGAATTTTTAGGTATCACTCTGTTTTCTCCTATATTGATCCATGTACTTGGAACTCTAAATCCGACACGGTTTGTGCTAGCTTCTTGAAACTTGACACAGTAAAGTAGTTTCACGTTCTATCTCTATGGTTTGTTTCCTCTTGTTGTAGCCCTAAGCACTGACTGGCGAGAAACACTTTCATGGAAAGGGGTTGCCAAGCTTCCAAAAATTACGAATCTCCAGAAATCTCAGCAAATATTTTTTCACCCAAACTGGATGATACTTTCAGGTAATGATCAGTACACGAAGGCAACTTGGTTCCCCAAATTTCGTTTTTCTATGCTGAAGCGTTCATTTCCAGTAACAGTTTGAATTTTTAGGTTTCACTCTGTTTTCTCCTATATTGATAGATGTATTTGGAACTCTAAATCCAACACGGTTTGTGCTAGCTTCTTGAAACTTGACACAGTGAAGTAGTTTCACGTTCTATCTCTATGGTTTGTTTCCTTTTGATGTAGCCCTAAGCACTGACTGGCGAGAAACACATTCAAGGAAAGGGGTTGCCAAGCTTCCAAAAATTACGAATCTCCAGAAATCTCAGCCAATATTTTTTCACCCAAACTGGATGATACTTTCAGGTAATGATCAGTACACGAAGGCGACTTGGTTCCCGAAATTTCGTTCTTCTATGTTGAAGCGTTCATGTCCAGTAACACTTTGAATTTTTAGGTATCACTCTGTTTTCTCCTATATTGATAGATGTATTTGGAACTCTAAATCCAACAGGGTTTGTGCTAGCTTCTTGAAACTTGACAAAGTAAAGTAGTTTCACGTTCTATCTCTATGTTTTGTTTCCTCTTGATGTAGCCCTAAGCAGTGACTGGCGAGAAACACTTTCATGGAAAGGGGTTTCCAAGCTTCCAAAAATTACGAATCTCCAGAAATCTCAGCCAATATTTTTTCACCCAAACTGGATGATACTTTCAGGTAATGATCAGTACACTAAGGCGACTTGGTTCCCCAAATTTCGTTCTTCTATGTTGAAGCGTTCATTTCCAGTAACAGTTTGAATTTTTAGGTATCACTCTGTTTTCTCCTATATTGATACATGTACTTGGAACTCTAAATCCAACACGGTTTGTGCCAGCTTCTTGAAACTTGACACAGTAAAGTAGTTTCACGTTCTATCTCTATGTTTTGTTTCCTCTTGATGTAGCCCTAAGCAGTGACTGGCGAGAAACACTTTCATGAAAAGGGGTTGCCAAGCTTCCAAAAATTACGAATCTCCAGAAATCTCAGCAAATACTTTTTCACCCAAACTGGATGATACTTTCAGGTAATGATCAGTACACTAAGGCGACTTGGTTCCCCAAATTTCGTTCTTCTATGTTGAATCGTTCATTTCCAGTAACAGTTTGAATTTTTAGGTATCACTCTGTTTTCTCCTATATTGATACATGTACTTGGAACTCTAAATCCGACACAGTTTGAGCTAGCTTCTTGAAACTTGACACAGTAATGTAGTTTCACGTTCTATCTCTATGGTTTGTTTCCTCTTGATGTAGCCCTAAGCACTGACTGGCGAGAAACACGTTCAGGGAAAGGGGTTGCCAAGCTTCCAAAAATTACGAATCTCCAGAAATCTCAGCCAATATTTTTTCACCCAAACTGGATGATACTTTCAGGTAATGATCAGTACACGAAGGCGACTTGGTTCCCCAAATTTCGTTCTTCTATGTTGAAGCGTTCATTTCCAGTAACAGTTTGAATTTTTAGGTATCACTCTGTTTTCTCCTATATTGATACATGTACTTGGAACTCTAAATCCAACACGGTTTGTGCTAGCTTCTTGAAACTTGACACAGTGAAGTAGTTTCACGTTCTATCTCTATGGTTTGTTTCCTCTTGATGTAGCCCTAAGCACTGACTGGAGAGAAACACTTTCATGGAAAGGGGTTGCCAAGCTTCCAAAAATTACGAATCTCCAGAAATCTCAGCCAATATTTTTTCACCCAAACTGGATGATACTTTCAGGTAATGATCAGTACACTAAGGCGACTTGGTTCCCCAAATTTCGTTCTTCTATGTTGAAGCGTTCATTTCAGTAACAGTTTGAATTTTTAGGTATCACTCTGTTTTCTCCTATATTGATAGATGTATTTGGAACTCTAAATCCAACACGGTTTGTGCTAGCTTCTTGAAACTTGACACAGTAAAGTAGTTTCACGTTCTATCTCTATGTTTTGTTTCCTCTTGATGTAGCCCTAAGCAGTGACTGGCGAGAAACACTTTCATGGAAAGGGGTTGCCAAGCTTCCAAAAATTACGAATCTCCAGAAATCTCAGCAAATATTTTTTCACCCAACCTGGATGGCACTTTCAGGTAATGATCAGTACACTAAGGCGACTTGGTTCCCCAAATTTCGTTCTTCTATGTTGAAGCGTTCATTTCCAGTAACACTTTGAATTTTTAGGTATCACTCTGTTTTCTCCTATATTGATAGATGTATTTGGAACTCTAAATCCAACACGGTTTGTGCTAGCTTCTTGAAACTTGACACAGTAAAGTAGTTTCACGTTCTATCTCTATGTTTTGTTTCCTCTTGATGTAGCCCTAAGCAGTGACTGGCGAGAAACACTTTCATGGAAAGGGGTTGCCAAGCTTCCAAAAATTACGAATCTCCAGAAATCTCAGCAAATATTTTTTCAACCAAACTGGATGATACTTTCAGGTAAAGATCAGTACACTAAGGCGACTTGGTTCCCCAAATTTCGTTCTTCTATGTTCAAGCGTTCATTTCCAGTAACAGTTTGAATTTTTAGGTATCACTCTGTTTTCTCCTATATTGATACATGTACTTGGAACTCTAAATCCATCACGGTTTTTGCTAGCTTCTTGAAACTTGACACAGTGAAGTAGTTTCACGTTCTATCTCTATGGTTTGTTTCCTCTTGATGTAGCCCTAAGCACTGACTGGAGAGAAACACTTTCATGGAAAGGGGTTGCCAAGCTTCCAAAAATTACGAATCTCCAGAAATCTCAGCCAATATTTTTCACCCAAACTGGATGATACTCTCAGGTAATGATCAGTACACTAAGGCGACTTGGTTCCCCAAATTTCGTTCTTCTATGTTGAAGCGTTCATTTCCAGTAACACTTTGAATTTTTAGGTATCACTCTGTTTTCTCCTATATCGATAGATGTATTTGGAACTCTAAATCCAACACGGTTTGTGCTAGCTTCTTGAAACTTGACACAGTAAAGTAGTTTCACGTTCTATCTCTATGTTTTGTTTCCTCTTGATGTAGCCCTAAGCAGTGACTGGCGAGAAACACTTTCATGGAAAGGGGTTTCCAAGCTTCCAAAAATTACGAATCTCCAGAAATCTCAGCAAATATTTTTTCACCCTAACTGGATGATACTTTCAGGTAATGATCAGTACACTAAGGCGACTTGGTTCCCCAAATTTCGTTCTTCTATGTTGAAGCGTTCATTTCCAGTAACAGTTTGAATTTTTAGGTATCACTCTGTTTTCTCCTATATTGAGAGATGTATTTGGAACTCTAAATCCAACACGGTTTGTGCTAGCTTCTTGTAACTTGACACAGTAAAGTAGTTTCACGTTCTATCTCTATGTTTTGTTTCCTATTGATGTAGCCCTAAGCAGTGACTGGCGAGAAACACTTTCATGGAAAGGGGTTGCCAAGCTTCCAAAAATTACGAATCTCCAGAAATCTCAGCAAATATTTTTTCAACCAAACTGGATGATACTTTCAGGTAATGATCAGTACACTAAGGCGACTTGGTTCCCCAAATTTCGTTCTTCTATGTTGAAGCGTTCATTTCCAGTAACAGTTTGAATTTTTAGGTATCACTCTGTTTTCTCCTATATTGATACATGTACTTGAAACTCTAAATCCAACACGGTTTGTGCTAGCTTCTTGAAACTTGACACAGTAAAGTAGTTTCACGTTCTATCTCTATGTTTTGTTTCCTCTTGATGTAGCCTAAGCAGTGACTGGCGAGAAACACTTTCATGGAAAGGGGTTGCCAAGCTTCCAAAAATTACGAATCTCCAGAAATCTCAGCAAATATTTTTTCACCCAAACTGGATGATACTTTCAGGTAACGATCAGTACACGAAGGCGACTTGGTTCCCCAAATTTCGTTCTTCTATGTTGAAGCGTTCATTTCCAGTAACAGTTTGAATTTTTAGGTTTCACTCTGTTTTCTCCTATATCGATAGATGTATTTGGAACTCTAAATCCAACACGGTTTGTGCTAGCTTCTTGAAACTTGACACAGTAAAGTAGTTTCACGTTCTATCTCTATGTTTGGTTTCCTCTTGATAAAGCCCTAATCAGTGACGGGCGAGAAACACTTTCATGGAAAGGGGTTTCCAAGCTTCCAAAAATTACGAATCTCCAAAAATCTCAGCCAATATTTTTTCACCCAAACTGGATGATACTTTCAGGTAATGATCAGTACACTAAGGCGACTTGGTTCCCCAAATTTCGTTCTTCTATGTTGAAGCGTTCATTTCCAGTAACAGTTTGAATTTTTAGGTATCACTCTGTTTTCTCCTATATTGATACATGTACTTGGAACTCTAAATCCAACACGGTTTGTGCTAGCTTCTTGAAACTTGACACAGTGAAGTAGTTTCAAGTTCTATCTCTATGGTTTGTTTCCTCTTGATGTAGCCCTAAGCACTGACTGGAGAGAAACACTTTCATGGAAAGGGGTTGCCAAGCTTCCAAAAATTACGAATCTCCAGAAATCTCAGCCAATATTTTTTCACCCAAACTGGATGATACTTTCAGGTAATGATCAGTACACTAAGGCGACTTGGTTCCCCAAATTTCGTTCTTCTATGTTGAAGCGTTCATTTCCAGTAACACTTTGAATTTTTAGGTATCACTCTGTTTTCTCCTATATTGATAGATGTATTTGGAACTCTAAATCCAACAGGGTTTGTGCTTGCTTCTTGAAACTTGACACAGTAAAGTAGTTTTACGTTGTATCTCTATGTTTTGTTTCCTCTTGATGTAGCCCTAAGCAGTTACTGGCGAGAAACACTTTCATAGAAAGGGGTTTCCAAGCTTCCAAAAATTACGAATCTCCAGAAATCTCAGCAAATATTTTTTCACCCAAACCGGATGATACTTTCAGGTAATGATCAGTACACTAAGGCGACTTGGTTCCCCAAATTTCGTTCTTCTATGTTGAAGCGTTCATTTCCAGTAACACTTTGAATTTTTAGGTATCACTCTGTTTTCTCCTATATTGATACATGTACTTGGAACTCTAAATCCAACACGGTTTGTGCTAGCTTCTTGAAACTTGACACAGTAAAGTAGTTTCACGTTCTATCTCTATGTTTTGTTTCCTCTTGATGTAGCCCTAAGCACTGACTGGCGAGAAACACTTTCATGGAAAGGGGTTGCCAAGCTTCCAAAAATTACGAATCTCCAGAAATCTCAGCAAATATTTTTTCACCCAAACTGGATGATACTTTCAGGTAACGATCAGTACACGAAGGCGACTTGGTTCCCCAAATTTCGTTCTTCTATGTTGAAGCGTTCATTTCCAGTAACAGTTTGAATTTTTAGGTTTCACTCTGTTTTCTCCTATATCGATAGATGTATTTGGAACTCTAAATCCAACACGGTTTGTGCTAGCTTCTTGAAACTTGACACAGTAAAGTAGTTTCACATTCTATCTCTATGTTTGGTTTCCTCTTGATAAAGCCCTAATCAGTGACGGGCGAGAAACACTTTCATGGAAAGGGGTTTCCAAGCTTCCAAAAATTACGAATCTCCAAAAATCTCAGCCAATATTTTTTCACCCAAACTGGATGATACTTTCAGGTAATGATCAGTACACTAAGGCGACTTGGTTCCCCAAATTTCGTTCTTCTATGTTGAAGCATTCATTTCCAGTAACACTTTGAATTTTTAGGTATCACTCTGTTTTCTACTATATTGATAGATGTATTTGGAACTCTAAATCCAACACGGTTTGTGCTAGCTTCTTGAAACTTGACACAGTAAAGTAGTTTCACGTTCTATCTCTATGTTTTGTTTCCTCTTGATGTAGCCCTAAGCAGTGACTGGCGAGAAACACTTTCATGGAAAGGGGTTTCCAAGCTTCCAAAAATTACGAAACTCCAGAAATCTCAGCAAATATTTTTTTCAACCAAACTGGATGACACTTTCAGGTAATGATCAGTACACTAAGGCGACTTGGTTCCCCAAATTTTGTTCTTCTATGTTGAAGCGTTCATTTCCAGTAACACTTTGAATTTTTAGGTATCACTCTGTTTTCTCCTATATTGATAGATGTATTTGGAACTCTAAATCCAACACGGTTTGTGCTAGCTTCTTGAAACTTGACACAGTAAAGTAGTTTCACGTTCTATTTCTATGTTTTGTTTCCTCTTGGTGTAGCCCTAAGCAGTGACTGGCGAGAAACACTTTCATGGAAAGGGGTTGCCAAGCTTCCAAAAATTACGAATCTCCAGAAATCTCAGCAAATATTTTTTCAACCAAACTGGATGATACTTTCAGGTAATGATCAGTACACTAAGGCGACTTGGTTCCCCCAATTTCGTTCTTCTATGTTGAAGCGTTCATTTCCAGTAACAGTTTGAATTTTTAGGTATCACTCTGTTTTCTCCTATATTGATACATGTACTTGGAACTCTAAATCCAACACGGTTTTTGCTAGCTTCTTGAAACTTGACACAGTGAAGTAGTTTCACGTTCTATCTCTATGGTTTGTTTCCTCTTGATGTAGCCCTAAGCACTGACTGGAGAGAAACACTTTCATGGAAAGGGGTTGCCAAGCTTCCAAAAATTACGAATCTCCAGAAATCTCAGCAAATACTTTTTCACCCAAACTGGATGATACTTTCAGGTAATGATCAGTACACTAAGGCGACTTGGTTCCCCAAATTTCGTTCTTCTATGTTGAATCGTTCATTTCCAGTAACAGTTTGAATTTTTAGGTATCACTCTGTTTTCTCCTATATTGATACATGTACTTGGAACTCTAAATCCAACACGGTCTGTGCTAGCTTCTTGAAACTTGACACAGTAAAGTAGTTTCACGTTCTATCTCTATGGTTTGTTTCCTCTTGATGTAGCCCTAAGCACTGACTGGCGAGAAACATTTTCATGGAAAGGGGTTGCCCAGCTTCCAAAAATTACGAATCTCCAGAAATCGCAGCCAATATTTTTTCACCCAAACTGGATGATACTTTCAGGTAATGATCAGTACACTAAGGCGACTTGGTTCCCCAAATTTCGTTCTTCTATGTTGAAGCGTTCATTTCCAGTAACATTTTGAATTTTTAGGTATCACTCTGTTTTCTCCTATATTGATCCATGTACTTGGAACTCTAAATCCGACATGGTTTGTGCTAGCTTCTTGAAACTTGACACAGTAAAGTAGTTTCACGTTCTATCTCTATGGTTTGTTTCCTCTTGTTGTAGCCCTAAGCACTGACTGGCGAGAAACACTTTCATGGAAAGGGGTTGCCAAGCTTCCAAAAATTACGAATCTCCAGAAATCTCAGCAAATATTTTTTCACCCAAACTGGATGATACTTTCAGGTAATGATCAGTACACGAAGGCAACTTGGTTCCCCAAATTTCGTTTTTCTATGCTGAAGCGTTCATTTCCAGTAACAGTTTGAATTTTTAGGTTTCACTCTGTTTTCTCCTATATTGATAGATGTATTTGGAACTCTAAATCCAACACGGTTTGTGCTAGCTTCTTGAAACTTGACACAGTGAAGTAGTTTCACGTTCTATCTCTATGGTTTGTTTCCTTTTGATGTAGCCCTAAGCACTGACTGGCGAGAAACACATTCAAGGAAAGGGGTTGCCAAGCTTCCAAAAATTACGAATCTCCAGAAATCTCAGCCAATATTTTTTCACCCAAACTGGATGATACTTTCAGGTAATGATCAGTACACGAAGGCGACTTGGTTCCCGAAATTTCGTTCTTCTATGTTGAAGCGTTCATGTCCAGTAACACTTTGAATTTTTAGGTATCACTCTGTTTTCTCCTATATTGATAGATGTATTTGGAACTCTAAATCCAACACGGTTTGTGCTAGCTTCTTGAAACTTGACAAAGTAAAGTAGTTTCACGTTCTATCTCTATGTTTTGTTTCCTCTTGATGTAGCCCTAAGCAGTGACTGGCGAGAAACACTTTCATGGAAAGGGGTTTCCAAGCTTCCAAAAATTACGAATCTCCAGAAATCTCAGCCAATATTTTTTCACCCAAACTGGATGATACTTTCAGGTAATGATCAGTACACTAAGGCGACTTGGTTCCCCAAATTTCGTTCTTCTATGTTGAAGCGTTCATTTCCAGTAACAGTTTGAATTTTTAGGTATCACTCTGTTTTCTCCTATATTGATACATGTACTTGGAACTCTCAATCCAACACGGTTTGTGCCAGCTTCTTGAAACTTGACACAGTAAAGTAGTTTCACGTTCTATCTCTATGTTTTGTTTCCTCTTGATGTAGCCCTAAGCAGTGACTGGCGAGAAACACTTTCATGAAAAGGGGTTGCCAAGCTTCCAAAAATTACGAATCTCCAGAAATCTCAGCAAATACTTTTTCACCCAAACTGGATGATACTTTCAGGTAATGATCAGTACACTAAGGCGACTTGGTTCCCCAAATTTCGTTCTTCTATGTTGAATCGTTCATTTCCAGTAACAGTTTGAATTTTTAGGTATCACTCTGTTTTCTCCTATATTGATACATGTACTTGGAACTCTAAATCCGACACAGTTTGAGCTAGCTTCTTGAAACTTGACACAGTAATGTAGTTTCACGTTCTATCTCTATGGTTTGTTTCCTCTTGATGTAGCCCTAAGCACTGACTGGAGAGAAACACTTTCATGGAAAGGGGTTGCCAAGCTTCCAAAAATTACGAATCTCCAGAAATCTCTGCAAATATTTTTTCACCCAAACTGGATGATACTTTCAGGTAATGATCAGTACACGAAGGCGACTTGGTTCCCCAAATTTCGTTCTTCTATGTTGAAGCGTTCATTTCCAGTAACAGTTTGAATTTTTAGGTTTCACTCTGTTTTCTCCTATATTGATAGATGTATCTGGAACTCTAAATCCAACACGGTTTGTGCTAGCTTCTTGAAACTTGACACAGTAAAGTAGTTTCACGTTCTATCTCTATGTTTTGTTTCCTCTTGATGTAGCCCTAAGCACTGACTGGCGATAAACACTTTCATGGAAAGGGGTTGCCAAGCTTCCAAAAATTACGAATCTCCAGAAATCTCAGCAAATACTTTTTCACCCAAACTGGATGATACTTTCAGGTAATGATCAGGACACTAAGGCGACTTGGTTCCCCAAATTTCGTTCTTCTATGTTGAAGCATTCATTTCCAGTAACAGTTTGAATTTTTAGGTATCACTCTGTTTTCTCCTATATTGATACATGTACTTGGAACTCTAAATCCAACACGGTTTGTGCTAGCTTCTTGAAACTTGACACAGTAAAGTAGTTTCACGTTCTATCTCTAAGTTTTGTTTCCTCTTGATGTAGCCCTAAGCACTGACTGGCGAGAAACACTTTCATGGAAAGGGGTTGCCAAGCTTCCAAAAATTACGAATCTCCAGAAATCTCAGCAAATATTTTTTCACCCAAACTGGATGATACTTTCAGGTAATGATCAGTACACTAAGGCGACTTGGTTCCCCAAATTTCGTTCTTCTATGTTGAAGCGTTCATTTCCAGTAACACTTTGAATTTTTAGGTATCACTCTGTTTTCTCCTATATTGATAGATGTATTTGGAACTCTAAATCCAACACGGTTTGTGCTAGCTTCTTGAAACTTGACACAGTAAAGTAGTTTCACGTTCTATCTCTATGTTTTGTTTCCTCTTGATGTAGCCCTAAGCAGTGACTGGCGAGAAACACTTTCATGGAAAGGGGTTGCCAAGCTTCCAAAAATTACGAATCTCCAGAAATCTCAGCAAATATTTTTTCACCCAACCTGGATGGCACTTTCAGGTAATGATCAGTACACTAAGGCGACTTGGTTCCCCAAATTTCGTTCTTCTATGTTGAAGCGTTCATTTCCAGTAACACTTTGAATTTTTAGGTATCACTCTGTTTTCTCCTATATTGATAGATGTATTTGGAACTCTAAATCCAACACGGTTTGTGCTAGCTTCTTGAAACTTGACACAGTAAAGTAGTTTCACGTTCTATCTCTATGTTTTGTTTCCTCTTGATGTAGCCCTAAGCAGTGACTGGCGAGAAACACTTTCATGGAAAGGGGTTGCCAAACTTCCAAAAATTACGAATCTCCAGAAATCTCAGCAAATATTTTTTCAACCAAACTGGATGATACTTTCAGGTAATGATCAGTACACTAAGGCGACTTGGTTCCCCCAATTTCGTTCTTCTATGTTGAAGCGTTCATTTCCAGTAACAGTTTGAATTTTTAGGTATCACTCTGTTTTCTCCTATATTGATACATGTACTTGGAACTCTAAATCCAACACGGTTTTTGCTAGCTTCTTGAAACTTGACACAGTGAAGTAGTTTCACGTTCTATCTCTATGGTTTGTTTCCTCTTGATGTAGCCCTAAGCACTGACTGGAGAGAAACACTTTCATGGAAAGGGGTTTCCAAGCTTCCAAAAATTACGAATCTCCAGAAATCTCAGCCAATATTTTTTCACCCAAACTGGATGATACTTTCAGGTAATGATCAGTACACTAAGGCGACTTGGTTCCCCAAATTTCGTTCTTCTATGTTGAAGCGTTCATTTCCAGTAACACTTTGAATTTTTAGGTATCACTCTGTTTTCTCCTATATTGATAGATGTATTTGGAACTCTAAATCCAACACGGTTTGTGCTAGCTTCTTGAATCTTGACACAGTAAAGTAGTTTCACGTTCTATCTCTATGTTTTGTTTCCTCTTGATGTAGCCCTAAGCAGTGACTGGCGAGAAACACTTTCATGGAAAGGGGTTGCCAAGCTTCCAAAAATTACGAATCTCCAGAAATCTCAGCAAATATTTTTTCACCCAACCTGGATGGCACTTTCAGGTAATGATCAGTACACTAAGGCGACTTGGTTCCCCAAATTTCGTTCTTCTATGTTGAAGCGTTCATTTCCAGTAACACTTTGAATTTTTAGGTATCACTCTGTTTTCTCCTATATTGATAGATGTATTTGGAACTCTAAATCCAACACGGTTTGTGCTAGCTTCTTGAAACTTGACACAGTAAAGTAGTTTCACGTTCTATCTCTATGTTTTGTTTCCTCTTGATGTAGCCCTAAGCAGTGACTGGCGAGAAACACTTTCATGGAAAGGGGTTGCCAAGCTTCCAAAAATTACGAATCTCCAGAAATCTCAGCAAATATTTTTTCAACCAAACTGGATGATACTTTCAGGTAATGATCAGTACACTAAGGCGACTTGGTTCCCCAAATTTCGTTCTTCTATGTTCAAGCGTTCATTTCCAGTAACAGTTTGAATTTTTAGGTATCACTCTGTTTTCTCCTATATTGATGCATGTACTTGGAACTCTAAATCCATCACGGTTTTTGCTAGCTTCTTGAAACTTGACACAGTGAAGTAGTTTCACGTTCTATCTCTATGGTTTGTTTCCTCTTGATGTAGCCCTAAGCACTGACTGGAGAGAAACACTTTCATGGAAAGGGGTTGCCAAGCTTCCAAAAATTACGAATCTCCAGAAATCTCAGCCAATATTTTTCACCCAAACTGGATGATACTCTCAGGTAATGATCAGTACACTAAGGCGACTTGGTTCCCCAAATTTCGTTCTTCTATGTTGAAGCGTTCATTTCCAGTAACACTTTGAATTTTTAGGTATCACTCTGTTTTCTCCTATATTGATAGATGTATTTGGAACTCTAAATCCAACACGGTTTGTGCTAGCTTCTTGAAACTTGACACAGTAAAGTAGTTTCACGTTCTATCTCTATATTTTGTTTCCTCTTGATGTAGCCCTAAGCAGTGACTGGCGAGAAACACTTTCATGGAAAGGGTTTTCCAAGCTTCCAAAAATTACGAATCTCCAGAAATCTCAGCAAATATTTTTTCACCCTAACTGGATGATACTTTCAGGTAATGATCAGTACACTAAGGCGACTTGGTTCCCCAAATTTCGTTCTTCTATGTTGAAGCGTTCATTTCCAGTAACAGTTTGAATTTTTAGGTATCACTCTGTTTTCTCCTATATTGAGAGATGTATTTGGAACTCTAAATCCAACACGGTTTGTGCTAGCTTCTTGTAACTTGACACAGTAAAGTAGTTTCACGTTCTATCTCTATGTTTTGTTTCCTATTGATGTAGCCCTAAGCAGTGACTGGCGAGAAACACTTTCATGGAGAGGGGTTGCCAAGCTTCCAAAAATTACGAATCTCCAGAAATCTCAGCATATATTTTTTCAACCAAACTGGATGATACTTTCAGGTAATGATCAGTACACTAAGGCGACTTGGTTCCCCCAATTTCGTTCTTCTATGTTGAAGCGTTCATTTCCAGTAACAGTTTGAATTTTTAGGTATCACTCTGTTTTCTCCTATATTGATACATGTACTTGGAACTCTAAATCCAACACGGTTTTTGCTAGCTTCTTGAAACTTGACACAGTGAAGTAGTTTCACGTTCTATCTCTATGGTTTGTTTCCTCTTGATGTAGCCCTAAGCACTGACTGGAGAGAAACACTTTCATGGAAAGGGGTTGCCAAGATTCCAAAAATTACGAATCTCCAGAAATCTCAGCAAATATTTTTTCACCCAAACTGGATGATACTTTCAGGTAATGATCAGTACACTAAGGCGACTTGGTTCCCCAAATTTCGTTCTTCTATGTTGAAGCGTTCATTTCCAGTAACACTTTGAATTTTTAGGTATCACTCTGTTTTCTCCTATATTGATAGATGTATTTGGAACGCTAAATCCAACACGGTTTGTGCTAGCTTCTTGAAACTTGACACAGTAAAGTAGTTTCACGTTCTATCTCTATGTTTTGTTTCCTCTTGATGTAGCCCTAAGCAGTGACTGGCGAGAAACACTTTCATGGAAAGGGGTTGCCAAGCTTCCAAAAATTACGAATCTCCAGAAATCTCAGCAAATATTTTTTCACCCAACCTGGATGGCACTTTCAGGTAATGATCAGTACACTAAGGCGACTTGGTTCCCCAAATTTCGTTCTTCTATGTTGAAGCGTTCATTTCCAGTAACACTTTGAATTTTTAGGTATCACTCTGTTTTCTCCTATATTGATAGATGTATTTGGAACTCTAAATCCAACACGGTTTGTGCTAGCTTCTTGAAACTTGACACAGTAAAGTAGTTTCACGTTCTATCTCTATGTTTTGTTTCCTCTTGATGTAGCCCTAAGCAGTGACTGGCGAGAAACACTTTCATGGAAAGGGGTTGCCAAGCTTCCAAAAATTACGAATCTCCAGAAATCTCAGCAAATATTTTTTCAACCAAACTGGATGATACTTTCAGGTAATGATCAGTACACTAAGGCGACTTGGTTCCCCAAATTTCGTTCTTCTATGTTGAAGCGTTCATTTCCAGTAACAGTTTGAATTTTTAGGTATCACTCTGTTTTCTCCTATATTGATACATGTACTTGGAACTCTAAATCCATCACGGTTTTTGCTAGCTTCTTGAAACTTGACACAGTGAAGTAGTTTCACGTTCTATCTCTATGGTTTGTTTCCTCTTGATGTAGCCCTAAGCACTGACTGGAGAGAAACACTTTCATGGAAAGGGGTTGCCAAGCTTCCAAAAATTACGAATCTCCAGAAATCTCAGCCAATATTTTTCACCCAAACTGGATGATACTCTCAGGTAATGATCAGTACACTAAGGCGACTTGGTTCCCCAAATTTCGTTCTTCTATGTTGAAGCGTTCATTTCCAGTAACACTTTGAATTTTTAGGTATCACTCTGTTTTCTCCTATATTGATAGATGTATTTGGAACTCTAAATCCAACACGGTTTGTGCTAGCTTCTTGAAACTTGACACAGTAAAGTAGTTTCACGTTCTATCTCTATGTTTTGTTTCCTCTTGATGTAGCCCTAAGCAGTGACTGGCGAGAAACACTTTCATGGAAAGGGGTTTCCAAGCTTCCAAAAATTACGAATCTCCAGAAATCTCAGCAAATATTTTTTCACCCTAACTGGATGATACTTTCAGGTAATGATCAGTACACTAAGGCGACTTGGTTCCCCAAATTTCGTTCTTCTATGTTGAAGCGTTCATTTCCAGTAACAGTTTGAATTTTTAGGTATCACTCTGTTTTCTCCTATATTGATAGATGTATTTGGAACTCTAAATCCAACACGGTTTGTGCTAGCTTCTTGTAACTTGACACAGTAAAGTAGTTTCACGTTCTATCTCTATGTTTTGTTTCCTCTTGATGTAGCCCTAAGCAGTGACTGGCGAGAAACACTTTCATGGAAAGGGGTTGCCAAGCTTCCAAAAATTACGAATCTCCAGAAATCTCAGCAAATATTTTTTCAACCAAACTGGATGATACTTTCAGGTAATGATCAGTACACTAAGGCGACTTGGTTCCCCAAATTTCGTTCTTCTATGTTGAAGCGTTCATTTCCAGTAACAGTTTGAATTTTTAGGTATCACTCTGTTTTCTCCTATATTGATACATGTACTTGAAACTCTAAATCCAACACGGTTTGTGCTAGCTTCTTGAAACTTGACACAGTAAAGTAGTTTCACGTTCTATCTCTATGTTTTGTTTCCTCTTGATGTAGCCCTAAGCAGTGACTGGCGAGAAACACTTTCATGGAAAGGGGTTGCCAAGCTTCCAAAAATTACGAATCTCCAGAAATCTCAGCAAATATTTTTTCAACCAAACTGGATGATACTTTCAGGTAATGATCAGTACACTAAGGCGACTTGGTTCCCCAAGTTTCGTTCTTCTATGTTCAAGCGTTCATTTCCAGTAACAGTTTGAATTTTTAGGTATCACTCTGTTTTCTCCTATATTGATACATGTACTTGGAACTCTAAATCCAACACGGTTTTTGCTAGCTTCTTGAAACTTGACACAGTGAAGTAGTTTCACGTTCTATCTCTATGGTTTGTTTCCTCTTGATGTAGCCCTAAGCACTGACTGGAGAGAAACACTTTCATGGAAAGGGGTTGCCAAGCTTCCAAAAATTACGAATCTCCAGAAATCTCAGCCAATATTTTTTCACCCAAACTGGATGATACTCTCAGGTAATGATCAGTACACTAAGGCGACTTGGTTCCCCAAATTTTGTTCTTCTATGTTGAAGCGTTCATTTCCAGTAACAGTTTGAATTTTTAGGTATCACTCTGTTTTCTCCTATATTGAGAGATGTATTTGGAACTCTAAATCCAACACGGTTTGTGCTAGCTTCTTGTAACTTGACACAGTAAAGTAGTTTCACGTTCTATCTCTATGTTTTGTTTCCTATTGATGTAGCCCTAAGCAGTGACTGGCGAGAAACACTTTCATGGAAAGGGGTTGCCAAGCTTCCAAAAATTACGAATCTCCAGAAATCTCAGCATATATTTTTTCAACCAAACTGGATGATACTTTCAGGTAATGATCAGTACACTAAGGCGACTTGGTTCCCCCAATTTCGTTCTTCTATGTTGAAGCGTTCATTTCCAGTAACAGTTTGAATTTTTAGGTATCACTCTGTTTTCTCCTATATTGATACATGTACTTGGAACTCTAAATCCAACACGGTTTTTGCTAGCTTCTTGAAACTTGACACAGTGAAGTAGTTTCACGTTCTATCTCTATGGTTTGTTTCCTCTTGATGTAGCCCTAAGCACTGACTGGAGAGAAACACTTTCATGGAAAGGGGTTGCCAAGATTCCAAAAATTACGAATCTCCAGAAATCTCAGCAAATATTTTTTCACCCAAACTGGATGATACTTTCAGGTAATGATCAGTACACTAAGGCGACTTGGTTCCCCAAATTTCGTTCTTCTATGTTGAAGCGTTCATTTCCAGTAACACTTTGAATTTTTAGGTATCACTCTGTTTTCTCCTATATTGATAGATGTATTTGGAACGCTAAATCCAACACGGTTTGTGCTAGCTTCTTGAAACTTGACACAGTAAAGTAGTTTCACGTTCTATCTCTATGTTTTGTTTCCTCTTGATGTAGACCTAAGCACTGACTGGAGAGAAACACTTTCATGGAAAGGGGTTGCCAAGCTTCCAAAAATTACGAATCTCCAGAAATCTCAGCCAATATTTTTTCACCCAAACTGGATGATACTTTCAGGTAATGATCAGTACACTAAGGCGACTTGGTTCCCCAAATTTCGTTCTTCTATGTTGAAGCGTTCATTTCCAGTAACACTTTGAATTTTTAGGTATCACTCTGTTTTCTCCTATATTGATAGATGTATTTGGAACTCTAAATCCAACACGGTTTGTGCTAGCTTCTTGAAACTTGACACAGTAAAGTAGTTTCACGTTCTATCTCTATGTTTTGTTTCCTCTTGATGTAGCCCTAAGCAGTGACTGGCGAGAAACACTTTCATGGAAAGGGGTTGCCAAGCTTCCAAAAATTACGAATCTCCAGAAATCTCAGCAAATATTTTTTCACCCAAACTGGATGGCACTTTCAGGTAATGATCAGTACACTAAGGCGACTTGGTTCCCCAAATTTCGTTCTTCTATGTTGAAGCGTTCATTTCCAGTAACACTTTGAATTTTTAGGTATCACTCTGTTTTCTCCTATATTGATAGATGTATTTGGAACTCTAAATCCAACACGGTTTGTGCTAGCTTCTTGAAACTTGACACAGTAAAGTAGTTTCACGTTCTATCTCTATGTTTTGTTTCCTCTTGATGTAGCCCTAAGCAGTGACTGGCGAGAAACACTTTCATGGAAAGGGGTTGCCAAGCTTCCAAAAATTACGAATCTCCAGAAATCTCAGCAAATATTTTTTCAACCAAACTGGATGATACTTTCAGGTAATGATCAGTACACTAAGGCGACTTGGTTCCCCAAATTTCGTTCTTCTATGTTCAAGCGTTCATTTCCAGTAACAGTTTGAATTTTTAGGTATCACTCTGTTTTCTCCTATATTGATACATGTACTTGGAACTCTAAATCCAACACGGTTTTTGCTAGCTTCTTGAAACTTGACACAGTGAAGTAGTTTCACGTTCTATCTCTATGGTTTGTTTCCTCTTGATGTAGCCCTAAGCACTGACTGGAGAGAAACACTTTCATGGAAAGGGGTTGCCAAGCTTCCAAAAATTACGAATCTCCAGAAATCTCAGCCAATATTTTTTCACCCAAACTGGATGATACTCTCAGGTAATGATCAGTTCACTAAGGCGACTTGGTTCCCCAAATTTCGTTCTTCTATGTTGAAGCGTTCATTTCCAGTAACACTTTGAATTTTTAGGTATCACTCTGTTTTCTCCTATATTGATAGATGTATTTGGAACTCTAAATCCAACACGGTTTGTGCTAGTTACTTGAAACTTGACACAGTAAAGTAGTTTCACGTTCTATCTCTATGGTTTGTTTCCTCTTGATGTAGCCCTAAGCAGTGACTGGCGAGAAAAACTTTCATGGAAAGGGGTTTCCAAGCTTCCAAAAATTACGAATCTCCAGAAATCTCAGCCAATATTTTTTCACCCAAACTGGATGATACTTTCAGGTAATGATCAGTACACTAAGGCGACTTGGTTCCCCAAATTTCGTTCTTCTATGTTGAAGCGTTCATTTCCAGCAACAGTTTGAATTTTTAGGTATCACTCTGTTTTCTCCTATATTGATACATGTACTTGGAACTCTAAATCCAACACGGTTTGTGCTAGCTTCTTGAAACTTGACACAGTAAAGTAGTTTCACGTTCTATCTCTATGTTTTGTTTCCTCTTGATGTACCCTAAGCAGTGACTGCCGAGAAACACTTTCATGGAAAGGGGTTTCCAAGCTTCCAAAAATTACGAATCCCCAGAAATCTCAGCCAATATTTTTCACCCAAACTGGATGATACTTTCAGGTAATGATCAGTACACTAAGGCGACTTGGTTCCCCAAATTTCGTTCTTCTATGTTGAAGCGTTCATTTCCAGTAACAGTTTGAATTTTTAGGTATCACTCTGTTTTCTCCTATATTGATACATGTACTTGGAACTCTAAATCCAACACGGTTTGTGCTAGCTTCTTGAAACTTGACACAGTAAAGTAGTTTCACGTTCTATCTCTATGGTTTATTTCGTTTTGATGTAGCCCTAAGCACTGACTGGCGAGAAACACGTTCAGGGAAAGGGGTTGCCAAGCTTCCAAAAATTACGAATCTCCAGAAATCTCAGCCAATATTTTTTCACCCAAACTGGATGATACTTTCAGGTAATGATCAGTACACGAAGGCGACTTGGTTCCCCAAATTTCGTTCTTCTATGTTGAAGCGTTCATTTCCAGTAACACTTTGAATTTTTAGGTATCACTCTGTTTTCTCCTATATTGATAGATGTATTTGGAACTCTAAATCCAACACGGTTTGTGCTAGCTTCTTGAAACTTGACAAAGTAAAGTAGTTTCACGTTCTATCTCTATGTTTTGTTTCCTCTTAATGTAGCCCTAAGCAGTGACTGGCGAGAAACACTTTCATGAAAAGGGGTTTCCAAGCTTCCAAAAATTACGAATCTCCAGAAATCTCAGCAAATATTTTTTCACCCAAACTGGATGATACTTTCAGGTAATGATTAGTACACTAAGGCGACTTGGTTCCCCAAATTTCGTTCTTCTATGTTGAAGCGTTCATTTCCAGTAACAGTTTGAATTTTTAGGTATCACTCTGTTTTCTCCTATATTGATACATGTACTTGGAACTCTAAATCCAACACGGTTTGTGCCAGCTTCTTGAAACTTGACACAGTAAAGTAGTTTCACGTTCTATCTCTATGTTTTGTTTCCTCTTGATGTAGTCCTAAGCACTGACTGGCGAGAAACACTTTCATGGAAAGGGGTTGCCAAGCTTCCAAAAATTACGAATCTCCAGAAATCTCTGCAAATATTTTTTCACCCAAACTGGATGATACTTTCAGGTAATGATCAGTACACTAAGGCGACTTGGTTCCCCAAATTTCGTTCTTCTACGTTGAAGCGTTCATTTCCAGTAACAGTTTGAATTTTTAGGTTTCACTCTGTTTTCTCCTATATTGATAGATGTATCTGGAACTCTAAATCCGACACGGTTTGTGCTAGCTTCTTGAAACTTGACACAGTAAAGTAGTTTCACGTTCTATCTCTATGTTTTGTTTCCTCTTCATGTAGCCCTAAGCAGTGACTGGCGAGAAACACTTTCATGAAAAGGGGTTGCCAAGCTTCCAAAAATTACGAATCTCCAGAAATCTCAGCAAATACTTTTTCACCCAAACTGGATGATACTTTCAGGTAATGATCAGTACACTAAGGCGACTTGGTTCCCCAAATTTCGTTCTTCTATGTTGAATCGTTCATTTCCAGTAACAGTTTGAATTTTTAGGTATCACTCTGTTTTCTCCTATATTGATACATGTACTTGGAACTCTAAATCCAACACGGTCTGTGCTAGCTTCTTGAAACTTGACACAGTAAAGTAGTTTCACGTTCTATCTCTATGGTTTGTTTCCTCTTGATGTAGCCCTAAGCACTGACTGGCGAGAAACATTTTCATGGAAAGGGGTTGCCCAGCTTCCAAAAATTACGAATCTCCAGAAATCGCAGCCAATATTTTTTCACCCAAACTGGATGATACTTTCAGGTAATGATCAGTACACTAAGGCGACTTGGTTCCCCAAATTTCGTTCTTCTATGTTGAAGCGTTCATTTCCAGTAACATTTTGAATTTTTAGGTATCACTCTGTTTTCTCCTATATTGATCCATGTACTTGGAACTCTAAATCCGACACGGTTTGTGCTAGCTTCTTGAAACTTGACACAGTAAAGTAGTTTCACGTTCTATCTCTATGGTTTGTTTCCTCTTGTTGTAGCCCTAAGCACTGACTGGCGAGAAACACTTTCATGGAAAGGGGTTGCCAAGCTTCCAAAAATTACGAATCTCCAGAAATCTCAGCAAATATTTTTTCACCCAAACTGGATGATACTTTCAGGTAATGATCAGTACACGAAGGCAACTTGGTTCCCCAAATTTCGTTTTTCTATGCTGAAGCGTTCATTTCCAGTAACAGTTTGAATTTTTAGGGTTCACTCTGTTTTCTCCTATATTGATAGATGTATTTGGAACTCTAAATCCAACACGGTTTGTGCTAGCTTCTTGAAACTTGACACAGTGAAGTAGTTTCACGTTCTATCTCTATGGTTTGTTTCCTTTTGATGTAGCCCTAAGCACTGACTGGCGAGAATCACATTCAAGGAAAGGGGTTGCCAAGCTTCCAAAAATTACGAATCTCCAGAAATCTCAGCCAATATTTTTTCACCCAAACTGGATGATACTTTCAGGTAATGATCAGTACACGAAGGCGACTTGGTTCCCGAAATTTCGTTCTTCTATGTTGAAGCGTTCATGTCCAGTAACACTTTGAATTTTTAGGTATCACTCTGTTTTCTCCTATATTGATAGATGTATTTGGAACTCTAAATCCAACACGGTTTGTGCTAGCTTCTTGAAACTTGACAAAGTAAAGTAGTTTCACGTTCTATCTCTATGTTTTGTTTCCTCTTGATGTAGCCCTAAGCAGTGACTGGCGAGAAACACTTTCATGGAAAGGGGTTTCCAAGCTTCCAAAAATTACGAATCTCCAGAAATCTCAGCCAATATTTTTTCACCCAAACTGGATGATACTTTCAGGTAATGATCAGTACACTAAGGCGACTTGGTTCCCCAAATTTCGTTCTTCTATGTTGAAGCGTTCATTTCCAGTAACAGTTTGAATTTTTAGGTATCACTCTGTTTTCTCCTATATTGATACATGTACTTGGAACTCTAAATCCAACACGGTTTGTGCCAGCTTCTTGAAACTTGACACAGTAAAGTAGTTTCACGTTCTATCTCTATGTTTTGTTTCCTCTTGATGTAGCCCTAAGCAGTGACTGGCGAGAAACACTTTCATGAAAAGGGGTTGCCAAGCTTCCAAAAATTACGAATCTCCAGAAATCTCAGCAAATACTTTTTCACCCAAACTGGATGATACTTTCAGGTAATGATCAGTACACTAAGGCGACTTGGTTCCCCAAATTTCGTTCTTCTATGTTGAATCGTTCATTTCCAGTAACAGTTTGAATTTTTAGGTATCACTCTGTTTTCTCCTATATTGATACATGTACTTGGAACTCTAAATCCGACACAGTTTGTGCTAGCTTCTTGAAACTTGACACAGTAATGTAGTTTCACGTTCTATCTCTATGGTTTGTTTCCTCTTGATGTAGCCCTAAGCACTGACTGGAGAGAAACACTTTCATGGAAAGGGGTTGCCAAGCTTCCAAAAATTACGAATCTCCAGAAATCTCTGCAAATATTTTTTCACCCAAACTGGATGATACTTTCAGGTAATGATCAGTACACGAAGGCGACTTGGTTCCCCAAATTTCGTTCTTCTACGTTGAAGCGTTCATTTCCAGTAACAGTTTGAATTTTTAGGTTTCACTCTGTTTTCTCCTATATTGATAGATGTATCTGGAACTCTAAGTCCGACACGGTTTGTGCTAGCTTCTTGAAACTTGACACAGTAAAGTAGTTTCACGTTCTATCTCTATGTTTTGTTTCAACTTGATGTAGCCCTAAGCAGTGACTGCCGAGAAACACTTTCATGGAAAGGGGTTGCCAAGCTTCCAAAAATTACGAATCTCCAGAAATCTCAGCAAATATTTTTTCACCCTAACTGGATGATACTTTCAGGTAATGATCAGTACACTAAGGCGACTTGGTTCCCCAAATATCATTCTTCTATGTTGAAGCGTTCATTTCCAGTAACAGTTTGAATTTTTAGGTATCACTCTGTTTTCTCCTATATTGATACATGTACTTGGAACTCTAAATCCAACACGGTTTGTGCTAGCTTCTTGAAACTTGACACAGTAAAGTAGTTTCACGTTCTATCTCTATGTTTTGTTTCCTCTTGATGTACCCTAAGCAGTGACTGGCGAGAAACACTTTCATGAAAAGGGGTTGCCAAGCTTCCAAAAATTACGAATCTCCAGAAATCTCAGCAAATACCTTTTCACCCAAACTGGATGATACTTTCAGGTAATGATCAGTACACTAAGGCGACTTGGTTCCCCAAATTTCGTTCTTCTATGTTGAAGCGTTCATTTCCAGTAACAGTTTGAATTTTTAGGTATCACTCTGTTTTCTCCTATATTGATACATGTACTTGGAACTCTAAATCCAACACGGTTTGTGCTAGCTTCTTGAAACTTGACACAGTAAAGTAGTTTCACGTTCTATCTCTATGGTTTGTTTCCTCTTGATGTAGCCCTAAGCACTGACTGGCGAGAAACATTTTCATGGAAAGGGGTTGCCCAGCTTCCAAAAATTACGAATCTCCAGAAATCGCAGCCAATATTTTTTCACCCAAACTGGATGATACTTTCAGGTAATGATCAGTACACTAAGGCGACTTGGTTCCCCAAATTTCGTTCTTCTATGTTGAAGCGTTCATTTCCAGTAACATTTTGAATTTTTAGGTATCACTCTGTTTTCTCCTATATTGATACATGTACTTGGAACTCTAAATCCGACACGGTTTGTTCTAGCTTCTTGAAACTTGACACAGTAAAGTAGTTTCACGTTCTATCTCTATGGTTTGTTTCCTCTTGTTTTAGCCCTAAGCACTGACTGGCGAGAAACACTTTCATGGAAAGGGGTTGCCAAGCTTCCAAAAATTACGAATCTCCAGAAATCTCTGCAAATATTTTTTCACCCAAACTGGATGATACTTTCAGGTAATGATCAGTACACTAAGGCGACTTGGTTCCCCAAATTTCGTTCTTCTACGTTGAAGCGTTCATTTCCAGTAACAGTTTGAATTTTTAGGTTTCACTCTGTTTTCTCCTATATTGATAGATGTATCTGGAACTCTAAATCCGACACGGTTTGTGCTAGCTTCTTGAAACTTGACACAGTAAAGTAGTTTCACGTTCTATCTCTATGTTTTGTTTCCTCTTCATGTAGCCCTAAGCAGTGACTGGCGAGAAACACTTTCATGAAAAGGGGTTGCCAAGCTTCCAAAAATTACGAATCTCCAGAAATCTCAGCAAATACTTTTTCACCCAAACTGGATGATACTTTCAGGTAATGATCAGTACACTAAGGCGACTTGGTTCCCCAAATTTCGTTCTTCTATGTTGAAGCGTTCATTTCCAGTAACAGTTTGAATTTTTAGGTATCACTCTGTTTTCTCCTATATTGATACATGTACTTGGAACTCTAAATCCAACACGGTTTGTGCTAGCTTCTTGAAACTTGACACAGTAAAGTAGTTTCACGTTCTATCTCTATGGTTTGTTTCCTCTTGATGTAGCCCTAAGCACTGACTGGCGAGAAACACTTTCATGGAAAGGGGTTGCCAAGCTTCCAAAAATTACGAATCTCCAGAAATCTCAGCAAATATTTTTTCACCCAAACTGGATGATACTTTCAGGTAATGATCAGTACACTAAGGCGACTTGGTTCCCCAAATTTCGTTCTTCTATGTTGAAGCGTTCATTTCCAGTAACAGTTTGAATTTTTAGGTTTCACTCTGTTTTCTCCTATATTGATAGATGTATCTGGAACTCTAAATCCGACACGGTTTGTGCTAGCTTCTTGAAACTTGACACAGTAAAGTAGTTTCACGTTCTATCTCTATGTTTTGTTTCCTCTTGATGTAGCCCTAAGCAGTGACTGCCGAGAAACACTTTCATGGAAAGGGGTTGCCAAGCTTCCAAAAATTACGAATCTCCAGAAATCTCAGCAAATATTTTTTCACCCTAACTGGATGATACTTTCAGGTAATGATCAGTACACTAAGGCGACTTGGTTCCCCAAATTTCGTTCTTCTATGTTGAAGCGTTCATTTCCAGTAACAGTTTGAATTTTTAGGTATCACTCTGTTTTCTCCTATATTGATACATGTACTTGGAACTCTAAATCCAACACGGTTTGTGCTAGCTTCTTGAAACTTGACACAGTAAAGTAGTTTCACGTTTTATCTCTATGGTTTGTTTCCTCTTGATGTAGCCCTAAGCACTGACTGGCGAGAAACACTTTCATGGAAAGGGGTTGCCAAGCTTCCAAAAATTACGAATCTCCAGAAATCTCAGCAAATATTTTTTCACCCACACTGGATGATACTGTCAGGTAATGATCAGTACACGAAGGCGACTTGGTTCCCCAAATTTCGTTCTTCTATGTTGAAGCGTTCATTTCCAGTAACAGTTTGAATTTTTAGGTTTCACTCTGTTTTCTCCTATATTGATAGATGTATCTGGAACTCTAAATCCAACACGGTTTGTGCTAGCTTCTTGAAACTTGACACAGTAAAGTAGTTTCACGTTCTATCTCTATGTTTTGTTTCCTCTTGATGTAGCCCTAAGCAGTGACTGGCGAGAAACACTTTCATGGAAAGGGGTTGCCAAGCTTCCAAAAATTACGAATCTCCAGAAATCTAAGCAAATACTTTTTCACCCAAACTGGATGATACTGTCAGGTAATGATCAGTACACGAAGGCGACTTGGTTCCCCAAATTTCCTTTTTCTATGCTGAAGCGTTCATTTGCAGTAACAGTTTGAATTTTTAGGTATCACTCTGTTTTCTCCTATATTGATACATGTACTTGGAACTCTAAATCCAACACGGTTTGTGCTAGCTTCTTGAAACTTGACACAGTAAAGTAGTTTCACGTTCTATCTCTTTCGTTTGTTTCCTCTTGATGTAGCCCTAAGCAATGACTGGCGAGAAACACTTTCATGGAAAGGGGTTGCCCAGCTTCCAAAAATTACGAATCTCCAGAAATTGCAGCCAATATTTTTTCACCCAAACTGGATGATACTGTCAGGTAATGACCAGTACACTAAGGCGACTTGGTTCCCCAAATTTCGTTCTTCTATGTTGAAGCGATCATTTCCAGTAACACTTTTAATTTTTAGGTATCACTCTGTTTTCTCCTATATTGATACATGTACTTGGAACTCTAAATCCAACACGGTTTGTGCTAGCTTCTTGAAACTTGACACAGTAAAGTAGTTTCACGTTCTATCTCTATGTTTTGTTTCCTCTTGATGTAGCCCTAAGCACTGACTGGCGAGAAACACTTTCATGGAAAGGGGTTGCCAAGCTTCCAAATATTACGAATCTCCAGAAATCTCAGCAAATATTTTTTCACCCAAACTGGATGATACTCTCAGGTAATGATCAGTACACTAAGGCGACTTGGTTCCCCAAATTTCGTTCTTCTACGTTGAAGCGTTCATTTCCACTAACAGTTTGAATTTTTAGGTTTCACTCTGTTTTCTCCTATATTGATAGATGTATTTGGAACTCTAAATCCAACACGGTTTGTGCTAGCTTCTTGAAACTTGACACAGTAAAGTAGTTTCACGTTCTATCTCTATGGTTTGTTTCCTCTTGATGTAGCCCTAAGCACTGACTGGAGAGAAACACTTTCATGGAAAGGGGTTGCCAAGCTTCCAAAAATTACGAATCTCCAGAAATCTCTTCAAATATTTTTTCACCCAAACTGGATGATACTTTCAGGTAATGATCAGTACACGAAGGCGACTTGGTTCCCCAAATTTCGTTCTTCTATGTTGAAGCGTTCATTTCCAGTAACAGTTTGAATTTTTAGGTTTCACTCTGTTTTCTCCTATATTGATAGATGTATCTGGAACTCTAAATCCAACACGGTTTGTGCTAGCTTCTTGAAACTTGACACAGTAAAGTAGTTTCACGTTCTATCTCTATGTTTTGTTTCCTCTTGATGTAGCCCTAAGCACTGACTGGCGAGAAACACTTTCATGGAAAGGGGTTGCCAAGCTTCCAAAAATTACGAATCTCCAGAAATCTCAGCAAATACTTTTTCACCCAAACTGGATGATACTTTCAGGTAATGATCAGTACACTAAGGCGACTTGGTTCCCCAAATTTCGTTCTTCTATGTTGAAGCGTTCATTTCCAGTAACAGTTTGAATTTTTAGGTATCACTCTGTTTTCTCCTATATTGATACATGTACTTGGAACTCTAAATCCAACACGGTTTGTGCTAGCTTCTTGAAACTTGACACAGTAAAGTAGTTTCACGTTCTATCTCTATGGTTTGTTTCCTCTTGATGTAGCCCTAAGCACTGACTGGCGAGAAACACTTTCATGGAAAGGGGTTGCCAAGCTTCCAAAAATTACGAATCTCCAGAAATCTCAGCAAATATTTTTTCACCCAAACTGGATGATACTTTCAGGTAATGATCAGTACACTAAGGCGACTTAGTTCCCCAAATTTCGTTCTTCTATGTTGAAGTGTTCATTTCCAGTAACA